>NC_135339.1:14982029-15604529 GCF_023851605.1 Tamandua tetradactyla | reverse complement strand
TGACACAGACACGGATGTTTGGAGATGTTGGAGCCCAGCAGATATCACTATGAGATGTTAAGCAAGCCAGAACCTGGAGAAAGCCAAGGGAAGCCAAGAGATGAAAGCCTGCCCTGGAGAAGCAAAGTGAGGAACCCCCACAGGAACAGCAACTGAAATCAATGGATCCCAGGAGAAGGGACCAGCAGATGCCAGCCACGTGACCCTCAGCTGACACAGGTGTTCCTGACCCATCAGCCTTTCTTGAGTGAAGGTAACCTCTTGTTGGTGCCTTGATTTGAACATTTTCACTTCCTTAGAACTTAAACTTGTAACTTATTAATTCCCTTTCTAAAGGCTGTTCCATTTCTGGTGTATCGCATTCCAGCAGCTTACGAACAATTTCAGATGCATTTGCTCATTTACCAGCATCCCTGGTCAGCTGTTGCTAGATGTCCTTCTAATTGCCTATCCATTCTTTTATTCTAACAAAGCTTATTGACACATAATTCCACACCAGGCCCTGTTACAGATTAGAGGCAACAACCACGCAGAAAATAGAAAAGGCATCTATGATATACCAAATGGTGATAAATGCTCTGGAAGCAATAAGGTAAGCAGATGGGGGTGCTGGGGTGGGCCCAGATGCTGCATTACATAAGGACGTCAAGAAAGGACTTACTGATATGGTGACATTTCAGCAAAATCTTTAAACTGCTCTATGGACGATAACTGTAAAGAGTGAAAGAAAGGGACCAGTTAAGAGGTTATTGCCTCTTAACTCGAAATGAGAAGTGATAGTGGCTTGTTCAAGAATATTAGCTGTGAGGATGATAAAAAGTGGTTAGATACTGTATATATGTTGAATATTGAGCCAATGTGAATTGTTGATTTGGATGTAGGGTATAAATAAGAGAATTTGGGCATAACTCCACCACCATGAGCAACGAGAAGAGAGCATTAACTGAAATGGGGATGTGTAGAAAGAAGCGAATTGAGGATTGCAGAAGTTAGGAATCAGGTTTTGGACACGTTCAATTTGAGATACCTATTTGATATTCAAATGAAAACACATAGCGAGCCAGTTCAAGTTTGAAGATTTTGGAGTTGAGCTGGAAAAGGATTTGACCACTAGATGGCAGCAACACACGAGCTATTTATTGGGCACAGTTTTGACAGATTTGCTTGAGAGGGGAAGATCCCCACAACAGGAGGCCTTCCAGAGAATGTGGCGTGAATGAGCCACCAGGAGGGGAGGCCGGGCGCGGGAAAGTTCCCAAATTCCCAGGGGCAAGGGAAATTCTGGAGTTAGGGGCTGGGGAGCTTACGTGTCTAAGCAATGTCACAAAATCAACTCCTAGGACGTGACTCTGTTTCTTTCTCTTTATTGTTGTGTGGCATCATCTTGCTGCTTCCAAAATTATTGATCCTGTAGTGGTCAGTACCAGAAGGACTGCTGAGGAAGCGTCTTTGCAACGTTGGGGAGTTGTGATGTGCTTGTCAAGAAGGTTTGACCAACCGCATCATTCCCATGCCAAAATTTGCCCCAAGCCTGTGCTGCGTGACTTCCTTGGCCAGATGAATTTCATTCATTCATTCACTCATTCATTCATTCATTCGCTGGAACTTTCACCAATAGTGAAAAAGGACCCACCTGCTGCCAGCCTGCTGTGGGTAACAAACAGTAAGGGAGGGCAACAGAACCTGACAGAAGAGAATGTTAGCCTCACATTGACAGGACAGCAGTATGTAGGGCAAAGAGTACAGACTCCGAAGGAGACAGAGGACCCACCTACATTTCATGTGTGGGCTTGTGCCGAGGCCTATGGAGTCTCAGATTCCTGTCTGTAAAGTGGAGATACCAAGAGCACCTACCTCATTGGACTGAAGAGATAATACAATATGACAATTAAGGTAAAGCCCCTGGCAAAATTATCCTACAGCTACAGAGTGGCAAAGCGTTGCTCACCACACATCCAGACCATGCCTGCCCTCTGGTGGGGGAAATTGTCATCCCTGGCTTGCAGGCTCCCTAGAGAGTCCCCACAGTGCATTTGCACCGGTTGCAATCTAGGGTCTTGTTTTGGAAAACAGCTCCTAGAGCGATTGTGAGTTTTATTGATTCCTCTAATACCACCAGATTTGTGGGGTGGTTGCTGGAATTGCTATTCGCTGACCTAGGAGAAATCCACTATTAGCAAACAAAGACTCCAGCTTCAAGTAGACACTTGGCTAAAACAACTTTGATCAAAAACATCTCAGTTGGGGGGATGCAAGGGTAGTTCAGTGGTAGAATTCTTGTCTGCCATGCAGGAGACCCCAGTTCAATTCCCGATCCATGCACTTCCCCCAAAACAAACTAACAAACAAACAAAACAAACATAAAAACAAACAAACAAACATAAAAACTCAACAAATGGTGCTGCACTAACAGGATACTTACATGGAAAAATAACGAAATGTGACCCCGCCATACAGCATACCAAAGAAAAAAAATCTTGGTAATCTGGAGGATGGTATGAATATATAATTTAAGGATGTGAATGTGAATCTAAAAATCTGAATTTATGCTTCATCTATGGCCTGAGTCAGAGGAACTCAGCCTCCCGCACACCCAGCCTGGACCCCACCCTCTGCTAGAACCAGAGTATCTGCCCAGCAGCAGACTACTGCTTAAGACCTGAAGAGATGCACTGGACCAGGGACTCCTCACTGCCCAAGACCGGGAGCTGGGACCCAGACCTGTGGGGAGTATAGGGTTCATGGAAGTGCAACTCTGGTAGATGACCACTGCAGAGACAGCGCCAGCAAGCTGGGTCTGCTTCTACCAGAGCCTTGTCAGGCCCCAACATTACATCCCTTGGGCTGTGCCCACTGCAATAGCTCCATCTGCCCATTGTCCTGCAGAACATTCATGGGATAAAGAATCTGTACGGAACCTTTATCCCGTGTCCAGCATGGCCCAAGGAGCAATAGGGGTGCAGAAGGAGAAGGAGAAAGAATCCCTGCCCATGTGCGTTTGGGAGACAAGACAGCACACATATGCATGCCAGATGCCCCTTTCCTACAGAGCCAAAAGCACACGCTGTTACCTACGGATATGGGTTACGGGTAAACGTGAACCAGGGAATGGAGCAGCAGACTAACTCACAGACATGGATGCAATGTGTACATCACTGACCTAGAGGGAAGAGAGAGGCCAACAGAACGCTGTCCCAGGCCTGCCATGGTGAGATGGCCAGGATGTGGGGACTGTGAGAAGAAAGAGAGAGGCCCTAGTCAGGGGGATAGGTGGGCTGACTCCCAGGAGTGGAAATCTCCCTGGCAATGTGGAACAGGGCTCCCGGGGATGGGTCTGGCCCTGGCACCATGGGATTGGGAAAACCTTCTTGACCAGAAGAGGGAAGAGAAATGAAACAAAATAAAGTTTCAGTGGCTGAGAGATTTTATCGCGTTGACAGTTCATTCGGGAGGTCATACTTATGCATCATATAGGTATTTCCTTTCAGTTTTTGTTGTATTGGAGTAGCTAGAGGGAAATACCTGTAAGTGTTGAACTGTAATCCAATAGACTTGCTTCTTGAAGATTACTGAATATCTCTATGGTTTTCACGATGTGATTGTATAATTGTGAAAACCTTGTGACTGACGCTCTCTTTATCCAGTGTATGGACAGATGAGTAAAAAAATAAAGACAATAATAAATAATAAGGGGGGATTGAGGAGGATATGGGATGCTTTGGGTGTCCTTTTTTGCTTTTATTTTTAATTTTATTCTTTTTTTGGAGTAATGAAAATGTTCAAAAATCAATTGTGATGAATGTGCAACTATATGATGATATATATATATAATGATATTGTACACTTTGGATGATTATATTACATGTGAATATATAATATATCAATAAAATTGTATTTTTTTTCACGCTCTCTTTTTTTTTTTATTAATTAAAAAAATTAACTAACACAACAATAGAAATCAATCCATTCTACATATGCAATCAGTAATTCTTAATATCATCACATAGGTGTATGGTCATCATTTCTCAGTACATATGCATCGATTTAGAGAAAGAAATAGCACTACAACAGAAAAAGAAATAAAGTGATAACACAGAGAGAAAACACAAATAAAAATAAAAAGTACAAAAATATATAAGAGAAAAAAAAACAAAACAAACAAACAAAAAACTATAGGTCAGATGCAGCTTCATTCAGCGTTCCAAGATAATTACATTACAATTAGGCAGTATTGTGCTGACCATTTTTTTTTTTTTAGACATCATACCATTCTACATATGCAATCAGTAATTCTTAACATCATCACATAGATGCATGATCATCGTTTCTTAGTACATTTGCATCGGTTTAGAAGAACTAGCAGTATAACAGGAAAAGATATAGAATGTTAATATAGAAAAAAAATAAAAGTAATAATAATAAGAACAAAACAAACAAAACAAAACAAAACAAAAACCTATAGCTCGGATGCAGCTTCGTTCAGTATTTTAACATGATTACTTTACAATTAGGCATTATTGTACTGTCCATTTTTGAGTTTTTGTATCTAGTCCTATTGCACAGTCTGTATTCCATCAGCTCCAATTACCCATTATCTTACCCTGTTTCTAACTCCTGCTGAACTCTGTTACCAATGACATATTCCAAGTTTATTCTCGAGTGTTGATTCACATCATTGGGACCATACAGTATTTGTCTTTTAGCTTTTGGCTAGACTCACTCAGCATAATGTTTTCTAGGTCCATCCATGTTATTACATGCTTCATAAGTTTATCCTGTCTTAACGCTGCATAATATTCCATCGTACGTATATACCACAGTTTGTTTAGCCACTCGTCTGTTGATGGACATTTTGGCTGTTTCCATCTCTTTGCAATTGTAAATAATGCTGCTATAAACATTGGTGTGCAAATGTCTGTTTGAGTTTTTGCCCTTAATTCCTTTGAGTAGATTCCCAGCAATGCTATTGCTGGATCGTATGGCAATTCTATATTCAGCTTTTTGAGGAACCGCCAAACTGCTTTCCACAGTGGTTGCACCATTTGACATTCCCACCAACAGTGGATAAGTGTGCCTCTTTCTCCGCATCCTCTCCAGCACTTGTCATTTTCTGTTTTGTTGATAATGGCCATTCTGGTGGGTGTGAGATGATATCTCATTGTGGTTTTGATTTGCATTTCTCTAATGGCCAGGGACATTGAGCATCTCTTCATGTGTCTTTTGGCCATTTGTATTTCCTCCTCTGAGAGGTGTCTATTCAAGTCTTTTTCCCATTTTGTAATTGGGTTGGCTATCTTTTTGTTGTTGAGTTGAACAATCTCATTATAAATTCTGGATATTAGACCTTTATCTGATATGTCGTTTCCAAATATTGATTCCCATTGTGTAGGCTGTCTTTCTACTTTCTTGATGAAGTTCTTTGATGCACAAAAGTGTTTAATTTTGAGGAGTTCCCATTTATTTATTTCCTTCTTCAGTGCTCTTGCTTTAGGTGTAAGGTCCATAAAACCGCCTCCAATTGTAAGATTCATAAGATATCTCCCTACATTTTCCTCTAACTGTTCTATGGTCTTAGACATAATGTTTAGATCTTTGATCCATTTTGAGTTAACTTTTGTATAGGGTGTGAGATATGGGTCTTCTTTCATTCTTTTGCATATGGATATCCAGTTCTCTAGGCACCATTTATTGAAGAGACTGTTCTGTCCCAGGTGAGTTGGCTTGACTCCCTTATCAAAGATCAAATGACCATAGATGAGAGGGTCTATATCTGAGCACTCTATTCGATTCCATTGGTCGATATATCTATCTTTATGCCAATACCATGCTGTTTTGACCACTGTGGCTTCATAATATGCCTTAAAGTCTGGCAGCGCAAGACCTCCAGCTTCGTTTTTTTTCCTCAAGATGTTTTTAGCAATTCGGGGCACCCTGCCCTTCCAGATAAATTTGCTTATTGGTTTTTCTATTTCTGAAAAATAAGTTGTTGGGATTTTGATTGGTATTGCATTGAATCTGTAAATCAATTTAGGTAGGATTGACATCTTAACTATATTTAGTCTTCCAATCCATGAACACGGTATGCCCTTCCATCTGTTTAGGTCTTCTGTGATTTCTTTTAGCAGTTTTTTGTAGTTTTCTTTGTATAGGTCTTTTGTCTCTTTAGTTAAATTTATTCCTAGGTATTTTATTCTTTTAGTTGCAGTTGTAAATGGGATTCGTTTCTTGATTTCCCCCTCCGCTTGTTCATTGCTAGTGTATAGAAATGCTACAGATTTTTGAATGTTGATCTTGTAACCTGCTACTTTGCTGTACTCATTTATTAGCTCTAGTAGTTTTGTTGTGGATTTTTCTGGTTTTTCGACGTATAGTATCATATCGTCTGCAAACAGTGATAGTTTTACTTCTTCCTTTCCAATTTTGATGCCTTGTATTTCTTTTTCTTGTCTAATTGCTCTGGCTAGAACCTCCAACACAATGTTGAATAATAGTGGTGATAGTGGACATCCTTGTCTTGTTCCTGATCTTAGGGGGAACGTTTTCAATTTTTCCCCATTAAGGATGATATTAGCTGTGGGTTTTTCATATATTCCCTCTATCATTTTAAGGAAGTTCCCTTGTATTCCTATCCTTTGAAGTGTTTTCAACAGGAAAGGATGTTGAATCTTGTCAAATGCCTTCTCTGCATCAATTGAGATGATCATGTGATTTTTCTGCTTTAATTTGTTGATATGGTGTATTACATTAATTGATTTTCTTATGTTGAACCATCCTTGCATACCTGGGATGAATCCTACTTGGTCATGATGAATAATTCTTTTAATGTGTTGTTGGATACGATTTGCTAGAATTTTATTGAGGATTTTTGCATCAATATTCATTAGAGAGATCGGCCTGTAGTTTTCTTTTCTTGTAATATCTTTGCCTGGTTTTGGTATGAGGGTAATGTTGGCTTCATAGAATGAGTTAGGTAGTTTTCCCTCCACTTCGATTTTTTTGAAGAGTTTGAGGAGAGTTGGTACTAATTCTTTCTGGAATGTTTGATAGAATTCACATGTGAAGCCGTCTGGTCCTGGACTTTTCTTTTTAGGAAGCTTTTGAATGACTGCTTCGATTTCTTTACTTGTGATTGGTTTGTTGAGGTCATCTATGTCTTCTTGAGTCAAAGTTGGTTGTTCATGTCTTTCCAGGAACCCGTCCATTTCCTCTAAATTGTTGTATTTATTAGCGTAAAGTTGTTCATAGTATCCTGTTATTACCTCCTTTATTTCTGTGAGGTCAGTAGTTATGTCTCCTCTTCCATTTCTGATCTTATTTATTTGCATCCTCTCTCTTCTTCTTTTTGTCAATCTTGCTAAGGGTCCATCAATCTTATTGATTTTCTCATAGAACCAACTTCTGGCCTTATTGATTTTCTCTATTGTTTTCATGTTTTCAATTTCATTTATTTGTGCTCTAATCTTTGTTATTTCTTTCCTTTTGCTTGTTTTGGGGTTAGTTTGCTGTTCTTTCTCCAGTTCTTCCAAATGGATAGTTAATTCCTGAATTTTTGCCTTTTCTTCTTTTCTGATATAGGCATTTAGAGCAATAAATTTCCCTCTTAGCACTGCCTTTGCTGCGTCCCATAAGTTTTGATATGTTGTGTTTTCATTTTCATTCGCCTCGAGGTATTTGCTAATTTCTCTAGCAATTTCTTCTTTGACCCACTCGTTGTTTAGGAGTGTGTTGTTGAGCCTCCACGTATTTGTGAATTTTCTGGCACTCTGCCTATTATTGATTTCCAACATCATTCCTTTATGGTCCGAGAAAGTGTTGTGTAAGATCTCAATCTTTTTAAATTTGTTAAGACTTGCTTTGTGACCCAGCATATGGTCTATTTTTGAGAATGATCCATGAGCACTTGAGAAAAAGGTGTATCCTGCTGTTGTGGGATGTAATGTCCTATAAATGTCAATTAAGTCTAGTTCATTTATAGTAATATTCAGATTCTCTATTTCTTTGTTGATCTTCTGTCTAGATGTTCTGTCCCTTGATGAGAGTGGTGAGTTGAAGTCTCCAACTATTGTAGTATATGAGTCTATTTCCCTTTTCAGTGTTTGCAGTGTATTCCTCACGTATTTTGGGGCATTCTGGTTCGGTGCGTAAATATTTATGATTGTTATGTCTTCTTGTTTAATTGTTCCTTTTATTAGTATATAGTGTCCTTCTTTGTCTCTTTTAACTGCTTTACATTTGAAGTCTAATTTGTTGGATATTAGTATAGCCACTCCTGCTCTCTTCTGGTTGTTATTTGCATGAAATATCTTTTCCCAACCTTTCACTTTCAACCTATGTTTATCTTTGGGTCTAAGATGTGTTTCCTGTAGACAGCATATAGAAGGATCCTGTTCTTTAATCCATTCTGCCAATCTATGTCTTTTGATTGGGGAATTCAGTCCATTGACATTTAGTGTTATTACTGTTTGGATAATATTTTCCTCTAACATTTTGGCTTTTGTATTATATATATCATATCTGATTTTCCTTCTTTCTACACTCTTTTCCATATCTCTCTCTTCTGTCTTTTTGTATCTGACTCTAATGCTCCCTTTAGTATTTCTTGCAGAGCTGGTCTCTTGGTCACGAATTCTTTCAGTGATTTTTTGTCTGAGAATGTTTTAATTTCTCCCTCATTTTTGAAGGATAATTTTGCTGGATATAGGAGTCTTGGTTGGCAGTTTTTCTCTTTTAGTATTTTAAATATATCATCCCACTGTCTTCTAGCTTCCATGGTTTCTGCTGAGAAATCTACACATAGTCTTATTGGGTTTCCCTTGTATGTGATGGATTGTTTTTCTCTTGCTGCTTTCAAGATCTTCTCTTTCTCATTGACCTCTGACATTCTAACTAGTAAGTGTCTTGGAGAACGCCTATTTGGGTCTAATCTCTTTGGGGTGCGCTGCACTTCTTGGATCTGTAATTTTAGGTCTTTCATAAGAGTTGGGAAATTTTCAGTGAAAATTTCTTCCATTAGTTTTTCTCCTCCTTTTCCCTTCTCTTCTCCTTCTGGGACACCCACAACACGTATATTTGTGCGGTTCATATTGTCCTTGAGTTCCCTGATACCCTGTTCAAATTTTTCCATTCTTTTCCCTATAGTTTCTGTTTCTTTTTGGAATGCAGATGTTCCATCCTCCAAATCACTAATTCTATCTTCTGTCTCTTTAAATCTATCATTGTAACTATCCATTATTTTTTCTATGTTTGCTACTTTATCCTTCACTTCCATAAGCTCTGCGATTTGTTTTTTCAGTTTTTCTATTTCTTCTTTATGTTCAGCCCATGTCCTCTTCATGTCCTCCCTCAATTTATCGATTTCGTTTTTGAAGAGGTTTTCCATTTCTGTTCGTATATTCAGGATTAGTTGTCTCAGCTCTTGTGTCTCATTTGAGCTATTGGTTTGTTCCTTTGACTGGGCCATATTCTCAATCTTTTGAGCGTGGACAGTTATCTTCTGCTGCTGGCATCTGGGCATTTATTCAGATTTCTCTTGGTGTTGGACCCAGCAAGGTTGTAAGATTTTTCTGTGAAATCTCTGGGATCTGTTTTTCTTATCTTGCCCAGTACATGGCGCACGTGGCACACGTTTGTCTCAAGTGTTTGGAATGGGTCTCCCCCAGTCACCGATCTCCGTGGCCTGGGGATTTCAGATCCAAAACTCTCCGTTGGTTCAGGGGCCGCGCATGGTGGGGGCGTCAGCTGCCGCGGCTTGAGGGGACCCTGTGGCTGGTTGCGGGCTGCAGCGGGCCTGGGGGATTCCCCACCGGACCAGGAAGCCTCCCGTAGGGGGGGGGCTTCCGCGGCTTGGATAGCCCTCCTATCTGAGACTCGTATCCGTGGACTCGAAGCAGAGACTCGAAGCCGCCCGCAAAAGAGGGGTGCCACCTGCCTCGGCTTGGGAAACTTGCTTCTCCAATACTCTCAGCCGGCCCGGAAAGGGGGGAGGGAGTAGCTCGGACCACCGTAGCTGCCGCTGATCGGGAAATCGCACGCCGCTCGGGGGTCTCACTGCAGCTGAGTCTCGCAGTCAGTCTAGCCAGCCCAGACTTTGGATAGCCCTCTGATCCGGGACTCGTAGCCGTGGACTTAAAGCCGAGACTCGAAGCCGCCCGCAAAAGAAGGACGCCGCCTGCCTCGGCTTGGGGAACTTACTTCTCCGATACTCTCAGCCGGCCCCGGAAGGAGGGAGGGATTAGCTCGGACCGCCGCAGCTGCGGCTGCTCGGGGGTCTCGCCGCAGCCAAGTCTCGCAATCAGACTTGCCAGCCCAGACTTTGGATAGCCCTCTGATCCGAGACTTGTAGTCGCGGACTCGAAGCCACCCGCAAAAGTGTGGCGCCGGCCACCTTGGCTGGGAAGCTTGTCTCTCCGCGTCCCTCAACCAGCCCGGGAAGGAGGGAGGGATTAGCTCGGACCGCCGCAGCTGCGGCCGCTCGGGGGTCTCGCCGCAGCCAAGTCTCGCAATCAGACTTGCCAGCCCAGACTTTGGATAGCCCTCTGATGCGAGACTCGTAGTCGCGGACTCGAAGCTGAGACTCGAAGCCGCCCGCAAAAGTGTGGCGCCGGCCGCCTTGGCTGGGAAGCTTGTCTCTCCGCGTCCCTCAGCCAGCCCGGGAAGGAGGGAGGGATTAGCTCGGACCGCCGCAGCTGCGGCTGCTCGGGAAATCGCCCGCCGCTCGGGGATCTCACTCACCGCAGCCGAGTTTCGCAGTCAGACTAACCAGCCCAGACTGGGTTACACTGTGTGTCCATTCCCTGCTGTAGCCCCGGGAGCTGTTCTGTACTGTTTCTGTTCACCTATTAGTTGATTTGGAGTCGGAGGAACTAAGACGCATGTACCTTACTAAGACGCCATCTTGGATCTCCAGCCAAAATTGTATTTTAAAAAAAGAAAATAATTCCAGGGGAAGGCAAGACCCCAAGTCCTTCGTATGCCTCAGAGTCTCCCAACTCTGGAAGAGTCCCCGCTCAGGAAATCCCCACTACCCAGCTGTGTCCCCGAGATCTGGCTCGCTGCAGGATGGGGGAGATGGTGCCCAGGCAGGGTCCTCAATCAAGCTTTCCTGTTACCCTTCTCATGTCTGAGATCAAACAGTTATATGGCAGCCCTGTCTTCTGTGCTTTCCTAAGGAGTGTGAAGATCATCCTTTTACTAGGGAAACAAAAACGAAGACAGACAGAGAGAGGCAGACAGAAGACAAAAGGGAGCAATGAACAAGGCATTCAGAGCACTTTAATCTTAATCATCCAAAAGTAGACTCTATCAGAAGCTTTCCAGGATTTCCAAGGACAGCTGGGCCTGAGGATGCCCAGGGCATCACAGCCCCCACGGAGAGGATGGAAAAGCTCTCCTGAGGACCCTCAGAGATGACAAGGCTTTTGCTTTGAAATGAGAAAATAAACAGAGGGAGAGGGTGGGAAGAAGGGGAGAGAGGAAAGCATGCTCTTGAGGACCTCAGCACATGCACTGTAAGGACAGTGATGACACTAGGGCAGGTTCTTTATCCAGATTGAAGAGTCTGAGGGCCCTAATGGACCAGATGTCCTGGTAAGGTGGAACAGAGTTGAGGAATTCCAGCCTGTCCCCAACTCATATGTCCAGCAGCTGAGCTCATTTCAGCCCTGGTCAGGGTCCTAAACACCAGAACACCGAGAGCTCCCCTAGTTCCTCCTGCCTCCACTCAGCCAAAAAACTAATGTTTATGAAGACCAACCAGTAATTTCCACTGCTCTTTTGTCACTAAGCCACATAGAAGCCATAGAAGCATTAGTGGAGAAAAGGTATTCCCATATTTAAAACATCTCTGGTGGTTGAACTACTCCTGGATAACAGCATGTTGTTTGGGAAACAGGTGAATGGAGCATAAAATTAAAAGCTACTACAAATATTGTCTAAAAACTAGAATATAATGAGGATGATTTAAATGACCTGTATAAAATCTATACTAACGCTTCTATTATCAATGTGTGGTTTGTATATATGGTAATAGAAAAAATTAATTAAAAAATTTTAAGGAACTGCACTTCACGAAATGTAAACCCTGAGTTAAACCATGCACTATTGTTAATAGTGCAACTTTTAAAATGTGCTTTCCTCAATTGTAATAAATGTACCACACCAATGCAAGATGTTAATAATAAGGTGGTATATGGGAGCCCTGCATTTTATGCATGATTTTTTTCTGTAAATCCACAACTTCTCTAATTTAAAAAAGGTGCAATTTGAGCAAAATAAAGTCACTTATGCAATAAAGGGGTTTATTTAACTAAAGCTAAATAGGATACCTCAACAAACCCCGTTGAAGAGGGATGAAAAACAAAGTGACAATGTCTTTGCGGCGCTGTTGGGTTGGACTAGCAGGTTCACGTGGAGGCTCAGGGCAACTTTCAGTTTCTGGATGAGGTGTCCAGGGCAACCCCACCCTGAGGGAGGATGAGGAGGACAATGACATCTAAGTGGGAAACCTGCTCAAGAGGGTTTATCCACTTTTCCCAGCGGTGGAGAGAAGAAGGACAGCTGCTTACCATGAACTTGGATTCACTGGAAACATCGACTTTGGGAATAGAGGTGGGGGAGGGGAAAGCATGGCAGCCAGCAACAGGGTGGAGGGCATGAGGAAAGGGGAGTGAGGCTCTCCTGTCTCAGAGGAAGCCACACCCATGCCCAGAGATACGGGAACAAAAGTTCCGGCAAGATACTCCACTGGCATCATCAGAAGCGTGAGCATCCACTTCTAGAAGCTCTGGTTTCAAAAGTGTTTCTGCTATTCTCTGTCTCAGGTCTGCACCCCCTGCCTGACAGTGATGGGTTTCATTCAGCCTCCCATGTTCTCAAGCAATGATCATGAGCTCTCAGTTCAAGACACAGATACAGCTCTGAATAGAAGCTTTTCTTCAAGGTCTTGCAATCACTCAAACTCTTCATCCTCACAGTTAAACTTGTCATTTGCTTCAAAAGATTGCTTTCTCTTCTTCCAAGTCTTGATCTGCTTTAACAAGCAATATCCTAAGACGCTCCATGTTACTCGCCTATTTCATTGCCTCTCTTCTGACAATCGAGACTTTTAAGATGGTCTGTTGATCCCAGCGTTTTGTTCTCTTCTTTAGCAATGTCAGGTTATTTGATTTTTCTCTCTATCTTCGGCGTCATAATGTGCAGTTGACTTTGCGACATCACTCAGTTTCCTCCCAGATTCTCTTGCCTGGTCATCAACTTGTTCCTGATTCCATGTCACCACCTCTGTTCTGGTCACCAAGGGAAGTGCTGGGACTTGGATCTAGAATCAACATTCCTTCAAAGACTTGATATCAGTGTCCACACAGGCCCTAGGGGCCCCTCAGCTGCCTGCAGCTTTCCTCAACTGCCTGCAGCTGCTGTTCAGTGTGCTTCAGCTTCTTCCACTCGTGTGTTGGTGGATCTGGTTTCTTTGCCCAGTCTGGATCTTTCTCATAGTATCGGACAGTGGCTCTTCTTGATGTGAACATGGAGGATTTTCTTTTCTCAGCCACTTTTATAAAACACATGAAAGACCAGATCACAAATTGAACTTGATGAGGACCTTACTTTTCACCAGAACTCATGCTGAACTGCAACTGGTATGTGCCTCATCTCTGTACAGAATGTCTTCCTTTCCCTGGTTGAGCAACACTGTCTAAAACCGTAGGAGCTATCACCACATCAACCACACTCCACCATCTCCCACTGATACCCAGAGAGGGCCAGATTCGGTCTCAAACTGTCAGGTTCCTCAGCCACGACGCTCTGCAGCATCTCCTGCATTTACTGATGTAGTGGCTTCGCAGAAGGTTGAAGCTTCTCACAGTTCCTCAGAGTCTGCTTGGCCACCACAGCCCACTGGAACACAAGACATTGGGGTTCACTGACCAGGGTCTCCCCCAGAACCAAACCTGCACCTGGCAACCAGGGCAGACCCATTATTGGCAAGGGGCAGGGGGCTGGACAGCAGCAATGAAGAAGTCATGCACCCTCAACCCTGCCAGAGCTCCTTCTTTCCTCCTCTTAAATCTCTCCTTCTGTGGCCTCCGAAGACCTGCCCCATCCTCCTCACACACTGTTCCCTCTGCCTGGAAAACCCTTCCTCTCACTGCCCACATGCCGAGCACATGCCCACTGCATGAACAGTACCCGGGGAAGGGCCTGGCAGAAGGAAAGTGTTCATGCTCCACACGTGTTTGTGGAATGAGGAAGAAGGGACAAAGCCATCTTTTGCCATCCTCAGAGATTCTCATATAAAATTCTGCTGACCTAGTAGACAGTTCCATTTAAAAAAGTTTAAAGCTCCTGTGACTATGTAATATCTGAATAGTATAATGTAAAATGTTTAAAAACTGAAAGAAATACAGACCTACAAGCTGATAATTTCAAGGGACCATATACATTTATTAAAATTTATCATTCTGGACTATAAGGAAAGCCCTAAAACTTTTTTTAATAGAGATAAACATGGAGATAATTTTCTGTAAGTGTATGCTGGTGAAAAAGACACAATTGAAACAATTGAAGCAAAACAAACGTGGAAATTTTAGGACTCTGTCTTGCATCAAGAAGCTACCAAACCCAGCTCATGCACCGCCACCACCCCACCAAAAAAAGAAGTCAGCAAAACCAGCATACCGCTCTGAAAGTTAAAAATGGAAACAGAAACACCGTGAAAACAGAGAAACAGATGTGTGATAGGAACGAATTTAAAAATTTCAAAACTCATAAAATTTGAAGGTTTTGATACCAAAATCCAAAAGGTTATTACAAGGGGAGATGTCTTGTTTCTTTTACTAGAGAGGCAGAAATACACAATTGACGATGAGAAAGAGTAAGAAAAAATCAAAGCCACTGAGGAAAATAATCATCTGAGCTTGCTTTCCAGAACTGGGTGCTGAGAACAGCGAGGGAAGAGGCTCTGGCGTAGCCTCTGGCAAGGACCCAACGGCCCTGGAAGCTGAGGAGAGGGGAGTGGGGTGTCCCGCCTGGCTGGGTTCTGTCCCCTGAGGCTGTCTGTGAGCTCCCCTCAGCCCAAGGGTAATAGAAGAGCCCCTTCATGCTTTAGGTCACTCACATGTGTCTATGGTCCCCCACCCAACCATCTGCCATCAGGAGGAGGAAAGTGGACACACAGTCGGGTCTGGAAACAAATGCAGAGCCCTGGAGGTGAGGGGCCAGCCAGGGGCTGAGGGGGGAGCCTGTGCCCCTGCCCGTCCTGCAGGAGAACATGCCCAGCTCAGAACTAAAGGAGAGCCTGCTAGCAGGGTCCTCATGGTCCTGGAAACAGTCACTCTACTGCAGCAGGGACACAATCCAGTATCAGGTGGGGCACTGTCCAGCTACCTTCCCCCCAAGTTAGGGGAAGGGTGTAAGCTCCCACCTCTGGTGCCCATCCCCTCGGGTTGACAGATTTCACAAATGAAAATACTGGATGCCCAGACTAATTTGAAATTTTAAATTCAAATAAATAACAAATAGATAGTAAGAGAAGTATGTCCTAAATATTGCATGGGACATACTTACATACTTATGCTTATCCGAAATTCAAATTTAACTGCATGTCTTATATTTTATCTTGCAACCCTAATCCTGCTTCAGGACAGGCTCTGTTCTTTACCGAAGAGGTAGCCCTCAGAAGGGACCTCCCCTGCCTGAGCCTTGGTTTCCTTATCTGTAACATGGAAAATGTCAATAGCATCTCCAAGGTGCTCCTAGGCTGCTATGATTGACACACCAGTTGCAGTTTTGCTTGGGAAAGAGGGGGCTGGGAGTCCCAGGGCCATTCTGTGGAAGTCCTGAAAACACCCAACAGATAGCTCCTTTACACACTCCCAGGCTAAAATAGGGGAGCCCTGCCCTTCCGTGGTCGAGAACAAAACATGAACTTTCCAGAGAACTCTCCCACACCCCACCCTTACCTTGGTGCCATTCAGCCACACTGACCTTGTCCTCTTGCTGTCCTCAGGTCAGGGCAGGCTGCCCCCTCTCCCCAGGCCCGGGAGCAAAGGGCTTTCCCTATCTCGATGGCACCTCTGACCCAAGCTAATCCATCAGGCAAACATGACATTTAAATTTCAAGAGGCAAGAACCAAATTCACCTCCAGAAGTTTGTACCAAGTTACATCCCTACTATTTTGAGGAATACCCATTTCCTTCCATCTTTGCCTGCCCTGGATTTTGAGAAGATTTTTATCCCATCAGTTTGCCAAAATACTACTATAGTGTATTTTTCCAAAGATCTTATTTCTTGAAACATAAAGTTGAGTCACTCTTCATTTCTCATAGCTTTTTTCATTCATCCTTTACATATGTTTATTTTCTTCTTTACCTTTTATATTTTGTCCATTTTCTACAAGGATTTTGTTGCTTTCTTGTTGATCTATTTTGTTTAATTTGGCTCTGCAAATACTTTCCATTATGTCACATATTTTTTTTACTTTTATTTGTGGTCTTCCCTTAATGCACAAAAATTTCATTTTAATGAAATCAGATTTGGCAAATTCTTACCTCGGCCCCACCCCCACTCCCACCTCCACCCCCGTCCTGTGCAAATCACATCAAATGAGGCTGATGCAATGTCCCGTTCCATAGGAAATAAACAGATTTCTAGGGTGATAAACTCTCCTGTTTCCTCTGGTTGGTTTTTCGTTTCACTGAATCATTCATCTACCCACATATTCCTGCATCAAAGTCAGATCAGAGCCCCTTTTCCTTATTGCTCTAAAACTTTTCACTTGAAGATACCAGGGTAACCAGACAGAAGAGTCAGGCATCTGTCACACTTTCTCGCACTATTACTGGGTCATACCTACTGAGAGGGAATTCGTTGTGGGAGAAAAGTTCTTCTAAAGATCTTGCCCCAAACCTCTCATCCCAATCACGGGGGTTGCGTGGCTAATTCTCTCTCCTCATATAACCCCACTCCTGCATCTGCTACCAATTTGAAAAACACTCTTCCTGTATTTCAGATCAAACTTCTACCTCCCCATCTTTAGTATACACCTCCTTGTGCCTTCCTCTGGAACATCTGTGGGTTCGTCACGGCATTGCCATCCCATGTTCACTTCTGTTAAACAATAGAAGTGGTTGAGTGACAGCTGTGCAAATCCTCATGGTCATAAAACTAGGTTCTTTGCTTACACTTAATAGGTGCTTAAAAAGACCAACTCATCTCTGGGCAGCTGAGCCCGGGGGAGAGGTTAGCAGAGTTGGGCAAGCAGGATCTTTGTCTCTCGCAGAACTTCTTTGCTCAGAGGAGCTCAGAGGGAGGAGTCCTGACACCCTTAGAATGCATTCGCTGATGCAACCACCAGAGCTGAGTCCAGCACCTTCTCTGTGCCAGGCCCTGCTCTGGGGCCAGGTATGAAATGTTATACAAAGTAAGGCCAGACATTAGAAAAACCAAGTCTTGTGGGGTAGACAGGCACGAACTAGCAAGTACTGACATATAAAACCATTACAACCTTTGACAGCTGGTACCAGAAAGAGAAAGAGGTGTTGGTCATTATTTGCAGAGAGTGTATTAACCGTGTGTTTCTGAAGGGTGGCTTGTAAACTAGGACTGCAAGGATTCAGAGGAACAGGTGCTGTGAAGAAGAGGGGGGGGTTGGGGGATGGGTCCTGGGTTGGTGAATGGGGAAATAGATGACAAACTGTTAAGTACTGGATATGAAGCTAAAAAATGAAATGAAGTGGAAAATAGAGGTTACAGGGAAAGTGCTTTTCAGAAACTTAGAAATTTCAGTTGAAACTGCAAGAATGAGATGGGGCAGCCACTCAAGCCATGGGGAGGTTGTCACAGGTAGTGAGAATGACACGTGCAAAAGTCCTTAGGCAGGGATGAGCTTAGCCTGTTTGCAGAAATGAAAGAAGCCAAGGATTGTAGTGAGTGAGGAGAAGAGGAACCCAGAATGAGGGCAGAGAGGGGGGCACTGACCAGACATGGAGGGTAAGGACAGCCTGGTCATGCATTTTGGATTTCATTCTGAATGTTTTAGAGTTAGTAAAGAATTATAGTCTTGCTTGCATTTTTTTTTTTACCGTTTTGTCCTTTTCCGGGTTCACCAATTGCCTCCACATAGCTGAACTCAATGGCCAATCCCAGGCGTCACCTCCTATAACTCATCAGTATCAGTTCACACACTCCATCTCTCCCCTGTCCTCAAAACAGTCTTCCCTGAAGTTGTGAGGCATGTAACTAGGTGAATGAACATGGGGGATTGCATGCTGATTAAAATGTCAAAACAGAAAGACAAAAATTATCATGTCTCACTCATATGTACTAACCATGATATAAAAATTTGATGAACTGAAATTGAGAGCACGGGTTATCAGGTTGGGGTCTATTGTAAAGGGTCCTAGATTGTAAAGCCCTTACAGCAGTCACATATATTCAGGAGGTGTAACTGTTAACTCTAAATTCTGAGATACTGAGCTGTTTGTTTATAAGCTGGTCATTTCCAGAAACTTCAAGTATTTATGTGACATCTGAGACAGAATTAGAGCTCTAAAGCTGTGAAAATGTCACAGTACCCCATACAGGAGCTGTTTGAAAGGTTGGAAAAGGGATCTGACTTTGAGTAAGATATGAATGAAGCTAATCTGGATAGGACTACGGTATATCAGAATACGGGGTAAAGGATGATATCCATATTTTAAAACTTCAGCTTCTGTGTTAGAACAAAGGGAGAAATGTTTATTTGGTGCAAAATTTATATTTTGGACAGTGCATTTCCTAATTTAACTTGTGTGGACAGTTGAGTTGCACACCATAAGTACATGGACTCTTGAATAAGGCATGAGACTTTGTTGGTTTTTCCAGGTTAGTGTGATGTCCCGATATATCCCAGAGTAATTTGGGTAGTGAGTAAAGAAATATTTGCAAGGTCCTCTTGGGGCACTGGGGAGAAAGGACGAAGTGTTCAACTTCCCCATTTGGAGAATTTCTGATATTCTAGCAAGTAGTGAAAACAACCAAGTCAATAGGCCTAGGCCTTGATCTTGGGGTTCACCTTGATGGGACTTATACCTGCACAGGATAAGTTAGGCCCACTTAGAATTGGGCCTAAGAGTCACCACCAGAGAACCTCTTTTGTTGCTCAAATGTGGTGTCTCTCTCTAAGCCAACTCAGCAGGTAAACTCACTGCCCTCCCCTGTATGGGAGACATGACTCCCAAGAGTGCAAATTTCCCTGGCAACGTGGGGCCAAAATCCCAAGATGAGCCAGGACCCAGCATCAAAGGATTAAGAAAGCTTTCTTGACCAAAAGGGCAAGAGAGAAATGAGACAAAGCAAAGTCTCTCAGCAGTGGCTGAGAGATTTCAGACAGAGTCTAGAGTTATCCTGAAGGTTATTCTTATGTATTATGTAGATATCTCTTTTTGGATTATGGTGTATGAGAGTGGCTGGAGGGAAGTACCTGATACCACTGAGCTGTGTTCCAGTAGTCTTGATTCTTGAAGACAATTGTATAACTATATGGCTTTTACAATGTGACTGTGTGGTTGTGAAAACCTTGTGTCTAATGCTTCTTTTATGCAGAGTATGGACAGATGAGTAAAAAATATAGATAGATAATGAACAAATAATAGGGGGGAAAAGGGTAAAATAATTTGGGTAGATGGAAATACTAATGGTCAATGAGAGGAAGCTTTCATTGACCTAAGCTTTTGGTCAAGAAAGCTTTCTTAATCCTTTGATGCTGGGTCCTGGCTCATCTTGGGATTTTGGTGCTGTATGTACAAGTTTTTTTCTTTTTTTCTTTCTATTTCTTTTTCTGGAGTGATGCAAATGTTCTAAAAAATGATCGTGGTGATGAATGCACAACTATGTGATGATATTGTAAGCCATTGATTGTAAACTATGTATGGGATGTTTGCATGTTAGGATTTATCAATTAAAATAATTTTTTTTAAATGTGGACACTATAACCTGAAATCAAAAACAACAACAAAAAAAGACTTCCCATGCCTTCCAAGGACACTCACTCCCCTGGGTTTCCTTCCACCCCACTGGCCAATCCCTTTCATTCTCCATTCCTATTTCCATTCTGCCCTGACATCTTAACACCTGTAGGCTTCGTGTCTAGGAAGTTGATTCTCTTTCTTGATTTCACTCATCGTCTTCCGCCTTTTGTGTCCGTGGAGTCCATTCTTCTACCATCCTCCTCCCAAGGAATCCATTACAATGTGTTCCATGGGTCTCTTACTGCCTGTGCAATGCACTTCATGGCATATCCCATGGAGTGGCAGGCCTGACACGAGCCTGTGCAACTCTTCTCCCTCTAGCCTTTGGCTTTCTTCTCTCCACACCCTGCCACACTCTCAAGCCTTCACTGCATCCTCCCCCACATCAGGGTCTTCCCATCCTTAGTGTGTCACCCAGTGAGAGGGAAGGAGCCATGCAGGCTTGCCCCTGTGCCCGACATCCCTCCAGAGCTAAGCCAGTTCTGAAGCACTAGCTCACAGGAAGCAGAGATGCAGGTCACTGCACCCCACCTGGTCCCGCTGAGCTTTCACAACTACGTCTCCAGGGGCGAATGAAGGGGCATCTGCTCATAAAGAAAACACACCTGTTTGTTCTCCTCATAGCTGAAAATGCACAAAAGGAAAAGGTGTGCCCATTTAAAGGTTGGCCCATCCCTCTGCCGACCAACCTCCTTCACAGGGTGACTTCCCTCAGCTTCTTCAACCATTCGACACCTGCTGCCTGGGTGCCACCTTGAGCCAATCTTTCCTCCGACAATAGGCAGTAAGGACGGGGAAGGAGAAGACATGAGACCAGGACAGCAAGGCATAGTTACTCGCAAGCCACATGCCCCTGGCCCCATTCCCGCCCTCATTAAGCCTCAGGTTTCCCCCGTGTAGGGGAAGGTTTACTACCATTAGGAGGGAATGCAATGGCAGCACCAGAGCCCATGAGTGAGAAAACCTTAATCCACGATGGTGCACCCCGTCCCCCACCCCCAGCAGGACCGTGGGTCCCCAGGTTAGGGGAACCCAGAAGGTAGGACACTCAATTCTGCCTGGAGATGGGAATGAAGTAATGCTGCTCATGGCGGAGGTGGTGTCTCTGGGGTTTTACAGATGAAAACTAACCACAAGGCAATTATTCTTTGAGGTTTTATTCACTGTCTGTGCAAGAGTTACTAACAAATAAAGGCTCTAGTTTCATCTAAACATTTGTTTACAACAAGGTTGACCAAAAAGATCTTGTTTTCCTAGGAGGTGGGGTAAGTATAACATCCTGAATTTTCACTCTGAATATGGCCCAAGTTTAGAGAAACTCAGCCATCTGCCAACCCTGTCCAGGTCCTACCAGCAACTGGAAGGAACTTGAGACTTCCTGAGTAACAGAAGCCTGGTGGAGAGACCAAACAGAGCTTCGTGTAGAACAGAGCTCTCAGGCTTTCTGGTAATTTGGGCTTCTTTTTCTGTCCTGAAGAACTTCTTTCCCCCTGTTGGAAAGAGAAAGCCCAGCCTCTCTGTGCTCCAGGCCAAGGGCCCAGATGCTGGCTGCCTGCTCTCCAAATGTGCCTTCCTGGGCTGCCTGTCCCAGTTGGAACCAGTCCTGTGCACCTGGAAAGAAGTCGAATTCCCAGAGTTCTCTTGGGGCTATAGGGGCCCTGGCTCAAGCCCATGGTCCTGAGACCTGGGATGAAGGAAGAAGTGCAGCTTAGAAGGGCTCAGGTTGAAGATGGCTGGGGCATGTTGTGCCACTATGAAAGGAACATCAGATAAGTGAAGCCATAGTCCCTGACACACTGAGAGCCAACCATTCAGTCCTCTCTGGCACCAACACCACCCCACCAGACCTGTACTGCCCCCCCCCCCCAAAAAAAAGTGCCTGGTAAGAGCAAACTCTCCTCATGATCTCAGCCAACTTGCCCGCCACTAGGAAGCAAGCCCTGCCACCTGTGTCTCTAACATTAGCTATGGGAGCCTTAAATCTGACTTCTCTGGGAGCAGTAGCGGAGACCACCCACTCACTTTAACAGTGGTCAGCCTGCAGGTGTTACAAAGGGGTGGAAGAAGGAGAAAGACTTGAAGGACACAGGATACAATGTCTCCATCAAAGAGACAGACACCATGCTACAACAAGCCACAAGCGGGTCTGGGGCCAGTACTTAGCTTTCTCCCACCCCATCCCACCATCCTCTGTGGTCTGGAAACCCAATTCCTGTATGGCCTAGCAAGGATGGGAGGAGAATCCTGGGACTCCAGGTCAACCGTGGGCCTGGAGAGCCTGCTCACCCTGAATCTTCTGAAACAAAGGTGGCAAATGAAACAATCAGTCGGTTCCTTCCTGACTTTCCAGACCGCTACCCAGGGCTCACCAGGAGCCTGTGGGCAACTCCCCTGAGTGTTAGCAACCCAGGCCCTTTGTAAAGAGCCCATAGCCTCATTTCAATCTGCTTTATCACATTTCAGGCCTGTTTCTGGCAGGAGATCAGGGGATACAGAATCCCGAGCCAAAGCTCCTGGACTAGAATCTAGGTTCTGATGCACTAACTTGGGCACCTTCTGAAACTGACCTGCACAGTTTTTGCCTCAGTTTCCCCTTGTGTAAATGGGGATAATAAGAAGCACTACCTCATCATGGTGCAGTGAAGAAGAAATGAGATCAGTAATTAATCAGTGGCTCATACCCTATAAATGCTTGGGGGATGTCAATCCCTGCTATCCCTGCCAGAGGCCAAGCCGGGAAGGGTTTTGTGGAAACCACTGGCTTGGGACATGGTGGAGAGACCAGCAAGTCCAGAAACAAGGACACCTGAGATCTATTGGACATGCTGGGCTCAGCTTAGGCTGGGGGTGGGGGAGACAGGGGGACTAGTAAGGGCTCAGACTATGGGGGTAAATGAGGGTGAATGAGGGAAGGGAATTCAATCTTGATCAGGTAAATTGGCATGGTCCTGGTCCAGGGGACAGGTAGGAGAACATTATTATCATCCTCACAAGGAGACTGGACTCTTACGCCCTGCCATTTCTGGTGCTGGCAAGATAGGGTTACATCAGAGGGGCCTGGCTTTGCCCCAGAGGAGGGGCGGGCGTGTCTGGGATGTGTGAGCATTGGGATCTTGGAGAAGGGAAACATGTTCACCCAGATGGCTCCAGAGCAGGGTCAGGTCCTTCTGCAGGCCAGGCCCAGCTCCCACCAGCTCTAAAACACAAGCTTCTTGGGAACTTCCCATGGGAACCCGCTTCTTCCAAAATGGCCATAGCATGCTGTCTTCTGGTAGATGGGCTTCTTCAAATCCAAATCCCTGCATATGAGTGCAAGAAAAGGTCATTTTTAAATGGGGAAGGAGCAAGGTTTCCTTCCCTGAGGTTATGTTTTGTTTTGTTTTGTTTTTTTGCATAGGCAGGCACCGGGTCCTTCCCTGAGTTTTGAGCCCAGAAGAGTTCATGAAACAATAACGAGAGTCCCTTGTGTGCAGCTTCACCACACACATAACAACTCCCACATCCACAAATCGCCGTCTAAGGAGGGGACCGCCACAAACCCACGTTACAGCTGAGGAAACAGGGGCTCAGAGGTCTAAGAACAGGCCCGGATCACAAAGAGCTCCCGGAAGCAGGATTTGAACTCATGCCTCACTGTACCCTTCTCCTCTTGGCTCCCCGGACCCAGCCCACACCAACACCAGCACCACCAGCTCCAGAAAAGGGATGGCATTAGAAGCAAGAGCATACGGGAAAAGACATGCTGATCCGATTCCTCCTAAGATCCCCCAGCTTCCTGTCTGCTCAGAGATGGCCCGCTGGGTGACGGGAAGTTTCGTGAACCAATGGCAGCACTACATTGTAAATGCGATTAACACCACTGAGTCATCTGCTTGGGCACGGTCGAGATGGGAAATGCTATGCTGCATATATGTTGCCACAGTATTTTCTTTAAAAAGGGAGATACTCAGGAGACAATGATAGTAGAATGCAATACATGGTCCTGGACTGGATCTCATAATGGAGGAGAAAAGGCCCCAAAGGACTATTCTGACAACTGGGGAAATTAAAATATGGACTCTATGCTTTATATCAATGTCAAGTTTCTACAATACAACAGCCGTACTGAAGGTGGTTACATAGCGAGGGTCCTTGTTCTCGGGAACTGTACCGGGAAGCGTTAAGTGTCAGAGGAGCACGATGCATGCAACCTGCTCCCCAGTGTTTAGAAAACACATAGACAGACAGACACAGATAGACAGAACAGCACAACAAATGCGGCAAAAAGCCAATGGCTGGTAAATCTGGGTGTCTGGGGTGGGGTGGGGTGGGTGGGTACATTGGAATTCTATTTATTGTTTTAGCATTATTTTAGTAACTTTCCTGTAAGTTTGAATTTATTTCAAAATAAAGGTGTTTTTTTTTTTTAATGGTCCCACTGGAGTTAGTGGTCACTGAGCCAGCAGGACTCTCACACAACCTCCTTCAACCTGAAAACCAGACATCCTGCATTTGGGGGTGCATACGGTGCTGGGCCAGGCATCTGGAGGGCCTCCCGTTTCTGAGGGCTGAAACCCTTCCTTCTGCATCCCTTTCTGTCCTGCTGAGCCTCGGAGCGAGGGAAGAGGAAAACCTGAGTGAGCACAGTGTGCAGGCACTTCTACCTGACAATGACCCCGGGCCGGAGGTCGAAGTTCTTATTCACCACGTCGAGCAGCTCTCGCTCTGTCTTATGAGAGGTTCCGTAGGTGAAGATGGAAATGGACAGCGGCTCAGCCACACCAATGGCATAGGAAACCTTCCAGAAGAGACCCGGATCAGGGACTGAAGCCTCTATGCAGAGGTCTGCCCCCTCGCCAAAACCCCGATGTCATCAGCAAGGGGGTGGCTGGAAAGTCGCATCCCTTGCCCTACATGCTCCCCCCACCACATCCGCCTGGAAGATTCCTATGGTCTTCACATGGGCAGTTTATGTACATGCCCCCTTTCTCCCTGAAGAGTTCTGCTTTCCTTCCCCCATGTTCTCAGGTATCTGCCACAGGGGCCAGCACAATGCACACAAAGTCACAACCTTGGAGCAAAACACCTGACTTTCCACCAACCCAACATCTCCCTTATTCAGTGCAGAGCTGGTCCTGAGCTCCTGGCTGGAACAGGAACAGGGGTGCAGTGCAGGAAGCCCACCTACCTGGACAAGCACTCTCCGGCATAGCCCGGCTTTCACCAGCGACTTGGCCACCCAGCGGGCAGCATAGGCTGCTGAGCGGTCCACCTTGGTGTAGTCCTTCCCTGAGAAGGCCCCACCGCCGTGGGCACCCCAGCCGCCGTAGGTGTCCACAATAATCTTACGGCCAGTGACTCCCGCATCCCCCTGTGGGGGCCAAGAAAGAGTCTCAGCACCAGAGGCTGGGAAGGAGGGAGGAAATGAGAACCAGGCCCCCCAGTGACTTAAGTACTCCAGTGCCACTGGACTACAAGCCCAGAAGTTGCCTGTGGGCATTTCTGAAAGAGCCCTTGCCTAGAAGTCAGCCAGAAGCCCTGGGCTCTGATCCCAGTGCAGGCACTGGCCAAGTTAAGGAAGTCAGAGAAAGTCAGGGCTCATCGGAAAGTGCCAGAGGTACTCTGGGACCACAGCCGGCTCCTACTGCTTTTGTTTCTATGGCGCAGTTATAATGGAGAAATCCAACTGCAAGAGGAAACGGGGCTGTCATAAATGCCACCCTGGGCTACGGCACTGGCTGCTGTCATGCAGCAAATGCCTCATTGCCCATTTCCTTGAACATCTGCTCTGGGCAAAACAGTCAACAGAGGCATCTTTAAAGGGGCAAGGGGGCTCTATATTAAATAATTGGAGGAAAGTCTGCACAATACGGCTTCCTTTTGGATAGCCGCAGTTCTCATTAGTATGTCTAGGCTTTGAGAAGTCCTGCAAGAAACAAAATAATCAGCTTTACCTTTCTTTCACCTATGTTTCTACAAGACATATGCACATAGCACCTGGTCCGGGGACTCAGCTTTGCAGCCACACATCCACCACTGTGGCCTGCGTCCTCTGCCCAATTCCTCACTCCAGCTGGTGCAGGAGCAAAGGGGCAGCAGGTGTCCCCACCTTTAAACCCCCTGCCCCATCTGGTGCCCCCAAGACCCCAAAGTCGGGGGCAGCCTGTGGCAAAGGCTTAGCAAGGACCACTTGAGAATGGTCAATTACGTGCGAGCACTGCAATGGTGGGCCAGGACCAGAGTAGGGAGAGCCGACAGCCAGCAGCAGGCAGTCATGAGGCCAGTTCAGATGTCTGGAGTACTAAGTGGGAAGTCCCAGGGACATATTCCTATTCCTTGCATAGGAGCTAATACACCTCAGGCCCCCAAGAAGGGTGAGCTGACTGCATAGCCAGGGACAAAATTCACTGACTTCATAGTCAGGTCACGGCCATCCCTTCCTAAGCCACTCAAAGCCGTCTCCCGCAGTCTGTTCTCGGGGAGGTAAGGGACCCCGGGAACGAGGACAGGGTGGGGTCTTAGTCAGAGACAGGGGTGCACCTGGGGGCCTCCGATGACGAAGCGCCCGCTGGGCTGCAGGTGGTAGATGGTGTCTTCATCCAGATACTTGGCAGGCACCACGGCCCGGATCACCTGCTCCTTCAGAGCCGTGCGCATGTCCTCCAGGGTTATGTCTTCATCGTGCTGCACGGAGATGACGATGGTGTGGATGCGCATGGGGATGACTGCGCCACTGTCCTGCATATACTGGACAGTCACCTGCGGTGCAGAGGGCAGGCAGGGGCATGGTGAGGCCCAGGTCTGAGCTGTCACACACCAATCCCCAGGAAGCAGGCCAGACACTCAGGAGCCAAAGGCAGCTGCCCGGCCTAAAAGAGCTCCCATGGGGTGGCTGGGCCTAAGGTGTGAGCTATTCCTACACATGACTACAATTAGAACCGCTTAGAGACTCAGGTCTTGCAGAGTTTCCTTGCCACTTGTGACCTCCCCCTTCCATCTCAGAGACTTCTAGCTGCCACCAAACATCTCCCCAGCCAAAGCTCTGTCTTGACTCTCCATGACACTCCCTTGGCTGTCCCACACCCACTGTGGAGCAGCTCTGGATGCATACAGGGACAGTAGACTTGCCTGCTGTAGGGACAGGATGGGACGGACTCAGTCTTGAGTCTGCTAAGATAGAAGGAACAGCAATGTCTGGCTTGCCAGCCTCCAGGCATTTTGGCAAAAGAAAGGAAGGGTAGAGAATACCTGGGAGGAAGGAAGCTTCCTGCAAATTCCACGCAGGACAGGCTGTGCGGGGACATGACCACCACAAGTCAGTTCCACGCCTATTCTATGCATCACCACGTTATTTAAGGCATGACAGTGATGGAGATATTATTACCCCCACTTTATAAGTGAAAAAAGACGAGGCTATGAGAAGTGAAACAACTCATCTGAAGTCACACAGTTTGTGAAAAGCCGAAGAGCCCAACCCCGCTGTGCCTAACCCCAAAGCTTATGTTATTTACCCTGCAACACAGAAAAAATGCTTCTCTGTGGACCCTGACTCTCACTGACACATCAGTGAGCATGAAAATGATGTCACGGACTGATCTGTTTAGGTAATAAAGGAGAGCAGCCTGTGCACCCCGGGATTGCAGAGTGAGAGGGAAGGAGGTGGTGAGGGCAGAAGAGCCTGGGCAAAGAAGTTAAGATTGTTTGAGCATGTATCATGTGCTAGAAGCCATGCTGGGAGCTATGGGGAGCTGGTCCTACCCGCATCTTAGAGGCAGGAAGGTATATATGTTGGTCAAGATCATGCAGCCAGCAGAGCTGGGATTCTGACTTGGGGCTGCTCTGTGGCCTGGTAGCCGGGGGCTCTGCCCAACTCTAGGCTGCAAGACAAGACCCAAAGGAGGTGCTGGGTCACAGGCCGACTGCCCGAGGCTGTGTGGGCCCCCAGAGCAGTACCCAGAGGCACCGAGGGGACTGCAGTGCCAGCAGGAGCAGGACTGCTCCCCACCCCTGGGCCTCCGCAGGACCACATGGCAGCAAACTGTGCCTCCCTGGGGCTGTGCCTGCAGCAAGATCTCTGCCTGCCCAAGGCCCTGCAGATTTCCATCAGCCAGACATGGACCCAAGTGGAAATTCTACTCCTACCTTACCTCCAGCGTGGTCCAAAGAGCAAGGGGATGGGGTCCAGAAGAAGGGAGAGAAAGAGCCCTGCCCACATGATACCTGCCCTGACCCCCATGGAGAAGAGCAGAATGCACTGAGCCGGCCAGGAACTGAGAGCAGCCCCCGAATGCACCCACACGGCTCTGGGAGGGAGGCCCTGCGGTGGGTTCTCGGGGCAGATCACCGCCTCCTGAGCCTACATCCTGAGTTGCTGCCGAGACTCATTTACACTCCCATGAGACCCCAGGCAGCGTCCTTATAGAACCGGGGAAGTGGGTAGCAGAGCAAAGGGTTCTAGGCACTGCTCTTATCTCATCGCGTCAGCAAGATGGGGGTAGGGGCGGTGGGAACACACCATGGAAAACACAAACCCTGACCAGGTACAAAAATAGCCACCCCTACTGCCAGCAGTCGTCAGTATCTGCAGCAAGAGTTTGTTCAGGTGGAAGGACTCACCCTGTTCATGGCCAGCACTCTGGTCAGAGGGTGGAAATTCTTTACCAGCAGGGAACAAGCAAAGAAGGCCTGGAAAGCTCTCCTGGCACCTTGCAGCACCCGTTAGGAAGCATGGGGAGTGAGACCAGCAACCACAGGGCCTGTCCATCCCAGCACACCTTGGTATCCAGTGCAGCATTTGTAACAGAATTCAGTGTGCCCATGCAGGAAAGGAGACCCTGAAAGACCCTCCCTCACTGCCTTCTAGACTTGGAAACCTTTCATTTTGTATCTAAGCAAAATGAAGCAGGTTGTTCCTATTTCAGCAGCTCTGACAGGTGAATCTTCCATTCTTCACTCACACGAGGAAAAGGAAAGCTCAGTCTGCTCCACTTACTTCCTCCTATCCCTGTTCTAGGATTTCCTTTTCTACAAACTCCACCCTGTTTCTACGTCATAGCTCAGTTCCAACGCAGGAGGGGGCAAAGGGTAGGGGGCACGTGTGCTGACATTCATATGCCCCTTTCATCTGGCACCAGTCACAATCTATGCACATTAGCTCCACAGCCCCACGGCCCCAGAGGTCACCTAAAGAATGCCAGTTCAAATTCCCACCTTGGGGGCCACGTGGAAAACACAGGATATCTGAAAGCATGGTTCCCTTTATGCCAGGCTGTAGGTTCTTGCCCAGATACAATTCATATGCAATCTCTACCCTGTGAATGGCCTTGTACCTAGGGCTGGAAGGTTCCACCTCTGTGCAGCTGAATTAATTAGACAGAGGCACATGCGCATTGCTGAGCTGGAAATCAGCATATGCAAAATGCTTACTGCAGGGGCCAGAGCAGGTAGTGCCTGAGAAAACATCCATGAGGAGGTGGGAAATATGCTGACCACTGATGAGGAGGTAAGAACCAGAGAAAGATAACAGGAAGAAGGGACAGTGGGATCACAGGCACAAAAGCTTAAGAAACAAGGGTAACACAGGTGGAATGACAGAAGGTAAGCAGAGTTTGTGGGAAGCAAAGCAGCGGAAAGTGAAGTTGGAAGCCCTTAGAGGATTCTAATGCCACAATAACAAGTGGAGATTTTTCTCCCCATAGAAGCAGAAAGTTCTAGAAGAGGCTGAGCAGGTGTTAGGAAATTAGAAGGGAAATTAGAAAGGGAACTAACGGGGGATTCCAAGCAAGGAGAGCCTTCAGGAGGGCCTGGCACTGTCCCAGGCCTGACTGGGAAAGGCTGGGCTGGGGCAGGAAGGAGGCTCTATAGGGAAAACGTGGGGTGGAGGCAGAGGTGCCTGAGCAGGACTGGGGAAAGGGCAGCCTTCCATCCATTCCTTAAGCTGAGTCAGGAGGTGATGGTATGGCTGCACAGCTGGCTCTCAGGAACATTTACTCGGTGACTGAGAAACGGGACATTTGTTCAACTCACGGTTGAAGATTTGGGAGCTGAGGTGGGGAGCGGGGCCTGGCAATTGGAAACTGGATCCACAAATGTGGACGGATGGTGTGGAGAGGGAATTGCTGAGCCTTTGGGAAACTGCCTGGTGGTGGATGGAAAAGGGACCCGGGAGGAGAACAAGAGGGAGGGGGTCCGCCGGGGTCGCCTGGTCAGACTCAGAGGGCCCGGGACCAGCCCAGGTGGGCAGCCACGTGGTGACGCTTGCATCAAATACGGCCTCTGGGACAGATTTCAACACCGCGTGTTACAGGGAGGTCGGGGCCACGTGGATGGGGAGGTGGAAACAACAAACACAAGGCCTTTTCGAGGGAGGCAATGACAAGGAGAGAGAGGCACGGCCAGAGGCTCACAATGTGGGCAGCCTCGTTCGGGACACGGAGACCTTTGCATGTGGACAGGCCGTGAGCAGACGTCCTGGAAACTGGTTAGGAACAAGTTTGTGGCCAGAATCGAAGAACTGCCAGAGTCCACCTACACTCAGGAGGAAGAAAAACAAAATCCACAGCTGTCCTTTCAACTTTTCTGAGCTTTGGAAATTTCTCAGAATAAAACACCATTTCCCACCTCCTCACGGATGTTTCCTCAGGCACTGCCTGCTCTGGCTCCTGCAGTAAGCATTTGGCATATGCTGATTTCTAGCTCAGCAATGTGCATGTGGCTCTGTAATTAATTCAGCTGCACAGAGGTGGAATCTTCCAGCCCTAGGTATAAGGCCATGCACAGGGCAGAAATCGCATATGAGTTGTACCTGGGCAAGAACTCAGTGGTAGAGTTCTTGCCTGCCATGCCGGAGGCCCGGGTTTGATTCCTGGTGCCTGCCCATTTGAAAAAACAAACAAACAAAAGCACCATAGAGGCAGGAGGGCCATTTAGAGCTGAAGCTGTCAAATAGCATTCAAAGTTCAAGCAATTGAGTAGCCAGGCTGCACATTCCGATCCCCAAAATGACAATAATCCAGAGGACTCAGGGGCTCAGGGGGGAGGGGGACCCCCAGGGGAGAGGGGGTGTGCAAAGGAAGGCCCTCACCTGGGTCTTGGAGTCAGGCCTCAGCCAGGGCAGGACACCCGAGCGCCTCAGTTCCGCCATGCGCGCGTTGAGCCTGTGCGCCAGGATGACGGTGAGGGGCATGCACTCTTCCGTCTCGTCGGTGGCGTAGCCGAACATCAAACCCTGTGGCGGGAGAGACAGCCGCTGACACCCACAGCTTTCTTCAGGCCTAAGCAACTTCAGATCGGCAAACCTGGGAGTTTTGCACCCGTGGAGGGGTGCCCCGGTGCCCACCGCCTCCCTGGAGCAGGGGTGCGCAGCTCACTTCAGGCCAGGCACGCACTCCCGGCTCCCACACTAAGGTGAGGATCTACCCTGTGGAGTGATCTTCTCTGTTCCTCATGAATCGCGCCAGCCAGACCCTCAACACCGGTGGGAGTCAGGTCGGAGGTGGGCTACGCCCCAGGGCAGCCCGACCCAGCTCACGCTTAGATACCTGGTCCCCGGCACCGACATCCTCCTCCCTTCTATCCAGATGGACGCACTGGGCAATGTCCGGGGACTGCTGCTCCAAGGCCACCAGTACGTTGCAGGTCTTGAAGTCGAAGCCTAGGCAGAAGGGAAAGGGAGTTTGAGCATGGACGTGTCAGATGGGGGGTGGCCCTGAGCTTCCCAGGCATGGGGACGGACATGTGTTCTCTCCACACGATCATGAGGAACTCTGGCTAAGCAAAATCCAACATGATGCATTTAAATGTAGTAAATTATACCTTGATTTTAAAATGAATACCTTACCCAAAACCACAGTATAAAAACCAGGCAACACTAAGGTTGCTCTGGCTGAAGAGCAGGTGGTGACTCTGAGCCCACTTCCCCCTTATCAGGGACCCACGAGGCACCTCCCCAGAACCCAGTTTGAAAATCACCGCCCTGAGGGAAAGCAAAGCACTTCTAATGCTGCCATCCAGAAACCCAGTTGCATGCGTAATCCACACATTAAATTACTGAGCAAATCGGCATAGATGAACTATTCAGAGACTCTCAGAAGTAGAGTCCCCTGGTCCTGAGGTGCCCAGGGATGGAGGCCAATGGAAAAGACACAACACTTGGGTCTCTTTTGCAAAGCTCAGGGTTCCAGCTGGTCCCCAAGGTTGAAGAACAAAAGTATAGGGCTTCTTTCCCCCTCCTACCTTGGATTCAGCCCATGGGGTGGAGTGATGGGTTCAGGGAGCCCTTGACCAACAGTAGCCCAACCTGGGGAGCCTGTGAGGAAGCTGGCCCCATGTGCAGAGCCTGTCTTCTCGCTGGCCAGGCCTCACTGCTCCACTGGGCTCAGCTTCAGGGACTTGGGGAGCAAGGAGCTAAACACAGAGATGCCCTCAGACAAGGTCAAGTGCTGATGACAAGCTCACTAACCTCTCCCCCAAACCCCAACGGTGACCCTCTTTTTCGTCTATTCTGCTGTCCACACTGCCAGAATGTGCTTGCTAAAGCACATTTAAATCCAGTCTCTTTTTTTTTTTTCCATGACAATGCTTCAAGTGGGGACCTTCTGCCAAAAGAATGAAACTCAAACCCCTTACAAGGCCATTCCACAACCGTTGCCACCTTAAATCCCAACTGCACACCCTTCCTGGAGCCAAAATGAATTCCGGGTCAGCCCTAAGTGTGAGTCACTTTCCTACCTCCACTTTGCCACTACCCAAACTCTGCCACTGGCAGTAACATTGCAGCACCCTGCGCCTGCCCTGGCTGCCGTCTAACCACTGAACCTGGGGTGCCCCACCCTGGAGGCCTCGGTTCCCTTCACCTTTCTCCCAGCCCTCTGCTGCTCTCAGGGAGAGTTTCTGGCTCTCAGGGAGAGTTTCTGCCTTCAAGAAACAGTGAACAACCTTTAAAGAGCAGCCGAAGGATTCACCTGCTCTGCATTAGACATTTTACATTTTAACTAACCTCAAACAAATCTTCCCAGAACTGAACATCAAGCAGGGGCTCCAATTAAGTTGTGCTGTGTTTCTGGTTGGGGTGATGGAAAAAATTTGGTAGTGGGATGATGGCGGCAGAGGTATAATGTTGTGAATGTAATCAACAGCCCTGAATAGACATTTGAATGTGGGTAAAAGGGGGACAGTTAGGTTGTATACATATTAATAGAATAAAAAAAACCACATAAGACTGTACAACACAAACAGGGAACCCTAATATAAATCATGAACTATAGTTAATAGTACAATTATAACAATATTCTTTCATTGATTGTAACAAATGGGCCACGCTAATGCAAGGTGTTAATAATAGGGGGGTATATGGGAACTCTGTCCTTTCTGCATGATTTTTCTGTAAACCTATAACTTCTCTAATAAAAATAAATTACTTAATAATACAAAGCAAAAATAAGCAAGCCAAAAAAAAAAAAATACAGGGCATCAAGTGATTTGGAAAAATGGAGTTTTGGCAGCCAAGGGATGAGGGGCAGGGCTAGAGGGCTAGGTGCCCCAGGCTGGGCCAGGGCGCGTTGCAGCTGGACGGCCCGGGGAGTCCTGTCTTGGCACAGGCACTGACCGGCCCCAAGCACACACAGGAAGCACAGCCCACCGTGGAGCTGAGCAGGCTCACTTCTTCCTTTTGAGGCAGGATTGTCTCCTGGGAAATTTCCCTGCGAGCTACCGCAGAACAAATGCTGCTCTCAAAGAAGATCTTAATGTTCTTGAACAACCTGACTTTTCCTGGTAGAGCAGAGTGCAGGCTCTGCATGGTGACACACCAGGAAGCTCCTGCCCCGCGGACAGCGTGTTTCCTCTAAGAATACTCCCTGTGTCCTCACTGGGGGCATTAGCGGGCACTCATTGGTTCTCGTCCCAGTGATTCTTGATACACCCAAAATAAACTTTTACATGCTCAAGGGAAAGATGAGTTGTTTGGGAGTCATTCAGGCCCACTGAGACTTTCCTTGAATGGACTGTCTGTGCCATCCTGCAGCAACTGGGCTCCCTTTTATTGGGGGGTGGGGTGGGAGGTCATCCATCTTTGCCTCCTCTCACCCACCAAGATGCCAACATCGTGCTAAGCAACCAGTAAGCGACACAGGGCAGAAATGAGCACATTCAAATTGCCCAGGAAGGTTGGTCTGGACATGAACCTTCGCTGTCACTGCTTAAAGTAACCACATCCCTTATAGCAACTTTGGGCCATTTAGAGAGTCAACTGAGACCCAAAAGGAATTTTTCTTTAAAAACTGGAATTATATGAATTTGTAATGTCAAAAGCCTTCATGAAAACTTTAAGAATTAGGGGTCAGAGTCCTACCCAAGGGGGCAGTGTGGATGGTACATCCACTGGGTGTGAATGTACGCAGCCCCTGAGCACCTACCCCAGCACTTGGGGCCTCTGAAGCGCCTCCCCACCCCAGGGTGTGCCCTTCACTCACCCACCTGCTCTTAGATCCTGGAAACCGCTGCATGGCCTTCAGCTGTTTCCAGCTACCAACCCCTGCCTTGCTGGCAGGGGTCAACCTCAGTTCCCTGCTGGGGCCTGCCCCTCTTCCCCTGAGCCCCCACATTACCTGCCACTGCTGCTGAACTCGGATGCCCTCCCCTTAGCACAGAGCCAGGCCTGACCAGGGCCTCTTTCACCTTCTGGTTGGGGTCATTTTCCTCTGTGTCTTAGGAAAAGCTGCACCGTTTCATAGAAGCATATGACATCCGAACCTTCCCCTTAGTGACTGAGTTACCTCACACAAATTATTTACATCTCAGAGCATCAATTTCCTCATCTGCCTAAGACATATGCCAGAGTTTCTGAAATGATTAAAGAAGACAACTCGTACAAAGAGACAAGCAGTGGAGCCTGGCGGAGGATGCCCCCTGCAGAGGGCAGCGCCACTTTACTTGGTGCTTTTTTCTGCTCCAAAGACTTTGCCTGCACCAAGAAGGCAGGAGCCTCCTACACAGGACCTATGCCAACGATGGATGGAAAACTGGGCACAGATACCTGAGCTGCCACACTTTTTTTTTTCTTGAGCTGTTTTATTTTGAAATAATTTCAAACTTACAAGCTAATTTCAAAAATAATATCAAACTCATACACAGAACTCCAACGTACTTCCCCACCCCAGATACCCAGATCCACCAATTTTAATATTTTGTCACATGTTCTGTATCATTTTGTCTATCAATTTGTCCATCTGTCTAGCTGTCCATCTAGTCCCTAAACATTTGAGAGTAGGTTGTATACATCATGCTCCTTGGACACATAATACTTCCATGTATATTTCCTAAGAATAAGTATGTTCACTTATATAGCCACCTAAGGACAGTTATCAACTTCAAGAGCTTTAGCACTGACATACAGCACAGTCTACATTCCAGTTTTTCCATAGGTCCCAGTAATGTCCTTTTGAGACTCTTCTCCTCCATTACTAGATCCAGCCCAGTATCATGTATTTAATTTATCATGCATTTAATTGTCATCTCTTTAATTGCTCTTTTGATTTTTAATTGTCAAAACATATATACAACATAAACTTTCCCATCTCAGCCACGCCCAGCACATTCTTCAGTCGGATGAATCACATTCACAATGTTGTGCAGCCCTCCCCACCCCCATTACCAGACTTTTCCCATCCCCTCAAAGATTCTACACTCATTATGCATTAACTCTCCATTCCCTGTCTGCCTCGTCCTGGTCATCTGAACTCTACTTTCTGTCTCTGTGACATTACATAGCCTGGCTATTTCACGTATGTGGAATCATACACTGTCTGTCCCTTTGGGTCTGACTTATTTCAATCCACATGAAGTCTTCAAGGCTCTTCATGTAGTTGCATGGATCAGAACTACATACTTTTGAAGAGTTGCCATACTTTTGCCAGAGCCTTTGACCCTGGAATCTGACCGATGGGCCTAGGAATGTTTTCTCTCCTGGTAGTATTTGCACTTCCCTGAGACCAGCAACCTCAGCTGTGACTCAGCACAGGTGGGCTCTCCGGCCCCACCCTCACCTTTGGCAGAGTCATCGTAGCCGATGTGCTTGATGGTGTCCCTCACCACCCGCTGGTAGTCCACCATGGCCCTGGAGGTGATCTCCCCACACAGCAACACCATGCCCGTCTTACACACTGTCTCTGCAAAGGCGAAGGAGGAGAAGTTAGTGGCCACGCGCCAGCCAAGGGGCACCCAACCTCTTGGACCTCTGCCAGCATAGATCAAGAGACTCACAAGAGGGCGGGCCGCGGTGGCTCAGCGGGCAAGAGTGCTTGCCTGCCATGCCGGAGGACCCCGGTTCGATTCCCGGCCCCAGCCCATATAAAAAAAAAAAAAAACAAACAAACAAACAAAAAATAATAAAATAAAAAAATGTTTAAAAAAAAAAAAAAAAAAAAAGAGACTCACAAGAGGCCTTACAAGGGACAGACTCCAGAATGAAAACAATAATGCCAATAAAAATAAAGAAATTCCAGCACCAAGGACTGTCTTCAAATGCTGCCTAGAGAACTATGCTTTGGAAAGAACTGGCCACATGTGTTTTCCGACCAACTGCTTACCACTTGTGTGATCACGGACAACTTATTCAGTCTCCTTAGGTCTCAGTTTCATCAACTTGTTAGATGAAGATAGTAATGAGACTGTCGTATGGGTGAAAATGAGATAATGACTGTATGGTGGCTGTCATAAAAAATGCAGTCAACGCATGGCAGGCCTTCCTCACTCTCCTTACTGCTAAAACTCCACTGCAGGTTTTAGGGAATGGGATCCTGATCAAGGTATCAAAGCAGGTCACTCTTCGCTCCAGGTATTAAAGAGAGATATGAGGGTGAAGCTTATCCTTAACAGGGCATGTAACTGTGGTAAAAAAGACCAAGGGCTCAGATACCACCAGAGAGGGCAGGATCTACTTGGGCAATGAACAGACACCACACTGACAGGGCAGGGCTCCCTGCCCTGTGGCCTGGGCCAAGGCACCACAGCATTTGGCACCTCAGGTCCCATCAGTACAGTGAGAGGCCTGGACCTCTTCAACTCTGGGGCCCTCTGGCTCCAGAGTCCCTGACTCTGCTGCCATACCGAGGGCTTCCAAGGGTGCACCAGTCAAATAACTAATGTCAAAAATAAAAAATAGGATTTTTGTGGGGGTGCAGGATAGTTCAGTGGTAGAATTCTCCCCTGCCATGCTGGAGACCTGGGTTCAGTTCTCTGCCCATGTACTTCCCAAGAACAAACAAAACAACCAAACAAACAAGCAAACAAAAATTCAACAAAGTGGTGCTGCAGTAATGGAATACTCACATGAAAAAAGAATGAAATGTGACCCTGGCCATTCAGCAAACAAAAAAAAAGGATCTTTGGCCTGTGTGAGTTCCCATGCAGCAATGAACAAGGCAGGTATGAAAGAGGGTTTCAGTGCTTTAATTTAACAATAATGTCTCAAGAAAGCTATTTTGGTTTTATTAAACACAATTGATGAAGGTGCTACCCTCCTGTTGCTGTTAAATGGTAGACATAAGTTATTTTAATACTTGAATCATGCCACAAACTAGGGAATAGAATAACAAGAACAGCCAGACAGCTGTGCAACCATCAAGGGGCTCCTAAGTAGGGAAGCGGCTCACAACCACCTGGGCAGCAGCCCTGGTTTTCATGCTCTCTCGCCCTGTCTGGAGGGTCCCACCCAGGGCTTTGGAAGAGCTCCCCACTCCCAGTGACACCCAGTGTCAGAGGCCATGTCCCAGTACAACCCTCTACCAAATACAGCCGCTAAGGTATCCAGCACCAAAGGGCAAAATAATTGCCAACTTTGTTTCATGGTCAGAAATGTTTTTCCTCCCTGTTAGGACAGAGGAAATGTTAGATAAGGAAGAAGCCCACTGCGGACCGGAGGACTCAGACTCCCAAAGCGAGGCACATGACTCCGTGGTCTCGTGCCCACCGTCAGCGTCTCGGCCCACAGGCACTTCTTACCGCAGGCCACCTTGGCATTGGGGTCCTGTCTGAGGTGGGCGTCTAGCACCGCATCACTGATCTGGTCACAGATCTTATCTGGAAAAGAAAGAGCAGTCATGAGACTCACTAAAATATTAGGTATGGCACACTGAACATGTCAAAATGGTTAGCGATTTTCCAAATCTGCCTATCTAAGAGAAGAGGATACTTCTATAGACATAGAAAACTAGGAATATTTTGAAATTTTTATTTCTTCCCCTCATGCCTAAGTTTGGATATGTATTATGTAAAGCCATAGAATTACCTAAGAAGAGAAATACGTTCCAAACTTGGCTCTTCCTAGTGTCCAAAGCAAATCTCTCTCCCTCCCTCCCCACCCCACACAAAATTTTCTAACTACACTTTCTCTCATTCTTCAACGTATTCTCTTTAAGTCTAACATCTGGAATAGCCCTACAAAAACAGAAATTAGAACAGTTACTAGCATCAGTATGATTAGGTGCCCTGTGGAACACATCCATAAGTGGCCCTCAGACCCCTGCCCCACCCCCATCACTCAGCCTTTGAATGCCAGATGTCCTAACAGCTGGGTTTGGGGATGTGACCTCCTCAGCTGAGATGGGACCTACAACATGAGCTGGGATTTGATCTCATTCTTCTACCATTTGCCTTAAAGATGCTACATGGGCTAAATGCCCACGAAATGGCACTGTGGAAAAATCCACTTGTTTTAGGGTTATGTGAACTGTCAATGTTCACAAATCCAGGAATACAAGTGAGATCTATCTACACATATTACATCTCATTTAGTGTTCAAAATACCCACAGAGTCTGTTCTTAACGGATGAATATATTTCATTTTGAAATTAAGACTCCAGATTCAGAATTAAGCAGACCTTCTCTCAAAAGTACATATTAACATCTGTAATTAAAGATGTAAATCTGCTATTAAAGCTTATCTCTCCAATCTCTCTTTTGGAAACCACTATTACCAAACATATGTTTGAGTTTTTCCTAACGAGCCTCCAGCCAGTGGCAGATCCTGGTTGTAAATCTACATTTGTTTGAGTCCATAGCCTCTGTGAACCTCTACCAGTGAAAGCCTCTCATTGCTAAAATATCCTAATATCAATATAGGATGGTCACGTTAGGCCCACCCACCAAGACTCCTAAGAGTAATTCAAATGTTGAACATGGATGTCTCTGCTTCTTTGAAGGACACAATTCACATGCTCCCAACCCACACAGGAAAGTGCAACAGCTATCATGGCGAGAGAGTTGAGCCAGGGTATCAAGACAGCTCCACAGGCTAAACAGTGCCTACGGAGGCCCTTGCTGAACTGTTTCTTTAGACTGTTAAAGCTTCTATCAATATCATTTGGTAGGCCCAAGATAGTCAACAGTTGCTTTCCTTGGTAATTGAAAAAGGAACACTAATTTTATCTTTCTGGTAGAGAACAATTCAGCAATAGAAAGACAAGCAGAAGGTTGTCAAACCTTAGAGGAGATCGACTGATTTGCACAGTCAATTTACAGTAACAAGTGAAGGGAGAATCAGACAAATGGATAGGCTGTCATTAAGTAGACAAGACAACCAACTGATTGGCTGGAGTTTTCACTGTCTTCCCATTGAGCAACCTGGTATTATGTACAGTGGGCCATGCTTGGGACCACGGCATGCCAAGGAGCCCACATCCTCCAAGTGGAGTAAATCTTTCACTTAACTTGTATAAGGCTTCACAAGCCGTGGAACACCCCAGAAGGCACTGCACATAGCAATGTGGCTGAGATTGCTTCATCTATAATCTACAAAATTATGCACAATGAAAGAGGGTATTTGTTTCTCAATAGCAGTACTATCGACATTTGAAGATGGATAACTATTTGTTGTAGGCAGCTGTCTTAAGCGTGGTAGGATGTTTAGCAGCATCCCTGGCCTCCACTCACTGTATGTCAGTAGCACACCCCCTCCACTGAAAATCACCTCCTGCCCCGTTGAAAACCACTGGCTGAAGCAAATAGAAGTAGTATTACACTGAGATGTCCAAAGCTGAGTTATAAAGTCTGAAGGTAAGGAAGTTAAATCCTTTCAAGAAAGAACAAAGACAAAGAAGATGAAAAAAGGTAGACTTAGTGAAGTTACCAAAAACTACACATGCTCAAGTGAATTTTGAAGAAGTGATTAAATACATACATCATTGAATCTAGTCACCAGGGTCTTCCAAGAACCCTGGGTTCTCCAAGTGGTTCCCAGATCAACAGCATAACATTACCTGGGAACTTGCTAGAGGGACAAACTCTCAAGCCACACACACATACAAGACCTTCTGAGATACAAAACTGGGTGTTGGGGTCACGATTCTGTGTTTTAAGGAACCCTCCGGGTAATTCCAACACTCACTGAAGTTGGAGAGCCACTGTCCTAGAACCTGAGGTTCTGAACGCCTGACCTCACTGCCACAGAGGAGCCGCTCTCATTTCCTCACATCACTGCCCACCTTCTTTCAAGGATAAAAATTGCCTGAATTTGCTTCCTCTTCGGGAAGACATCTAAACTTCTCTTAGCTAACATACCAGAGGCTTCCAGAACTTAAAGGTCTATCTCAGCAATAATTAGAATGCACTGTCAGTCGTTCCTAAACTCCATATGCTTTACCTGCAAAACTTAGTGAACCTTGGCCTTCTTTGAGGGAACATTCTTTGTTGACCTAAGCTGCTCATTGATAATAGATTAAGGATTTACTCAAAAAAAATATATATATATATATATAAAGTTAAGATCTGATGACACATTATATGTGTAAAATATTTGGCCAGTCAACTGCTCATTCTCCGTGGCAGCCACCAGGCTGTGACGCGGGTTCTCCACTTCCGTGACCTACAATTTCTCATTTACATAATGGGTAACTGTTTGATGAAATTACAACTTAATAGAATGGAAAAATGCTTCACGCTGCTTCTTCAGAGATCCCTTACACTAAGTCAAAGCATTTTTAAGACCTCAGCTGAAAGTGACTCCTTCGGCCAGGTGGGGAATGACGGATTCGCCCATCAGTCCAGGCCAACCTACTCACCAGGATGCCCTTCGCCTACGGATTCTGATGTGAACATGAAGGCTCCTTCTTCACTTAGAGAGTGGTCGCACAAGCCATCCACCGGTCCATTCATCCTCCCACACCTCTCCAGTCAGCTTCTTCCCAGTGCCAATCTTAAGACTGTGACTTTGCCTGAGTTTCTCTTTAAACCCAATGGGCCTGTCCTTGGCAGAGCCAGTGATCGCCTCTGCCTAAGTGCCCGCAAGCACGTGAGAGTAAGGTGAGGGTGGGTGAGACCAGAGGGAGGGAACCAAATACGGGTGTCACTCGCTCTGGCTGGGCAGAGCTTGCTCCTGAGTGACTCCTATATATGGAAAAGTGAAAGTGCCTGAATAATCATGTGGGAAAACTGGAGGAGTCCATTTCCTGGGAGGGGGGTCTTCTTACCTTGAAGAACCTTGGACTTGAACTGATTTCCCAAACCCCGAGCATCTGGTCCATGTGAAGTAAGGAAGACGGTGTAGATTCTGCAGAGATGAAGCTCCCCTGGGGCTCTGCTCCAGCTCTGCAGCTAGCCTCCACATCACTCCAGAGTAAACAGCCTCCTTTTGGAGAGAGAGTGTCTGTGCTTACTCAAGGGTATAAACAGGTAGCGAGAAATGCTTTCCCAGAGCTATAGATAAGGCAGATTATAACGTAGTGTGGCTTTCGCTTTGGGGCGCTCCCCCCTCCCTTGTCTGTTGGGCTGTTCCCCTTCTTCTGCCTTCTCAGAACAAGAATATGTACCCACATTCTGAGCCAGCTTTGGTGTTACACAACAGATTCACTTAGAGGAAAAGCCTTTGAGTCCACATCTTCCTGCTAATAGGAATTGCCTCAACTTTCCATTTCTCTAAGAGGCTTTCAGTCATGTTAACAAACAAGACATTAGAAAGTATCTGGACAGGTTACAGAAAACACTGTTCTGGAAATGGACTGTGAGAGGCTGACTCATTACAGAAAAGTCACAAGAGTCCCGTTTCCCAAACCTTCTAGGTGACCAAACACCGACAGATTCAGTTCTATGTATTTGAGAAACATCCTTCTCACATAACTCCTAAATTATTTTTGTTTTGACCAAGAAAAGAGATAAACAGGATTCTATCTTTAATCAGCTCATGCACTAAACAACATGTCTCATATCATTCTCCTCCACTCTGAGACCCAGCTGCATCCTCAGGCTCAAGGAACAATAGGGAATTGAGATGATAGAGAATGAGAATGGATGGAGAAATCTGTTCCCACTAGAACCCAATAAAAGTAGTCAATGAAAACTTTATGCATTACAGGTTGGCTGTGGGAAGTCAAAGTTAAGATGCAATAGCCCCAATGAACAGTTCTGAGGGCCAAAACCCTCTCTATAGTTATAAGCATTGAAAAATATTTTTCTGGCACAAATTCTTGGGTTTTGCTAATTGGTCAGCAGTGGCAGCATAATCTCTTCAGGGAATTAAAACTACATTTAAGTGGCATCTTCTGGGATAGAGTGAGGGATTTTACATGGACATATTGAATCAGAGGCATTTGACAAAGAGTGAACTGGAATGCTTAGGCACAAGAGTGCTGAGGGTTTGGTGAGGAAAAGTTCAATGGAAAGGGATGGAAAAAGAATCAAACAGGGACTTTAGACAACACAGCCTTGTCATTGTCAGCACACTGGACTCCTATTTGCACTTAAAATATTTCAACATCATTGTCCCTTTGTAAATGTCTTCTGGGTACATTTGTTTCAGGCCTGGAGGCAATATGAGCTAATGTTTAATTTGAACTACAGACCTACGTTACCCTAGCAGTTAGAACTGTCATTATACCCTTTATTTTCTAAATTTGATATACGAGCAAGATGAAGTTTAAGTATCAAGTAATCGTCAACGTTTAGAACTAGCACAAAATCAGAAAACAAAATAGCCTAACTGTGCAGTGGATGCTGAAATATCATGCATTATGGGGTTTGGGGGTGGGGGTGCTAGGAAGGTTCTGTACAGAGAAGTGACACTTTCTGAAACCTGTTCAGAGGCTTCTGCAGCCTGAACAGCAATTCAGAGCAAGGGAAGTATCTGGAAGGCATCTGGTTCAGCATCCACCTCATGTATTGTTTCCATATAACACCCTTCCTAAATGCTGGGCAACCTTATCATCTTTCAACCAACAGAAGTTAAGAAACAGAGATTGGGGTGGGCAATGGTGGCACAGTGGGAGAGTTCTTGCCTGCCATGCCAGAGACCCAGGTTCGATTCCCGGTGCCTGCCCATGCCAAAAAAAAAAAAAAAAAAAAAGAAAGGAAAAAGGAACATAGAATGAATGAATAAATAAATAAAACAGAGCCCAGAGCACTGTGGTTGGAAGCTCAGGTTTTGGGACTGGAGCCCCAGTTTTGCCTCTAACCTATGATACACCCTGGGACAAGCCTCCTAACATCTCTAGGCTGCTATTTCCTCACCTGTAAACCAGGTTAAAGAATTACCTACCTCATAGCTTTGTTGTGATAATTAATTGTGATAATTTAAGTATGAGAACTATTGAGGATAGTGCTAGTACACAGTAGGAGTTTAATAAATATTAGCTAATGTTGTTACTACTAAGCACATTCTATGTGCATGTAATGATTTTCTTTTAAGCTAAACTATATCATAGTGTATGTATGTTTACATAAAAATGCATATATATATATATATACATGCATTTGTATATATATGTTTATATATTATTGCACCTCTTGCTTTTCTTGATATACTATCATCCTGTTTACACAACTCTGCATACAGATAGACTTCATTTTTCAGTACCTTTACAGTGCTCCATAATAAGGATATACCATAAATTATTTAAAAATTCTCTAATGGTTTAATATTTTCAACTTCTCCAATTTTTTAATATGCAACAATGTGATCTCTATCAAAATCCCAATGGGTTTTTCTTCAGAAGTGGAAAGGCTGATCCTAAAATTCATATGGAATTACAAAGGCCCACGGATACAAAAAATAATTTTCAAAAAGAGGAACCAAGATGAAGGCTCATATTCCCTATTTCAAAACTTACAACAAAGTTAGGAAAATCAAGAGCGTGGTACTGACGTAAGGATAGATAAAGAGATCAATGGAATAGAACTGAAAGTCCGGAAATAAACCCAGCAGTCCACTGATTTCCAACAAGAGTGCAAAGACCATTCAGTGGAGAAATATAGTCTCTGCGACAAATGGTGCTGAAACACGTGGATATTCACGTGTGAGAATGAATTTGGCCCCAACCCCACACAAAGATTTGTTTCGTAAAATATTTATGAAACAAGTAACTGATAAAGCTGGTATCCAGAATATATATTAAAAAAAAAGCGAAATCTGAATAGAAAAGCTAAAACTCTTGGAAGAAACTAAAGGCATCTATCTTCATGACCTTGGATTTAGCAATAGTTTCTTAGATGACACCCAAAGCACAAGCAATAAAAGAAAATATAGATATAATGGACTTTGTCAGAATTAAAACTTTTGTACATCAAAGGACATTATCAGGAGACTGAAAAAACAACCTACAGAAAGGGAGAAAATATTTGCAAAGCATATATCCAAGATGGGTCTAGTATCCAGAATATATAAGCAACTTTTACATCTCAACAACTAAATTAAAATGACCCAAATAAAAAATGTACAAAGGACTTGAATAGACATTCCTCCAAAGAAGATATGGTCAACAAGCTCATGAAAAGATGCTCAATGGTCGTTAGTCATTATGGAAATGCATATCAAAGCCATGATGAGATACCCCCTCACACCCGGTAAGATGATTATTATCAAAAAACTTGAGCCTTGTTACATTGTCGGTGGGAATGTAAACTGCTGATTTTGGAACTTATTATAAAACCACAGTAATCAAGATAGGGTGGTATTGCCAAAAGGAGAGACACATAGATCAATGGAACGCAACAGAGATCCAGAAAGAGACCAACACATATATAGTCACCTGATTTATGACAAAGATACAAAGGCAATTTTACAAGGAAAGGAGAGTCATCTCAATACATGGTGCTGGAACCACTGGGCATCTGTATAGAGGGGGTATGGAAACTCCGCCCATATGTTGCACCATATACAAACATAAACTCAAAATGGATCATAGATGTAAAGGTAGAACCTGAAACTACAATATTTCTAGAACAAAACAAGAAAACATCTGTGTAACCTTGGGCTAGGCAAAGATTTCTTAAACAGGATAGAGAAATTCTTAAAAGAAAAAAAAATTGAGTGAACTTCATCAAAAGTAACATCTACTCTTTGAGAGACTCTTAAGAAAATTTTTTAAAAAAGTCTATAGACTAAGGAAAAATATTAACAAAACAAGTAACTGATAAAGCTGGTAACCAGAATATAAAAAAAAACCCTCACAACTCAACAGGAGGACAACAACCCAATTAAAAATAAAAAGGGCAAAAAATTAAAAGGACAAAGATCTTAAGATATATGGATCACAAACAAATTACATGGAAAGATGTTCAATGTCATCAGCCATTAATGACATAGAAATTAAAAACTAGAGATATAACACACCTATCAGACTGGAAAATAAAACAGAAAAACATGTTAATACCAAATATTGGTATTAACTGAAATTCTCATGCATGGCTAACAGCAATGAAAAAATGGTACAGCCATTTGAAAAACTGTTTGACAGTTTCTTAGAAACATACATTCAGCATTCAGTTCATCAATCCCATTCCTAATTCTTTATCCAAGAGAAAGGGAAACCGGTCCACTCAAAGACCTACCCATGGATATTTGTGGAGGCTTTATCTATAATTACCAAAAACTAGAAACACCCAATATGTACAAGTGGTAAACAGATAAGCTGTGGTACAGCCATACAATGTAACTGTGCTGATTTGAAAGGATTTATGTACCCTAGAAAAACCGTGTTTTAATCCTAATCCCATTTTGAAAAGACAGCCATTTCTTCTAATCCCTATTCAGTACTGTATGTTGGAAACTTTAATTATGTTATCTCCATGGAGATGTGACTCAATCAAATGTGGTATTAAACTTCATTCCAGGTGAGCCTTGATTAGTTTACTGGAATCCTCTAAAAGAGGAGACATTTTTTGGAGAGAATGCCTTTTGAGTAAGGCAAGAGAGCCACAGCACAGCAGAGTAGAGCTACGAGGCTGAGAGAACGACAGGGTCCACTAACCAGCGACTTCTGGAGGTGAAGAAGGAAAATCCCTCCCAGGGAGCTTCATTAAACAAGAGGCCAGAAGAGAAAGCTAGCAGACTTCACCACGTGCCCTTCCAGCTGAGAGAGAAGTTCTGAATGTCACTGGCCTTCTTGAACCTAGGTATCTTTCCCTGAATGCCTTAGATTCGACATTACAATAGACTTGTATTAATTGGGACATTTTCTCAGCCTTAGAACTGTAAACTAGCAACTTATTAAATGTCCCTTTTTAAAGCCACTCTGTTTCTGGTATATGGCATTCTGGCAGCTAGCAAACTCGAACAGTAATATTATTCAGCAATAAAATGAAGAAACTACTGATACACAGAAAACCGTGGATGAATCTCAAATGCATTATGGTAAGTAAAAGAAGCCAGGCTCAAAAGGCTATATACTATATACTTCCATTTATGTGATATTCTGAAAAAGTGAAAATTAGGGACTGAAAACAGAGCACCATTTCCCAGGGGCTGGGGGTGGCGGGGCGGGGTTGGTGGGAGAAGGAATGACTATAGAGAGGCACGAAGGAGCTTTGCGGGGCTGATAGAGATATTCTATATCTTGATTGTGGTGGATAGTAACAACACTGCATTCATTTGTCAAAATTCATGATACTGTACACCTAAAATTGGTGAATTTGATGTACGTACATTATACCTCAATAAATCTGACCTTTTTAAAAAAACCACATAGTGGTGGCAGAGCTATAATTTGAACCCATGCAGTGTGGCTCCAGAATCTGTGTTTTTAACCACTACACTATACTGCTTCTCATCCACAGTTATACACTTATACATTTTTTTATGTATTTGCAGCATATACGTTTTTAGATGCTTAGAAAGGATACATATTTCCAGGGGTTAGGATGAGAGGAGGGTGGCTTTTATTTTTCATTTGATATATTTCTTCTATTTGAGTTTTTAACCTTAAATACCTACTTTTTAAATTTTTAAATTCTGATTTTTAAATTTTAATAAATCTTTTAAAATTGAAACTTCAGAGGTAGTAAAATTTTTTATTAAAAAATAAATAGGTAGGGCAAGCCATGGTGGCTCAGCAGGTAGGAATTCTTGCCTGCGATGCCAGAGGACCCGGGTTCGATTCCTGGTGCCTGCCCATGTAAAAAAAATAATAAATAAATAGGTAAATAAAAGTGAGGGGTAAGGGGTATGGTATGTATAATCTTTTTTTTTCTGTTATTATTTCTTTTTCTGTTGTCTTTTTATTTCTTTTTCTGAATTGATGCAAATGTTCTAAGAAATGATGAATATGCAACTATGTGATGATATTGAGAATTACTGAACATATATGTAGAATGGAATTATATGTTAATGTTTTGTTTGTTCTTAATTTTTTAAATTAATAAATAAATTTTTAAAAAATAAATAAATAGGACAGTGCAAGGGTAGCTCAGTGGCAGAATTCTCACCTGCCATGTGGTAGACCTGGATTCGATTCCTGGACCCTGTAATTCCCCAAAAATAAAAATAAAAAAAGAATGACAATAAATAAAATTTGTAATGAAAAAATTGCAAAGTTAGAGACAACAGTATGAATTCATGTTGAATTTAATGTATGCCACAGATGCTTATATAGAGAAACATTTATCAGTAGGTATATACCTGAAAGTTAGTATATATGCATATATCTCCTTGCTCTGTCAGCTGAGAAGGCCTACAAGCACTGGCCATCCAGTAACAACAAACACACCTAGCACCCAGATCTTGTTTTCTAATACCATACCCTATAAAAGGAATCAGGCTCCTAGGAGAAATGGCTTATTCTAGAACGAGGCAGGCAACAGATAAAATGAACCTGGAGAATCAGATAGTGACAGAAAGTAAGGAAATACTAAAACTAACAAACAAAAAGATGGAGGTACACATGAAGAGATGCTCATTTTCATTGGCTATAAGGGAAATGAGGATGAAGACTACAATGAGTTACCACCTCACACCTATAAGAATGGCTGCTATTAAATAAACAGGAAACTAGAAATGTTGGAGAGGATGTGGAGAAACTGGGACACTTATGCACTGCTGGTGGGAACGTATAATAGTGCAGTTACTATGGAAGACTATTTGGTGGTTTCTTAGAAAACTAAATATCGAGTTGCCTTATGACCCAGCAATAGCACTACTTGGTATTACCCAGAAGAGTTGAAAGCAATGACACAAACTGACACTTGCACACCAATGTTCATAGCAGCATTATTCACAATTGCTAAAACATGGAAACAAGCCAAATGCCCAACAACAGACGAGTGGATTAACAAAATGTGGTATATACCAACGATGGAATACTATGCAGCAGTGAGATAAAATGATGTCCTGAAGCACATGACAAGATGAATGAGCCTTGGGACATAATGCTGAGTGAAATAAGTCAGACACAAAAGGATACATACTGTATGATTCCACTTTGATGACCAGCATAAAGGTGGCTGAAGGGTGCACTAATGGAGAAATAGATTGGCAAACAATGGTGTATACTTATGAACGAAGGTTGTGCTGTTACAAAAAGAAAGCGTGCAACAATGTGAATGAACATGGGCGACATTTGATGAGGCAAAATAAGCCAGGAACAAAAGAACAACACTGGTGTGGTCGCGTTTAGAAAATGGTTATAAGAAAACCGAAGCCTAGATTGTAAGCTTTTAGAGCAGACACATTAAGTCCAGAGTGGTGATTATTATTTCTGGATTCTGAGGGGCTATTTTATACAGATAACCTGATATTTAGAGATAACAATGAAGCCAATCAGGTTGGAGTTAAATTAATTCAGAATACAGGGGTAAGGAAAACAGTGTCTATATTTTAGAACCACACATACTCTTTGAGACCAAAGGAAGAAAGTTCTATTTGATCTGGAACTGAAATTTTCTGTAGTGCATAATCTAACCCAACCTATCTGTATAGCTCATTTGAACAACTGAAATATAGGGAGCCCAGAATAAGAAGGAGGTCCTTTAACCCTATATAGATTATTGTAATGCCTGGATACATCCTAGAGTATATTAAGCTGATCATCAAAAAGTATTGGCAAAGTTCCTTGAGGGATGGGAGAAAGAATATGGAACTATTAAACCTTACCACCAGGGAATTCCCTGCTACTGTGTCAAACATTAGGATACTCAAATCAATAGGCCATGCCCCGATTATGAGACTTACTCTTGTGAAGCTTATGTAGGTAGCATAGAAGCTTAGACTACCTATAGGCATGCCTAAGAGTTACTTCTGGGGGACCTCCGCTGTTGCTCAGATGTGGCCTCAGTCTCTCTAAACCCAACTCTGCAACTGAAATCATTGCCCTCCCCCCATGTGGCACATAACATCCAGGGGTGAAAGTCTCCCTGGTGACGTGGGAGATGACTCCCAGGATCCGGTCTTGGCACCATGGGATCAACAATTTCATCCTGATCAAAAGGGGAGAAAGAAGTGTAACTAATAAAGTATCAGCAGCAGAGAGAGTACAAATAGAGTTGAGAGGCTACTCTGGAGGTTGCTCTTACGCAAGCCTCAGTTAGAACTTACTACCTATCATAACCTGTCAACCCCCAACCAGGACCATTCCAGCCAATCCTAAAGAACACCTAGGGCAATATATAAGATTCCACAAGGGTTCCATGCACTAGAGTAACTTTCCAGAAACCTACAACCCCCAGATGGGTCCCTGGTCCAGATAAATCCTGAAACCTAGCGGGCCCAGCCTCTCCAGAACATCAGATAGTTCCATCTCCTACCCCACATTAGTGACAGACCCTTCCAATATGAAAAATTAGGATGGCCATGGCTCAAACACCCCTGAAGAGAGGTATGGAAAGATCAAAGGTGATGGTGGAATTATACAGTGAAGATAGGAGTTAACAAATAAATATGAATCCTGAATCATTAATTGGTATCTCTTTTAGTCTCGAGTATCTTAGAGTAGCTAGAAGTAAAAACCTAAAATTGTGGAACTGTAACCCGTGTCAAACTCTGAAATATGTTCTACAACTAATTGTAGTGCTGTGCTTTGAAATTTATTGCTTTTTTGTATATATGTTATTTTTCACAATAAAAGAAGGAAAAAAGTCAATTGTGATGATAAAAAAAATTTAATCCTTCTAGCCTCTTATATTCTGGAGCAATTAGAAGAAAAAAAAAATCTGAGAGGATCGTATGGTAGCCCGTGACAAACTCTGGGATCTGTCCTGTAACTACTTGTTGCAGGGTGCTTTGAAAACTATGGCTTTTTTATTTCTTCGCTTTGTATATATGTTATACTATACGATAAAAAAGAAAAAAAAAGATAGGGGTATTTCAAAGGGGATACAGGAACCAATTGAAAGAGCTCCCAATGGCCAAAGCTGAAACAATCTGGGCAAGAAAATAAAGTGGTACTCTATTATAAGCCAAAATATAAGAGATGTATCCATGTGTCCACACTAATATAAACAAATGACTGAATAAATAAATAAATGGGGAAGAACAGACAACTCTCCCATACAGAAAAATTTCAAATAATTCTTATTTGAAATTTAACTTAGCCACATTTCTTAAGTGTGGGCTGCACAAGTGGCTTTCTTCTAAAGAGTACAGTGTGGAAATAAGTAAAAAGAAAAAAAAAGAGAGAGAGTCTCTTTATAGTGGAGAAACCTGACAAACACGGCCTCAGCCAGTGGTCAAGGTCAACATCATTAGCGATAAGTCCACCGATAGTTCACAGCCTTGATGTGAAAGTGGCATTTAACGTGTACTCTCTCTCCTTGATAAACTTCTCTTTTTAATAAACTTCACTACTTATTCCTACTGGTCCTCGTCTCTAAATTCTTTTAGCTTCGAGACTATTAAACCTGGATCGGGGCTCAGCTGGCACCATTGCTAGCAGGGCATGGGTTACAACTGGAAGAACATTTACTAAGGCCCAGTTGTTAGAGAGCTCATGGAACCGCTGTAACATTTCAAGTGGTTCAGTGAGACTGTGGCATAGAGTTTTGGCTAGTGGATGGCAAGACAGAAGACTGCAGATGGTGGCACAGTCCAGCTCAAAAAGAGCTGTATGGGTCCTACAAGGAGTTTAAACTTTATCCTCATGACAAAGGAAGTCCCTGCAGGGTTTCAAGCAAAAGATGTGCAGGGATGGGTCAAATGATCAGATGTGAACCTTTGCAAAAGTCATTTTGCTAGCCACCTCCATAGTTGCTACCCTGGAGGCAGGGAGACGACTTGGCATATTCAGAAAGTAGAAGGAGTGGGATTTTTGATACTTCACTGGCAGTAGGAAGTAAAAGAGAGAGAGGATTCCAGGATAACTTCCAAGTTTCTGGCCTGGGTGGATACACAGGTGCTGGAGTAGAGTAGTAATGCCAATAAACACAAACACCACATGGGCCCAGATGTGTCAGACACTCCTAGCAAGTGAGTGCTGATGCCCCATGGAGAAGGGATTGCTCTTGGCATTCTAGGCTCTTGCTCTGCAAACACAGGCATCCCTCTTATGTGCTTTCCCCAGGCCTTCTTCAAAGTCAACAACTTGCTCAACAGGTAAGGAGGTATTTAATGAGCACCCAAAAAGTTTAAAAGTGAACATTCCTTATAAACACAAAATACTAAAATAATCCCATGGCCTGATAAATGGAGCAATTTCTACAAGGGTGTTTGTAAATATTTGATCCCATATTAAATAAGCAATATTCTGAAGGTTGTCCTTATCACATAAATAAATAGTACTCATTTTATGTATGCAAATACAGTACAGCTAGAATAAAACTGGAGCCAACAAGGGTGTGTTTAGCATTAGCCAGTAATCTCAGAGGAAACAGCAGAAAGTTGGGTGGGGTGGAAGAGCACAATATGATTGGTCAGTGGATCTCCCAACCAAGGACAACGTTGGGGGAGGAAGAAAGGAGGAGGATGACACAAGCCATTTGCTGTGGGATAGAGATTCACAATTTATGAATGTTTTTATGGAACTTTCTACCCAGACAATAATAGCTCTGCTATAGAATGTCTTTTAATACTTTTAAGTGGAAATATAGATATGGAGTTAAATCTGTAAATCAATTCTGAATGCTAAGTATACTGATATGCATGGCTTCAAGGAATTAGCTATCACCTCTCAACTCTGAACCTCTTCACTTAGCAGACTGCTATGATATATTGAGATATAGACATCAACATCTCTCAGCATTTATTATCTTCCTAAAGACCTGGGTGCAAATCTTCCAGCTTGAGATAAAATGATAATGGCCAGAGCTAGAGTAAATCAGTTTTATTTTAAAAACTGATGATTATATTAACTGCTTACAGAAAGTTAATAGAAATTTAAAATATATGCCCTCTCCTCTAATTCATAGCACCATAAACTTTTAAAAGGAAGAAAATCTGAGAGGTGTACAGTCTGAAAAAGGACCTTATAATTTCAGTCTATAATTTAATTAATGGGCTGAAATCATTTACCTGAGGTTGCATAATACAGCTAACAGCTATGACAGAGACAGAACTTATTAACTTTTTCCCAGAATACTATTACTTCACTAAACAGATTCCCATGCCAAACAACTACACAGGGAATTAGAACCTGTTAGAGGTAAAAATTGCAGATAAGTATAATTATAGCTGTGAAATAATTTGGCTTTAGTTTTCTCTTGATATTTTGTGTCAGATTATTTGCTCCAGAGAATATTTTGATATAAATGATTAATATAGTTGGAGTCTAAACATTTTAAATGAGATCACAAACCAAAATAATTGCCTAGGTACTTTAGGTCAAACTGCCTGGCTCACCTGAATTTCCATTCAAAAATGCCTGAAATTACTATGTCAGAAGTATCTGTGATGGTTTGAAGTTGTATGTACCAGAGGAAAACATATTCTTAAATCTAATCCAATCCTGTGTGTGTGTGTACCCCTTGTAAGCAGGACCTTGTGAGGCGGCTAATCCAGTTAAGGTGTAGACCCAGCTCCAAAGAATGGGTCTTAATCCTGTTATTGGAACCCTTTATAAGACAATGAATTTCAGACAAAGAGGGAGAAAGCCACAGGAAGCAGGAAGCTGAAAGGGAACTTGGAAAAGAGGGAAGAAACTAAGAGACACTGCCGTATGCATTGCCACGTGACAAACTACAGACCACGAGTCATCCACAGCCAGCTCCAGAAAGTTACATCTTGGGGAGAAAGTATTGTCTTGATGATACCTTGATTTGGACATTTTCGCAGCCTCAAAACCATAAGCTATTAATTTCCAACCATTTAAGCTGAACTATATGTAACACTTTTACATGGCATTACATGGTATTTGCAGCTTAAGAAACTAAAATGATGTTTTAGTTTGGAATGTTGTTATGTTTGGAGATTCCTACATAATTACCACATTTGGAGGCAAACCCAAAAGTAGATTTTAAAAACCTCAATATGGAAGACAGCCTCCCACCCCTACTCCTTCCCTGTCACTAATTTTCCATATTAATACTTATAGATAAGTGTCGTAGTTTACAAACCTCTCATGTCAGCTCACTGGATTTTCATGATATCCATATAACAGGGAGTCATGTCCCAGTTCCTCCCAGAGGAGAAAGCAAAACTGCAGAGAAACTACCTTGAGTCCCACAACTGGTAAGCGGTAGAACACTTAAACTCAGCTCTGCTGATCCCGAGTGGTCTTTTCCCATACTGTGATGCCTACAAATTTTTACCTAACTCAAGATAATGAATAGCAATTACCCACAAATTTATCTGCTGCTAACTACTCTAATGCTTCCTGCTTCCGAACTTAGATAAAAAGTTTTTCACCGCTTCATCTGCAGAATGCCTTCCCACAAAATGCCACAGAACCATACTCAAAGAGTCCTTGGACAACAAAGAAAGGAGCTTTTGTTCCACTGCTCAATGTGATATGATTCCACTGGGCTTTTGATCCATAAGGATGACTTGGGCTGCTGCCCTTTCTCCAGTGAATCATCACACGCAACAAAAGACAAAGAGACACTGTGCTCAGACTGGGCTCAGATCTGCAACACCAAAGGCATTCCACCTCCCTCCCACCCCACCTCCCCTCCTGAGGCAGCCCCCTCCACCATCCTTAGAACTGCTGCACTGCTGCTTAGCCCTCAAAATCTCCAGCACCCCAGAGATCCTCTTTTGTTGCTCAGATGTGGCCTCTCTCTAAGCCAAGTCAGCAGGTGAACTCACTGCCCTCCCCAGTATGTGGGATGTGACTCCCAGGGGTGAAAACCTCCCTGAGAATGTGGGACAGGACTCCCGGGAGGAGCTGGGACCCGGCATCATGGGATTGAGAAAGCCTTCTTGACCAAAAGGGGGAAGAGTGAAATGAGAAAAAATAAAGTTTCAGTGGCTGAGAAATTTCAAACAGAGTCGAGAGGTTTTACTGGAGGTTATTCTTATGCATGATATGGATATCCGTTTTTAATGTATGGTGTTTTGGAGTGTCTAGAGGGAAGTATCTAAAACTGTTGAGCTGAGTCCATCTTGAAGATGATTGTAGGATAATATAGCTTTTACAATGTGATCACGTGATTGTGAAAACCTTGTGTTTGAAGCTCCTTTTATCCAGGGTATGGACAGATGGGTAAAAAAAATAAGGACTAAAAATAAATAATAGAGGGGATAAAGAGTAAAAATTGGGAAGATTGAAATACTAGTGGTCAATGGGAGGGAAGGGTATGGGGTATGAGATGTATGAGTTTTTTCTTTTTATTTCTTTTTATGGATTGATGCAAATGTTCCAAAAATGATCATGGTAATGAATGTATACCTATGTGATAATATTGTGACCCGTTGATTGTACACCACATATGGACTGTACGTGTGTGAAGATTTCTCAGTAAAAATATTTTTAAAAAAATCCTCCAGCAGCCCAAGTGTCTATCAAGTACTTTTCCTTTCTTCTCCGGTCCATCTCCCAGCACACACATCCTTCCGAGTCCATCCCATGCTATCCAGTGTGGTCCCCCACCTAGCAGTCTCAGCATCACTTGGGAGTTTGTTAGAAATATAGAAGTTTGTGCCTCATCCTATACTTTGGATAATAATCTGCACTTTAACAAACTGCTGTCCCCACACACATACCCTGTAATTTTAAAGAAATTAAATTTTTAGAAGCACTACCCTAGGAAAAATGATAAAGCAAGTGAACCTCCTCCTCTGTGATGCTATCTCATCCTATCCTTGGTACAGGTTCTTCCAGCTCTCAGAGTTCTGGCCAAGTTCAAGCTCCAGCACCAGCCCACCTCTCACCTCTTCCCCCAGTACATCCAATTCAGCTAGATTTTACAGTTAAATAAACTATCTCGGGCTACTTTATGCTAAAGCATGAATAGGTAAATAATACCTACAATATAGCAGACTTTGATGGAATGTTAGTTTAGTAAACACAGTGCAAGAGAGATTTTAAAAATCCAGATTTGCACCTCAGTTCTGTGACACTGATTAGCTATGAGAACCCCAGGAGCTTAAATAACTCTCTGAACTTCCATTTCTCCCGCCTCTCTAATATGGGGGTGAAGTCTACCTTACAAAAGGAGTAGAGATCATGGAAAGCATCTTGTGTACTAAACCCAGCACATAGTAGAGTCCCCCTTTCTCTTGAATGGATGGACCATAACCTCAAAAATAACTGAATTTCAGTAAAGTACTGAAGCAAATGAATATCTAGTTTTAGGAACTCCAGCCAGTGGGCCACAGGGGAGATGGTCCAAAGTAGTCAAGCATTTCTTGTGACTCTTAAAATCTCATCTGCCGACCACAATCAGCCTAGCAACACTGGAAGTCAATCTCTACACATGTCCACCTAACCACTTTTCCTGTAGTAACTCAGATTTAGAAGCTGCGTTCCCTTTCTCCTTGAAAAAAAGTACTTAATTAGCAAGTTAAATGACCAAAAAATGATACCAGTGTTGGGGGTGCATTAAGATGTTTAAGCTACAATAGACTGGCTCAAATATCACCAATGTACAGTTATATATCACCAATGAAGAATTATTTTTATTATTCAATAAAACTGACAAAATGACACTTTTTTAGTATCTTCAAAGTTTTTATTGTCAATTTGATTGCTGACTGCACTTAAAGGAAATTAACATGAGAACTACATTTTAAAAAGCATGAAAATAATATTTAAACATAATTCTCAAATTAGACCGAGTGTCTTGTAAATATTTCAGAATTAATAGTTTCGTTATTTTAGTAAACAAGATATTGAAGAAAACAAGGAAAAAGAATGAAAAATATGATGCATTTAACTACACTAAAATGTTAACATTTGTGCCAAGCCAAGTTAAAACGCAAGCTACCAACTAAGACATTTCCCAACACATATAACCAACAAAAAATATGATTAAGAAAAAGGCAAACAAATCAATAGCAAAAATAAATAATATGAACATGCACTTCCAAGAAGAACAGTCATTGTCTAATAAACATGAAAAGGCCTGCCACCTCACTATCAATCGGGTGTAATGCAAATTAAAACAACAGAGAAGCCACCACATCAGAGCCCCATAGTGGGCAGAAATGTGGGTATGTGGCATTACCCAGGAATTGGCATAACTGGATCTCTCTTACACCACTGGGAGTCAATCTCCACGCATGTCCACCTGACAGTTTTTCCGGCCGTAACTCAGATTTAGAAGCTGTTTTCCCTTTTTCCTTGAAGAATTAAGTTTTTTACTTAATCATCAAGTTTAACGACCAAATGAGAGTGTAAATTCACAACGCCACTCTGGAAAGCAATCCAGCTTTATCTAGTAGCTTCAGAATGGAAACAACCTGTGTCCCAGGAATTGTTCAAACGTGTCTTCTCTACCCTAGAGCAGTGTTTCCCAAAAGTGTGATCCCTGACCAGGAGGCACTGGTCACCCAGGAGCTTGTTAGAAATGCACATTGTACAACCCCAGCCCGAGTCTAGAGGAATGTTTTCACAAGCCCTCCAGGAGTTCCTGACGCAAGCCGAAGTTTCAGACTCACCCGCCTACAGAAACCCACGCTGCTTCCAGAGGAGATTTTTAGGGCCATGGGCCTTGATCTATTCTCTAAGAGGGGAAAGCCTGACAGACTTGTTTTGCTAGCACAGAGTGAAATGGAGAGTCAGGGGCCCAGTGTGCAGACAATCCAATTTCCTCAGGTGCACACATTTGCGTACAAGGATGTATGTGTGAAAATAAACATCCACCAATAATAGATACACACGGATTAGCAGCAATAAAGCTTGAAAATATATTGCTGAATGAAAAAAAAGCAAATTGCAGAGCTGTGCTGATAGCATGGTACCATTCAACATGAAGTTAAAAGTACACCAAAAAAACCTTATTCGGGGTTAATATATAGAGATATGCACAAAAACATCAGGGATGTTTACTTGGGAAGGATATATACTGATTTGGGGCTAATGGCTACCCAGGAGCAAGAAAGGAGAGAAAGGGGATGGAGGAGGGGTACAAATGGACTTCAACTGTAAGATTTTTTTTTAACTGTCAAACATATGGTGCAAGGTTAATATTTGTTACATTTAGGTTGGAGGTAAAAAGTGTTTCCTTAAATTATCCGTGTACTCTTCTCACATATTTGAGCATTTCATAATAATAATTTGAAATTTTAAATATAGTAGTTCATTATACTTGTGAATATCGGAAATTTTATTTCTGTGTAAGAAAAAATCTTTCAAAGTGACAGCCTCAAGATCCAGGGCTTTTAAAAACTGATTCTCTGTGACATCTAGTGGTAGTAGGAATAGTTGCAATTTAATGCACATTCAGAAACACACTTGATTCAATGTATTATTAATATCTGGATTCTGTTTAATTACATTTTCTCAAAATATAAGAGGCCAGTTTTTAATTTGCTTTTTTCAGTAGTCTATCCCTGAATAATTTTAATAGGGATGACACTTTGGAATAAGGTTTATCTCAGACACAATGATGATATGGCTGGGCCTTAGGCCCCCTGAAAAACGTATCAGTTATATAGCTCTGTGTTCCCCCAACCAGGAAGCACAGGTTGCTGCTGTACGCAGAGTGTTTACAGGCATTGGAGTTTTTACATACTAATCAAGTGATCCACAGGGACATCAAGAGTGACATGTGCTTTGGGGGATGGAAGGGTCGGTCAAACTGACTGACTTTCGTTTCTGTGCCCATGTCACCCCTGAGCAGAGCAAGCGAAGAACAATGGATGAAACACCTTATTGGATGGCACCAGAGTTGGCTACAAGAAAAGCTTATGGTCCTGATGTGGACATATAGCCTCTGAGTATCATGACAATTGAGATGGTAGAATAAGAGCCTCAATACCCCAGTGAAAATTCCTTGAGGGCCTTGTACCTGATAGCCACTTATAGAACCCCAGAACTCCAGAATCCAGAGAAACTATCCCCAATATTTCAAGATTTCTTAAATTGCTCTTTGGAGATGGATGTGGAAAGAAGAGATTCAGCCAAAGAATTGTTACAGCATTTCTTCTTGAAACTGGCCAAACCATTATCTAGTTTGACACCACTGATCATGAGAGCTAAAGAAGCAATGAAGAGTAACCATTAACATCACTGTGGTGGCTTCATGTTCTTTTTTCCATTAAGGAAAAGAAGTCTTTTAATACATGAAAATTTTATTCTCTTTGAGGGTGTGAAAGAAATATGGTATAGATGATATGGAGGAAAACCACAAACTACTCCCTGAAGAAAACTGGGAGAAAATTGCAAAAAAAGAATTTTACTTTCAAATGAATCCCTTCTTTAGGATCCCGAAGGAATTGTGGACTGAATCACTAGCTTTAAAGTCTTTGTTTTACTGCAGACAGCCCATCAGGGCCATTTACATGCTTGAGATATGCATTTTATCTGATTTTACTGACTTTATTATCTTGAATTTAAGATCCCATTCATTATCCCCTTTAGGGTATTTTTCAATACTTGAACGGCAGATTTGAGTTTTTCATAGTATTTATTTCATCTGCTAGTCCTCTCTTCTTTCCTCTTCGTAGCTTTTTCCTTGACTTGCTCTTTGGGGTTGCCTTGAGAAATTTTTCTTTTGTCTAAATTCAAGGTGAGTGTGATAAAAATTATGCAGCACCTTATATTGGCAGAGGGGCTCAGTATGGTTTAACCTTGTATAGGAGTTAGGACCAGCTATTGTTACAGGTAATATTTCAGTGCAGTATTTGAACTGAAGGAAGGAGAGAAAAGTGTAAGATTTTTACCTTTTTAAACAAACGTGAGAGTCAGTTTTAGAAATTTCATGGTAGTGAGTTGTTTGGCATTTGTTACATGTATAGAGAGAAAACTAATAATCTATATTTATAATTAAATCATTGAAAGAGAAAAAAGAATCCCATTGACTATTTGTCCTTACAATTTTTTTCTTCCTTTCTGTCTGTTTCCTCTCCATGTTTGCCCTTAGGAACCAAAGTGATTTGTTCTTGTTCCAGCTTGGGCCTTATGACTTTGTCTGATTCCACGACCTTAGGTTGCCCCTCTTTTTTCCTTATTTTGCAAATTGGTTTTTGTATATGTTGCAATTTTAGGTCTAGGTTGGGTTTTGTTTTTTGTTTTAATTCACCCTCCTCTTCACCCAGGGGCAAATAATACAATAATTACTGAATTTGCAGAATTTAAAAATTAACTTCCTACCCCCACTACCCCACCACCACCACCCACAATTTACAGGAGAAAAAACATTTGGGGGGTAGCACTGACAAAGTGAGAGGCTTGAACTTTGGTGAACTCAAAAATAATTCAGTGAGATTATATTCTTAAAAAAGGAGAATACATAAAGCAGCAGCTTATGATCAGTAAGGCATAGAGATTTCCCATAAATTACATTGTTCCCAGCCCATTACCAACATCTTGCTGGCTATAAGAACTTAAGTCACACAGTACTTATCTTAATGAGTTCATGGATTATTTAGACTTTTTTTTCAAATGAAGAGACAATATTCATGTAAAAAACTGGAGAAAGGAAGCTATGAAAAGTGAAATGTGCTTCATGGTTGTAATACTTCTTTTATTTTAAAGATTTTTTTAAAAAAAAAGGTCTGTGACCCTATAGCATTAATTATTATAGGGTACCCTCTCCTGTTCCCTCTTCTCTGCTACATTCCTCTTGTTTTGTTGTGTTGTGTTGTGTTTTAGGAGATATTGTCCCTTCTGACATGTCAAGAGCCGCATAAAAAGAAAAAAAAATCTGTCCTTGGGTTCTGGCAATTTGCTCCCATTATCCCCTCCCAATTAACTTCACATGTACCTGCCATCCTGCAATAGTACAAATCATGAATAAAGAGGATTCTGCTGTTTGGGGATGGGGGTACAGTGAGGTAGAGGCTTTATTTCCTATTTTTCCTATAATATCTGTATTAAGATATAGGTCAAGATAGAAATGGCTGTTTTTACTGATAATGTAGGGCAGTTTTCACCAAAACATGAGTAAAATAATTAATGAAACATAATTAGAGCACTAGTCTCTGTTTTCTGTTTGATTCTTGAGTTCATTTTTCTCTGGATTATGTTGGGCTTCTGCAGCTATTACTAAATTACTTTGAAGAAACAAGCTCGTTTATTTCTGGTGGAAAGCTACAATGCCTCTCGAGTTTCAGATGTGAATATTCTTTATAAACAGTTGTTTAGATGGGTTATGATAAAGAAGATGCTACCAATGAAGGAGAAAACCCACTAGATGATAAGACAGTAAACGTTATGACCACTTGAGAAGGCACTTCCGTACATAACGACCGTATTCACTGAATATAGTGCCAATGCCCCATTTTTAATCCTGTGATTCAACAAAGGGCATTTCAGTTTGTAGAAGCAGCTTGGCTTTGAATTTATAACTTTTTTGATGGTTACCTGCACATCCATTGCTGGCAATGGACTTTGACTTTACAACCTGACTTCTAGTTTAAGGAAGGTACACTGTGGATACCTTTTTTACTTTATTGGATAAACTACCGTGTAGTAGAAAATATACTTTGGTTAATTTTTAAATGTGCCATTTTTGAACAAAATCATCTTAAAAAGAATTGTGGTCTATTAGTTTTAAATTAAAATGTTCTGATCTTGTTGAAAGAAGAATTACATAAGAATCAAGATTCTTGGTTTTTTAATAATTGCCTTTTTCATCCTTTTTTGTCATCACTTTAGAATGAAAATTCTCATTTAAATCTGAAAAAAAAGTTAAATACCAGTATAGTATTTTTATTGAGGTTTCTCAGAAGTTGACATACAATTTCAGTTTTTACTTTGTCTGAATATTGTCTGAGATTCAGCCAAAATGAGTATGTGGTGCTCTGTATTTATTCGATGTCGTATCTCACGGTTCTCAGTGAGAAAGACACAGTTCCTTGTGCTTACTTCCTTTGTATCTCTCCAATCTGCCTTCCATTTTCTCTGAGACCAGTTTAGAAGGAAAACTAGAACACTTCTACAGGCCTGCTTAGTCCAGCCCAGGATGCCATCCAGCAACAGGAAATCTGTCAGAAGAATGAGTCATGCTGCCTTTGGCAAGAAATGCTAAGAATCTGAGATGGGCCCCCAGAGTTGCTGCCTGTCCACAGGCTACAACCTTGCCTGAGTCCCCTGGGCAGTGGGCATCTGCTGTATTGGTAAATCATCTCCCTACCAGGACAGGATTCTCTTCTCACCAGCCTATTTGCCTGGAGCCCTGATCAGCTGATAAAACTTTATGGGGACTTTCTTCCCAGAGGATGAATCTATTTCACCTCCTTTTTAACATCATTCTACCTCCTTTCTCTGGTGCCCAGCTTTGGGAGCTTGCTTCAAACAAGATTACCCGCTGCCCCCAGAGCCACAATTCTTCACCCTGTAACTTGTCAATACGCAGGAACTCTTGCTGAAGTTCCAGGCTGCACTGCTGGGAGTCCAGAACACTTCAAGCCTGCACTACTGCTCCCCCTCCCCCCCACCGCCCTCCACGGTGATGCCATCACACACTAGGTCTGAGACTCAGAAGTACAAGCTGCTACCTGGGCGCCCTTACACACTTCCTTCATGGGTGTGAATGCACAGAGAAAGGGGACATAGTGCCCAGCAGCCTGGTGGACACAGAAGTCATCTCCATAAGGCACCTGAGACTCTTTTCTTTAAAACATACAAAATGGGTAGACAAGATAATATTTCTTTTTAACAACTCCAGTACTTTCCCCATTATTTCTTTTCCCCCTTTTCTCCTCCCATTCAAGCAACTACTAGGCTGTTCTGTTCTCGTTGCTTCAAAGTAGATATGTTATAACCCAAACAGTAAGTTCTAAAAAATAATAAGAGCCTCTTCCTGGCATGTGTGTTTTAGAACCTGTACTCTTAAGGGAGCAGAAAGTGCTTAAAACATAGACTTAGATTTGGAAAGATATTGTAAAGGAAGCAAGGTTATCCCCAGGGTCCAAGGCTAGACCTGAAATTCCCAAGGGGCCAGCAGTGTGGGGAAAGTTTTGGAGTTGTTAAAAAGAAATATTATCCTGTCTATCCATTTTGTATGTTTTAAAGAACAGGGTCTCAGGTGCCTTGTAGAGATGACTTCTGTGTCCACCAGGCTGCTGGGCGCTGTGTCCCTCCAATGGAGACTGTGTGGCCAGGATCCACAGTACCTGCACAGCCTGTACCCAGGGAGATCTTCCCCGCAACAGCAAACCCAATACTTTTACCAGTGTTTATTCCACAAGAACTGATGCTTCTCTGTACCCTAGTGCTTTGTTTGATCCCCACACAATTTACTCTATGTGGAAAGTCTCTTATAATATCCCAGGATCTCATAAACTCCAAAGAGGAAGGCTGGACCCTGGACACTCAGTTAGGCAGAGAGGTGAGGAAGTCCGCACATTTGTTTTTGGGTGGTGTGCCAGTTTGAAGATATTGTGTACCCCAGAAAAGCCATGTCCTTTAATCCTCATTCAGTATTGCTGGGTGGGAGCTTTTTATTGTTTCCATGGAGATGCGACCCACTCAATTGTTGGTGGTAACTTTTGCTTAGGTGGTTTCCATGGAGATGTGTCTCCACCCACTCAAAGTGGGGTTGCTTACTGGAGCCCTTTAAATGGAAGCCATTTTGGAAAACGCTTCAGTGCCAACAGAGCCCACACAGCCAGGAAACTGGAGATGCAGGAGGAAAATGCCCCCAAGGAACATCTTACAAAATGAGAAGAGAAAGCTAGCAGTTGTCACCATGTGCCTTTTCAGCTAACAGAAGTGCTCTGGACCCATCCGCCTTTCTTAAGTCAAGGTCTCTTTTACTGAATGCCTTGGTTTGGACATTTTCCTAGCCTTAGAAATGTAAACTTGCAATTTAATAAATTCCCCTTTTAAAAAGTCATTCCATTTCTGGTATATTGCATTACAGCAGCTTTAACAAACTAAAACAGGGGAGGATGTACAAGGGAAGTCTGAGAAAATTCTCCTAGCAGGATAGTAATGAAACACTCCTTCCCTGCCCCACTCCCCATCATATCAACATGGAGGAAGTGCTCTGTGAAGCATCAGTCCCAGCAAACATGGTAAAGCTTTTCAGCTCACTCTCAGGAGGAAGCACAGTGTCTAAATCATCTTGGATGTTCCTAAGCCCTACACAGTGCAGCCTCTTTGACTTCTCACCTACCAGTTGCTTTCATGTTAGGCAATCTTGTTCTCTCATAGATTCTCACATTCTTTTTAGCTTGTGTCCCATTTGCCTCTTTCAGTTACTTTAGGAAACTCTCAATGGAATCGGATAAATAATCAATTGCATTGGGGAATCCAACACAAATTTTTAAGATAACCCTTGAATCCCATTTTTAAAGCTGTTTCTAGAGGGGGAAAAAAAGTGGAGTTCAAGTTTGGAGGGGGAAATATACAAATGAGGACATCTGATTTGAAACTTGAAACGAGGAAAGTTTTATTGTTCTTAGGTTGTTTGAGCCTACAAATCTTGATCAATGTTTAATGCAACCTGAAAGCAAAAAAAAAGTAATGTTTTAATACAATTAGGTAAAAATATTCAAGCCAAAGAAAATAGAGTTTAGATCAGTTCCATGTGACTATGTACAACTCTCAAGGTACTTATTAACCCACTTTTTCTTCTACTTCTGTTTATATTCTTTCTTATCCTTCTTTTGGGCATCCTTTTCCTCTGATCAACCCTTAAATGTTGGCATTTCTAATGGTTCTGCCTTGGGTCCCCTTTCCTTCACATTTGCATGCTCCCCTGAGGCATATTACTCACTACCCTAGGTTCATTTGGCATATATGCTCATGATTGCTGAATTTATATCTTCTGCCTGGTCCTTATTCCTTTCCTTCAAACCCATACCATACATTTGAACACTTCCACTTGGATATCTCAGAGCTACCTGAAACTCAGCAAGTCCACAAGTGAGGCCAACATTTTCAAAAAACCTGTCTCCCTATCCTCCACTCCTCAACTCACTCAAAGGTAAAATTCTATGTCCAGTTGCCCAAGGCAGAAACCTTGGCATCATTCTTGACTCTCCTCTCTCTCACCAACCCAGCCATTTTCAAATCCATCACTGCTGTTCACATCCTGGTCCCAGCCCTGGTCACTTGACAAGTGAATGACAACAAAAACTTCCTAATCATTTATCCATTTTCTAAAACAGAGATCTAATTCTTAAATGGATCCTTTCAATGACTCCCATTGAACCTATGACCAAAATCCCTAAAGTGACATATAAAGCTCACTGTGATCTGGCCTCTAATTCACCTATCTAGCCTCAAATCACACCATTCTCCTAGTTCCATGAAATCCATATAGAATACTAAACTCTTTCAATCTTTTACACCATCTTACTCTCTCTTCCCTGTGGGATTAAGGCTAATTCCTTAATCCTCACCTCCTCAGGAAGTCTTCCTTGACTCATCCAGACCAGGTCCAGTCTCCCTGCTCTGTCCTCTCAGAGCCCCTTTCCCAGCTGGCCCTATGCCTGCAAAGGGTGGGGACCCCACCTATTTTATTCATTGATCTTTTCTAACTATAGCTATAGTGCCAGAAAAAAAAGTTGACATTTAATAAAAATGTGTCCACTGACAGACAAACACTGAGTCCTTCCAGCTCTACTTTCTGAACACCTCTTATTTCATGCCAATGGCATCATCTCCCTAGATTACTACAATTGCCTCCTAGATGGCCTCCTCACTGAGGTGGTCTTTCTAAAGTGCAGTTCTGATCACAACAAGCTCTGCTGCCTTGAGGATAACATCTGTGCTGGTTTGAAAGGATATATGCCCCCTAAGAAAAGCCATGTTTTAATATAAATCCCATTTCATAAAGGTAGAATAATCTCTATTCAATACTGTATGTTTGAAACTGTAATTGGATCATCTCCCTGGTTGATGTGATTTAGTTAAGAATGGTTGTTAAACTGGATTAGGGGATGACATGTCTCCACCCATTTGAGTGGGTCTTGATTAGTTTCTGAAGTCCTATAAAAGAGGAAACATTTTGGAGAGAGAGATTCAGAGAGAGTGACACTACGAAGCAGAGAGTCCATCAGCCAGTGACCTTTGGAGATGAAGAAGGAAAACGCCTCCCGGGGAGCTTCATGAAATAGGAAGCCAGGAGAGAAAGCTAGCAGATGACTCTGTATTCACCATGTGCCCTCCAGCCAAGAGAGAAGCCCTGACTGTGTCTGCCATGTGCCTTCTCACTTGAGAGAGAAACCCTGAACTTCATCGGCCTTCTTGAACCAAGGTATCTTTCCCTGGATGCCTTTGATTGGACTTTTCTATAGACTTGTTTTAATTCTCGGCCTTAGAACTGTAAACTAGCAACTCATTAAATTCCCCTTGTTAAAAGCCATTCCGTTTCTGGTATATTGCATTCTGGCAGCTAGCAAACTAGAACAACATCTAAAGTACTAAGTCAAATTACTAGTCCTTTCATGGTCTGGTCCCTGCATCACCCCCCACCCCTGACCATGTCGTCTCTCCCATACCTCCTGCCTCACACCTTCTTGTGTTCTCTCACCTCTGGGTCTCCACACTTTCTGTACTCTCTTCCTGGAACACTGTCCTTGGCCCCCTTACCCTCCCAATGAAGAACAAATGGTTGACTTCCTTCAGGAAGCCCTCCCTGCCCAGGTCCTCAACTGGGTCTGCTGTTCCCTTTGTGGGTACACACTGATTAAGCGAACAAATGTTTCCTTCTGCCAGGGCAGCCCCATTTTACCCCTGCTGATCTGGCTTAAACATGAATAACTCCTCCTTATACTCTCAGAAGCATCCTGGCTTAGACAATACATTACCCGGTCACTCTAACAATGCCTGTTCATTGCTCATCCAGTTGCCTGTTTCCCTCCCCAGATGGTCCATTCCACAAGGTGAAGAACTCTCTGCTGGGTCACATCATCCTCTGACTCGGGGCCTGGCACACAGAAGGTGCTATATCTTTTAAATAAAGGAATGTACTTATACATTATAAAACCATGCACGCTTGGCGTATTTATCTGTTCCAGGGCTTGCTGTTGAGAACCAAAGGTTGGCCCCCCAAAATTCAAGGATTATGCATTTCACTAAGTGATTCTGAACTACAGATTGTGAAGAGACTTTGAGAATTTCAAAGGTGAGCTCCCAAATACACAATTACCCTCTGCCTGAGAGGGCACAGCTAGGACCTCAACACGTTTGCCTCCAGCTACTTTCCCATCAGTGATGGCACATATGTGGGGGCCCCCACCCTCACCCCTGTAGCCATGTTCACAAAAGGGCATAATGCCAGTAAGGGACACCATCAGCCCCCAGGGAATGGGTTTACTTGCCATGAAGCAAAAGGTGCATTGGTCAGCCACTAGGCTTTATCAAAGGAAAAAAAAAACAGGAGTAATCTTGTTTTACAAAACACTGTCCTACAGACACTCACATCAGACAGCAGTGGTTCATCGAGTTCCTCCACTCTGCTCAAGTTAGGGGCTCCGTACCGATCACTAATCTCAGCTAGTGTTTTGCTGGACTCAGCTGAAGCTTCCTATAGTCGTAAAGTTAATTTTTACTTTTAAGTTATTTCAAAATTAATACATTACTTTACTTTTGATTTTGATAGAAAATTTCCAAATTGCAACATCAAAACTCCACATCCTTAATTTATTTATTAAGCCAACGCCTATTAATGATGAGGCGTCTAGGAATAAATGTTAAAACTTGCAAAGTACATTCAGGAATTGAATATGTATACTTGTAAGTACTACTGTAGTCAATGTCTCAGGACATTCTGGCTTTGAAGAATAGAAATACAAACTGAATATCTAACTTTTATCTACCATGAAATTTTGCCTCCAAGTACATCATTTTTGTGATTCATTATTCCTGGAATAGATATGTGGATTATCAGTTTTGAGAATATCCTTAGTCAAAATTTAACTAATAATGCCTCAAAATTAAGTTTTACTTTCCAGGATGCCTCATCTAGTGCAATATAAAATAACTTTTCCTTCTCACCTCTATATGTGAAACATCTTCACCCTTACTCATAATGTCCATATTCATTCTCCCCTAAAATATATAAAAATGAAGAAAATACTTTGAATACACTTTTCATTTTGATTCCATTTTAATTGACAAGCATTTTTACTTTTACAGAATATGGTAATCAACTTAGCAAAAGTTCTGTCACTCTTAAGGAGTGAGGGAATACCCCTAAAACTGCAATTTACCATTTCTTTTAATCCTCTATTCTAATAGAAGATAGCTGTGTTACCGTCAGAGAGTGATTTGGATTCTGGCGTCACCACAGTAGGATTAGCAAAAAGATTCCTCTTATTTCATTGGAATGATTTCTGTCAAATAGACGCTAGCATTTTTATTGAGAATTACAGTATTCATTTTACAGATTAATTTGCTATATTGCTATATGCCATTCATATGATCCTATATTCATATAGAAGAAATTAAAATGTTAATATTTATTTTCACTTCTTTTTCTATTTCAAACATTTTTTTGAGGCAATCTGCCTAGCACGTGATGTTGGGCATAACCCACACTGTTTAAACAAGCAGTCAGGGGATGGTGAGACCACTTCTGAAATTCAAGTCCCCAAACAGCAGCCGACGCTAACCATGCACACAGGCCTTTGGCAGGAGAGTGGTCTCAGCTCTACTATGTTAACTTTTCTTTGCACAGTATGACTTATTTATTACAGAACTTATTGAGGTAACTAAGATAAGCATATCACTGGATGCAAGACTCAAACAAGGCTGATCTCTGAGTTACAGAAGAATCCATTTTTCTTTACCCATTTGATGTCAGGCCCAGAACTAAATATATGTAACTTTTATGGGGTCAGGTTTCCACTCTGGAAAAATCATATTTCAGCTATAAATATATTTGTGTTTTATAAATGTGTTTGCCGTTATCATGAGAGCTGGCCATAATTCTTCAGTTTACCTTCTGAAATCATTACACTGCTTTAAAATGATTTAAAGCATTTTTAAAAATGAAATAGACTGAAACATTAAAACTGAAAACAAACTTTCTAGCAAATATGAAAAGTTAAAAAATACAAATTTAAATAAAATCTTAGAACAAGAGACTTTACAGAGAACTTTTAATTAAGTCATGTTTTCCATATCATTAAGAAAGAAGTAGATGTTTCTGAAGGATTTAACCTGGCCCAGGTCATTATCTGACACAGGAATCCTTTCCCTAACACCTGGACAATTCCCTCTATCATACTCTGAACGCAAAAGTAGGGATGAACTGTCCAACGTGGGGGCCTCTTTGTGATTGTGGACACATTCTTCTAGCTGAGCCAACCTTGATGTGACCTCCACGTTTTCATTCTAAGGCAGCAGGGGATCTCGCTGAGCCCAAGATAGGAAGATTAGTCATCTAGTGATCATATAGAGGGTCACCTAGCTATAGGGGATGTATATGGGACAGTTCTCCCAGGGCCACTCCACTGTCCTGGAAACTTCCTGTCCTGCATCCACCTGAAGTGAGAACTTCCATGCTTTTAGGGGATCCTGTATCCCAGCCACAGGAATGGACACATGACACAAATTTAACCAGTCAGAGTCCTTCCCCAAGAGTTTCCCTTGTCTGAAACCATACACACTGAATCTGGTCCTCTCAGGGAGCAGGAGCCACCGCATTCTGAGGCTCGGGAGCCACTGAGGACTGTGCTCTTTGTGCATATGCCGGTCCGAGGGCAGCACACAGGCACAGTGGGAGAGGGTGACACCGACGACCAAGAGCAGCAGAGGTGAGGGCCCGACCGCATTCGAGCCCCTCCCTCCAAAGGTCTGGAAGGTCCATCTGTACCCAAGTCCTTCACAGTTGAGTCATTACACTCTTTCTTTGACCCAGGATCCTTCCAATGGCATGTCGCCAAGGACAGTTCAGGTTGGGTGTATAAGCCACAAGGAGCCCAGGGAAGAAGGACACAAATGGACTCATCCCTGAGTGCCGAGGGAGGCAGGCGTGGGGTGGGGTGGTAGGAACAAGCCAGCAGAAATCTTGGTTATTCAAGTTATTGTGACTCTGGTCACACAGGCCAATGGTGCCTGGAGATGGTGAAATAACACATGGCCCTCTGGAGCCACAAAACATAACAGTACACCCATCTCATAAATCACAGGCTTCCAAGCATTCAAATAGAGTCATTAGGCCTCTCAAAAAAAAAACAGTCTCAATTCCCTTATTGTGCTGATCACTATCTTCTTGAGATATTCCAGCTTTTTGTCTTTCATTTCAGATCACTGACTTTTAACTGAAAAGAAGGGGATGTACTTATCTCCATGTGTGCAGAAGTGTACGCCCATGAGCCCTACTTCACACAGGCAGAGACAACATTAGCATCTGTGCTTTTTAAACTATGTAGAGGGCTTTGGATTTATCCTTTAGAATCCCATCTTAATCAATTCAACTCATCCAGCTTTTAAAAATTGCTTTAAATAATGATGCACTCATCAAAACCGGTAATAAATTTATTGAACATATTCTATAAAACTTGCTTCTGTTTTCCATTTTAATTGTAGAATAAATAAAGGGAATAACATTTGAGGTGTGATGATCAGAATGTTTAGGACAGATGGGGAAGTATAAATACACAATATGAAATTACTAGTTGAAAAAGTATGACTCAGTTAAATTCAGGAGTTTGGGCCATATGACATATACTGGGAAACACTGGTCAAACTAGAGGCTTGCCGTTATAAAGACATAGTCAGTGAAGATGGGCTTTTTAATAGTAAGTTCCTGCAGTTTATCCTAATGAAAGACATGAAAAGTCCACATAAGAACTTATTTTAACATGTAAAGTATATTGTTAATACATTTAAAATGGAGAAAAGAGATGTACTACGGTTTTGGAAATCTGATATCTTAACCTTCAACATCAGCTGATGATGATAACGAGCTCTTGAGTAAAATGTCGACTGCCACTATTAGAGAATTCACCACTCTCAAAGCAGCCTCACGTGTGTGATCTTATTTGGCCCTTACAACAACCCAGTGAGATAATACTAATTATATTATAGTGCTATCCCTACTTTTCAGACATGTAAACTGAAACTGGAAAAGGTTAGAAGACTTGTTAAGTCACATAGTGGTCACACAGTGGCGGCAGAGCTTTAGACTGAATACTGTGATCTCTCTGCTATTACACCCGGGAAAAACAGTCTGAGGATTCTAAAAAATTTTAAATGAAACAGACTTTTGCAAAACTTCAAATTACCTGCTCTAATTGTTGCTGAGCTCTCTGGAACTCTTCTATTCTCTGTTTTTCTTTTTCTTGCATTTCCAATTCCAGTTGGAATTCCAGCTGTTGCTAAATATGCAGAAACAGATAAGACATATTAGAGTCAGATGAACTGCAATGAATTAACTCTATCGTTCTTAAACGTTACAGAATAAATTAAATTTATAACCACCTAAATTTCAGAAATGTACAAAAACTAATGGTCTAATTTCAACAACTATCCATGAAAAAGGAAGTTTCCTTAATTGCTAATTGCAACAAAGCTCAAGTTGTACAAAATCAAGTCATTTTCTCTGTTCTTCTTGAATCTACAAATGAAATTGCAGTAATTGCTTCAGATAAAATCTCTTTAAGCATGAATGTGTCTTCATATAACCAAACATTGGTTGTAGAGCAATGGACAAGAAAATCTTAAGTATATCATCTAGAACCACAGATAATCAACAGAATATTTGGTCCCAATTCAGCATATATGTCACACTAGAATAGGAGTTGGCAGACTCAGGCCTGTAGTCCAAATCTGTCCCACTACCTGTTCTTAGCCCACAAGCTAAAATGATGTTTGTATTTTTAAATAGTTGAAAAAAAGTCAAAAGAATAATTATATTTCACATGAAAAGGAGAAGAACCTCAAATTTCACTGTCTGTAAATAAAATTTTATCAAGACAGCCATGCTGATTCATTTACTTATTATCTATGACTGTTTTCATTCTAAAATAGCAGAATTGAATAGCTGCAACAGAGACCATGTGTGGTCCTCTATTGTCTCTGTCGCTCAGTACACTCTGAATCACAGTGACACACATGTAACTCAATAACACTTGGAGTTATAAAAAAAAATTACTTTTTTTTTTTATTAGCAGTGCATACCCACCATGTCAAAACAAGAAAAGAAAAGGATTTCAAATGTTGCACTTTCGAGACAGAATGTGGATTACTTCCTTATGAAATTAAATAGTAAAGCATGGTGTTTTTTATGCAATGGCACTGTACTAAAGGAATGCAATAAACATCAACATTACCAGACTAAATGCTCATCACAACTTGCATGAAAGCAATGCTCAGAATATATCCTGAGTTGCCCTACCACATGCTGTTTCACGGATTAATAGTAGTGAAGTTTTACCGTGACTTTTTGAGTTTCAGACATTTTTCTGCATGAAAAGAACACTCTCAGCCACTATCATTAAACATCAATATTAATGGCTTTGGAAATTTGCTTTTGCTGCACACTTGATCATAGTTCTTAGTCAATTCAACCTGAAACAACAAGGCAAAACAACACCTATAACATGAAACTTACAGTGAAGTCATTTCAGTAACAACCAGCGTTTCTTGAAACATAAGTAACATCAAGCTGCTTTCAGTACTTCTCGTGTTATCCTTGATCTCCATTCCCACCCAAATTTGCAGCTCAAACTCCAGTTCCAGGGCATTTTTCAGACTTCAATGCAAGTTCAAAGGACATTTCTATATTTCAAAATCTATTTAACTTTACAACTGAGATGCGTCCATCTTCAGTTGGAAGTGATTAAACTACAAAAATGACACATTACAAGGTAAATATCAAGAGAAAAATCTAACAGAGTTCTACAAATGCCTTCCAAAATATTAATCTGCCAAATTAAAATCATATGCACATAGATTGATATCAATTATTTGGCGGTCCCTATTTATATGAAAAGATATTTTCAAAGATGAAATATACAAAATTTCTTTACAGATCAGCATTAACTGATAAACATATTCAAACTGTTTTGATAATTGGAAACACTAACTCTGAACGCCATTAAGTGAAATATTATCTAAAAAAAAAAATGAATTCTTCTCAATAATAAACCTGTTTTTAAAAATAAATTTTACAAAAAAGTTGTATTCAATTATTATTATTATTATTATTATTATTATAAAAATTTATGGAAATTTGTTGTATCTCTTGCCATATAAGTGCCTATCTAATATGCTTGAACTTGCCTCTTGGCGTCTAATGCCTGAAATATTTACCATCTGGTCCTTATGGAGAGACTTTGCCAACTGCTAAGCTAGAAAATACTTCTTACCACCAGTCCAGTATTATCCCATAAATAAGCTAAGCTCATTCCATTAAGAACATGCTAAAAATACATATTAAAAATATGATTTTTAGGGCGGTGAGACGGTGGCTCAGTGGCAGAATTCTCGCCTGCCATGCTGGAGACCCGGGTTCGATTCCCGGTGCCTGCCTATGCAAAAATAAATAAATATATATATATATATATATGATTTTTAAAACCATTCCTTTCTAAAATAAAGAGATAAATAGTGATTAACTTTTATCCACAAAGGGCTTTTGAAGGTAATGTCCTAGTATTCCTAACTGTATAGAATCCCCATTAAGATAAAAGTAATGGAAGTAGGTCAGTGAAATGCTGGAACAATGTCATTTCAATCAACTTTCAGATACTGGTAAAGGAAGTAGTAACTTCAATTTCTCAGCAAAATGCGAAGTGCAGCTGTTAAATATCATCTGGATTGGTCAACATAACCAGCTCTTAACAGCTAAAGGAAATTTTCAAAACCTAATTTCTTCACAGATGAGCAAAACCATTAGAAATCCACTCCCATAAAAATTAAAAAGCTTAATTTTGAAAATAAGCTCTCTTAAATAGAAAAATGGCAATAAAAATAACTTTGCTGTTCACAAGGAATTGGACTTGATGGAGAGCGCCTAAAAATTTCAAGGAATTTCAAGTTGGCAAATCTACCCTATCATGGGAATTGCGAGGAGATGACCAGAAACCTGAACCTCCACGTGACTCAAGGTGCACACGATTGCCTCTCAGGTTCTCTTCATCTCAGCATCACTCTCTCTTAAGCTATTCCTTGTCTGTCCTTCTCTCCACATGTCCCTCTCCTCTCATCAATTTTGCCCACTAACCTATTTCTTTAACTGGCCATAAAGTTGTCTGCAGAATATTATTACATCTCCCACCCTTAATAAAATGTTTAGGGTCAATGCTTGGTGTACTGCTTCTTTCTAGTCGTGGTATAGCTACAATATGGCTAGACAAATGTTTGGTTTCTAGTATTGGCAAATTTTATCCTAAGTAGATAAGTCAAAGAAAGTTCCTTATCTTCCCATTTCTGATGTAACTACCTTAGAATTACATCACAGAACGGATGGAAAACTGATCAGGAGAATGGTTGAGACGTTCTCCTCATTCTGCTGGATGGGGGCATGGGGTAGAGGGGGCAAGATACCAGTTAGAAGAGCAGTAAGAGAAAGGGAAGGTCCTCATTCAAAGTGTAGCAGACACCTTTGCCTGTTCAGATAATAACTCAACACCCAACTCAACACTTTGAAATTCCACCTCAGGAATAAGATAACGACTTAAAATGAGGACTCAGAAGCAATAAAATTTTCAATAGCAATATCTGCCTAAGGGTAGGAGACTCAAATTCCTAGAATTTTCTAGCTGGTCTCAAAGGATAGCAGATGATGCAGAGCTGCTGTCAGGTCTATATATTCCCTTCTATCAATACACCTAAATAATAGGCTTCCTTCTCTTTCAAAAATGTGTAGACTTGAGTCTAGCCATTTAGACTAGATTACCTAATCTAACAGATTAGAGTACTTAATCTGGTAGAGCTATAGAGGTGGCTTAAATTCCAAAAGTTCTTCTGTAAATTAGTCTAGATGCCACCCTGGAACTGTCCCTTGTCTAATGAATTACTCCATGAACAATCCCTTCAATCATTCTTTAATTAACATCTTCATCTCCCCAATCCTACTAGCCCAACCTGCTTTAATCAAAGTATTTGTCTCCAACAGGTTTTCACTCAGGTATCTAAGCCTAAGTGAAGAAAACCACATACTTTCATGACCAAATCACAAGGCACCACCATGAATGCTTGGTCTCCAGAGATATCAGGGCTCTCAAAGCTGCCAAGCAATGCTGTTTCCCTAGCCAACCCTCTTTTCTACTCTCCAAAGCCACCATTTCAAACCTTCACCACTCCCCCCATACCTCCTACCTTACCACCTCATTCTGGGTAGATGACTATGGCCCCTACTTCATAAAGAGGGTAGAAACCATCAAACAGAAACTGCGGGCAGCTGCCATGCCACACTACTACACAACTGTATGTACTACACCATCCACTTCTCTTTCCCCCTGTTCTACTTAAAGAGGTGCCTAGCAAGGTTCCATTTCCTTTTGTCCCTATGGAAAGCTGGCTCTATGAATCTCTCTTTTCTAACATCAAACACTCCCCCTTGACTGTGTTCCTAAAACAAACAACAAAACCTGTCCTTTACAGAAACTCTTTTTGAAAGCATTGCCTACTCACCATCTTCCCTGCTCTACCCAGCCCCCACCGCCGTCCACCCACACTGCTCTTCCCAAGGTCCCCAGTGACCTTGAATGAGCACTTTTCAGTCCTGCTGTGACTCAACAAGCAATAGACATGGCTGACCACTCAGGTCTCAATGAAACACTCTTCCTTCCCTGGCTTCCACGACAGCACACATCCAGGTTTTCCTCTTACCTCACTGCTGTTTCTTCTCCAGCAAAAAAGACATACATATGTACATAAAAAAAACAAAGGTGTTAGAAACCCATATTTAAGTAAGTAAGACCAAAGTTTTGGTTGTGGCACACCAAGGTTGAAAACCCTAATTCCACAAGCACCTCTGAACTCTTCTTACTTGTCTCACCTGCTGAAACAAGAGCTCCTCTTCTTTGAGCCTCTCCATCATTTCCTGTTCTATCAGAGCTAGTTCTCTCTCCCGCTCCAACTCGACCATTTCCTTTTGTTTCTAGCATTATTTAAAAACAATATCACATGATTAATTAGAAAGAGAAAAAAAATGTAAAAACCATTTTGAACATACTTAAAACACTACCAACAGGGCAAGAGAAGCAAAGTATAGTCTATCCAGTTGGAAACTAGATAATAATTTGGTGAGATATGTGTCTTATTTGAACAAAGTGTACAAAATTTAAATTATACATTGAATATGATCACAAATTTTTTGAATAATGAACTTTTTTTAATAACATAAAGAAATAATAATGTTGAACTTTACAGAAAAGCAGACAAACTTCTGGGAAAGATTGCAGAGTAGGGAGCTCCAGAACTCAGTCTTCCAACCAAAACAACTATTAAACAGGCAAAGAACTGTCTGAAACAACTATTTTGAAACTCCAGAGTCCAGAATAACATGGTACAGCATCAAGGGAAGGGTGGGCAAAGGAGGCAGATAAATTATGGTAAAGAACTGAAAATTGCTCTCTCCTCTTGGCAGCTACTGTCATCTATGCATCACCCTTGTAGCCGGCCACCTTGTTGCCCAATGCCTGGCTAGCTGCTTGTGACAGAAAGGGATATAAAAATCCTAATCCTCAAGAACAGGGTAGGCACTGCTGATGGCTGATTATGGCTTTTGATTAGGGGATTCGGATTGCTGGATCCCGGCTCTGAGGGTAGCTATTGTTTCAACTGTCCCAGTCAAAGGCAGTGACAGCCACTGTTTCAACCCTCCCCAGCCAGGAGTGGAGGTGGTAGAGATTTAAGGACACAGTACCTCCTCAGGCTGCAGGGGACAGTTAGCCGAGGGCAGCATTTCAACTTTGGGGAGCAGTCAGAGAAGATTTTGGAGCCCTTGCTGATTCCTTTCCCAGGGCACGCTGGAGATGGTCTGTTTTGGCTGGAAGAGTCCGACTTTGGAAAGTCCTCTCTGCTGTGAGCCTCCTTCCAGAATATGCCCTCCAGGCAAAAGCAGCATGAGACAATGAAAGCAATGTAAAAAACTTTAGAGGCGGACAGTCTGGGACAAAATCCTGGCAGTGTCAAGTACCCAAGTACCCAAGACTGTCTTCTGGGAAACAGGGGGATCGACCAAACTCCCGTAAACAGGAGAACTTCAAAACAACTAACAAGCAAAACCCAGGGTATGAAATGGGCCCAGAAAGATGGGGAAACTCTACACATTGCATTTACCTTGCGCAGACCTTTCTCATAGGAGTGCTGGATCGCAAGAAAATCACTGTCTTATCAGGGAGTTACAAAACCAAGAAACAGCATTCTCAGAGTTAACACTTTAAAATATTAAAATGTACAGTGTGCAACAAAGTAGAAGACAGAGAAACAGGAAATGAGAGACCATCCAACGGAAGAGCATAAAAATGCAGAAAACACGAGTGAATACGATTAGAACGTGGATGTAACAAATAAAGCCTTTCTAAAAACAGTCTTCCTCCCAGGGGTGTAAAGCTTCCTGGCAACATGGGTCAGGACTCGGGATGAGCTGGGACTCAGCATCATGGGATTGAGAAAGTCTTCTTGACCAAAAGAGGAAGAGAGAAATGAGCAAAATAAAGTATCAGTGGCTGAGAGATTTCAAACACAGTCGAGAGGTTATCCTGGAGGTTATTTCTTATGCATTATATAGAGATCCCTTTTTAATTTATGGTGTATTAGAGTGGCTAGAAGGAAGCAAGCACCTGAAACTGTTGAACTGTGTTCCAGTAGCCTTGATTCTTGAAAAAGATTGTATAACTATATAGCTTTTACAATGTGACCATGTGATTGTGAAAACCTTGTGTCTGATGTTCCTTTTATCCAGGGTATGGACAGATGAGTAAAACAATAAGGATTAAAAATAAATACATAATGGGGGGGAATAAAGGGTAAAAGATGTGTAGATTGAAATATTAGTTGTCAATGATAGGGAGAGGTGTATGAGTTTTTCTTTTTTTTTATTTTTTTTTCTGGAGTGATGCAAATGTTCTAAAAATGATCATAGTGATGAACATACAACTATGTGATGGTACTGTGAGCCACTAATTGTATACCATGTATGGACTTCTCCATGTGTGTGAAAATTTCTCCATTAAAAAAAAAAAAAGGTCTTAAAAATGCTCAAGGAGGCCTGAAAACATCCTAGTGCATATTAACCAGATAATCAAAAAGTATTGGCAAAGTCCCCTCAGGGAGGGGAGAAAGACTATAGAACTATGAAACCTTACCATCAGGGAATTCCCTGCTATTGTGTCAAACATTAGGGACACTCAAATCAATAGGCCATGCCCTCAATCATGAGGCTTACTCTTGTGAAGCTTATGTAGATAACATAGAAGCTTAGACTACCTATAGGCATGCCTGAGAGTTACTTCTGAGGACCTCTGTTGTTCCTCAGATGTGGCCTCAGTCTCTCTAAGCCCAACTCTGCAAGTGAAATCACTGCCCTCCCTCCTATGTGGGACACGACATCCAGGGGTGAAAGTCTCCCTGACAACATGGGAGAGAAATTTCAGGGATAGATTCAGGCCTAGTACCATGGGATCAACAATTGCATCCTGACCAAATGGGGAAAAAGAAGTTTAATTAATAAAGTACAAGTGGCAGAAAGAGTTCAAATAGAGTTGAGAGGCTACTCTGGAGGTTGCTCTTATGCAAGCTTCAGGTAGACCTTGCTACCTATCATAACCTGCCAACCTCCAAACAGGACCATTCCAGCCAATCCTAAAGAAAACCTAGGGCAATTTATAAGATTTCACAAGGGTTTCAGGCACTAGAGTAACTCACCAGAAACCTACAACCTCCAGATCAGTCCCTGGTCCAGGTAAGTCCTGAAACCTAGCCCAGCCTCTCCAGAATATCAGATAGTTCCATCTCCCTACCCCATATTAGTAACAGACCCTTCCAATATCAAAAATTTAGAGTTGCCAGAGCCCAAACAACCCCAATAAGAGGTATGGAAAGATCAAAGGTGATGGTGGAATTATACATAGAAGATAGGACTTAACAAATGAATATGAATACTGAATCATTAAATTGATATCTCTTTTACGCTCCAGTATTTTAGAGTAGCTACAAGTAAAAACCTAAAATTGTGAAATTGTAACCCATGTCAAAGTCTGAAATATGTTCAACAGCTAATTGTGGTGCTATGTTTGTAAATTTATGGCTTTTTTGTATATATGTTATTGTTCACAAAAAAAGAAGGAAAAAAAAGTCAATTGTGATGATCAAAAAGTATATAAGCCCTCTAGCCTCCTATATTCTGGAGGAACTAGAAGGAAAAATATGAGAGGATTGTATGGTAGCTCATGACAAACTCTGGGATCTGTGCTGTAACCACTTTTTGAACAGTGCTTTGAAAACTATTGCTTTTTTATTTCTTTGCTTTGTATATATGTTATGCTATACAATAAAAAAAAGTTTTAAAAAATGTATATGCTCAAGGAGGGTGGGCAATGGTGGCTCAGTGGCAGAGTTCTCACCTTCCATGCTGGAGATATGGGTTCGATACCCAGAGCCTGCCCATGCAAAAAAAAATGCCCAAGGAGATAAAGGAGAGTACAGAGAAAGAACTAAAGAATATCAGGAAAACTGGGCAGTGCAATGGTGGCTCAGTGGCAGAATTCTTGCCTGCCATGCCAGAGACCCAGGTTCGATACCCAGTGCCTGCTCATGCAGAAAAAAAAAATTAGGAAAACAATGAATGTACAATATGAGAGCCTAAGTAAAGAGATAGAAATTTTTAAAAGAAAGCAAACAGAATTACTGGGTTTGAAGACCACAATTACTGAAATGAAAAATTACCAGGAGGGTGTCAAGAGCAAAAATCAATAATTCTTTTATTTATAAGCAATGAACAATCAGAAGAAAAAATGGAGGGAAAAAAATCCCATTCACTATAGCAACTAAAAGAATCAAATATCTAGGAATAAATCTAACCAAAGACGTAAAGGACTGTACATAGAAAACTTCAAAATATTGCTAAAAGAAATCAAAGTTCTAAATAAATGGAAGGATATTCCATGTTCATGAATTGGAAGGCTAAATATTGTTACGATGTCAATACTACCCTAAACAATTTATAGATTCAATACAATCCCAATCAAAATTCCAATAATCTTCTTTGTAAAAATGGAAATCCAATCATAAAATTTATAAAGAAGGATAAGAAGTCCTGAATAGCTAACGCTATCTTGAAAAAGAAGAATGAAGTTGGAGGACTCACACTTCCCAATCTTAAAACTTATTACAAAGTCACAGCAATCAAAACAACATACTACTGGCAAAAGGACAGACATATAGACTAATGGAATAGAACTAAGAGCTCAGAAATCATCCCTCACATTTAGGGGCACTGGATTTTTGACAAGATGGCAAAGACTTCTCAATTAGAAAAGAATAGTCTCTTAAACAAATGCTGCCAGGAAAATTGTATCTCCATTTGAAAAAAAAAAAGAGGATCCCTACCTCATACCATATAAAAAAATCAACTAAAATGGATCAAAGACCTAAATATAAGAGCTAGAACTATCAAACTCCTAGAAGAAAACAGGGAACCATCTTCAGAACCTTGTGTTAGGCAATGGTTTCTTGGACTTTACACCCAAAGCACAAGCAAGAAAATAAAAAATATATAAATGGGACCTCATCAAAATTTAAAACTTTTCTTCCTCAAAATTTAAGACTTTTTAACATGAAAGTAAAATGACAACATACACAATGGGAGAAAATATTTGGAAACCATATGCCAATGGAGGATTAACACCCAGGATATATAAAGAAATCCTTAAACTTAACAACAAAAAGACAACCTAATTTTTAAATGGGCAAAAAACTTGAACAGATATATCTCCAAAGAAGATATATAAATGGCCAGAAAGCACATAAAAAAAGAAGCTGAGCATCATTAGCCACCAAGGAAATGTAAATGAAAACTACAATGAGATACCATTTCATACCCATTAGAATGACTACTATTAAAAAATTGGAAAATTGTAAGTGTTGCAGAGGATGCAGAGAAATAGGAACACTCATTCATTGCCGATAGCAATGTAAAATGTTGCAGCTTCTGTGGAAGACAGTTTGGAGATTTCTCAAAAAGCATCTCACTGCTAAGTTTATAACCATAAGAATTAAAAGCAGAGACTTGAACAAAAACTTGCATACCAACGTTCATAGTGGCATTATCACAATTGCTGGAAAATGGAAGCAACCCAAGTGTCCATCAACCAATGAATGGATAAACAAAATGTGGTATATACATAAAATGAAATATTATTCAGCTAAAAAAGGAATAAAGTTCTGACATATGCAACAACATGGACAAATGTTGAAGACAAAATTTTATATGAAATAAGCCAAACACAATAGAACAAACATTGTATGATCTCATTGCTTTGAAGCAATTAGAATATGCAAACTCAAAGAGTCAGAACCTAAAACATAGGTTACCAGGGGATGGCATGGGGAAAGAGAATGGGAAGTTTAAGGCTTAAACCACAAAAGTTTCCTATTTGGAATGATGGAAATGTTTTGGTAATGGATAGTGGTGATGGGAGGACAACATTGTGAATGCAATTAACAGCACTGAAATATATATCTCAATATGATTAAAAGGGGAAATATTAGATTGTATATATGAATAAAATTTTTTAAATCAGGGAACTACACAATACAATGAACCCTAGACTTTAATTAATAGTGCAATTATAAAAATGCAATTAAATCAATTGTAACAAATGTTCCATACTAATGCAAGGTGCTGGTGGTGGGGTGGTATATGGAATCCTGTATTTTATGGATGATTGCTCTGTAAACCCACAACTTCTCTAATTAAAAAAAAAAGCAGACAAATTGGACCAATTATTTTCTCCTCTAGTTTTCAAAAAGGAGATCCATACTTACCAGTTGTTCCATAGTCACATTTTCCTTATACTTGTAAATCCACAATGCTAAATATTCTATTGGATCCACCGGGCGAATTCTTGCCACCTCTGCAAGACCTTGAGTTAGACATGTTCCAAGGTATTTCTGAAGATATAATGACTCCATTTCTAACTCCTAAACAAAAACTTCTTTAAAAAAAAAAAGTGTTTTGCATTAGTGCAGGAAAATTTCAACTAAAGCACAATAAGAGTAAAATCCAGGGAGGTAAACAAAGCATTTTCCCCATCACTAGTCATGGATACTTACTATCAGAGATGGCACAAACAAATTAGCCCCACAGAAGTCACTATAACTGAAATAGTTTCAAAGCCCTGAAAGGTTCCCAAGTCCAAGGAAGAGAAAAGGGTTGCTGTCGTTATCGATGGTGGGACATCAAGCAATGTGTTGTCCCACTCATCTCCATAACATACTTGAAAAATGGGTATCCTTATCCTCACGGTGCAGATGAGGCAACCCAAGTACAGAGAGCTTAAATGAACAAACCAGGGGTCTGAACCCCACTCTCGATTCCAGAGCCTTGACCCTAATGACTCTACAAAGATGCTCATCCCAAGCCATGGGAGCCATTTTTATAAAACTTCCCAAAAGCCTACCTCTTAAAAAAAAATTCCAAGAATCTCCTAGGCTGAAGAATAAAAATCCAGCCTTCGAAGAATAGCACAAGAATTTCCTCACAATCTGGGGCCAGTTCTCCTTTGGGGGTCACCTCCAGACATCTCTCCTGACCCCACAGGCCCTGGGCTCTAACTGTACTGAACATGCTGCCATTTTGCTATCACACCTGCACTTTCCATCTCCATGACTCCTGCACAGGATTCCTCTGCCTGAAAGGTTCACTCACACTCTCCCAGCCTGGAAAATATCTCCTTAAGACCTAGACCACCTCTCATTCCCTGAGCTTTCCTGGGCAACCCTACAAAGTCCCTCTTACCCCAAACAGTTCGCACAGTACTTGTCATGGTACATGAGAACTGCCTATGTGTACATGCGTCAGTTCTCCCACCAGACAAGCTCCCCTGGCTCCTCAAGGAGTGTGCTTTCATCATAGCTTTGACACAGCTGGCTTTCCATGGGGGTAAGTGAATGAGTTTCTCTACTCTTCCAGGAATGCCCTGCACTATTCAGTTATGATGATGAACAAAAATCAGCTTTGAGCAGACTTTTTTTTTTTTAAAGAAAAAAAAAAGTAGCAGCCACTATATGATGGGTACTTTGAAAGAACTGACCATCCTCACCTTACTCTTAAATGTTTTATGGGATGTAGATCCCTCTGAAAATTTCAAGAAATGTATTCATTATTCAACAATTATACACAGAGCACCTATTTTATGTCAGGCACTTTGATAAGCACCGGGAACCCCAGAGACAGTATTCGTCCTCATAGAATTTACGGATGAGTAGGGAAGACAGATATTAATCAAATATGTCAACTAATAAATGTAAAATTGACATTGTAGTAAGTGCAATGGAGACCTGGTAATAGGGGAATTTAATCAAGTTGGAAAAGTAGAAGGAAAACTTTCCCAAGGTGTCACATTTGAGCTAAGATATGAAGAAATATTTAAAAATCAACAAGGCATAATTCTAAATTCTGAGATACTGAGCTGTTTGTATATAACATGGTCTTTCCCAGAAACTTTGGGTATTTATGTGACACCTGAGACTCAGAGTTAGAGCTCTGGAGCTATGAAAGTCAGTAGTACCCCATACAGGAACTGTTTAAAAAGTTGGAAAAGTGATTAGACATCAAGTAGAGATATGAATGAAGCTTATTTGGAATAGGACTAAGGTATAACAGAAGACTGGGTAAAGGACGATATCATCCATGTTTTAAAACTTCAACTTTTGTGTGAGACTCAAGGGAGAGATATTTATTTGGTGCAAAATTTATATTTTGGGTTGTGCAATTCCTAATTTAAATTGTTTGGTCAGTTTAGTTAACATCATAAGTACATGGAATCTTGAAAAGGGCATGCAATCTTGTTGATTTCTCTAGGTTAGTGTGATGCCCTGATAAACCACAGAGAGATTTGGACAGTGAACAAAGAAGTACTTGCAAAGTCCCCTTGGGGGAATGGAGAGAAAGGGGACAAAAATTCAACCTCCCCATTTGGAGATTCTCTGATATTCTAGCTAGCAGTGGGGACAACCAAATCAATAGGCCAAGCCTTCGATCCTGGGGGTCACCCCTATGAAACTATTCCTGCAAAGGATAAGCTAATACTACCTAACATTAGGCCTAAGAGTCACTCCCAGAGAACCTCTTTTATTGCTCAGATGTGGCCTCTCTCTCTCTCTCTAAGCCAACATGGCAATGAACTAATTGCCCTACCCCTCTACGTGGGAAATGACTTCCAGGGGTGTAAATCTCCCTGGCAACATGGGACAGAAATACTGGAATGAGAAAAAACTTCTTGACCGAAAGGGAGAAGAGAAAAGTGAGACAAAATAAAATGTCAGTGGCTGAGAGATTTCAAACAGAGTCTAGAGGTTATTCTTACACATTATATAGCTATCCCCTTTTTAGTTTATGGTATATTGGAGTGGCTGGAGGGTAGTACCTGAAGCTGTAGAACTGTTCCAGTAGCCTTGTTTCTTAAAGATGATTGAATAATGATATAATATTTACAATGTGACTGTGTGATTGTGAAAACTTTGTGTCTGATGCTCCTTTTATCAAGGGTATGGACAGATGAGTAAAAAATATGGATAGGGCGGGCCGCGGTGGCTCAGCGGGCAAAGTGCTTGCCTGCTATGCCGGAGGACCTCGGTTCGATTCCCGGCCCCAGCCCATGTAACGAAAACGGAGAAACAAAATACAATAAAACAAGAAAATGTTTAAAAGAGGTTTCCCTTTCTTCCTCTCTTCCTTCCTTCTATCCTTCCTTCCTTCTCTCTGTCTTTCCTTTAAAAAAAAAAAAAAAAAAAGAAAAAAAAATATGGATAAAAAAGAAACAAATAATAGGAGAAACAAAGGTTAAAATCAATTGGGTAGATGGAAATACTAGAGGTCAATGAGAGGGAGGGGTGAGGAGTATGGTATGTATGAGTTTTTCCTTTTTTATTTCTTTTTCTGGAGTGATACAAATGTTCAAAAAAATGATCATGGTGATGAATACATAACTATGTGATGATATTGTGAGCCACTGATTGTTCACCATGTATGGAATGTTTCTACGTTAAGAATGTTTGCATGTTTGTATGTTGTTTTATAAATAAAAATATTTTTTGAAAAAAAGAGGCAGAGAAGGAAAGGAAGAGCCTTCCAGGTATGAGAAAGCGCCTGGACGGTGACCAACCACGACAGCTGTAGGGGAAGAAGGTCAATGTGTCTAGGCCCTGTCCCTAGACAAATGCATCTAACATTTTACAAAAAATTCATCTGGAGGTCCATCCACAGACCCCAGTATTTCCATTCTCTCATATAATGTTGGTGGGAGAGCAAAACAGCATAGAGGGGGAATACTGGCAATAGTCAGAGCAATTACATAAGTGTTTACCCTTTGACCCAGCAATCTCACCTCTGGGATCCTATCGCAAAGATACATTCACAAAAATGTGAAATGACAGATGCACAAAGTTAACTTGCACCATTATTTAAAACAAAGACCGGAAACTATCAAATGTTTACCAGTAGGGGATTGGTAGCAACACAAGGAATTATATTATACAGATGTAAAACATTAGGAAACTCTCTAAGATAGGACTATTTTAGACAACGGGACTATTGTGACATGCAAAAGTGTTTACAGTATGTCATCTTTTGTATAGGAAACAGGAATGAGAAAGGAACGTGTTTGTGTCCATATACTTAGTCTTAAAACCTAAGGGAGGAGGCGTGCGACAGTGGCTCAGTGGCAGAATTCTCACTTGCCATGCGGGAGACCTAGGTTCGTTTTCCCCGTGCCTGCCCATGCAAGAAAAAACAAAATAAAATAAAATAAGGGAGGAGCCTTTGGTCTAAGTGTGGGCCCAAGTCCCACCAGCAGTGAGACCTGGGCAGGCTCAACTCGCTTGGCAAACGTTTCCCGTGCGCAAAATGGCCACAGTATCCATCAACCAAGGTTGTTGTAAGGCATGTTATTTTTCAAATACACCAAATGCCACATCTTGACTCAACTGAAGAAAGTCCCTTCCCACAGAAACAGCTGTCTCAAGTCCAGCGACGCTGCCACAAGAGACAGAAGATGACCCCCGGATCACGCTCGGGGTTTAGCCAAGTGGGAAGGGAGATGCGGGTAGCAACGCCAGATTTAGTAAATATCTGTCAATCCTCGCCCCGGGGCGCTTTGGCTCGGTTTCCAACAACCCCCGGGTCGCAAAAGGGGCCAGGTGCGACGCGGCTCACCACTGACGAGCTCTACGCCACTCGTAAAACCCAACTGCCAGCGCCGCCTGTCTCACTCGAACCCTGGGAAGCAACATGTGCGACACTCCAAAACTGCGCCTGCGTTCTCCGTGCTCGCGCCCGGTGCAGACCGACGCCCAAGCGCAATCTCGAGTCGCGTCCCGTCGCTAAGGAACGAATTCACGCACGCGCCTTAGGTGCCGGAGGAGGCCGGGGGCAGAGAGGAAGGGGCGCGAGAGGGTGAGCCGAGAGCGCGCGCGAGGGCTAGGGGGCGCGCGGCAAGGAGGAGTGCGCGCGACGCAGGGTGAGCAGCGCGCCCTCGACTCAGGTGTCAGCCGAGGTGCCCGGCAAAAGAGGAGGGACCTGGCAGCTGGGTGAGCAAAACACGGGCGTGAGGGGAGGAGAGCGCGAGGGTGGGAGGGCCGCGGGGAAGCACTGGAGAGGGTGGAGAGCGCGTGGCCGAGAGGCGCGGATGCAAGCCGCGATGGCCAGAGGCTTAGAGGTAGGGAGGAAGAGGCGGCCAAGACAAGTGCCCAGGTAGCGAGCGGACCTTCACTGCCAGAGAAGAACGAGCGGCGGATTCGCCGGAGGGTCAGTGAAGTGCAAGGAGGTCCCGAGGTCCCCTGGGCCAGAGGTCATTGCAAACTCGATGGCTCAATGGCCTTAGGTCTCAGTACCTTTGCACTTCCCGGCCACCTCCGTTTGGCTCCTTTCACAAGCGGCTCAGGCAGAGGCAAATCCCGGCCCTCCTGGTCCTGCCCCTTGCCAGAAGGTACAAAGAGGACCGTGTGAGCAGACTCTAGGGGAGCACATTTTTTTGGCGCCTCCCTTTCCAGGCCTCACCCGGTGGCTGTCATTCTTCTGGCTCTACTGTTTTTGCAACAGTCTTAGTAACCGGAAGGTTATTGGGATCATGTTGAAAATGTGCAATGTTGAGCAGGTGCTTTTTCCTTATAGGGTTTGCCTCACCTAGGCAGGGAGGCCGCTGACCAATGACTGGGGAGTGGAGAGGCTTCTTAGAAATGCAGAACTAGTGATTCTGCCCTCTGGGAAGATTGTGCCTACAAATCACCTGGGGATCTTATTAAAGTATGGATTCTGAATCTGTAGGTCTGGGTGAAACTTGAACATCTGTATTTCAGTGAGTGATGCAGTTCTGCTGGTTCTCAGATGACACTTGGAGTAAACGAGGTGTAGGAGATTGTTCATCCAGGCGCCTTGGTCCAGGTGGGCCACAGACTGGCAGAGGGGGACACCAACCTGCCCTGTCTCCACCTTCCACATTACCAAAACTTAGTGGCTTAAAGCACACACATGTATTCTCTTCCAGAGCTGGAGGTCTGAAGGCCCAGGTGAATCTTACAGGGTAAAAACGAGGGGGTGGACAGGGCTTGGTTTTTAATGGGGGCTCTGTGGGAGAATCCATTTCCTTTGCCAGCTTCTGGCATTTCTTTCCTGCCCCCTCCTCCCCCAAATTCCTTGGCTCATAGCCAGATATTGCATAGCGTTTTTTCCCCTCTGCCTCCATATTTACATTTCCTTCTTCCTTCTGTCTGAAGGAAGGAAGGAATTTCTATTTCATTCCTCTTACCAGATCCTTGAAATTACATTGAGCCCACCTGGGTGATCCAGGGTTAGCTTCCCATCTCAAGGTCCCTAACATAATCATAACTGCAAAGTCCTTTTGCCTTATAAAGTAACATATTCACAAGTTTCAGGTATTAGTGTGTGCACATTGTTGGTGGGCTATTATTCAGTCTACCACACTGTATTTTTCTTAAGAAAAAAGACATTCTCTTCTTTATTCTTATTTCAGTGAACAAAAGTGGGAAATTTAACCTAGACGCAATTCTGTTATCTAATCTAAAATTCATATTCACATGTATCCAATTTTTTTTAAAAATGTCCTTTGTAGAATTCATTTTTTTGGTCCACATCCAATTCATGATCATGTGTTGTTATTCCTGTTTAGTCTCCTTTAAGCTGCAATGGCTCTTCATCTTTTTTTTGTCTTCATATTTTTAAGAGTGCAGCTCAGTTATAGACTGTTTCTCAATTTGGTTTTGTTTGGTGTTTCCTCCATTAAATTCTTCCATTTATGGGCAGGAATCCACCAAAATGTATTATGTACCTTTCAGGACATCACTTCAGGAGGGCTGTGATGCCAGTTTGTCCCTTTTTGGTGATATATAATTCAATACTTCGATCCCTGGGTTAAGGTTGTGTCGATCAGGTTTCACCACTATAAACTTTCTACATTTCCATTTGGAATTATTTCTTCATCTGAAAAGAGGAGCTTTAACACTATTGAAATAGCTTATTTCTTATCGAATATTCGCCGAGTTTTGGCACCCACTGAAATTCTGATTTGATTCATGTACACTGTGATGGTTATGAAATAGTGATTTTAACTCCATTATTCTTTCCACATTTATTAATTGGTGTTCTGCTTTAAGGAAGACCTTTCCCTTCTTCCCCATTCATTCATTCACTACTTATTCTCAAATGGATTCTTATTTTGTTCAGTGAGTTATAATCCATTGCCATTATTATTTATTTTAATGGTCAAATTCACCTAGATTTGACTGGTTAGAACTGCTTCCTGCTGGCTTCTGTGTTTCCAACCATTTTATTTTTAGCATGTTCTTACTATTTGGCACAGCAAAATATTTCAGACTCATTGGATCCTTCTTGCCCAAGCCTTGGAAATCAGCTATTTCTCCAAAGAGCCCAAATTCCTTTTAAGTAAGAAGATGATTTAAATACAAAAGCTGGGTACTAGGAGTGCTTATTGGTGCTAGTTTTTTGCTACTAGGCCCTTGCAGTGGAGAAAGTTAGGAAGTATATTTCTTTACTACATCCATATCTTTCCATCTTTAATCTGAAAAATGAACAACAAAACCAGCATTGACAGTTTTATACAAGACAAAAAAACACCTCCAAAAAACATTAGGACTGGATCTAAGCCTGTAATATTTACTGTGCTTTTTTGGAGTTAAAATATGTACATTTCAGGAATTTGAGTTAGGAACAGATTAGGAGCTAGGCCAGTTCTTGTCACAATCTCCCACTGTAATAGGTAATATTTATTAAATGCTACATGCCAAGCGCTGTGCTAAGTGCCTTTCATTTATTATCTCTTCTAATCCTCACAATTATGGGGTACATATTTATGTTATTTCTGTTATAGATAAGAAAACTGAGGCTCAGAGAGGCTGAGTGACTTGCTAGAGAGATCACACAGCTGGTAAGTGGCAGAACCGGAACTGGAATTTGGTCTGTTTGAATCTGCAGCCTGCATTCATACTGCTACCCTAACGTTACCATGCCATTCTGCTACTGGTGATCCTAAGAGATGATACAATTTGGGCTATACTGCCTCCAGCTCTAGGACTCTGATTAATAATAAATCCAGGGTCATCAACCCAATCTAAGCAATAGGAAGTGGAATATTGTGTTGTATACAAGCAGGATGCCTGTCCCCCAGTGGCGGTGGTGCTTGTTCATTTTCCCTCCTTTTCCTCCCCAAGGCTTCTTATGGGTTTCCTGTAAAATAAATAAATTTGTTTTATCTATTTCGTAAATAACCATGAGCGCCAACCTCACAATACCATAACTCGCTGGGTGCTCAGAGCCCCTCCCAGGGGATTTCCTGCATGGTCAGTTATGTCCTCCTTGCCAAGGGTAGACGTGTGGGAGTAAGTGGAGGCTTGCTGAATACTTAAGCACCAATCTAACCACCTGATGACCCCCAGGACCTATTTCTGGCTTAGGACAACTGGAGGATGTAAGAACAGTTGGCAATAATGTATTTGGGTTTTTTTTTTTTTGAGAGAGAGAGAATGAATTCAGAAATATCTCATATTTATCCTGAAATGAATCTGAATTGGTTAGAATATGTACATTTAAAAAAATCAGATTGGATGTCTAAAATAATATGACTCTGCCTTCATGTTTCCCAGACCCCCAGGATGGAAACTGACTACCTAAAGAGGTGCTTTGGAAATTGCCTAGCCCAGGCACTGGCTGAGGTGGCTAAGGTTCGGCCCAGCGACCCAATAGAGTACCTGGCTCACTGGCTTTATCATTATAGGAAAACCTCCAAGGCAAAAGAAGAGGTGTGTATATATACTGGGTCTTCATTGGGAGGGGCTTTCTAGCTTTCTCCAAAGTAATTCTGGAGCTGGCCTGGAGAGTTTCTTGGTTTATTCAACATGCAAAGATTGTTTGGGGCCTGTAATAGTTAAGTTTAGGTGTCAACCTGGCCAGGTGATGGTGCCAGTTGTCTGGTCAGGCAAGCACTGGCCTTACCACTACTGCAAGGATATTTCTTGACTGGTTAATAAGCCAGAAGTCTGTATTATTAAATCATCGGTAAGTGTTAAGGTAGGAAGGAGGAACTCAGCATGGAGTATACATAGACCACAACAGATGAGCACCAGGAAATCCACAAATCACCCAGCCACAACACAGAGCACATTGAGGCTCCTAGTAGCCTACCTTTTCCTCCATATTCAAATTTTTAAATATTCATCAATCTTAGTGACAATCCCCATCTATGGAAAAAGAAATTTTAAAAGGCAATTCATCTTGAATATTAGGAAATGCCTTTGGTGTTACTAGTTTAAAAACTCAGATTTTTAAAAAATCTAATACTTCACCTGGAACAAATGTATTTTCATACAAGTTCCTTTGAGCCCTTTTCAAAAATTACTCAGTATTTTTCAAAAACAAAATAATGGCTGTTGTTAGTATATACCTCAGGTATATTATAATATTTTATTATTTGCAATTTACTTATGCATCAGCCACAGACACCTCCTCTATTTTGCTATAATAGTGGACATAAAAACTTGTAATAATTGGAACAACTGTGGATACATCAGTCAGACAAGCATATCTTTTATCTCCCACAATTTTTGCTACAATCTCCTGAACAATGATTTCTGTCATTTTATGCATCCTGCACAAGGAACAATAATACCTGAATACAGAACTGACTTAGTGGCAATGTTAGACCTGATTTCTAATACCTTTTAAAATACTCACTATATCCTGTGCATTAAAATCTTTGGTGCAGTGTGTACAATTCACTAGCTTTGGTGTAAGCAATGTTAATATTATAAGGTTTCTGAAGTCCACTTTTTCAAAGGCGTGAAAATATAACAGGTTTATTTATAGTTATACTAAAATGCTCAGCCTTCCTTTAAACAAATAATAGGTTTATTTTGCAAGTCTGGACATTTTCTAAATAAATTAAATCAAAAGAAAGTTGCTTTTCACATTACTCTTTGACCATAGTTCTGAGGGAATTTTTCAGAAATGATTCATTTTTTGAACAGTAGTTGGAAGAGGTGAAGTCACTATGCGAAAGTTGTCATCAGCTTGATGCCCATTCTAACTCTTTTCCAATACCACATTTCACTATTAACAAACATATGTGTTATATATTTAGTTTTATGGTACCTATTCCAGTTTGCTAGCTGCCAGAATGCAATATACCAGAAATGGAATGGCTTTTAAAAATGGGAATTTAATAAATTGCTAGTTTACAGTTCTAAGGAAGAGAAAATGTCCCAATCAAAACAAGTCTATAGAAATGTTCAATCCAAGGCATCCAGAAAAAGATACCTTGGTTCAAGAAGGCCAATGAAATCTAGGGTCTCTCTCTCAAGTGAGAAGGCACATGGTGAACACGGTCAGGGTTACTCTCTCATCTGGAAAGGCACGTGTCAAACATGGTATCATCTGCTAGCTTTCTCTCCTGGCTTCCTGTTTCATGAAGCTCCCCGGGAGGCATTTCCTTCTTCATCTCCAAAGGTCGCTGGCTGGTGGACTCTGTTTCTCGAGGCTACGTTGTTCTGCTCTCTCAAAATCTCCCTTTCTCCAAAATTGTTTCCTCTTTTATAGGATTCCAGTAAACTAATCAAGACCCACGCAAATGGGTGGAGACACATCTCCAGGTAATCCAGTTTAACAATCACTCTTGATTGAGCCACATCTCCAGGGAGATAATCTGATTACAGATTCAAACATACAGGACTGAATAGGGATTAGAAGAAATGGCTGCCTTTACAAAATGGGATTAGGATTGAAACATGGCTTTTCTAGGGTGCATACATCATTTCAAACCAGCACTGTACCTTTATTAAAGAAAGCTTTGTTCGCAGCAGTGTTTTGAATTCTCCCTTTGTATGGCATTCAGGAGATTTTACACTCTATGGCAATATTCCTTAGTAGGATTTGGATGAGTTAAAGTATGCCATTTTTTACCAAGTGTGAGACAGAAGTAATTGTGAAGAAAGATGGAAAATGAGATACCATGATTCCTTTCCATAGCATGATTCCTTTCCATGTGCAAGTTCTCAATTTTAGGAAAAAATTTATATGTAAAGTCTGGTTATGGAAATTGATTCCTTTATTAGAAGGAAATATACAAAAGAGAACCAAACAGCGATTAAAAGCAAAGCACTAGAATTTATAGCTTACCTGGCAAAGCAAGAGCCAGGCTTTCAGGTGTGCATTGCTCTTTGAGAAAAGGTTGAGAGGGAAAAGAGGCAGGTGGATATTAAATAAGATGATACCCTTAATTCTGGTTTCTGATTGGCTCACAAGGTGATTGCATACATTTCCTTGTTATTTGTCTCATTCAGATATTTTTTTGTCCCTAAGATACGAAGCCTGATTTCAAACAGGCTCAGCATGGGTTGCATAAGATTTCAGCAGGCCTGCTGATTTAGTTGATGGGCTTAAGGCAATTAATTTTTCTTAATTTCTTAAAAGCATCTTTGCTTGCATGCACATTAGAAAGTCTTTGAATACTCCAGCTTGAAGATTATTGTTCTAGTGGATGTGTCAAAAGAGGAGCAGAAACAAAGTGCTATGTATAGTAGAGATCATTATAGGATAGAAGAGCTTCATAGAGGAGGTAGCATTTGAGTCAGACCTGGAAGAAAGCTGGAAAATGTTGTCCTTGTACCAGTTTCTCTTCATTTAAGCCAAGGCAGCTTTGAGTAAATAAACCATAGTTTTGTATCGAAACACGAAAGCAATTCCTTTTCTTTATACAGATGGGAACCGCTCAAATATTTTAGAAATACATTCTTATGGAATTAAAATAGATATTTACTCTTGTGAACTATTGATTGTACACTTTGTATGATTACATGGTTTGTGAATATATAGCATATATCAATAAAACTTTTTTTAAAAATAGATATTTATTGCATAGACAAACTCCTAACACTTTGAAATTGGAAGGATCTTTAGAGACCGAGGTCAAGTACTTCACAGACTTCACAGTGCCCCCAAAGGATCTACAGTGCTCTTCCAGGCAAAGGCAGGAGTGGGGGTGACCAGTAGAGCTTAAGTTCCAGGATTCCTGCTTCAGCCAGGGACTGCAATTACATGGATGTTACACTGCTTGATATTGTCTCATAATCACTGTGCCTCTTTCCTTTTTTTTCTCATTTTTTTCTCCCTCTGCTTCCAGTCAGATAATTTCTATTGATCTGTCATCAAATTTACTGTATTTTTTACAACATGCGATATTCTAGTTAGCCATTTGATGAATTTTTTTCATTTCAGATATTGTGCATTTAATTGTTTTAAAGTCCTTCTTTGCTAATTCCATCACCTTTGTCATTTTGGTGTCTGTTTCTATCGACTGCTTTTTCTCTAGAATATGGTTCACAAGCTTCTACTTCTTCACATGGACAATAATTGTTATTTGTATGCTAGACATTATAAATGATCGTTTGTAGGGAGTCTAGATTGTATCCTTTTCCTTTAAAAGACTGAGCTTTGTTTTCTAGGTGTTAAATTTTTAGTGGATCATCTTGATCCTATAAGTTTTGGTTTTATGCTTCGTCCTGGTTTGAATCTGGTGGACCCCAGAAAAGTGTCCTTTAGTCTTCATTCAATGTTGCTGGCTGGGAGCTTTTTGATTGTTCCCATGGAGACGTGACTCACCCGATTGTGGGTATTAACTTCTGATTAGAGGGAGATATAGTTCCAGTCAAGGCCCATTCCTTTAAAAGAGGAAATATTTGGAGAGAGTCCTATTTTCGAGCCACAAAAATGTTGAAAGCCAGAACCCACTCGTGGGAGACCTTTGAAGATGAATACCTCTCCAGGGGAGCTTCATGACATAAGAAGCCTGGAGAGAAAACTGGCAGACATCACCCTTTTCACCATGTGCCTTTCCATTTGAGAAAGAAACCCTGAACTTCCTTGGCCTTTCTTAAGTGAAAGTAATCTCTTGTTAGTGCCTTATTTGGACATTTTTATAGACTTGCTTTAATTGGGACATTTTCTCGGCCTTAGAACTGTGAACTAGAAATTTATTAAATCCCTCTTTTAAAGCCATTCCATTTCTGATATATCACATTCCGGCAGCTGGCAAACTAGAACATGCTTTGTTTGAGCCAGTCGATTTCAGTTTTGTTCTTAGTCTTAGGCATGGCATGTATTCCAAAATATGGATTCACTTCTAATGCATGGCCTTTCTGTAGTCTAATTGAATGCTTGAGGTGCTCCCACAGTTCCCACGTTAGCATAGCTAATTATCAATTTGTGTGTTTGTTGCACATGCATATTTTTATGTAGTTGATACCAGAAATTGTGTGGTTTGTAGTTTTCTTTTTCATTCATGTAATAGAATATTTTGCAGTCATTTAAATTTTCAATTATGAAGGAAATATAGCATCAAGCATAATTAATGTGAAGGATTTAACTGTTAATTCTAAGCATTTGCTTTTTCTGCCTTGATTAAGATCATCGTGATGCGTCTCCTTCTATGTATTCATGTAATGAATTACATTAATAAATTTTCTTATGTTGGTCTATCCTGTGAAATAAATAACTTTTACCAACATATCTGATTCAAATTTACTTCTTTTATCCTTTGAAACACTCCTGTATTTATCTTTCTATTTGAGCAATTTCTCCAGGAGTGTTTTCAATGTGGGTTTTTAATATGGCACTCCATCTAAGGCCTTGTATGCATTAGAATGTGTGTTTTTTTTGCCTTAGTAACCTTTATTATTGTTTAAATAAGCTTGACCAAAACTAATTATTTTTTTTAAAACACACAGTTCAAAATCAAGGCAGTGTAATTGGCAAGATTACTTGAGCTCCTTTAATTTTACAAGTTTAATGGTTTCATAGCCAAATATATTCCAGGGTAGAGTATGGTATTCAATATTATTACTGATTGTTTTTTGTATATAGTTTTTGTTAATGCAAGAGGAAGGCATTGGCCCTGTTCTTTAAAAAAAAAATTAATGTAATTTTACTGATATATATTCACATACCATGTAATCATACAAAGTGTACAATCAGTGGTTCACAATATCATCTTATAACTGTGCATTTATCATCACAATTGACTTCTTTTCTTTTTTTTGTGAAAAATAGCATTTATACAAAACAATAAATTTCAAAGCATACCACAAAACTATTAGTTGTAGAACAGATTTCAGAGTTTATATGGGTTACAATTCCACAATTTTAGGTTTTTACTACTAGCTACTCCAAGTCACTGGAGACTAAAAGAAATATCAATATAATAATTCAGCAGTCATACTCCTTTGTTAAACTCTACCTTCTCTGTATAACTCTACCATCATCTTTGATCTTTCTTCCACTCTTTAGGGGTATTGGAACTATGCTCATTCTAACTTTTTCATGTTGGAAGGGACTGTCAATAATATGGGATGGGGGATGGAACTAACAGATGTTCTGGTAAGGCTGGCCCCTCTGCATTTCAGGATTTAACTAGTCCAGGGACCCATCTGGAGGTTGTACGTTTCTGGAAAGTAACCCTAGTGCATGGAACCTTTGTAGAATTTTATATATTGCCCCAGGTGTTATTTAGCATTGGCAGGAATGGCTTTGGTTGGGGTTTGACAAGTAATGATAGGTAGCAATGTCTAACTTAAGCTTGCATAAGAGTGACCTCCAGAGTAGCCTCTTGACTCTGTTTGAACTCTCTCAGCCACTAATATCTTATTTGTTACACTTCTTTTCCCCTTTTGGTCAGTGTAGCATTGTCGATCCCATGGTGCCAGGCCCAGACTCCTCCCTGGGAGTCATCTTCCTTCCATGCCTCAGGGAAACTGAATGTCATGTGTCACTTAGAGGGGAGTGCAATGATTTTACTTGCACAATTGAGCTTAGAGAAAGGCCACATCTGAGTAACAAAAGAAGTCCTTGAGACATAACTCTTAGGCATACCTATAGGTAGGCTAAGCTTCTCCATTATATGAGTAAGCTTCACAAGAACAAGCCTCAAGATCAAGGGCTTGGCCTAGTGATTTGGGTTTCTCTAATGTTTGACACAGTATCAGGGTTTTCACCAGTGGTAAAGTTTAATAGTTTCATATTTTTTCTCCCTCCCTCAAGAGACTTTGCCAATACTTTTTGATTATCTGCTTAATATACTCTGGGATTCATTCAGACATTACATTAAGCTATACAGAATTAAAGGCCCTCATTCTTGTCCTGGTCTTCCTATGTTTGGATTGTTTAAATTATCTATCCAGACAAGTTGAGTTAGATTATGTGCTACAGGAAATTTAGGTTCTGGACAAGATAAACTTTCTTCCTTTGGTCTAATAAAGTAGGTAAAGTTCTAAAATGCAATGTCTTCCTTACCCCTGTATTCTGAATTGCCTTAATCCCAACCTTATCTATAAAAAACAAGTTATACATATATAACACAGCCCCTCAAAATCTAGAAATAACAGTTAACTGCTCTGGAAAATGTGACTACTGTAAGTGCTTATGATCTAGGCCCCAATTTTCCTATAAGTAATTTCTAAATGAGACCATATGTTGTAGTTAGATTCAGGTGTCAACTTGGCTAGGTGAAGGTGCCTTGTTCTATTGCTGTGGATATGAGCCAGTGGCATGTGAACTTATCTGTTCCTGATTACATCTGCAGTTGACTAGGAGGCATACCTGCTGCAATGAATGATGTTTGATTTAATTGGCTGGTGCTTAGATGAGAGAGCTCAATGTAGCACAGCCAGAGAAGCTCAGCATACCTCATCTCAGCACTCGCAGCTCAGCTCAGGCCTTTGGAGATGCAGAAAGGAATCACCCCAGGGAAAGCTGCTGGAACCCAGAGGCCTGGGGAGAAGGCCAGCAGAGATCACCCTGTGTCTTCCCACATAAGAAAGAACCTCAGTTGAAAGTTAGTTGCCTTTCCTCTGAAGAACTATACTTTAATTAAATAAATCCCCTTTTATTGAAAGCCAATCTGTCTTTGGTGTGTTGCATTCTGGCAGCTAGCAAACTAGAACAGATTTGGTACCAGAGAAGTGGGGTGCTCCTGCAGTTTGCAAATACCGGTCATGTGGGACCAGTTTTTTGTATGGATAAGGGGAATATTTTGGAGGAACTGTAAAGAGAATGATGGAGAAGTCCTGGAGTGCTTGAAGAGACTGTTGATGTAAATGAAACTACTGCCAATCTGGACAAAGGGGGACACAAAAGGGACAAATTGGAGTCTGCAGAGTGAAAACCATGGAAGCTTGGGTCTGAAGCCAAGAAACCTTGGCCAGGAGAGTGGACGCACCCATACATATGGAGAGAGTGAGTCTCCCACCACATTGCAATGGAAGAGTTGTGCCGCCTCAGACCTTGGAAAAGGTACAGCACGCTCTTTGGGGACTGGGGAGAGCCTGGCTGCCACCACATGGAGGGGTTGAGCATGTGCCCCTGAAATAGCAGAGAGCCCTGATGCTTGGAGAGGGTGAAGCCAAGGAAAAGATGGTCTTCTCAGTGTTCCCTGAGGTTGATTTGGAAAGAGGTGGGCCACTGCATAGGCCCTGGAAAGGGTGGGACTGCCACTTTCTAAACCTGAAGGATAAATGACTTTCAGACTTTGAAATCCACTGGTGTTTGCCCTGCAGATTTTCAGAACTGTTTGGGTCTTGTGACTCCTGCGTTCCTTCCAATTTCTCCCTATGGAAAGGAAAACCTGTATCCTGTGTTTTCCTTTTTGGACCAGATAACTTGGTTTGAGATTCATAGGTCCACAGCTGGAAGAGAATTTTTAGCACTTTAATATTGTTTAAGCTAATGTATGCAATTGCCAAGTTGACTAAGGGTGGACATGTGGTAGTTAGATTCAGCAGTCAACTTGGCTGGGTGAAGGCCTAGTTCTGTTGCTGTGCACATGAGCCAATGGTACGTGAACCTATCTGTTCCTGATTACATTTGCAGTCGGCTAGGAGGCGTGTCTACTGCAATGAATGATGTTTGATTTAACTGGCTGGTGCTTAAATGAGAGAGCTCAACATAGCACAGCTCAAACAGCTCAACATACCTCATCTCAGCACTCACAGCTCAGCCCAGGCCTTTGGAGATACAGAAAGGAATCACCCTGGTGAAGGTTTTTGGAACCTAAAGGCTTGGGGAGAAGGCCAGCAGAGATTGCCCTGTGCCTTCCCACATAAGAAAGAACCTCAGTTGAAAGTTAGTTGCCTTTCCTCTGAAGAACTATACGTTAACTAAATAAAATCCCCTTTTATTGGGACAACATGGTGGCTTAGTAAGGTACGCACATCTTAGTTCCTCCTCCAGAGCAACTACTAGGTGACCAGAAACAGTGCAGAACAGCTGCCGGGGCTACGGCAGGGACTGGACACACAGCGTACCCCAGTCTGGACTGGCTGGACCGTTTGCGAGACTCCGCTGCGGTGAGCTCCCCGAGCGGCATGCACTTCCCCGGGCCGCGGCGGCTGGCGGCCGGCGACACTCCCTCCCTCCTTCCCAGACCAGCTGAGAGTCTCGGAGAGGCAAGTTTCCCAAGCTGCGGGGGCTGGCGCCCCTCTTTCGCGGGCGGCTTCCTGGACCAGCTACGAGTCTCGGATCAGCAGGCTCCCCAAGCCGTGGCAGCCAGTGACTGGCGCCCCTCCCCCACAGGCGGCTTCCCGGAGGGAGAGGAGGGAGTTTCCAACAGTGGCAGGGACTGGGTCCAACCAAACACCAATAGTGGCATTAATAAAGGAGCCACAACATCTTTGGCTGGTGGGACACGCAGACAGACAAGTGCCACATACTGGAAAGGATAAAAAAAACAGAGCCCAGACTCTTCACAGGAAAATCTTTCAACCTGCTGGGTCTCACACTCAGGGAAATCTGATTAAATGTCCAGACGCCAGCAAAAAATAACAAATCACACCAGGAAAATTGAAGATATGGCCCAGTCAAAGGAACAAACCAATAGTTCAAATACAGGAGCTGAGACAACTAATTCTGAATATACGAACAGAAATGGAAAACCTCTTCAAAAACCAAATCAATAAATTGAGGGAGGACATGAAGAAGGCAGGGGATGAACAAAAAGAAGAAATGGAAAGTCTGAAAAAACAAATCACAGAACTTATGGGAATGAAAGATACAGTAGAAGAGATGAAAAAACAATGGAAACCTACAATGCTAGATTTCAAGAGACAGAGGTTAGAATTAGTGAACTGGAGGATGGAACATCTAAAATCCAAAAAGAAACAGAAACTCTAGGGAAAAGAATGGAAAAATTTGAGTGGGGGCTCAGGGAATTGAATGATAATATGAAGCGCACAAATATACATGTTGTGGGTGTCCCGGAAGGAGAAGAGAAGGGAAAAGGAGGAGAAAAACTAATGGAAGAAATTATCACTGAAAATTTCCCAACTCTTATGAAAGACCTAAAATTACAGATCCAAGAAGTACAGCGCACCCCAAAGAGATTAGACCCAAATAGGCGTTCTCCAAGACACTTACTAGTTAGAATGTCAGAGGTCAAAGAGAAAGAGAGGATCTTGAAAGCAGCAAGAGAAAAACAATCCATCACATACAAGGGAAACCCGATAAGACTATGTGTAGATTTCTCAGCAGAAACCATGGAGGCAAGAAGACAGTGGGATAATATATTTAAATTACTAAAAGAGAAAAACTGCCAACCAAGAATTCTATATCCAGCAAAATTGTCCTTCAAAAATGAGGGAGAAATTAAAACATTTTGAGACAAAAAGTCACTGAGAGAATTTGTGACCAAGAGACCAGCTCTGCAAGAAATACTAAAGGGAGCATTAGAGACAGATACGAAAAGACAGAAGAGAGAGGTGTGGAGAAGAGTGTAGAAAGAAATAAAATTACATATGATATATATAATACAAAAGGCAAAATGGTAGAGGAAAGTATTACCCAAACAGTAATAACACTAAATGTTAATGGACTGAATTCCCCAATCAAAAGACATAGACTGGCAGAATGGATTAAAAAACAGGATCCTTCTATATGCTGTCTACAGGAAACACATCTTAGACCCAAAGATAAACATAGGTTGAAAGTGAAAGGTTGGGAAAAGATATTTCATGAAAATAACAACCAGAAAAGAGCAGGAGTAGCTATGCTAATATCCAACGAATTAGACTTCAAATGTAAAACAGTTAAAAGAGACAAAGAAGGATACTATATACTAATAAAAGGAACAATTAAACAAGAAAACATAACAATCATAAATATTTACACACCGAATCAGAATGCTCCAAAATACGTGAAGAATACACTGCAATCACTGAAAAGGGAAATAGACACATCCACCATAATAGTTGGAGACTTCAATTCACCACTCTCATCAATGGACAGAACATCTAGACAGAGAATCAATAAAGAAACAGAGAATTTGAATATTACAATAAATGAGCTAGACTTAACAGACATTTATAGGACATTACACCCCACAACAGCAGGATACACCTTTTTCTCAAGTGCTCATGGATCATTCTCAAAGATAGACCATATGCTGGGTCACAAAGCAAGTCTCAACAAATTTAAAAAGATTGAAATCATACACAACACTTTCTCAGATCATAAAGGAATGAAGTTGGAAATCAATAATAGGCAGGGTGCCAGAAAATTCACAAATACGTGGAGGCTCAACAACACACTCTTAAACAACGAGTGGGTCAAGGAAGAAATTACAAGAGAAATTAGTAAATATCTCGATGCGAATGAAAATGAAAACACAACATATCAAAACCTATGGGACGCAGCAAAGGCAGTGCTAAGAGGGAAATTTATTGCCCTAAATGCCTATATCAAAAAAGAAGAAAGGGCAAAAATCCGGGAATTAACTGTCCACTTGGAAGAACTGGAGAAAGAAGAGCAAAGTAACCCCAAAGCAAGCAAAAGGAAAGAAATAACAAAGATTAGAGCAGAAATAAATGAAATTGAGAACATGAAAACAACAGAGAAAAATCAATAAGACCAGACGTTGGTTCTATGAGAAAATCAACAAGATTGATGGGCCCTTAGCAAGACTGACAAAAAGAAGAAGAGAGAGGATGCAAATAAATAGGATCAGAAATGGAAGAGGAGACATAACCACTGACCTCACAGAAATAAAGGAGGTAATAACAGGATACTATGAACAACTTTATGCTAATAAATGCAACAATGTAGATAAAATGGACAAGTTCCTAGAAAGGCATGAACAACCAACTTTGACTCAAGAAGAAATAGAGGACCTCAACAAACCAATCACAAGTAAAGAAATTGAATCAGTCATTCAAAAGCTTCCTAAAAAGAAAAGTCCAGGACCAGACGGCTTCACATGTGAATTCTACCAAACATTTCAGAAAGAATTAGTACCAACCCTGCTCAAACTCTTCAAAAAAATTGAAGTGGAGGGAAAGCTACCTAATTCCTTCTATGAAGCCAACATCACCCTCATACCAAAACCAGGCAAAGATATTACAACAAAAGAAAACTACAGACCAATCTCTCTAGTGAATATAGATGCAAAAATCCTCAACAAAATTCTAGCAAATCGAATCCAGCAACACATTAAAAGAATTATACATCATAACCAAGTAGGATTCATCCTGGGTATGCAAGGATGGTTCAACATAAGAAAATCAATTAATGTAATACACCATATCAACAAATCAAAGCAGAAAAATCACATGATCATCTCAATTGATGCAGAGAAGGCATTTGACAAGATTCAACATCCTTTCGTGTTGAAAACACTTTAAAGGATAGGAATACAAGGGAACATCCTTAAAATGATAGAGGGAATATATGAAAAATCCACAGCTAATATCATCCTCAATGGGGAAAAATTGAAAACTTTCCCCCTAAGATCAGGAACAAGACAAGGATGTTCATTATCACCACTGTTATTCAACACCGTGTTGGAGGTTCTAGCCAGAGCAATTAGACAAGAAAAAGTATACAAGGCATCAAAATTGGAAAGGAAGAAGTAAAACTATCACTGTTTGCAGATGTATGATACTATACGTCGAAACCCCTGAAAAATCCACAGAAAACTACTAGAGCTAATAAATGAGTACGGCAAAGTAGCAGGTTACAAGATCAACATTCAAAAATCGGTAGTGTTTCTATACACTAGTAATGAACAAGCAGAGGGGGAAATCAAGAAACGAATTCCATTTACAATTGCAACTAAAAGAATAAAATACTTAGGAATAAATTTAACTAAAGAGACAAAAGACCTATACAAAGGAAACTACAAAAAACTGTTAAAAGAAATCACAGAAGACCTAAACAGATGGAAGGGCATACTGTGTTCATGGATTGGAAGACTAAATATAGTTAAGATGTCAAATCTACCTAAATTGATTTACAGATTCAACGCAATACCAATCAAAATCCCAAAAACTTATTTTTCAGAAATAGAAAAACCAATGAGCAAATTTATCTGGAAGGGCAGGGTGCCCCGAATTGCTAAAAGTATCTTGAGGAAAAAAAACGAAGCTGGAGGTCTCACGCTGCCTGACTTTAAGGCATATTATGAAGCCACAGTGTTCAAAACAGCATGGTACTGGCATAAAGATAGATATATTGACCAATGGAATCGAATAGAGTGCTCAGATATAGACCCTCTCATCTATGGACATTTGATCTTTGATAAGGCAGTCAAGCCAACTCACCTGGGACAGAACAGTCTCTTCAATAAATGGTGCCTAGAGAACTGGATATCCATATGCAAAAGAATGAAAGAAGACCCATATCTCACACCTTATACAAAAGTTAACTCAAAATGGATCAAAGATCTAAACATTAGGTCTAAGACCATAAAACAGTTAGAGGAAAATGTAGGGAGATATCTTATGAAACTTAAAATTGGAGGCAGTTTTATGGACCTTAAACCTAAAGCAAGAGCACTGAAGAAGGAAATGAATAAATGGGAACTCCTCAAAATTAAACACTTTTGTGCATCAAAGAACTTCATCAAGAAAGTAGAAAGACAGCCTACACAGTGGGAGACAATATTTGGAAACGACATATCAGATAAAGGTCTAGTATCCAGAATTTATAAAGAGATTGTTCAACTCAACAACAAAAAGACAGCCAACCCAATTACAAAATGGGAAAAAGACTTGAACAGACACCTACCAGAAGAGGAAATACAAATGGCCAAAAGGCACATGAAGAGATGCTCAATGTCCCTGGCCATTAGAGAAATGCCAATCAAAACCACAATGAGATATCATCTCACACCCACCAGAATGGCCATTATCAACAAAACAGAAAATGACAAGTGCTGGAGAGGATACGGAGAAAGAGGCACACTTATCCACTGCTGGTGGGAATGTCAAATGGTGCAACCACTGTGGAAGGCAGTTTGGTGGTTCCTCAAAAAGCTGAATATAGAATTGCCATACGACCCAGCAATACCATTGCTAGGTATCTACTCAGAGGACTTAAGGGCAAAGACACAAACGGACATTTGCACACCAATGTTTATAGTAGCATTATTTACAATTGCAAAGAGATGGAAACAGCCAAAATGTCCATCAACAGACGAGTGGCTAAACAAACTGTGGTATATACATACGATGGAATATTATGCAGCTTTAAGACAGAATAAACTTATGAAGTATGTAATAACATGGATGGACCTAGAGAACATTATGCTGAGTGAGACTAGCCAAAAACTAAAGGACAAATACTGTATGGTCCCACTGATGTGAACTGACATTAGAGAATAAACTTGGAATATGTCATTGGTAACAGAGACCATCAGGAGATAGAAATAGGGTAAGATAATGGGTAATTGGAACTGAAGGGATACAGACTGTGCAACAAGACTGGATACAAAAACTCAGAAATGGACAGCACAATACTACCTAATTGTAATGTAATTATGTTAAAACACTGAATGAAGCTGCATCTGAGCTATAGTTTTTTTTTTCCTCTCTATTATCGTTTTATTTCTTTTTCTGTTTTTGTCTTTCTATTTCTTTTTCTAAATCAATGCAAATGTACTAAGAAATGATGAATATGCATCTATGTGATGATAGTAAGAATTACTGATTGTATATGTAGAATGGAATGATTTCTAAATGTTGTGTTAGTTAATTTTTTTAATTAATAAAAAAAATCCCCTTTTATTGAAAGCTAGTCTGTCTCTAGTGTGTTGCATTCTAGCAGCTAGCAAACTAGAACACCATACAATATTTGTTCTTTTGTTTCTGGCTTATTTTGCCTCACCAAATGTCCCACAGGTTCATTCACAATGTTGCCTGGCTCACAACTTTGTTCCTTTTTGTAGCAGCACAATATTCATCATTTGCCAATCTACTTCTCAGTCAGTGCATCCTTCAGCCACCTCCATCCACTGGTCATCATATATAATGTCCAACCTCAACAGTCCATTAACACTTTCAATCTTAGATAATTTCATTGTTCCGAAGAGAAACACATGTTCACCAAATAGGAAATCCAAGCCTCCACTTAACTCTTGTCCCCCACCATCAACATTATTTACCCCTGGTATTGCTGTGGTGCTATTGATGTTTTGTATACATTAGAATATTTTTTGTACCTCATATCAAAATGATGATTTAGCTGAATATAAAGTTCTAAGTTCAAATTTCTTTGTATCTATATTTTCAAAATATTACTTGACTTTGTTAAGATAAGTGAGCATGTTAAATTTTTAATGACTATCACCAAAAGAATTAAAATAGAATATGTAGTTTTCAAATGAGTAAAGGAGAAATGAAGAAAATGCAATCAATGCAATAGTAGTTAGGAAATGGGAAAAAAAGAGAGAAGCGTAGAAAAAGCAAGATGAATAGATAAGCAAAGTATAATGATAGAAATAAATCCAAGTATGTTGGTGTTGATACTAAATGAAAATGGACTAAATGAACTAAATGCACGCTAAGATGCAGGCTATCATAGCGGATTTTTTAAATCCTATTGTATGCTTGAAGATACATGTAATATATTATCATGGAAAATCTGAAACTAAATTAGCCAAAAGACCATTATTTTGCCATATATTAATTTCAGGCAAAATGGAATTTATAGCAAAAAGCATTATTAGGCAGAAATATTTTTATGTAGTAAATTAGGTCATAGACCTCAAAAATTAATGAAAGCTTAACTAAGCCATGGAACTTATATTATCTTAAAGACATTATGGAAAATTGCAGCAAGAGATGTGTACATGTGTGTATACATGCATGTACATACACACATACATGAAGATTTCATCATAGCATTGCTTATACCAAAATTTTTAAACTATCCAAATGTTCAAGTTTGCAAGTTGCAGGAACATGATATACCAGAAATCGAACAACTTTTAAAAAGGAGAATTTATTAAGTTACAAATTTATGGGTCTAAGTCTGTGAAAATGCCCAGATTAAAGCAAGGCTATAGAAATGTCCAATCTCTCAGATATAGACCCTCTCATCTATGGACATTTGATCTTTGATAAGGCAGTCAAGCCAACTCACCTGGGACAGAACAGTCTCTTCAATAAATGGTGCCTAGAGAACTGGATATCCATATGTAAAAGAATGAAAGAAGACCCATATCTCACACCTTATACAAAAGTTAACTCAAAATGGATCAAAGATCTAAACATTAGGTCTAAGACCATAAATCAGTTAGAGGAAAATGTAGGGAGATATCTTATGAATCTTACAACTGGAGGCGGTTTTATGGACCTTAAACCTAAAGCAAGAGCACTGAAGAAAGAAATAAATAAATGGTAGCTCCTCAAAATTAAACACTTTTGTGCATCAAAGAACTTCATCAAGAAAGTAGAAAGACAGCCTACACAGTGGGAGACAATATTTGGAAACGACATATCAGATAAAGGTCTAGTATCCAGAATTTATAAAGAGATTGTTCAACTCAACAACAAAAAGACAGCCAACCCAATTACAAAATGGGAAAAAGACTTGAACAGACACCTACCAGAAGAGGAAATACAAATGGCCAAGAGGCACATGAAGAGATGCTCAATGTCCCTGGCCATTAGAGAAATGCAAATCAAAACCACAATGAGATATCATCTCACACCCACCAGAATGGCCATTATCAACAAAACAGAAAATGACAAGTGCTGGAGAGGATGCGGAGAAAGAGGCACACTTATCCACTGTTGGTGGGAATGTCAAATGGTGCAACCACTGTGGAAGGCAGTTTGGCGGTTCCTCAAAAAGCTGAATATAGAATTGCCATACGACCCAGCAATACCATTGCTAGGTATCTACTCAAAGGACTTAAGGGCAAAGACACAAATGGACATTTGCACACCAATGTTTATAGCAGCGTTATTTACAATTGCAAAGAGATAGAAACAGCCAAAATGTCCATCAACAGAAGAATGGCTAAACAAACTGTGGTATATACATACGATGGAATATTATGCAGCTTTAAGACAAGATAAACTTATGAAGCATGTAATAACATGGATGGACCTAGAGAATATTATGCTGAGTGAGTCTAGCCAAAAACTAAAGGACAAATACTGTATGGTCCCACTGATGTGAATGGACATTCGAGAATAAACTTGAAATATGTCATTGGTAACAGAGTTCAGCAGGAGTTAGAAACAGGAATTCTCTGCTAGAGATGTGGTGAATCCACCAAAATCCTATACAGAAGTGTTTAAAGAAGGAAAAGAAGGGCACGATCTGCATATTGTTTCTCACAATGATTATGATGTGGGGGAGGCAAAGAACAGAAAGTATAACCCATCAAGTTTCCATAGATTTAACTTGTATGAGTGCCTACACCACATTTTAATGATGGTCGAAGTATGGCAAAAACTTTATATTGGCTCCATGAACTGCAAATGAAAAGAGGAGCTAAGATTGTATCCAAGAGAGTCGATGATTTCCAAAAGAAATTTCAACATACACTCGGAAGAGTTTTAGATCCCATTGCAGAAACAATGAATGTTCCCCCAGACCACACATTTGGAGCTTGTCTTCACCCTGAGGAGTATGGGGCTGGTGATCTTATTCATAAGAGACTTCCAGGTGAATTTCTTCAAGGCAAGGATAGACAGCGAGCCATGATTGCAGCAGTTCGACATCACTTGAAGAAAGTTAACTACCAAAATTTTGACACATTGCTGACAGTCTTCAGACACTATGATAAGAAGGGAGATGGGGCAATTGATAAGACTGAGCTGCGGGCAGCCTGTGACCAGGTCAATCTGCATTTAGACGAAAAGCTCCTGGACCAGCCATTTGACTACTGTGATGTGGATAAAGATGGCCTGATTAACTACCTAGAATTTGCAAATTTTCTTAACTGGAAAGACAAAATGCCTGTTAAAGATTATGAAGAGAGGGTCATTATTAAAGGTAGCAAACCAGATTGTACATGCCCTGCTGAGGCTAATGTTCAAGAATCAGAGACAACTCTCCTGATAAAGCCTGAAGATATCGTCTTAAAAGAACCAGGGAGTTCAGAAAAGGTACCTCGGACCCTTCTGAGACCAAGCGATAAAGTTTCTGATCATTATAAGACAACTTCTTCTGAGATCAATGCAGTAGTAGGAGCCATTCCTTCTGTTTGTTATCCTATCTATGGGGTTCCAACTGTTCGGTCTGATATTCCTGACCCCCGGATTCGTCGTATCAGTGACAGGACTAATTATGGCGAAGAGGGCAATGCTTACTCATTACTGCATCCTACCATCTTCAGCCAGAAAGGAGTATTTGAAAGAGACTTCTTCAAGACCAGATCAAAGGAAGAGATTGCGCAGATATTATGTAACATTGGTGTCAAGCTTTCTGATGAAGAATTTGAAAATGTATGGAATCTTGCATCTAAAAAACATCACTGTGGAGAAGTTTGTATAGAGAACATCAGAAATGTTCTAGATGAGCTACAGCACGCCGACCGGATCAGGTGTAAAACACTTATGTGATATTTTTGGAGCCCATTCAGTTAAACAAAAGAATTGTTAAATCTGCATACTTAATGCTCAATTAAAATATTCAAGTCTAGAAAAAAAAAAAGAGTTTCTGACTTCTTAGTAGGGAGAATACTTCCCCTCCCTGGACCTCAGTTTCCCCATGTGCACTGTGATTGCTTCCAAGAGTCTTCTGAGATGCCATCTCTATTTCTGAATCTCTGCAAATAAGAATCAAATAATGGGAATAGCCCAGATTAGGCTGGGGCTGGGTTTTACGTATATTACCTATTTTAGAAATCCCTATCTAACTTGGGGATTGTAGGTGAAATTTCCTGGTTCAGAGAGGTTGGGTACCAGCTGTGGGCCACACAAGAAGATCATGGGGTTGATCAGAACCATGAGCAGATACTTTCCAGGAGCTCAACCAGGACAAGGAAGCTGCGTTCCATTAGGAAAAGCTTGGACTGCAAATTAGAACAAGAAAGCAGCAAAGAGCATTCCTCCTGGATTAGAAAAAGATGTTCCTAAATGATAAGGGAAAGCATTGGAGATAAGGGGGACTTATCTCCTGGGCTGGTGCAAGAGAAACTTTTCTGAAAGATAATTTGACAATTATATGTCAAAACCCTTAAATACCTGCATACCCTTTGACTCTGTAAATCTCCTAGGAATTTCTCCTAAGTAGTCAAAGTAAAACTTGAAAAAAATGTTGCGGTGGGGGGGGGGGGGATTCGCACCTAAATATTCCACTTCAGGGGATGAAATACTATATATACCATCTTTAAAAAGATGTTCTATAGAAGGATTTCTAATGCTATGGAAAGATGTTTACAATTCACTTAAGGAGAGGAGAGTGACCCAAGTTATAAAATTGTGGCTACTAGATTATTGTTTTGTAAGGAAAAAAATATATGAATAAAAAACTGAGAAAATGCAAAAAAAAAAAAAAAAAAAGTCCAATCTAAGGCATCCAAGGAAAGATACTGTGGTTCAAGAAGGCTGATGACATTCAGCATTGCTCTCTCAGCTGGAAAGGCACGTGGTGAACATGGTGAGGTCTGCTAGCTTTCACTTCAGACGCCTTGTTTCATGAAGCTCCCCCACGGGTGTTTTCCCTCTTTATCTCTAAAGGTCTCTGACTGCATGGGCTCTGTGGTTCTCGTGGCTCTCAGGCGCTCTCCAAAATGTTTCTTCTTTTAAAGGATTCCAGTAAAGTAATCAAGACCCACCTGGAATAGGTGGAGTCACATCTCCAGCTAAACAAAGGTTAACAACCATAATTGGATGTGTCACATCGCTGTAGAGATAAGCTAATCAAGTCTCCAGCCTACAGTACTGAATAGGGATTAAAAGAAACAGCTGCCTCCACAAGATGGATCAGGATTAAAAACATGGCTTTTCTAAGGTACATAATCCTTTCAAACCGCACATCAAATGACTACAAAACGAAATTGAAAAGTTATGTATACTATGTGGCTTTCCAAATAATGACGTAACCAAATTTATTGGTCTGGAAATATGTGCAATGACACACTGTTGAGTGGGAGAAAAATTTTAAAACCTTCTCACTCAATATAATCCCGTGTATATAAATATACATAACAGGAATAAAGTGCAATAGATGAATCTACTAATGGCTCACATGCTCTAGAATAGGGACTGGCTATATTAGAATACATTGAAGTTTGTTAAAAATACACATTTTTGGGCGGGCCACGGTGGCTCAGCAGGCAAGAATGCTTACCTGCCATGCCAGAGGACCCGGGTTTGATTCCCGGTGCCTGCCCATGTAAAAAGAAAAAAAAAAAAACTTCATTCCTTGGGCGGGCCACGGTGGCTCAGCAGGTAAGAGTGCTTGCCTGCCATGCCCGAGGACCCGGGTTCGATTCCTGGTGCCTGCCCATGTATAAAAAAAAAAAATACACATTTTTGGTTTTCAGCCCAGATCTATTGTATTCATAGCTCTGGAAAGTACTAGTAATATGTATGTTTTTTCAAACTCCCTAGGTAATTCTTTTGCAGTTTGATTTGTGAACTACTGCTAGTAGTTCCAAATGAGGAAATGATCAAATGTGGTGTCCTATTTGCTATAAGGAATGAAAGAGACAGAAAAAGCATCCATCCAAGAAATCTTAATTGACTACATGAACAGAGTGCTGTGATAGGGGACCCAAAGTAATTTACAAACAAGCATATAGTTCACCTTACACTTGTGAAACAGGGGAAACAGAACTAGCTCTTGAAATCCCAGTACCAATTTAACATTGGGTACTAAAGAAATGGGACAAACAAGCAATGCTGTTGATTCAGAGGCAATGAGTTAGCATGGGCTGAGGCAGTCCAGAAGAGGAGAATTTTAATTGAATCAGTGGACACATTTGGGTGGAATGGCAGAGATGAACCAGAATTTTCTAATTTTTTCCAAATAACAGAGAAAACTAATACTATGTTCTTGCCATACCTGAGGTCATTTTAGTCTCTGCTGATAAAATTTTTTTGTTTGTTTTGTTTTCTATTTAGGCATCAATTTCTGAAGCGATTTCCACAAAGAAGACCATATTTGTGCAGGAGAATAGTAAACCCTTTGAGAAGGAGGTCTTGAAGCAGGAACCCCTGCCAGGTACTTCCAAAATGATGCCAAGAATGCCTCAACAGATTCCTCCTTTGGAGTGAGACTGACCAGAACATCGAAAGTCCACAAGATATAAAGTAAAAGGAATAAAGTTGCTCACGGAATGTCTCCTGGTTCTACATCTCCTTCTTAGAATATCAGAAGCTGGATAATTCCAGTGATACGACCTTCAAAGTTGCAAGCCAAGAAGAGGGCCAGCTAGAAGAGCTCTTACTTGAAGATGACAATTATGTAACTGATATCAAGACTTGTGGGACTGTGGGAGGAGACATCTGCAAGGACCCTCCAGCCCAAGTCCCTTTCTGGTAGCCATCAAAAACCCTTAATCATGTGTAAATTTGAACTAGTTCTTGGATAAAATCAATTCAGAAGAAGGATTTAAAATATGTCAACTCTGTCCTTCAGATCAAAGCTCTGGATGTTATCCTTGGCTCCACTCTTTTTCTGTCACCCTAGAATTGGTCTGTTAACTTTCCACTTAAAACACAGTCAAAATTCCACCACTTCTCACCCACTTCACTGGCAGTACCCTGGCCAGAGCCACAGTACCTTTTGCCTTAGACTATTACAATCACCAGTTAACTGGCCTCCCTTCCTCGGACCTTGCCCTTCAATAGTCTATTCTCAACATGCCAGCCAAGGTTATCTGGGTAAAGCATAGCTCAGAGCATGTCTAAGGAGTGGCATCATATGTTAGTTGCAGAAACATCCAAAGTCCTTCCTATGACCTACAAGAATCTCTGTGATCTGATTCCCCATGACCTTTCTACTCTCCACAACATTTCCTCCATGCCAACCACACTAACCTTTTGTGCTTTGAAATGTCAGGAACAGTCTGATCACAGAACTTTTGCTTTCTCTTCTCTCTGCTTCGAATGTTTAAACTCTTTCACTTCCCTCCTCTTCCCCTGATTTCTGCAGAATTTCTCTTCCTTCAGGTCTTCACTCAAAAGTCGCCTTCCCATTGAGGCATTTTCTGGCCATCCTATCTGTAGTTCTCCACCATCACCCACAACATATTCCTCCTTGTTTCCTGCCAGTCTCTCTCAGGAAAGTGTGAGCTCCATAAGAACAAAAACTATTTTGTTGACTTTTATATACCCAGCAGTGCCCAGAACACGGGATGCCCAATAAATATTTGCCAAATGAATGAATGAAGAGTGGGCAACTGATAACAGACATGGGAAAATAACAAACCAGACTGTTTTGATTGGCATAAGAATTGATATGTAATTTCCAGCCCCCTCTGATCAGGACTGACTGCATACCCAGGATCCAGTGCAAAATGAGAACATAAGCTACCTTGAACAAAGATTATTAAGTATTTCAAGATTGTGACAGCAGCACATTAAACCAAGCATGTAGGGCAGGCTATGGTGGCTCACTGGCAGAGTTCTCACCTGCCATGCAGGAGACCTGGGTTCGATTCCTGGTGCTTGCCCATGCAAAAAAAAAAAAAAAGTAAACCAAGCATGTAGCATTTCTAAGCATGGGGTTATATGTCATTGTACAGGTCGTACACTCATGAAGCTGGACCTGCTCCAGCCAGAGCTGCTGCCTGTCTAGAGTACCTGTGTGTGATAGGACCTTTCTTCCCGACCATAAAGGCAAGACTGGCCCTGGCACTATGGCATCAACAATGTCATCCTGACCAAAAGGGGGAAAAGAAGTGTAACAAATGAGGTATCAGTGGCTGAGAGAGTTCAAATAGAGTCGAGAATGCCTAGAGCATTATATAAGATTCTACAAAAGTTCCATGCACTAAGGTAACTATCCAGAAACCTACAACCTCCAGACGGGTCCCTGGACTAGTTAAGTCCTGAAATGCAGAGGGACCAGCCTTTCCATCCCTCTATCCCATATTATTGACAGCCCCTTCCAACATGAAAAAGTTAGAATGGGAATAGTCCCAAAACCCCTAAAAAGTGGGAGAAAGATCAAAGATGATGGTGGAGTTATACAAAGAAGGTAGGGTTTAACAAAGGAGTATGATTGCTGATTTATTGATATTTCTTTTAGTCTCCAGTGTCTTGGAGTAGCTAGTGGTAAAATCCTAAAATTGTGGAATTGTAACCCATACTACACTTCAGAATCTGTTCTATAACTACTTGTTGAAATGTAACTGAAAATTTATTTCTTTTTTGTATATATGTTATATTTCACAAAAAAATAAAATAAAAAATAAGAAAACAATCCTAGGAGGTAGGAGCTATTATCACCATTTTACCAGTGAGGAAACTGAGGCACAAAAGCACTAAGTTATTTGCCTGAGCCTACATGGCTGGAAGAGGTAGAGCCAGTCTTCAAACTCACAACTTGGTTCCAAAGTGAAGGCTACAACTCACTTATCAGTACTGCCCTCAGAAGGGAAGGCTTGGGGATCAAAATGTTACGACTCCTGGTTCTGACATCCTGATTCATCCCTCACAATGGAGATAGCCCCTCCCTGGAGACTGGGACAAGCTGAGTCATAATTGGTTATCTCACTGGCTTTACTGAGGGTTTGCCTTGTCCTGGGATTGAAAATGGCAAAAAGACCAAGTTCCCATCCTGAGAACAATGCTTGGAGCTTACTGGCTGTGCTTATTATGCTGCCCCTTTGGGCAGGCAAATCCTTTCTAAAGGGCTGCCATTGCCTTCACTTAGAGTCTTGCCTCCCCTCCAAGAGGTGACATTACGTATTTCAGATATGATCAAGCCTGTAATGCTCTTGCAAATAAACAGGAGATGCTGTCTTATTTTCCTCACCTCCTAGTTCTTATGGTTGGCTCTCTTCACCTGTCCTATCTACCTTTTGTGGCTACTGTGGTGATCAGGAGAGGTAAGGAATTTTGTGCTGCCCATGTGAGAAATGGTTAGTAACCATGGCAAGAGTCCCTGTGCAGTGAGAGATGATTACATGAAATGAAGGAAAGTGAATGTATTAGTTAGGGTTCTCTAGGGAAACAGAATCAACAAGGAACACTTGCAAATATAAAATTTATAAAAGTGTCTCATGTGACTGCAGGAATGCAGAGTCCAAAATCCGCAGGGCAGGCTGTGAAGCCAGCGACTCCGGATGAACTCCACAGGAGAGGAGCCGAAGCAGGAATGGAACCCGTCTCCTCTGAATCCTCCTTAAAAGGCTTCTGGTGATTAGATTAAGCATCACTCATTGCAGAAGACACTCCCCTTTGGCTGATTACAGATGGAATCAGCTGTGGATGCAGGTGATGTGATCATGATCTAATTCTATAAAATGTCCTCATAGCAAAAGACAGGCCAGCACTTGCCCAACCAGATACACAGTACCACAACTTGGCCAAGTTGATGCATGTCCCTAACCATGACAGTGAAAGACACCACAACAAGCATTTCAGAGAGGGGGAATGGCATGTGTGAAGGAAGAAAGGCAGGCATGAGTACTCTCTAGAGTGGAAGCAGGGGACGTGTGGATGAGAAGGGCTCAGAATGCAGGGGAAGTGTTGGATCCCACAGATGCTGGGAAGGCAGAATTCACAGTGAATGGGAGGCAGAAGTCTAGAGGGGCTCCAACTTTCATTTGTTTAGAGGCAAATTGAAGGAATGAGTGAGTTTATCCCAAAATAATGCACCGACCCAAAAAAGCTCTCTCTCTTATCTAAGAAGGATCTTCTCTCTTCCTATCTTCCTGTACTAGGTGCGTGTTCACTAGACTTTCCAGCCCATTTCTAAAGAGGAAATGAGAACTCCCCACCTAGCACTCAAGTTCATTCTGCTACACATGTTCATAAAAAGAAACAGACTTTATTAAAAAGCATTATCTTACTTTTCAATAATAGCTAGCGTATGTTGGATGTTTATGTGCACCAGCACTGTGCTAAGTGCTCAATTGTATTTTCTCTTTTAATATCACAATATTCCATGAGTTGGGTGTTTTTACCCATGTTATGGATGAGGAAACCACTAAGGTTCAGAGGGGTTAATGGCTGTCCAAAGTCAGATAGCCAGGAGGTGGCGCTTGGCACACACTTGAATGCAGGTCTGTGCTGCCTAACAAATTCTAATAAAGGGAGTCCAGTTCCCCTGTCCACTGATATTTTGCTCAAAGTCGATTACAGTCTTTCTCTTACCTCTTAGATGAAATGAAATCTTCACAGAACTTTCAAGTGATCACTGTCATCCAGAAGCATTTAAACTCACACATGCATAGTTCATTGTCTTGATTACAAGCCCAAATTCTCTGACTTATTAAGCACTTACAGTCCTGTATTAGTTAGGGTTCTCTAGAGAAACAGAATCAACAGGGAACACTTGCAAATATAAAATTTATGAGTGTCTCACGTGACCGCAGGAATGCAGAGTCCAAAATCCACAGGCAGGCTGTGAAGCCAACGACTCCAATGGAGGGTCTGGATGAACTCCACAGGAGAGGCTCACCAGCCGAGGCAGGAATGGAACCTGTCTCCTCTGAATCCTCCTTAAAAGGCTTCCTGTGATTAGATTAAGCATCACTCATTGTAGAAGACCTCCCCTTTGGCTGATTAAAAATGGAATCAGCTGTGGATGCAGCTGACATGATCATGATCTAATTCTATGAAATTTCCTCATTGCAATGGACAGGCCAGCACTTGCCCAGCCAGATAAACAGGTACCACGACTTGGCCAAGTTGACACATGTCCCTAACCATGACAAGTCCCAAACAGGACCCTTCAAAAATTCATGTTAGGGGCAATGATGGCTCAGCGGCAGAATTCTTGCCTGCCATGCCAGAGACCTGGGTTCGGTTACTGGTACTTGCCCATGAAAAAAAAAAAAAAATCATGTTAGATACTTTAGAGACACTAGTATAACCATATAAATTATTACATGGTCCATAAATGAAAGTTCTTCTCTGTGAAAACATTCTTTTAAATGAATAGCACCAAATGATATCATTCTTTAAATTTCTGTGTAGGTTGTGAATTTTTTTGTCAAAAGATGAAATGATTTCCTATGGGAAACTTAAACCCCCTTTTCCATCTTTAGAAATTATGGTAATTTGGAGCTATATACCCCTGAAAAACATATTCTTAAACTTAATCCATTCCTGTGGGTGTGAATCCATTGTAGGTCAGACCTTTTGATGAAGTTCCTTCAGTTAAAGTGTGGCCCAACTCAGGATGGGTCTTAATCCTATTACTAGAGCCTTTTATAAGCAGAATGAAATTCAGACAGAAAGACAGCCAAGGGAAGCAAGACGCTGAAGGTCCATAGAACCTGAAAGAGAAGGAAGAGGCCAGGAGAGGCTGTCGTGCACTTTGCTCCATCACAGAGAAGGCAAGGACCAAGGATCAACAGCAGCCAGCCCCAGAATGCCAGTCTGTGGGAATAAAGCATCACCTTGATGATGCCTTGATTTGGCTTCCCCCAGCCTCAAAACCAGAAGACAATAAATTCCCATTATTTCAGCCAACCCACCTTGCAGGACACTTGCTTTAGCAACAAGGGAACTAAAACAGAAAGAGAATTTAAAAAAATGACTTTTGGGGAAAAAATACAAAAGCTGTGACATCATAAACAGGTATTTTCTAAATATAGGGAAAAATGGCTTAAATCAACTAAAAATGCAGTTATATTTCTCACAAAGAAACACTATTGTTTCTTCCTGACAGAAGTAAGGTTTATGATTCATATGAAGATGATTCAATGCTTGAATCAACAGTTCCTCAAGAATGGTTTACAGCTGAGTCATACTGCATGGTTCATATTACTATAAGGAAGGTTCTCCGGTTTTGTTTTGCTTTTTGCTTTCATGTTCATGTTCAGGATTTCCAAGAAGAAACTTCCTCTGATGTTGTTCAACAAAGGGCAAGTCCAAATGTCACAGGGGAAAGAGAGCACAGTAAGTGTTCCCAGAAAACAGACCTTTGAAAGGCATGGACAGAGTTGTGCTTGTACTAGGTGAGATATCTTGGGTCTTTCTTCTATAGCCACAGTCAAAATATGCCAATTCCAAGGAAATTATCTGAAAAGAAAAAAATTCCTCATTTAACTTTTCCATGAAGAATGATCCCCAGGAATAAAACTGATAGGATCCAAAGGTATCATTATCTGAAAAAAATCCCGTTTGTACACAAATTTGGCCGAAGAGAAATGGAGCAGACAAAAATACCAAGAGAAATACAGTTTACAGATAAAGGTTGTTAGGGCAAAATACCTCCACAAAAGGCATCAGAAAAGAAAGAGGCCACCTATAATGCCAAAAAGGGAGAAATTGATGTGGAATCACTGCCCTTAATGATGAAACCCATGGCTATTATCAGTGAGACTGCAAGTATTAAAAAAAAAAAAGGTCACCAATGGGGACCTGTTCCAAGACTATAATAGGCCAGGATGAAATATCTCCAGATCATTTGTCTGGAGAAACTAACTACATGGAGGCAAGTAGCTGGAGGGCAGGCTTCACAAAAATTATCACTAGGATAGATAAATTCTACAGATGAGCTTGGCCAAGGAAAAGATCTTTATGAATTATGGCCTATAAAAAGCAATTATATGGGTAAAGTTCACCAGGATAAAAAATCCCTGATATTCATCAGTATGATATCACAAGCAGTGTTTACCCCCTTGTTTGCCTTGAGGCCTCTAGTAGACCAAAGCCTCCTGGCACCCCAAAGGAGATACTTGGGCAAATAAATGCTTCTGTATAGGATAAAGGCATCCTGGGGTGAGCCCGCTGAGCAGCTCCTGTCTGCAATCAGATTTTCAGTCCTAGATCTTAAAAATGCATTTTTTGAAGCCCTGTTCACCCTGGTTCTCGATACCTGTTTGCTTTTTCATAGCAAGGACTTAAGGATAAGACTCCCACCCAGCTCACCTAGTGCTACCCCAAGGGTTAAAAAAAAAAATCCCCATATCTTAAAGAATGCATTAGCAGCAGACTTTATCAACCTCCAACTGACTCTAAGCACCAATTTTGCAAGGTGTTAATTTTGTGACCTAACATATTCCTAATATAAAAGTGAATTTTGTATATTTTCATTGCTAGCTTCAAGCCCTAGATGGATATAGAAAGTTCTGGAAAATTTAATCTTGTTAAAATAATTGTTAGTCTTCTCTTAATGAAAGATTATAAAAATCCTCTTAACCATCTAAGTAGTCTACTTAAAAGATAAAAATGTTATATCATTTCAGAACAATACCCTGAAAAACTTACATCTTCTGGCTTTCAAGTAGGAGCTCTCCCAATAAGTGCACTTTCTACTCAAACTGCCTTGCTTCTGCTGGGTAGAGAAATTTGATGTGTCAGAAGTCATTACACATGGCCTTTTTTTTTTCTTTTTTTTTTTATGCATAGGTAAGCACCAGGAATCAAACCCAGGTCTCCAGCATGGCAGAGCTGACAGCAGTGACACAAACAGACATCTTCACACTGATGTTCATAGCAGCATTATTCACAATCACCAAAAGATGGAAACAATTCAAATGCCCATCAACAGACGAGCGGATTAACAAAATGTGGTATATACCAATGATGGAATATTATGCAGCAGTAAAATGAAATGACGTCCTGAAGCACATGGCAAGATGGATGAGCCTTGAGGACATAATGCTGAGTGAAATAAGCCAGACACAAAAGGATAGATATTGTATGACTCCACTTTTATGACCATGGTAAAGGTAAAATCGGAGGCTTATAATGCACAGTATAGGGGACTTAGAGATACATAGATGCTAGAGATGGATGAATGGTTAGCTAATGAGGTTGAACTCAAATGTAAGGGAATAGATAGAAGTGAAGGTAGTTCACTAGTGGATCTGTAAGTAATATTACCATATTGTAGGTGAACATGATTGAAAGGAGTTGTATAGACCCAGGTACCCCACTGATTAACACTACAATATAAATAAGTTCTTGCATGAACTACTTCAAAGGTATGATTCCTGTACAGAGTGTTTAATTTCAGGGTACATTGGGAAAACTGCTATTGCATGCTGTGGGCTATGTTTAACAGGAAAACATCAATAGTACCACAGCAACAGCCAGGGTAAACAATGGGGATTGGGAGGGACAACAGTTAAGGGGAGGTTTAGATTTCCTATTTGTTGAGGGTGTGTTTATTGGTTGTCTCTCTCTCTTGAGAAAAATGAAAATGTCTAAAATTGAGTGTTAAAGCACTATGGACTTTGGGCATTATACATGTTGCCTAATAAGTGCAGGTGGCTGAAGGATGCACTGACTGAGGAGTAGATTGATGAATGATGGTGTATACATGTGATTGAATATTGTGACACTACAAAAAGGAACGAAATTGTGAGGCATGCAACGTTGTGAATGAAATAGTGGGTCATGTGGTAAGGCAAAATAAACCAGAAACGAAACAGCAAAGATTCTGTAGTCTCATTTAGAAAATACTTATACAAAAACAGGGGCCTAGATTGTAAGCTTGTATACCAGACACATTTAATCTGGAGTGGTAATTATTATCTGTGGATTTTGAGAGGCTGATTTATATATGCATTACCTGGTATTTGGAGATAAGAATGAAGTCAATCAGGTTGGCATGGAGGGAATTCAGAACACAGGGGTAAGGAAGACATTGTCTATATTTTAGAACCTCACCTGCTCTTTGAGACCAAAGGAAGAAAGGATTGTTTTGTCTGGAACCTAAATTTTCTATACCACATAATCTAACTCAACCTGTCTGGATAGTTCATTTAAACAATCCAAACACAGGGAGCCCAGAATAAGAATGAGGGCCCTGGGGAAAAATTGAAAACTTTCCCCCTAAGATCAGGAACAAGACAAGGATGTCCACTATCACCACTATTATTCAGCATTGTGTTGGAGGTTCTAGCCAGAGCAATTAGACAAGAAAAAGAAATACAAGGCATCAAAATTGGAAAGGAAGAAGTAAAACTATCAATGTTTGCAGACGATATGATACTATACGTCGAAAAACCGGAAAAATCCACAACAAAACTACTAGAGCTAATAAATGAGTACAGCAAAGTAGCAGGTTACAAGATCAACATTCAAAAATCTGTAGCATTTCTATACACTAGTAATGAACAAGCTGAGGGGGAAATCAAGCAACGAATCCCATTTACAATTGCAACTAAAAGAATAAAATACTTAGGAATAAATTTAACTAAAGAGACAAAAAACCTATATAAAGAAAACTACAAAAAACTGTTAAAAGAAATCACAGGAGACCTAAATAGATGGAAGGGCATACCGTGTTCATGGATTGGAAGACTAAATATAGTTAAGATGTCAATCCTACCTAAATTGATTTACAGATTCAATGCAATACCAATCAAAATCCCAACAACTTATTTTTCAGAAATAGAAAAACCAATAAGCAAATTTATCTGGGAGGGCAGGGTGCCCCGAATTGCTAAAAGCATCTTGAGGGAAAAAAATGAAGCTGGAGGTCTCGCGCTGCCTGACTTTAAGGCATATTATGAAGTCACAGTGGTCAAAACAGCATGATATTGGCATAAAGATAGATATATCGACCAATGGAATCGATTAGAGTGCTCAGATATAGACCCTTTCATCTATGGACATTTGATCTTTGATAAGGCAGTCAAGCCAACTCACCTGGGACAGAACAGTCTCTTCAATAAATGGTGCCTAGAGAACTGGATATCCATATGCAAAAGAATGAAAGAAGACCCATATCTCACACCCTATACAAAAGTTAACTCAAAATGGATCAAAGATCTAAACATTAGGTCTAAGACCCTAAAACAGTTAGAGGAAAATGTAGGGAGATATCTTATGAATCTTACAATTGGAGGCGGTTTTATGGACCTTAAACCTAAAGCAAGAGCACTGAAGAAGGAAATGAATAAATGGGAACTCCTCAAAATTAAACACTTTTGTGCATCAAAGAACTTCATCAAGAAAGTAGAAAGATAGCCTACACAGTGGGAGACAATATTTGGAAACGACATATCAGATAAAGGTCTAGTATCCAGAATTTATAAAGAGATTGTCCAACTCAACAACAAAAAGACAGCCAACCCAATTACAAAATGGGAAAAAGACTTGAACAGACACCTACCAGAAGAGGAAATACAAATGGCCAAAAGGCACATGAAGAGATGCTCAATGTCCCTGGCCATTAGAGAAATGCAAATCAAAACCACAATGAGATATCATCTCACACCCACCAGAATGGCCATTATCAACAAAACAGAAAATGACAAGTGCTGGAGAGAATGCGGAGAAAGAGGCACACTTATCCACTGTTGGTGGGAATGTCAAATGGTGCAACCACTGTGGAAGGCAGTTTGGCGGTTCCTCAAAAAGCTGAATATAGAATTGCCATACGACCCAGCAATACCATTGCTAGGAATCTACTCAGAGGACTTAAGGGCAAAGACACAAATGGACATTTGCACACCAATGTTTATAGCAGCATTATTTACAATTGCAAAGAGATGGAAACAGCCAAAATGTCCATCAACAGACGAGTGGCTAAACAAACTGTGGTATATACATACGATGGAATATTATGCAGCTTTAAGACAGGATAAACTTATGAAGCATGTAATAACATGGATGGACCTAGAGAACATTATGCTGAGTGAGTCTAGCCAAAAACTAAAGGACAAATACTGTATGGTCCCACTGATGTGAACCGACATTAGAGAATAAACTTGGAATATGTCATTGGTAACAGAGTCCAGCAGGAGTTAGAAACAGGGTAAGATAACGGGTAATTGGAGCTGAAGGGATACAGACTGTGCAACAGGACTAGATACAAAAACTCAAAAATGGACAGCACAATAATACCTAATTGTAAAGTAATCATGTTAAAACACTGAATGAAGCTGCATCTGAGATATAGGTTTTTTTTTTTTTTTTTACTATTATTATTACTTTTATTTTTTTCTCTATATTAACATTCTATATCTTTTTCTGTTGTGGTGCTAGTTCTTCTAAACCAATGCAAATGTACTAAGAAACGATGATCATGCATCTATGTGATGATGTTAAGAATTACTGATTGCATATGTAGAATGGTATGATTTCTAAATGTTGGGTTAATTTCTTTTTTTCCGTTAATTAATTAAAAAAAGAATGAGGGCCTTTAATTCTACATAGCTTAATGTAATGCCTGGGTATTTCCTAGAATATTTTAAGCAAATAACCAAAAAGTTTTGGCAAATTCCCTTGAGGGATGGGAGAAAAAATATGGAACTATTAAATTTTATCACCGGGGAAAACCCTAATATTGTGTCAAACATTATGGACACCCAAATCAAAAGGCAAAGCCTTTGATCTGAGGCTCGCTCTTGTGAAGCTCACGTATGTAGCAGAGAAGCTTAGCCTACCTGTAGCTATGCCTAAGAGTTACTTCTGGAGGACCTCTTCTGTTGCTCAGATGTGGCCTCACTCTCTATAAGTCCAACTCTGCAAGTGAAATCATTGCCCTCCCTCCTACATGGGACATGGCATCCAAGGGTGAACGTCCTCTGGCAGCGTGGGAGATGACTCCCAGGGATGAGTTTGGCCCTGGCATCATGGGATCAACAATGTCATCATGACCAAAAGGGGGAAAAGAAGTATGACAAATAAATATCAGTGGCTGAGAGAGTTCAAATAGAGTCGAGAGGCTACTCTGGAGGTTACTCTTAACGCAAGCCTCAGTTAGACATTGCTACCTATCCTAATTTGCCAAACCACAACTAAATCCATTCCAGCTGATCCTAAAGAACACCTAGGGCAATATATAAGATTCTACAAAAGTTCCATGCACTAGGGTAACTTTCCAGAAACGTACAACCTCCAGATGGGTCCCTGAACCAGACAAATCCTGACACCTATATGGTCCAGCCTCTCCAGAACTTCAGCTAGTTCCATATCCCTACCTCATATTATTGACAGCCCTTTTCAACATGAAAAAGTTAGAATGAACATACCCCAAATAACCCTAAAGAATGGGAGAAAGATCAAAGGTGATGGTGGAGTTATATAGAGAAGGTAGTGTTTAACAAAAAGTATGATTGCTGAGTCATTATACTGATATTTCTTTCAGTTTCCAGTATCTTAGAGCAACTAGAAGTAAAAATCTAAAATTGTGGAATTGTAAGCCATTTTTTGCTGGTTTGAAAGGATGTATGTACCCTAGAAAAGCCATGTTTTAATCAAAATCCCATTTCGTAGAGGCAGAATAATCCCTATTCAATGCTGCGTGTAATTAGATCATCTCCCTGGAAATGTAACCAAATCAAGACTGGTTGTTAAGCTGGAGTAGGGGAACTGTGTCTCCACCCATTTGGGCGGGTCTTGATTAGTTTCTGAAGTCCTATAAAAGATGAACCATTTTAGAGAATGAGAAATTCAGAGAGAGCAGAGCAGAACAACATAGCCACTGAGAAGCAGAGTCCACTAGCCAGCAACCTTTGGAGATGAAGAAGGAAAATACCTCCTGGGGAGCTTCATGAAACAGGAAGCCAGGAGTAGCTAGCAGATGACACCGTATTCCCCATGTGCCTTTCCAGATGACAGAGAAACTCTGACTGTGTTCGCTATGTGCCCTTCCACTTGAGAGAGAGACCCTGGACTTCATCAGCCCTCTTGAGCCAAGGTATCTTTTTCTGGATGCTATAGATTGGACATTTCTATAGACTTGTTTTAATTGGGACATTTTCTCAGCCTTAGAACTGTAAACTAGCAACTTATTAAATTCCCCTTTTTAAAAGCCATTCTGTTTCTGGTATATCGCATCCCAGCAACTAGCAAACTAGAATACATACTAAACCCTGAAATCTGTTCTACAATTGATTGTTGCACTGTGCTTTGGAATTTATTGCTTTCTTTGTATATATGTTATTTTTTCAGGAAAAAAAGTCAATTGTGATGATAAAAAAATATTTATTACTTCTAGCCTCCCATGTTCAGGAGCAGCTAGAAGGAAAATTCTGAGATTATGGTATGGTAACCCATGACAAACTCGGATATGTCCTATAACTACTTGCTGAAGAATGCTTTGAAAACTTTGCTTTTTTCTTTATTTGCTTTGTATACATGTTATGTTATATAATTTTTTAAAAGTTAAGAAAAACAAAAAAGAAAAAGCAGGAGTAGCTATATTAATATCAGATAAAATAGACTTTAAATGCAAAGACATCATAAGAGAAAAAGAAAAACACTACATATTAATAAAAGGGACAATTCATCAAGAGGAAATAGCAATCATAAATGTTCATGCTCCCAACCAAGGAGCTCCAAAATACATGAGGCAAACACTGGCAAAACTGTAGGGAGCAATAAATCTTTCAACAGTAGTGGCAGGAAACTTCATTCTCCACTATAGATAGAACAATGAGACAGAGAATCAACAAAAAATAAAAAACTTAAACAATGGGATAAATTAATTAGACCTAATAGACATATATAGATCATTTCACCCCAAAACACCAGGATATACATTCTTCTCTAGCGTACATGGAATGTTCTCCAAGATAGATCATATGCTTGGATACAAACTAAAACTTTATAAATTTAATAAGATTGAAATTTTCCAGAGCACTTTCCCAGAGCTTTCACAAATATATGGAAATTAAGCACCACACTCTTAAATAATCAGTGGGTCAAGGAAGAACTTGCTAGAGAAATCAGTAAATATCTGGAGATGAATGATACTGAAAATACAACATGTCAAAACTTATGGATGTGGCAAAGGCAGTGCTGAGAGGGAAATGTATTGCATTAAATGACTAAATAAAAAAAACAAGAATGAGCAAAGCTTGAGGACTTAATTGTTCACCTGGAGAATTTAGAGAAAGAACAGCAAATTAACTCCAAAGCAAATAAAAGAAAAGAAAGAACAAAAAGTAAGGCAGAAATAAACAAACTGGAGAATCAAAACACAATAGAAAGAATCAACAAAAGTTGGTTCTTTGAGAAAAATCAACAAAATTGATGGACCCCTAGCTACACTAACAAAGAAAAAAAGAGAGAGGATGCAAATAAACAAAATCAGAAATAAGACGGGGTCATTACCACAGACCCTGGAGAAATAAAAGAAAACATAAGAGGATATTATGAACAACTATATGTCAACAAACTAGACAACTTAAATGAAATGAACAAATTCTTGGAAACATACGAACAAGCTACACTGACTCAAGAAGAAATAGAAGATCTCAAAAAAAAAGCAAAGAGATTCAGTTAGTCATCAAAAATCTTCCTACAAAGAAAAGCCCAGGGCCAGACGGCTTCACAGGGGAATTTTATCAAACTTTCCAAAAAGAACTAACACTAATCCTGCTCATAGTTTTCCAAAAATTTGAGGAAAAATGAACACTACCTAACTCATTTTATGAAGCTAACATCACTTTAATACCCAAACTGGGTAAAGATGCTTAAGAAGGGAAAACTGCAGGTCAATCTCCCTAATGAACATAAATGTAAAAATTCTCAACAAAATACTAGCAAAATCAAATTCAACAACACAATAAAAGAATCATACACCACAACCAAGTGAGGTTTATACCAGGAATGCAAGGATGGTTCAACACAAGAAAATCAGTTAATGTAATACAGCACATCAACAGATCAAAACGGAAAAATCACATGATCATCTTGATAGATGCTGAAAAGGCATTTGAAAAAATTCAACATCCTTTTCCAATAAAAACATTTCAAAAGGTAGGAATCAAAGGCAACTTCCTCAGTATGATTAGGTCATATATGAAAAATCCACAGCCAGCATCGGACTCAATGGAGACAGACTGAAAGCTTTCCCCTGATGATCAGGAATGAGACAAGGATGCTCTCTGTCACCACTATTATTCAACATTGTACTAGAAGTTCTAGGTAGAGCAGTCAGGCAGGAAAAACAAATAAAAGGCATCCAAATGAAAGTAAAGCTTTCATTATTTGCAGATGACATAATACTATACTTGGAAAATCCTGAGAAATCTACAACAAAGTTACTTGAGCTAATAAACAAATTCAGCAAGGTGGTGAGATGTAAAATTAATGTGTAGAAATTTGTAATGTTTCTGTACAAGAGCAAAGACCTATCTGAGGAGTTAATTAAGGAAAAAATTCCATTCAAAATAGAAACTAAAATGCTTGAATGTGGCCTCTCTCTCTCTAAGCCCACGTCTGCAAGTGAAACCATTGCCTTCCCCCCTATGTGGGACATGACATCCAGGGGTGAAAGTCTCCCTGGCAATATGAGATATGACTCCCAGAGATGAGCCTGGCCCTGCCACTGTGGGATCAACAATGCTATCCTGACCAAAAGGGGGAAAAGAAGTGTAACTAATAAAGTGTCAGTGCCTGAGAGAGTTCAAATAGAGTTCAGAGGTCACTCTTATGCAAGCTTCATTTAGACATTGCTACCTACCATAACTTGCCAAACCCCAACCAAAGCCATTCCTGCCAATCCTAAAGAACACCTAGGGCAATATATAAGATTCTACAAAGGTTCCATATGCTGGGATAACTTTCCAAAAACCTAAAACTTCCAGATGGGTCCCCGGACCACATAAGTACCAAATGCAGAGGGACCACCCTCTTTAGAACATCAGTTAACTCCATCCTCCTATCTTATATTATCGACAACTCCTTCCAACATGAAAATGTTGCAATGGGCATAGCCCAAATACCCCTAAAGAATGGGAGAAAGAACAAAGATGATGGTGGAGTTGTTCGGAGAATGTAAGGTTTAACAAATGAGTATGATTGCTGAGTCATTATATTGATATCTCTTTTAGTCTCCAGTATCTCAGAGCAGCTAGAAGTAAAAACCTAAAATTGTGGAATTATAACCCATACCAAACTCTGAAATCTGTTCTACAACTAACTGTTGGGGTGTGCTTTGAAATTTTTTGCTTTTTTATATGCATGTTATTTTTCACAAAAAGGAAAAAAAAGTCAATTGTGATGATAAATGCACAGCTATATGATGATATTGTGAACCACTGATTGTACACTTTGAATGGTTACATGGTGTGCTGATTTGAATCTGTTATGGACCAAAAAAAAGCCATGTTCTTTAATCCTCATTCAATATTTTGGGGTGGGAGATTTTTGATTGTTTCCATGGAGATGTGACCCACCCAATTGTGGAGGGCATCTTTTGATTAGATGGTTTCCATGAGATGTGTCTCCACCCATTCAAGTTGGGGTTGCTTACTGGAGCCCTTTAAAAGGGTACCATTTTGGAAAAAGTTTTAGAGCCTGTGCAGTCAGAGACCTTTGAAGATGAAGAAGGAAAATGCCTCCAGGGGAACTTCATGAGACGAGAAGCCAGGAGACTTCGTCACATGCTGAGAAAGAAACCCTGAACTTCATTGGCCTTACTTAAGTGAAGGTAACCTCTTGTTGGTGCCTTGATTTGGACATTTTCATAGCCTTGCCTTAATTTGGACATTTTCAGAGCCTTAGAACTGTAAACTTACAACTTAATAAAGTCCCTCTTTTTAAAAGCCGTTCTATTTCTGATACATCGCATTCCAGCAGCTTGCAAACTAAAACACATGGTATGTGAATATATAACATATATCAATAAAAATATAAATAATTTTTTAAAAGATCAAAGGATAAGGTGGAGTTATAAAAGAGAAGAGAGGATTTAACAAATGAGTATGACTCCTGAATCATTTTGATATTTCTTTTAGTCTTCAGTGTCTTGGAGCAGCCAAAAGAAAAAAACTAAAATTGTGGAACTGTAACCCATACTAAAGTCTGAAATCTGTTCTATCATTAATTGTCACAGTGTGCTTTGAAGTTTATTGGTTTTTTTTGTATATATGTTATTCTTCACAACAACAACAAAAAGTATTTATTAGAAAAGAAAATAAAATGTTGAAACATAGTAAGCTAAGAATCTGCATCAAGGAAATATAAAGAGAAAAGCAAAACAGTAAAATAGACCCACATAAATTCAAAGAAAGGAAATAATAAAGAGAAATTATTGAATTTGTATTCAATTATTTGTATTGAATTATTAAATGAGATTTAAGAGGAACATCAAAGTTAAAAGTTAGGGGCGGGCCACGGTGGCTCAGCAGGCAAGAATGCTTGCATGCCATGCCAGAGGACCCAGGTTCGATTCCCAGTGCCTGCCCATGTAAAAGAAAAAAAAAAAAAGTTGAAAGTTAGTTCTTTGAGGGTGGTGCAACGGTGGCTCAGTGGCAGAATTCTCACTTACTGTGCCAGAGACCCGGGTTCATTTCCCAGAGCCTGCCCGTGTCAAAAAAAAAAAAAAAAAAAGTTGGTTCTTTGAAAAGACAAAAAATTGATAAACCTGTGGGGAGAATGATCAAGAATAAAATAGAAGGCACAAATAACAAATATAAGGAATGAAAAAAGGTACATCACTCCAGATGTTGTAGCCATTAAAAAGATCATGAGGATATTATGAACAACTTCATAATGATAAATTTGAAAATTTAGATGAAATGGATAAATTCCTAGAAAAATGTAACATCAAAATTGAATAAAGAAAAAATAGAACACCAGAATAGTCCTATAACTATTAAAGAAATTGACTTGTAATTTAAAAATCTCACAGGGTTGTTCATAACAGAGACCATCAGGAGATAGAAATAGGGTAAGATATTGGGTAATTGGAGCTGAAGGGATACAGATTGTGCAGCAGGACTGGATACAAAAACTCAGAAATGGACAGCACAATACTACCTAACTGTAATATAATTATGTTAAAACACTGAATGAAGCTGCATGGGAGAATGATAGAGGGAGGAGGGCTGGGGACATAAATGAAATCAGAAAGAAAGATAGATGTTAAAGATTGAGATGGTATAATCTAGGAATGCCTAGAGTGCATAATAATAGTGAAATATACAATGTACAAATTTAAGAAATGTTTTTGCCTGAGGAAGAACAAAGGAATGTCATTATTGCAGGGTGTTGAAAATAGATGATAATTAATATTTTAAAATGTCACCTTATGTGTGAGACTAAAGCAAAAAATGTTTATTTGTTACAAAATTTATATTTTGACTAGAGTATTTCCTAATATAACTCATGTAGATAGTTTGATTGAATGTCATAAGTAGTTGGAATCTCAGTTAGCATATGAGATTTTGTTGGTTTGTCCAGAGTGATGCCCCGATGAATCCCAGAGTGATTTGATCAGTGACTGGAAAAGTATTTGCAAGCCCCCTTCGGGGAATGGTGAGAGTGGGGAGAAATTCAACTTCCCCAAGTTGAATTCTTGATATTCTCACAAGCAGTGTGGACAACCAAAGCTATAGGCTGAGCCCCCAGGCTTGGGGTTTGTTCACATGAAACTTAACCCCACAAAGGATAGGTCAAGTCTACTTAAAATTTAGGCCTAAGATTCACCCCCAAGAGAGCCTCTTTTGTTGCTCAGACGCGGCCTCTCTCTCCAGCCAACACAACGAGCATTCTCACCACCCTACCCCTCTCTACATGGGACATGACTCCCAGGGGTGTGGACCTTCCTGGCAACATGGGACAGAGATCTTGGAATGAACGGAGACTCAGCATCAAGGGATTGAGAAAAACCCTAGAATAAACTGAAATTTAGCATCAAGCGATTGATAAAACCTTCTCGACCAAAAGGGGGAAGAGGGAAATGAGACAAAGTGTCAATGGCTGAGAGATTCCAAACAGAGTCGAGAGGTTATCCTGGAGGTTATTCTTACGCATCAAGTAGATATCATCTTGTTATTCAAGATGTAATGGAGAGGCTGGAGGGAACTGCCTGAAAACGTAGAGCTATGTTCCAGTAGCCATGTTTCTTGAGGATGATTGAATAATGATACAGCTATCACAATGTGACTGTGTGATTGTGAAAACCTTGTGTCTGATGCTCCTTTGATCTACCTTGTCAACAAAGGAATAGAACATATGGAATAAAAATAAATAATAGGGGGAACAAATGCTAAAATAAATTTAGTTTAAATGCTAGTGATCAATGAAAGCAAGGGGTAAGGGGTATGGTAGGTATAATCTTTTTTTTTTCTTTCCTGTGTTTGTTTTATTTCTTTTTCTATCGTCTTTTTATTTCTTTTTCTGAATTAATGCAAATGTTCTAAGAAATGATGAATATGCAACTAAGTGATGATATTGTGAATTACTAATTATGTATGTTGTCTTATTTTGTTTCTTTATTTTTTTAATTAATAAATAAATTTTTAAAAAATCTCACAAAGTAAATTCCAGGCTCAGATAACTTCATTGGCAAGTTCTATTGAAAAGTCAAGGAAAATATCATTCCAATCTTACACAAACATTTAAGAGAATACAAAAAAGAGAGAATGCTTCCCAACTTATTTTGTGAGCCTAGCATAACTGATATCAACACCTGTCAAGAACAATAGTTAAAAGGAAAATTCAGGCCAGTTTCATTCCTAAACCTAGATATAAAAACTAAAACATTGTACTACGAAATCATATCTAGGGAGAGCCATGGTGGCTCAGCGGGCAGGGTTCTCGCCTGCCATGCCGGAGAACCGGGTTCAATTCCTGGTGCCTGCCCATGCAAAAAACAAAACAATATCTAAAAGTAATATTAGCAGTATAATATATTGCATTTATCTCAGTAATACCAGATTGGTTAAGCATTAAAATGTCAATACTATTCATCCTATTAAAAAATTAAAGGAGAAAAATTATTATCATTTCAATAGATACTGAAAAAAGCATTTGAGAACATATGACGTGCATTAAAGCTTTCTGAGTAAACTAAGTATAGAAATGAAATATCTTAATAAAAGGTATCTATTTTTAAAAAAACTAGAGTAAACATCAAATAAAATGGTAAATTGAAATTTTTCCCTATGAGAGAGGAATAATTCAAGCTACTAACATCATTTCTATTCAGTGTGGTATACAAGGTCCCAGCCCCTCAGTAAAGCAAGAAAAAGAAATAAGATTGGATAAAGATTGGAAAATAAGAAACAAGACTTCCTTATTCAAAAGATATGATGATGATTGTAGAAAAATCAAAATAATCTCTCAGAAATAATAAGAGAATTTAAAATTCTGCTGAATATAGAGTCAGTTTCCAAAAAATTAATTACATTTCTACATGCACAGAATAAACAGTTAAACAATGAAATGACAGAAAAAAAGCCCTGACGAATATACTGGGGGAAAAAATCTCCCAAGCAATTTGTTATGAGAAGAAAAAGTGATGCATACATCAAACCAGAGCAATTTTGCCCAGCAAATGCTGACAGAAAACAGAAAATCTGTGAAGAGGATTCAGCTCAGTGAAGATCCCTGACAAATACCATCCAAAGGAAGAAAATCTTTAAAGAAAGATAAGCAAGACAAAATGTTTTATGGATTAGGACTACTTTGGAACAAGGCTGAGCTGACTCTAAGCTCATGACTTTGATTTATAGTCCATCAGGAAAAAGTGCTGTGCATTTTCTCTCTTGCAGAAATTCTCTCTCCTGAGGTCATTTCCAATACCTCGATTAATCTCTTTTCAGGAAAAAACAGATAACCAAGTTAAAGTAAATCCAGACTAAGTATCCCTGCAGATGTCATCTAGAAGGGTGAATTCTGTAGTCTATGTTTTCCAGGCTAAAATTTTAGAAGGAAATCATCCTTCAGTATTCTATGATCCATTTTAGATAACCACAAAGGCAGGAAGATTTTCTCCATTTCAAGATCAATTTGCTAACATTTTGGACTTCAAAAAGAATGCTTTCAAAACAGTTTTCACAAAGTAAGCTTCAGATTAATATTAACAAAGATGATAAATCTCACCGAACAGAAATGGAAGTCACAGCATCAAAGACTGTGGTTAGTCAGAATGAAATTACCCAAGGAATGACTCCCAGAGACTTTCCTTGAAAAAGCTGTGATGTTCCAGATTTTGTAGGTTTGTCTAGAGTGCTGCCCCAATATATCCCAGAAGGATTTGAACAATGAATAAAAAAATATTTGCAAAGTCACCTTGGGGGAATGGTGAGAAAGAAGGAAAATTCAATTCCCCAAGTGGAGAATTCTTGTTATTCTCACAAGCAGTGGGGACAACCAAAGCATTAGGCTGAGCCCCCAATCTTGTGGACTGTTCATATGAAACTTAACCCCACAAAGGACAGGCTAAGCCTACTTAAAGTTAGGCCTAAGAGTCACCCCCAAGAGAACCTCTTCTGTTCCTCAGATGTGGCCTCTCTCTCTCAGCCAACAAGACAAGCAAACTCACTGCCCTCCCCCTCTCTACGTGGGACATGACTCCTAGGGGTGTGGACCTTCTTGGCAACATGGGACAGAAATCCTAGAATGAGCCGAGACTCAGCACCAAGGGATTGAGAAAACCGTCTCTACTGAAAGGGCGAAGAGAGAATGAGACAAAATAAAGTGTCAATGACTGAAAGATTCCAAACAGAGTGGAGAGGTTATCCTGGAGGTTATTCTTACGCATTAAATAGATATCACCTTTTTAGTTAAGATGTAACAGAGGCTGGAGGGAACTACCTGAAAATGTAGAGCTGTGTTCCAGTAGCCATGTTTCTTGAAGATGATTGTATAATGATATAGTTTTCGCAATGCGACTTTGTGATTGTGAAAACCTTGTGTCTGATGCTCCCTTTATCTACCTTATGGGCAGATGAGTAAAACATATGGGTTAAGAATAAGTAAATAATAGGGGAAACAAATGTTGAAATAAATTTACTAGATTGAAATGCTAGTGATCAATGAAAGGGAGGGGTAAGGGGTATGGTATGTATGATTTTTTTTTTCTGTTTTGTTTTTATTTCTTTTTCTGAACTGATGCAAATCTTCTAAGAAATGATCATGATGATGAATATATACTATGTGATAAAAAAGAATGTTCATATTGTATGTTGATTGGTTTATTAATAAAATTTTTTTAAAGTTGTGATGTTCCATAGGCAGTTCATAGTAATATTCGATAAAATAAATTCCTGAAATCAAAAAACAAAGCAAAACAAAAAAGTTGTGAAGTTCCCAAAGTGTTTCTGCCTTCAGCGGCCAGATGGCAACCAAGAGAAGACATTTACCTAGCTACCTCTTCAGGAGAGATGGTTGCTGGAGGTAAATCCAGTGAACAGGCACTACTGAGAAGAGTTAAAAGAATCCAGCCACACTTCCAAAGGAAGTTTCCTCCCAAGAGACAAGTTCCCTGGAGGCTTTTAATCAAAACTGGTTCATTCCTGATATTCCCCAATCTGAGTCAAATTCCTGATTGAAAGTGGTTATTTTATAGGGAACTATATTTTTCCTACCATGGGGAAGAGATAGCCCTTAGGCATGAAAATGATGATGAAATTTTCTAAGAAGTTACTTCTCAAAAGATTATTAACCAGGGGTGCAAGTGTAGTTCAATGGTAGAATTCTCGCCTGCCATGCAGAGAGAGAATCTACCATGGGTTTGATTCCTGGCCCATGCACTTCCCAAAAACAAACAGACAAGCAGACAAACGAATGAAAAACCAAACAAAAACAAAAAGTCAACAAACGGTGCTGCAATAGGGGTACTCATATGGAAAAAGAAAGAAATGTGACCCCACCATACAGCATACAAAGAAAAAAAAAGATTATTGACCAAAAGTATAATAAAATAGAAGGTCTAAAGTCCAAGATGCATCAGATACTTCAGAAACTCTAGAAGAAAAAGCAGATGACCATATGGATATCTCAGGGAGTATAGTGAAGCACCTTAGCCAATGAGAAGTGGTGTCAAAGTGGGAATCAAAAATTGGCGATAGAGTTGGTCAATTTCTACTTTATTTCCCCCGCAAGCGGTTTGTTATTTAATTGGGAGTCTCCATAACACGATGAAGAACAAGAATTTTGGCTACGGCCAGACCTGGGTGCCAGTCCAAACCCAGCCATTCGCTGCCTGGCCTTCGGCAAGTTGCTTCATCTCTCTGAGCCCCAGTTGCCCTCCATCCACCCAAACTCCAACAATGAGAAAACTAGTAAGCCTTGCCTTGCAAAGTTGTTTTGAGAATCCCATGCGGCCGGATATACAAGCAGTCAATATATGATAGCTATTTGCCCTGCTTTCCAAGTTCAGCCCCACACTCTGGAAACGATCATATGAAAGAGTGATTACCCGTATTTTAGTGGTCTTATTCTATCTCTCAGTTCAAATTCATCCCCAGATTTGCCATCCTTACTGGATATTTCATGTGTGAGCTCACACACAGCACTTCTCCTGCTCAGTGAATTTGCTCCCCAGGCCTCAGCTCTCTGAGGAGTGGTTTGAAGCTGCCTGGCACTGAGTGGACAGTCACTGCTGCCACCTCCATTGCAGCTGCTTCTGCACTGCTCACCCCCAGGGAGCTAAAACAGGACCATGTTCCCCGGAGGCAGGGTTCAAAGGCTATGGAGCATTCTGGTAGAAGCAGGGAAAGACCCTCTTGCCACTCTGTGCCGCTGTTTTTATCTGGCCACAAATGGCAGGTCATTGTTGTCCCTAGTCTCAAAGAGTTCTCTCTGGAAAGAACTGTTTCTGCTTCTCTCTGAAGCCCTTTTGCTCCAAGGACAAAGGCCTGTGAATTGGAGTACAAGGGAAGTGCAGGCATGAAAAATGGTTTTTTAAGTTATGAAGTTGTATAAAGACGGATATATGAGGTTTATCTTTGAAATATTTTTATAATAATGAAAAATTTAAAGCAATCTGCATGTCCCCCAATAGGGGGAATATGGTAAGGCTAAATGACCATATAATTGTGTGTGTGTGTGTGTGTGTGTGAGAGAGAGAGAGAGAGAGAGAAAGGGAGGGAGGAAGGGAGGGAGGGAGGGGAAGAGAGAGAAGGAGGGAAGGAGGTAGGAGGGAGGTTGGAGGGAGGGAGGGAAGGAGGGAGGGAGGGGAGGGAGATGATGGTGGGAGAAGAGGGAATTCAAAGGATGCTGTAAAAAGAAAAAGGCTATTCCACTTTACTCTGAAATTTTTTGATTAGACATGGCTAGGAAGAAGGTTTCTCTCCTTTTTAGCATTTTTCCTTCTACTTAAAGAGAGCCTTGCAAGTGCGTATGTATGTAGCTGGAGGTTGCAGCCCCAGCCCTGACTACCCGCCACAACCACCAGAGGGCAGTATCAGAAGGACGGGGCGCAGCTCTGCCGAGAGGAGCTCCAGGTTTAGTGAACTTTTCCAAGACCTGCCTGCTGACCCTCCCTCTAAGAGTTTTGATTTATGTAACAGGCAGAATGAACTCCAGAATCTTGTGATATTTCATCCCAAATTCTAATATGCTTAGCATCTAACCTTTTTTTTAAAGCAAAGATATGACCATTCCCCAAGACAGCTTTACATCAAAATTACATAACCACAGACTGACAACAACTTTGAGAGCTAGTTACAAAAAGCATGCTTTGATTTGGTATTTAATTTCTTATATATGTCATATAAATGGGTAGAGTTAAAGGTACTACTGAAATTTATTGTGGCACCAGATTACACAATGACTATTATGCAACCATTAAAAGGAGTAATGTAGAAAGTTATGTGCTGATTTCAAAGTATATTATCTCAGGATTAGTATTTCTGTGTGTGTGTCTGCTGCATAGATAAATATCTGGAACTATGGTGACCTGGGTGGTAGGATTACTGCTAAAATTTTATTTTCTTCTGCTTTTCTGTATAACTTAAAGTTTTTTATAAAATTACCAATCTTTTGTAAAATCTAAAAGAAAGCAAACTCCTTTTCTATTTGAGGAGAAATAAAATTTAGTCTTTAGAAAAAAATAAAGTTTATCAATATAAGTCCTGGCAGCTCAATTTCTTTAACCTAAAAGGCATGAGCTGTACATTTGTAGCTTTAGCTTCCATTGTGAATGTTAGATGAGATGCTTGATTTGCCAGGCTCTGAGCTTCAACAGGATTCTTCTACTACTATCTCCAAGGCACAGTGCAGGAGTGAACACTCCGCTTCCTTTCTCAACCTGTCATCACTCTACTAGGAAAACCAACTTCTCTGTTTGCTGAGACTTTTGGTGCCTATTTGTCCTGGAGTCACATTCCGGCACTGGGCAGAGTAAATGTATTAAACGTCACACTGTTTTTTCCCTGCTTTGGTCTCTTGAACCTGTTGAAGGCTCAGCAGGTCTTCATATTCTACCTACAACTTGGTGGCAAAGTAAGGGTCATGCACAGACTGAAAGGGAGGGACAGAAGTATAAGTAGATCAAGGGATGACTTGGAAAGGCAGGGACACTGCCCTCTGGTGGTTGTGGTGGACAGTCAGGGCTGGGTCTGCAACCGCCAGCTACATCTTTTTGTTTTTTTCCTTTATCTGCTCACTTATGTCTAGCCTTATCTAGACATAAGACTAAATAAACTATCACTACCCTGGAAAACAAAAAGAGGAGCCCACTGAATCCACTCTCATCATAAACAGACCTACGGGTTCTTATCCTAATGGCTATTGCACTTACCGTTACCCATTGCTTATAGCTAGTGTTTTCTGATGACTAATATAACTGTTACTAGCTAAGTGCTTCTACATCTTTCCTGCCAGACGTAATCCTTCAGGAATCTCAAATTCAAGAAGTCAGTCTCTGGTTACCCAACCCAGCACATCTACTCCGCCTTCCTCTACTCCCTGTGACCCTTAAATGAATGGATTCACATAAAGCACACGGAAGAGTGAACCTGATCCATACGACGTCCTCAAAAACCTGAGCTGCTGCGGCGGCTGCTATTGTGGTGGCTGTTATGATAGAGACGCCCAACCTGGAGTTGTGTTACCGCTGTGGGTTCTCCGCAGGTCCCTGCCATCGCCACTACTTTTCCTTCTACATCTGCTAAAGCTCAAGCTGCACCCCCTCACCTTGCCGTGCGGTGTCACCAGCACATCACAAACGTTTATCTGAAATGGCTGGTTATTGATTTCAGGTCCTGCAGTCTGGATTCTGAAATCAGTCCACAGTCTCTGCTTCTACAAAGAGCCAAGCCTAGGCAGATGGATCTTCCATAGACTAATCCCAAGAAATGTTTCTTTTCTCTGTTTGATTAATACAAAAGTATAAGTAGACCAAGGGATGACTTGGAAATAATAATTTATTGAGCACCTAAAAGAGACAAATTCCTGCCCCTAAGAACTTACAGGGCAGTTGGACAGAGAAAATAAACAATCAAGTAAATAAAATTTAAAGTATAAAACTTAGAACAGACTGCCGTAAGTGCTATGAAGGAAACAGAAAGCCTTTGTGAGAGGCAACTTTATCTTACATTTGCGTCTATGATTTATTTTTAGTTTTTTTTTTTTTTGGAAAATGCAAGAGCCGTGTCTAAGTTCATTTTTTTTACATATAGACCTCCAGTTGTTCCATTGTTTAAAAACTATCCTTTCCCCCAGTGAATTGTCTTTGCGCTTTTACCGAGGATCAGTTGACTATGTTTTCGTAGGTCTATTTCTGGCCTCTTTGTTCTTTTCAATCGGTCTATATGTCGAATCCACCAATACATCACTATAGTTTTTTAATAAGTATTGAAATTGGGTAGTGTGAGTTTCCAACTTTCTTCTTCTTCAGTATTATGTTGGTTTTTCTAGATCTTTTGCCTTTTCCCATTAACTTTAGAATCAATTTGTGATCGCTACAAAATAGCTTGGTGAGATTTTAGTTGAAATCACATTGAATCTATAGATGAAATTGGGAAGATTTGACAACTTATCAATAGTCAGTCTTCCAATCTGTGAACCATGAATATCTCTCCATTTATTTAGATCTTCTTTGATTTTTTTCATCAGTTATTTACAGTTTTCCACATGCAGAGCCTGTATATATTTTGATGCTCTTGTACCTAAGTATTTTCTTTTTTTTGGTTTTTTTGGCACTGTTGTAAATGTTGTTTTAAAACTCAAATTCTAGTTATTAATTTCTAATGTATAGGGAAGCAATAGATTTTTATATATTGACCTTGCTGTACTCACTTATTAGTTCCAGAAGTTTTGTCCTAGATTGTTTGAGATGTTTTAAATTGACTATCATGCCATCTGCAAATAAAGATATCTTTATTGCTTCCATTCCACTCTGCATGCATTTTTTATTTTATTTCTCTTTACTTATAGCACAAGCTAATACTTCTTATATAATGTCAAATAGGAGTGGTGAGAAGGATGTCGTGGTCTTGTTCTCAGTCTTAGGGGGACAGCATTTATTCTCGCACTATTAGTTAGACATGAGCTGTGGGTTTTTATAGATGTTCTTTTGCAAGTTGAGAAAGTTCCCCCTCTATTCCTAGCTTGATAGAAATTTTTTATCCTGAATGGACATTGGATTTTGTCAAATGCTTTGTCTGTAGCAACTGATATGATAATCTGAATTTCCAGATCATTGAGGAAATTGCTAGCTATCTTTCTGTTATTTCTTATTTAATTTCATTGTATCTAAGAACATACTTGGTATGATTTCTATTCTTTTAAACTTGGTAAGTGTGTTTTATGGCCCAGAAGTGGTCTATCTTAGGGAATAGTCCATGTAAAATTGAAAAGAATGTGTATTCTACTGCTGTTGAAAGGATTATTCTATGAATGTCAATTAGATCAAGTTGATTGATAACGTTCATGTCATTATATTCGTGCTGGTTTTCTGCCTGCTTAATATATGTTAGTGACAGAGAGATACTGAAGTCTCCAACCACAATAATGAATTTTTCTATTACTCCTTTCAGTTCTATTGGTTGCTATTTGTCCTGTTCTCTGAGTTTCCTGAGTCTGTGGTTGTATGTCTGTCATTAATTTGGGAAAGTTCTCTGCCATTATTTCAAATGTTTCTTCTGATTAGTCCTTTCTTTCTTCTCCTTCTGGTATTCCAATGATAGCAAATATATTACACATTTAAATTTTTCCCCCACCATTCTTGAATGTTCTGTTCTGCTTTTTACATTATTTTTTTCTCTTTTCACTTTCGTTTGGGAAGTTTCTATTGACCAATATTCAAGCTCATTGCTTTGTTCTTTGGCTAGCAAGTCTACTGATAAACCCATTAAAGATACTGTTTCTCTTAATGTTTTTTTATCTCTAACATTTATTTTTTTATTCCATTTAGATTTTCCATGACTTGGCTTAGATGACCCATCTGTCGTTGCAAGTTTTTTACTTATTCCATTAGACTGCTTAATATATTAATTGCAATTATTTTAAATCCCAGTTTGATAATGCTAACATCGATGTCCTTCCCGTGAAGTAGGGAAAACTCCAAACACCACGCAAGAAAGCACCGAAGCCTCTGAGAGGTGGTCAAACTTTCATTGCCGCAGCAGACTCAGAGACTCCTGTCCAAAGTCTGAGCCCTGAACATTTTTTTGTCTGCAGGTTATATAGGCTAGCAAGCAGGAAGTACAGAAGCAGAATTGAAGGACGGGAGTTACTATGGGAATGGGCTATAAACTCTGGCCCTTAGATGATTTCCTATGTCTGAAATGCAAGCAACCCTGGACATGCCTGGACATGACTGAAGAAGAAGCAGCAGATATTTTGTTTCACTAACTTTTAAAACAACATGCTTTTCCACATTCTTGAGAATACATCAATTTATAAAATTATTTTAGTCCAGGAATACAACAACAATACTGGGGTTAAACTTATGAACTACCTCACCTAACTCTGGTTCTGAGGATTGTATTGTCTCTTTAGACTGTGATTTTTCTTGTCTTTGGCATGCCTTGTAATCTGTTGTAGAAAGCCAGATATGTTGTACCGATAATACGAACTGTTACATAAATGGGCCTTTGGTGTGAGATGGTGAGATGAGCTCCTATTCATCTGGGTAGGAGCTGGGCTATGTTTAATGTTTGCTATAATTATAGGAGTCAGAGGTTCAAATTCCTTTAGTGTCCTTGTTTTTTATTCCCCTCTTGGCTTTGGATTTCCCTAAATACTGTTCCTCAGAGAGAGTCTGTGTCTTGCAGGTCTTTCAGCTGTAATCCATTGTTATTAAAATGGAGTCCTGTTGGTCTGATGTTAAAGAGGGGTGGGGCTAGTCATATTATCTTCCAATTAAATTTTAATGTTTTAGAGGGCTTGTGTCGTGGGGCTGTGACCTTCACAAGTGTTTCACCAGAGGTAACGCTCTTTCCCCCCTCATCCCTATGCCCTTCCTTGGCTGCAACATTCTCAATCTGTTTTCTTGGAGTCCTGATTTCTGTTGACCATGTTTTTCCCCTTAAGTGAGACAAAAATGCCAGAGGAAATTGGAGTGGGAGGAATGCCCTTCCTCTAGCTTGGATGAGCCTCCAGCAAAAACTTATCCCTGGAAAGTTAAGTCTTTGTTATAGACAGTGCTTTGGAATATTTCATGATGATTACCCTTCCCCTCCCACCCCCTGCTGGGACTGTGATTCAGATCTCAGAGCTGATTCAGATCTTTATCAGGAGAATATACTGTGGTTCCTAGAGATAAGCCCTCATGAAAAGGTGGGGCCCTCACTATGACTGCAGTCCCGGGTGTTTCTCTCTCTCACACTACACCCTATTGAGCCTCAAAATTCATTAAAAATATCACTGAAATTTTCTTTAGCTGACTTTTGCAGATTTCAGGATCTTTCTCACTGGAAGAAACTTACTTTCCAGATATCATGATGGCAATTTGTCCTGTAACCTCAATTCTCTGGTGGGTCTAAGGAAAGTCACTCATTTTCTGCTTTGCCAGCTTTTTCCTGTTGTAAGGATGGGAATGATGGCTTCTAAGGTCTCCACATGTCAAAGCTGAAACCAGAAGTCCTCCAACGAGGCCACTTAAGACAGTGGATCAGGAAACGCTGAAAGTGGTATTGGGGCTGAGATCCCAGAGGGAACAGAAGGCCTTGTCTCATAGGTGTTAATGCTCCTAATTTACAGCAAAGGCCTCACAGAGCAGGAAGGTGATTTTCCCAAGGATCAGAACCCAAGGCTTTGAACCAGTGCCCACCTGACTCAAGGTCAGCCCTATCTCCACTCCATCAGGTAGCCTCAAATTTGCAACAAAATATGAGAGGCTGCAGGAGTGATCTGTCTTTGGAAAAGCTCAAACCTTCTCAGAGACTTTGAAATTATGTCTTCCTTTTGCTAGCTTTGCCCCACAAACTGAAATTGACATAAAAACTAAATGAATGACTTCCGGGAAAATGGCCAAATAGAGTGGCTCGAGATTAGCCCTGCTCCACAGAAAAGTTAGAGAACGGTCAGGAGGGCGACTGAGGTAGCGATTTGGGAATGCAGCTGACCTGGGAGAACCTTCTGCACCACGTGCGGCAGCTCTGGTTGCAGAGGCTGAGGAACTGAGAAGCAGAAAGCTGGAGCCTGGCGTAGAGGCGTGGAGTTGCAGAGCCTGCAGGAGTGCATGGACAGGAGCCCAGGACCAGAAAGTAAACCAGGCCCCATTCCTTGGGCATGCTACCCTTACCAGTGCATCCCCGTGACCGGTCACTCACCTGACACCCCACACACACAAACCCCATCACCTGCCCCCATTCCCTGTGCTCCAGGAGCCTCCACCCCACCAGCCCCCAGTGCATGCACCTGCCCCACATGCACACCCCAAGTGCAGCCCACCCTACGTTTCCTGCACCCTTCCTGAGCACTAGCTCCCCCTCAGATCCATACATTCCCCTCACTGTTCCCTGCTTTTGCCAGCGCATAAAGGCTGTAGGTAGTATCCTCCATAGTTAGGCTACCCCTGCCCCCCACCACCCACAGTGTCTCACAGCCTCACTCTGCCCCGCCTCAGCTCTGCACATCTTTTTATGGCACTTCCAGGCCCACGCATGCACATGTGCCACCCAATCACATCATTTAGCTCTGAGAATTGCACTTTACAGCAGTCCCAGAAATGTGTATGAGCACAGCACTCAGCCTCACTTCCCAGCTCTGAGAAAGTGCTGGCCTGCACAGCTGGGTCACATCTGCCCCCAATCCACTAGGGCATAATGCTGACCTGCTGCCACAGCTCTACACTTGCGCACAAAAAGCCCTGTGCCTTAGACCAGGGTTACGCTCCCCAGACCGGTGCACACACACAGCTACATCCTCCCTGGCCGCTAGGCACCCATGTTCACAAGTATCAGCATAACATCCCCAACCTGCACCCATACCTGCCCTGAAAAAATTCACCGTGCTGAGTGCCCAACCCCGTGCCCTGCTCCCTGCTGTACAACCATCCTGCAAACACAAGACCTTAGACTACTGAAAGAAATCAACTCCCAAAGTAAATCAATCAAGATATCTACATGCCAATCACAAGTAAAGAGATTCAGTGAGTCATCAAAAATCTTCCTACAAAGAAAAGCCCAGGGCCAGATGGCTTCACAGGGGAATTTTATCAAATATTCCATAAAGAACTAACACCAATCCTGCTCAAACTTTTCCAGAAAATTGATGAAAAAGGAACTCTACCTAACTCATTTTATGAAGCTAATACCATTTTAATACCAAAACCAGGTAAAGATGCTATAAGAAAGGAAAACTACAGGCCAATCTCCCTAACGAACATAGATGAAGAAATTCTCAATAAAATATTAGCAAATCGAATCCAACAGTACATTAATAGAAGTATACATCATGACCAGGTGGAGTTTATACCAAGAATGCAAGATGGTTCAATACAAGAAAGTCAATTAATGTTACACAGCACAGTAACAAATCGAAAGGGGAAAATCACATGATCATCTCAATGATGCTGAAAAAGCATTCGAAAAAATTCAGGATCCTTTTCTGATAAAAACACTCCAAAAGGTAGGAATCAAAGGTAACTACCTCAGTGTGATAAAGGGAATATATGAGAAACTGATAGCCAGTATTGTACTCAATGGAGAGAGCCTGAAAGCTTTTCCCCTAAGATCAAGTACAAGACAAGGATGCCCAACATCCCCACTATTCTTCAACATTGTGCTAGAAGTTCTAACTAGAGCAATCAGGCAGGACAAAGAAATAAAAGGTACCCAAATAGTAAAGGAAGAATAAAACTCTCATTATATGCAGATGATATGGATCTATACTTGGAAGATCCTGAGAAATCTACAGCAAAGATACTTGAGTTAATAAACAAATTCAGCAAGGTGGTGGGATATAAAATCAATTGCAAAAATAGGTATAATTTCTATACACAAGCAATGAGCTAGCTAAGGAGTCAGTAAGGAAGATATTCCATTCCAAATAGCAACTAAAAGAATCAAATACTTAGGAATTAACTTAACTAGGGGCATAAAGGACCTGTACACAGAAAACTACATAACATTGCTAAAAGAAATCAAAAGAGATCAAAATAAGTGGAAAGACATTCCCTGCTCAAGGATAGGAAGGCTAAATATAGTTAAGATGTCAATTCTCCCTAGACCAATCTACAGATTCAACACAGTACCAATCAAAATTCCAACAACCTACTTTGAAGATTTGGAAAAGCTAACTACCAAATTCATCGGAAAGGGAAACAGACCTCGAATAGCTAAAAGCATCCTAAAAAGAAGAACAAAGTGGGAGGATTGACATTCCCTGACTTTAAAACCTATTATAAAGCCAGAGTGGTCAAAATAGCATGGTACTGGCACAAAAAATAGAAGCATTGACCAATGGAATCGAATTGAGAGTGCAGAAATAGACCACCAAATCTATGGTCAACTTATTTTTAACAAGACCCCCAAATCCTCTGAACTGGGTCAAAATTGTCTTTTCAATAATTGGGCATGGAAGAACTGGAAATCAATAGCCAAGAGAATGAAAGAGGACCCCTATCTTAAACCCTACACAAAAAATAACTCAAAGTGGATCAAACACCTAAATATAAGAACTAGCATCATAAAGCTTCTAGAAGAAAATGTAGGGAAACATCTTTAAGACCTAATAATACAAGGTAGCTTCCTAAACTTTACACCTAAAGCACAAGCAACAACAACAAAAAAATAGATAAATGGGAATGCCTCAAAATCAAATGCTTCTGCACCTCAAAAGACTGTCAAAAAGGTGAAAAGGCAGCCAATTCAATGGGAGAAAATATTTGGAAATCACATATTGGACAAAGGTTTGATTTCCTGTATATACAAAGAAATCATGCAACTCAACAACAAAAGAACAAAGAATCCAATTATAAAATAAGCTAAAGATATGAATAGGCATTTTTCTGAAGAGCAAATACAGATGGCTCCAAAGCACATGAAGAAATGCTCATTTTCATTGACTGTAAGGGAAATGCAGATCAAAACTACAATGAGATACCACCTCACACCTATAAGAATGGCTGTTATTAAACAAACAGGAAACTATAAATGTTGGAGAGGATGTAGAGAAACTGGGACATTTATGCACTGCTGGTGGGAATGCATAATGGTGCAGCCACTATGGAAGACTGTTTGGTGGTTCCTTAGGAAACTAAATATTGAGTAAACCTATAACCCAGCAATAGCGCTTCTTGGTATATACCCAGAAAAGCTAAAAGCAACAACACCGATGTTCATGGCAGCATTATTCACAGTCGCCAAAAGATGGAAACAAACCGAATGCCCATCAACAGACAAGTGGATCAATAAAATGTGGTATATATATATACGACAGAATATTATGCAGCAGTAAGACAAAATGATGTCCTGAAGCACATGACAAGATGGATGAGCCTTGAGGACATATTGCTGAGCAAAATTAGCCAGACCAAAAGGATAGATACTGTATCATTCCACTTTTATGACCAGCATAAAGGTAAAATCAGAGGCTTATAATACAGAATATAGGGGACTTAGAGATTCACAGAAGCTAGAGATGGGAGAACCATTACCTAATGAGGTTGAACTCCAATGTAAGGAAATAGATAGGGGCAAATGTGATTTTCTAGTGGGTATATAAGTAATATTATCATATTAAAGATGAACAAGATTGAAAGGGGTTGTATAGACTTACATGTCCCATGATTAACACTAGAAATATAAATTAGTTCTCACAAGAATCACTTCAAGGATATAGTTCTTGTATAAAGAGTGTTTAAGTCCAGGGCACAAGGGGAAGACTGCTATTGCCTGCTATGACTATGATCAAAAGGAAACCATCAGCACTACCATAGCAGTAGCAGAGGTAAATAATGGGGGGAGGGACAAGAAGTAAGAAGTTTAGATTTCCTGCTTGGCTAGGGTGTGCTTATTGGTTTTTTTTCTCTTGGGAACAATGAAATTATATAAAATTGAAAATATTGATGGACTGTGGACTTTGGGCCCTCTACATGATGCCTGATGAATGCAGGTGGCTGAAGGACTCACTGATGGAGAAGTAGATTGGCGAACGATGGTGTATACTTATGAACGGAGGTCGTGCTGCTACAAAAAGGAACACAGTCATGAGGCATGCAATGATGTGAATGAACATGTGGAACTTTGATGAGCAAAATTAAACCAGGCACAAAAGAACAACAATGGTATGGTCACCTTTAGAAAATGCTTATAAGAAAACAGGGGCCTATATTGTAAACTTCTAGAGCAGATACATTAAGTCCAGAGTGGTGATTATTATTTCTGGATTTTGAGAGGCTATTTTATATATACAATTGAGATAAGAACGAAACCAAACAGGTTGGGGTTAAAGTAATTCAGAACATAGGGGTAAAGAAGACAGTGTCTATATTTTAGAACCACACATACTCTTTGAGTCCAATGGAAGAAAGGTTTATTTGATCTGGAATTGAAATTTTCTGTAGTGCATAACCTAATTCAACCTATCTGTATACTCATTTGAACAATTGAAACACAGAGAGCACATAATAAGAAAGAGGTCCTTTAATCTTGTATAGATTATTGTAATACCTGAAAACATCCTAGAGTATGTTAAGCAGATAACTAAAAAGTATTGGTAAAGTCCCCTGAGGGAGTGGAGAAAGAATATGAAACTATTAAACCTTACCATCAGGGAATCCCCTAATACTGTGTCAAACTTTAGGGACATCCAAATCAATAGGCCATGCCCTCAATGATGAGACTTACTCTTGTGAGGCTTATGTAGGTAGCAGAGAAGCTTGGACTACCTATAGGCATGCCTAAGAATTACTTCTGGAGGACCTCTATTGTTGCTCAGATGTGGCCTCAGTCTGTCTAAGCCCAACTCTGCAAGTGAAATTATTGTCCTCTCTCCTACATGGGGCAGACATCCAGGGGTGAATGACATCTCCTTGGCAACATGGGAGATGACTCCCAGGGATGAATCCAGACCTGGCACCAAGGGATCAACAATTCCATCCTGACCAAATCGGGGAAAAGAAGAGTAATTAATAAAGTATCAGTGGCAGAGAGAGTTTAAATAGAGTCGAGAGGTTACTCTGGGGGTTGCTCTTACACAAGCTTCAGTTACACCTTACTACCTATCATAACCTGTCAATGCCTAACCAGGACCCTTCCAGCCAATCCTAAAGAACACCTAGGGCAGTATATAAGATTCCACAAGGGTTCCATGCACTAGAGTAACTTTCCAGAAACCTACAACCTTCAAATGGGTCCCTGGTCCAGATGAGTCCTGAAACTTAGCCCAGCCTCTCCAGAACATCAGATAGTTCCATCTCCCTACCCCATATTAGTGACTCACCCTTCCAATATCAAAAATTTAGAATTGCCATAGTCCAAACACCCCTAGAGAGAGGTATGGAAAGATCAAAGGTGATGGTGGAGTTATACATAAAAGATAGGATTTAACAAATGAATATGAATGCTGAATCATTGAATTGGTATCTCTTTTAGTCTCCAGTATTTTAGAGCAGCTAGAAATAAAAACCTAAAATTGTAAAATTGTTATCCATGTCAAAGCCTGAAATATGTTCTACAACTAATTGTGGTGCTGAGCTTGGAAACTTATAACTTTTTTGTATATATGTTATTTTTCAAAAAAAAAAGAAGGAAAAAGTTGATTGTGATGATAAAAAAATATTTAAGCCCTCTAGCCTCCTGTATTCTGGAGCAGCTAGAAGGAACAATATGAGAGGATCGTACGGTAGCTCTTGAGAAACTCTGGGATCTGTCCTGTAACCACTTGTTGAAGAGTGCTTTGAAAACTGTTGCTTTTTTATTTCTTTGCTTTGTATATATGTTATACTATACAATAAAAAAAGTTTAAAAAATTACAAAATAAAGTGTTCAGAGTAATAATTTAAAAAAAAAAAGAAACAACTAAACAACTGCAGTGTGGTGGCTAGAGGGACCCTGGAGATCTGAGCAGCAGCCTGGCTCTGGCAGGAAAGTGCTGGTGACCTGGGGAAGTCACCTGGTTTTCTTGAATCTCATTTTTTTTTAATCCATAAAATGAGAAAGCATAGATATATCCTAGGAGTTTTTTTGGTTCCGCAAGTCAGGAAACAATGGGGTGTGAATGACAACTCAAAGGATCCCACTTCCTAGACAGAGACTGAGGCCCCTGCCCCACTGGAGCCCTGTTTGGATGGTGCTAACTCATTCTTTGCTGATGCTCCTATGGTCTTAGCAATTTCTCGCATCAGCCCTGAGTTTACTAAGACTGACTACAAGGGTTAAGCTAGAGAAAGACAGTAGCCACTGTTCAGACCATCTTGTATAGTCCAGGAAGGCGCTTGTGAGTTGGGTAGTTACAGACCTGGTCTGGCCTGATGGCAGCCTCGAGACAGGCATCCCACACTGTTATGCTGGGCCAGGCAGTCTGGAGGAAGGCAGCTGTCCCCAGGCATGCATGTGAATCTAGGTGTGAGGTGGAAATTCTGCAAATGCAGCAATGTTTTTGCCTGTGTGATTCACTTGGCCATTCTCTTATCTTTCCATTTATGTGTAGACTGAATTAAACCCCAGCTCTACCTTTGCCATGCTCTATGACCTTGACCAAATCACTTAACCTCTCTAAGCTTTCAATCCTTGCCTGTAAAAGGATAGTGATGCTCACTTTCCAAAAGTGATGTGAAGATTAGCTGAGATAATACATAAAGCACTTAGCACTGTATCAAACAGGTCACGAGCACATGGTAATCTTCCCTGTTAAAACAATTAGGTCAATGAGTACCTACCATGAGCCAGGTACCATGCTTAGCTCTGCACACAAAACAGAAATTGGTCCAACATAATCCTTGTCCTAAAGGAGCTTCTACTGCAATAGAGGAGCCAAGCATCCACCAAATAATCACACAAGGCTCGATGGAATCATGCTCCGACCAAGGAAACTAGTCCTAAGGGAGTTTGAGGCAGTAGAGGCTGCTGTGGGTGTAAGAAAGGAGAACTGGTCTGGATGTTTGGCTCTAAACCAGGCAGGGGGTGGAGGGGTAGAGGTCAGGTACATGGATGACAGAATGGTGCAGAAGGAAGGCGACCCCACAGTTCAGAGCCCTGTTTACTAGATAAATCTGAGCATAATAGAGCCAGTGGCCTGCCAGGGGAGCTCACGCAATATCCCCAAGACCTTGTGAATGGTGCAGTCTTCTTTTCTAAGACTGGTAGTGGTTGACAAACTGGGCCATAATGTTATCTCCCTGAGGTCTCCCAGACTTCCCATGAAGAGAGGAATTGCAAGATCTGCTCAGAGAACTTTCCAACATGCCTAGAAGAAGCCTAAGCATATACCTCAGGTCCTGGTGCCTCCTGCATCCCATCACCACCCAGATGGCATGTTTAGCAAAATCCATCTATAGCAGTTTGCTTACAGCTGCATTATTGCCCAGAAAAGTAGTTTCCTTACAGCTGAATTATTGCCCAGAGATATACTAATTGACCTTTAATACAGATATTTTCCTGATGGGAGGGTCAGGGAAGACTTCACAAAAGGAGTGGCATTGATCTGAACTTTGATGGGATTTAGGGGATATGTGCCAGGAAGGGAGAAGAACTAAGCAAAGCAGAGGTAGAGATCAGAATGCATCCAAAATGTCTAAAACTGGCAAATGAGTCTATTCTGCTGTAGCAGAGGGCACCTTTGCCAATGACAATGGTTCTCGCTTTCCAAGTGCTCCAAAAAGTGCTTACACAGTAGCATGTTCTGGGCTAAGATCTAGAATGCATTATCTCATCAAATCTTTACACAGTGAGTACTAATATCTCCATGTTTCTTATAAGAAAGCTGAAGCCTAGTGAGATAAGTGGCTGTCTAATGTTACACAGATCAAGTAAACCTGAAATTCAACCTAAGCCCAAGTCAAAGCTATAACCACTAAGCATTGCTAGCTTCCAATGAGATACAATTGGAAAAGCAGACCAGTGTCGGGGTAGAGAGGGCCTTGGTTACCTAGCTAAGACTTTTGCATTGAGTGACAGTCACGCCCTGCAGTGAGAGCATTCTGGATGCTTCCAATCTTCTAGTGGAGGTACTTTAAACCTGAACAGAAAGGTGCAGATCCAGGTCAACCAACAACCCAAGATGGATTCTCTGTCCTGGGAGGGTGACTCCAAATCCAGGGCACAGTCTTTCCAGATACTGGGTGTGCTCATGCTGCAGTTTCTTGGCAACTGTCTGGGCTTCTGTCATTTTCAGGACCAAAAGTGACACTTGACTTATTTCCATGTTTATATATTTTTGTGTCCAGTCAGGATCAGCAATGTAGCAGAGCAATAAGAGGAAAGGATAGACAAGGGCTGTTTGATTGATTGATGAAAATGTAGTGCCTCAGAGGGTTTCTCCAGATCGCTCTGGGAGATCAGGAGCACTGTAAGGTCTTGGGCTTGTCCTTTCCCTGATGGAGGAGGAGGGGTGGGGAGCTCACCAGGGTTGCTGGAGAGGCAGGCTGTTGGAGCACGAAAATCATCTGGCTGTAAGGGTCAGGTCACCTTGAATAAATGGATTATTACCTTGGATGAATCCCTGTGCCATCTGTAAAATAATAGAACAGACCTGGTGATTCCGAGGACCCTTAAAGTTTAAGATGCATGTTTTATCACTGCTGTATTTAAAAAAAAAAACTGAGCAATCTGAAAGGTGAACAAATAAAAATTACCCCTTTGTTACTGCAAGGAGTTAATCATTTTGGAAAGTTTTGACACTTGAAGCTGATTTTGGCATTTAACAAACTCCTAAAGCTGCACCATCAGCAATGAGCAAGAACAGTCCTAAATTTGAGCCTTGCAGAGAGTCCTGGCATTCAATAACATAATTACAAACTCAGTTACAACATTAACTAGGAAACCCTTTCCACAGAGTTAATGGGTGTCTATTAATATAAATCATTTGCTGGATGAGCTATGCATTGACTTGTTGGAAAATACAAGACATTACATGCCAGGGGTGCAGAAAAACATCTTTTAAACTCAGTCATGCATACTGTACCCCCGGGGAGAACATTTAGAATCCGTACATTCCCATCTGAAAGAAAGGCTTGGTTTTCTCTCCTTAGTAGCGTGGTTGAAAGCTCTAATCAAGGACCAGGCATGCAGGCATTTCCCTAAATCTTGGTATCTGCCCCTCCTGCTTGGTGACTCAGTGGGGTTGTGGGTGTTTGTTAGATGATTAATTCCTTAGCATAGGTGTGCCTGCTGGCTGGGCTACAGAACTAACTTAAATCACTAATCACAAAGAAATTTGTAGTGTAAACTCTGGTGGATCCATTGCGCCTTTCCTTTCTGGGTTCATTTGCACAATCTGAATTCCTATCTCAGAGTGGTCAGAGAAAAGCCAAACCAACTCCTAAATAAAGGTCACCAAGCCCTTGTCTGGGAGTGAGTGTAGCTATGGTGAACACATTCTTGACCCTTGAGATCCTAGTCCCCCGGGGAAGAGAGACAGAGAGACACACCACCATATAATGTAGGGGGCGATACTAAAAGGAGGACACACCATGCGAGCCCAGAACAGGGAGAATTAACTGTAGCAAAGGTGTGAGGTGAGGTGTCACTGGGATGACATTTAATCTGGGCATTGAAGGATGAGGAAGAGTTTAACAGGCATAAGAGTGGAAGGAAGGGCAGTCGAGTCTGGGGGAACAGCATGTATGCAAAGGCATCAAGGGTTTGGGAACATGCAATGATGGCATATGGCTAAATGACAGAGGGCATGTGAGGTTGAGATTCATGAAGACCTCTTAATGAAGTGTGAGTGCTACCAAGTTGGGCTGAGAAAAGGGCCCTGCCAGAGGTCCTGAGTGGATCCATTCCCATTCCTAACCACTTTGGAGCCACCCTAGGTGCCCCAGTGGCTGACCAGAGACAAGCCACAGCTTTCATTGTGGCCCAAGTGCCCAAGGTGAAGGATTGAGAATGGGCATTGCCTTCAGCCACTTTCATGGCAACTACCAGGGCCTACTGAATCACCAAAGAGGAGACACTGTCAGGCAAAAGCTTTGTATTGATGTTTCAAGTGGTGAGACTGAAATGAGTGAAGAGAAGGCCCAATTCTCTGCTCCCTCCAGCAGGAGCCCCAGACACTCCAGCCACCCCAGCCACTGATTAATGCTCATGCAGAAACAGCATCCTCTGACTCCACACATGTCCCTGGGTACCCTGATAATACCGGTGAGGTGACGCTGTTGATCCTTTAAGATAACAGCAAGATTCTGGAGGGATACAAATGTTCTAAAAATGATCGTGGTGATGAATACACAACTATGTGATGACATTGTGAGCCATTGATTGTACATCATGTATGGACTGTATGTTTGTGAAGGTTTGTCAATAAAAATATTTTTAAAAAAGAAAAAGACAACAGCAAAAAGAACCTAAGACAGGATGCCTGGAGATGGGAAGGAGCTCCTCTCTGAAATACACTGGCAGCAGAATGCTAGTGTCCAAAGCAGATCATCTGTGGATTGGGAGGTATATTAGTCAGTGTCCTCCAGAAAACCAGAACCAACCAGAGAGGGAGGGAGAGAGAGAGAGAGAGAGAGAGAGAGAGAGATTGTTTATTATAGGAATTTGTTCACACAACATAGGGACTGACACATCTAAATTCCATGGGTCAGGGAAACTCCAAAGAAGACAATTTAGAAACTCCAAAGAAGGTAAAGTTAAATCCCCTCAAAAAAGCTGGTTGGCTGCTGAAATGAAGTTCTACTTTCTGACTTCTGAAATCCTTAGTTTTGGCTTTTAAGACCACCAACTGATTGGGTGAGGATTACCCTCCATTGCTGAGGGTAGTCTCCTTTGTTGATTGTAGATGCAATCAGCCACAGAGAAATCAACTGGTTGCAGATGTAAATCCATATATAAAATACCCTCACAGTAACAATCAGGCCAGTGCTTGTTTGATCAAGTAACTAGACACCATTAACTAGCCAAGTTGGCGTGCAAAACTAACCATTATAGGAGACAATGATTTTATCATCCCAAACAAGGCTCTTCTTTCTGGGACAAATGCTATATTGAACAGGACACTAGGAATAGAGACAAACACTTAGACTGAATTGGGCATACCTGGACTCTCTTTTGTATGCTCTTTCCTCTAAACATTTTAAGAATAGCACTCAGAGTCTCTTGGGAGACCTTCCAGTGAATGGCGCAGTCTGTCTTCCTAGACAGGTCTCTCTTTGTCTGGGGGTTCTGAATTCTTCTCCAGCATCAAACAAGTATAGATGTTTTTACAAATAACAACTAATAATTAAATGAGTGATAGGCAGAGCTGGGAAGCGCTATAGAGATTTTAAAGAGCTGAGATGTCCAAGATGTGGAATGTGAGAATATTTTTTTTTAGCATTGTAGTTTTCATTTTAGTTCCATTGTTTAAAAAGTGCCAAGAACACACAGTTGGCAGGTTGAAAAGTAAACCTCCTCCTCATCTTTTACCCCTGCACATCGTCTTCTCAAAAATGTAACCATGGTTTCAATTTGCAGAGTTTCCTTCTAGACCTTGTTCTATGCACATAAAATGTCTATTTGTGGATATAGGACCTACACATGGTCAGACGTAGATACAGTCAGACGGACAGGACAAGAACTGGCATACAGATAGGGATAGAGATGGATCCAATGTCTATTGGAATGGATATTGAATTGTTAGGAATGGATATGTCTGTTTGGAGGGAAAGGGCATTGAAGCTATGAGGAGTGAAGCTCTTGGGAACAGACAAGGAGTAAACAGAACAATGAGTAAAAGTGGTCTATTCCCAGCCCATTTAGGGGAGTTATTGGAGCATCCCCATAGGGAATGAGAAACAGGCCATGCTTGAGGGAGAGGAGAGACCAGAGAAGCCAGGCCCAAGGGATGGTGAGATGAGACTGAGAGGTCCCCAGTATGAGATGTATTCTGTGCCCTAACTATGCCTGGAATAAAAGACTGCTACAGGGTTTTTGTAGAGACTGGACCATATGCACTCAAGCACTGAGAATAGTTTTAAGTGTTGTCAGTGGAGGAAACCACTGGGAATCTCTTCCCAATGACGGCCAGAAGATCAGGGTTTAACAGCGGCTTCTGGAAGCAAAGAGAGCAATGGCAAGGAAGGTGACCCCCGTGGTCTAAGGAATAGACCTCGTCACCATTTTCTAGCATCATGTTAGCCCTGGATTCTTGCATAATTCCAAGGAGGGATGTAGAGAGAGCCCAAAACACGACTGAGATGGATTTCCCACCATCTAAGTAGGTAAGAACACAGAACAATAAATAAATGTGACAGTTCATATATCTATCTGCTGTGGAATAAAATTCTTATGGAATTCTTTTGCATTTCTTCTTAGGGTTATTCTTAGGTGTTTCACAGTTTTTTGTTCTGTTTGTTTGTTTTGCTTTACAAATGGAATTTTTTTCCACTACCTTTTCTTATTCATTATTGCTAGGGTATAGGAGAGCTTTTGATTTTTGAATGATTTTGAATCTGTTCATGACACCAAAGCCTCTTATTTGTTCTCATTGCTTTTCAATTTATTCTCTAGTATTTCCAGTTTTACAATACATGCATCTTATTTCATTTCCTTTCCTCATTACATTAGCTATAATCTCTTTTAAAATACTGAATCATAACTGGTAATTGCCACAACCTTTCTTTTCTTGGCTTGATTGGAAATGCTTCAGTGCACAGCATTAGCTGTAGAATTCCAAGTGATACTCTTGATCAAGTTAAGGATGTCTTTCTACTCCTAGTTCGCTAAAATGTTTATTTGTTTGTTTAGTATTAGGAATGGATATTGAATACTCTCAACTGGAATTTGAACATCTATTGGGATGATCGTGCATTTTTTTCTCCTTTAATCTATAAACGTTTTATTAATCAGTTTCCCAATCTTGACTCATCCTTACATTCCTGGGATAAAACCTACCATTTCAAAATGCATTTTAAAAAATATGGCTGGATTAAATTTGCTCGTGTTGTAATTAGAATTTTTGTATATAAGTGATATTATCTTTTAGGTGGAGGGAGGGTGGGAGGAATGCACAAACTGTTTTTGATCAGTTTGGGGGCATATGGGTTTTAAACTACTTAGAAACTTTTCTGTAGACTAGGTTCATTAAATTGTATTTTTCTGAAAAATTGTCCATTTCAACTAAGTTTTAAGATGTATTCATTCTCTTTTTTGTTGCACCTCGGGAGGTGGTCAGCTGCCTCAGCGTGAAATTGAACATCTTCTTCCCAGCCACTGGCTGTCACAGTGGACGACGGACACAAACTATATATCTTGAGAAGCAAATGGCCACAGAAGTTGCTGCAAGGGATGAAAGGGTTATGTTGTCCGAATCAGCAGTGGAAACGACAAACAAGATTTCCCCACGAAGCAGGGTGTCATGACCCATGGTTGTGTCCGCCCTTTACTGAGTAAGGGATATCCCTGTTATAGACCAAGGAGACCTGGACAAAGAAAATGTAAATCTGTACGGCGTTGCATTGTGGATGCCAATCGGAGTGTCCGCAACTCTCAACTTGGCTATTGCAAAAAAAGGAGAGAAGGAAATTCCTGGATTCACTGATACCACCGTGCCTCGTCGCCCGGGGCTCAAAAGAGCCAGCAGAGTCTGCAAACTTTTCAATCTCTCTAAAGAAGATGATAACTGCTAAGATGAGGTGTGAACAAAGAAAGTAAGAAACCCAGGGCCAACGCTCCTGAGATTCGGTGTCATTACTCAACGCATCCTGCAACATAAACATGGGCATGTTGTCCTGAGGAAACAGCATACTGAGAAAAATAAGGATGTGATGATATTGTGAGCCATTGACTGTACACCATGTATGGAATGTTCGTATGTTAAGAATGTTTTGGTATGTTAACTTTTATCACTAAAAATATTTTAAAATAATAATAATAATAAAGAAAAAAAAAAGAAGGAAAAGGATGCAGAATATGCTAAATTTTTGACCAAAAAGATGGAGACTGTCCTCTCTGAGAGCTTCTACCTCTAAGTCTGACTCTAGTCAAAAAGAAGATTTCTAAGACTTACAAATAAGATCAGACATCAAATTTTTTTTTAAAAAAGAGATGTATTTATTTAAGATTGTTCTCTGACTTTCTAAAAACTCTGCTTTATTTATATCCCATTTTTCAAGCCTAATAGCAAATGCCTTCTCATTTTTTGCTTGAAAAAAATTTTGGTCAGTTTTAGTGAAGTATAATTAATTAGGTTTGTTGAGGTTAAAGTCACAAAATTTAAATGTACAATTTGAAGACTTGTGACAAATGTATGCAGCTATCTACCTCTACCCATCATTATCATCATCATACAGAACATTTCTATTAACCCCAAAAGATCTCTCCTGAGGTTTTCTAGCCGATACCCTCCCCTAACCCTTTGGTCCCAGGAAACCACTGATCTGCTCTCTATCACTATAGAATTTTATTTAAATTGAATCATGCAGTATAAAGACTTTCATGTTTGGCTTTTAATTTTTTTACTTAGAATAATGCTTTGGGGATTCATCCATATTGTTGCACATATCAGTGTTTCATTCTTTTGTATTGCTAAGAAGTATTCCATTGTGGGAATATGTCAAAAATTGTTTATCCATTCACCAGCTGATGGATTTGGGGGTTGTTTCCAGTTTGGGGCAGTTATGAATAAAGCTGCTAGGAACATTCACATACAACTCAATGTTTTCAATTTCCTTGAATAAATATCTAGGAACGAGCATACGGTTAGTACATATCTAACTCTATGTTGAAGGCACAAATTGAAAAACGTTTTTGCATGAGGAAGAACAAAGGAATGTCAGTATTGCAGGGTGCTGAAAATAAACGGTATATAGGAAAAAGTACAATCAATGCAAGCTAGGGTCTGTAGTCAATGGTAACACTGCAATATGCTTCCACTGAATGTAACAAAGGCATTATGCCTAAACTAAATGTCAACCCTAGGGGGGTGGGGATTGGGAAAGGGGTATGGATTCTTCGTGGCAGAAAAGAAAATGTCTTCAGATAGAGTATGGTGGCAAAGCCATGTCTATATACCTAGGCTGGATTGTATGATGTGTGAATAAAACCATTTAAAAATGAACATAGAGAACAAGTGCTAGAGAAATGTGAAAAAGAGATGTACCTATTCATTGTCAGTAGGGAAATGAGAGGTGCAGCCCCTTGGCGGGCAGTGTGGCGGTTCCACTGGAGGCTACCGGTGGGTTTTCCATATGATCCTGAAATCCCATTGCTCAGTATATACCTGAAAGAGCTGAGTGTGGGGACACAAATGGACATTTGCACCCTGGTGTCTCTGGTGACAGTGTTCCTGATCCACAATAAATGGAGATGGCCTAAGGGTACAACGACTGAGGAATGGAAGGGGGAACTATGGTGTATACATATAATGGACGAGTGGCTGCAAGAAAGAATGAAGTTGTGAGGCATGCAAATAGATGAATGAACTTTAAGAGCTGTATGTTGAATGAAATGTCAGGAACAAAAAGACAAATATTATCATGCCCCAATCATATGGACTAACCATAATATCAAAATTTGGTGAACTAAAGTCAAGAGCATGGGATATCAGGTGGGGGCATATTGTAAAGGGTCCTAGATTGTAAACTCTTAGCAGCAGTCATATATATTCAGGTGGTATAATTGTTAATTCTAAATTCTCAGATACTGAGATGTTTATACATAATATGATCTTTCCCATAAACTTTGGGTATTTATGGGACACCTGAGACTTAGAGTTAGAGCTCTGAAGTTATGTAAGTCAGCAGTACCCCATTCAGAAACTGTTTAAAAAGCTGAAAAAGTGATCAGACATCAAGTAGCGATATGAATGAAGCTGATCTGGATAGGATTAAGGTTTATCAGAAGACTACATAAAGGATAACATTGTCCATATTTTCAAATTTCAACTCCTGAGTGAGATTAAAAGGAGAAATCTTTATTTGGGGCAAAATTTATATTTTGGGTAGTGCATTTCCTAATTTAACTTGTATGATTGGCTTAATTGAAAACCGTAAGTACAGGGAATCTTGAATAGTGCATGAGATTTTGTCCAGGTTAGTGTGATGCCCTGATACATCCCAGAGTGACTCGGACAGTGAACAAAGATGTATTTGCAAAGTCCCCTTGGGGGAATGGGGAGAAATTCTCCAAATGCAAAAATATTCAACTTCCCCATTTCGAGAATTTCTGATATTCTCGCAAGCAGTGGGGACAACCAAATCAATAAGCTGAGCCCCAAATCTTGGGGTTCACCCTGCAAAGGATAGGCTAAGTCTACTTAAAATTAGGCCTAACGGTCACCTGAAAAGACCCTCTTTTGTTGCTCAGGTGTGGCCTCTTCCTCTAAGCAGACAGGGCAAGTGAACTTACGACCCTCTTCACTTACGTGGGACATGACTCCCAGGAGTGTAAACCTCCTTGGCAACATGAGACAGAAATCCTGGGATGAGATGGAACCCAGTATCAAGGGATTGAGAAAACCTTCTCATCCAAAAGGGGGAAGAGAGAAATGAGATAAAATAAAGTGTTAGTGGCTGAGAGATTTCAAACAGAGTTCAAAGGTTATCCTGGAGGTTATTCTTATGCATTATATAGATATCCCCTTTTTAGTTTATGGTGTATTGGAGTGGCTAGAAGGAAGTACCTGAAACTGTAGAGCTGTGTTCCAGTAGCCATGTGTCTTGAAGATGATTGTATAATAATACAGCTTTTACAATGTGACTGTGTGATTGTGAAAACCTTGTATCTGATGCTTCTTTTATCTAGGATATGGACAGATGAGTGAAAAATATGGATAAAAAATAAGTAAATAATAGAGGGAACAAAGGGTAAAATAATCTGGGTAGATGGAAATACTAGTCGTCAATGAGAAGGAGGAGTAAGGAGTATAGTATTATGAGTTTTTTCTTTCCTTTTTTTATTTCTTTTGCTGGAGTGATAAAAATGTTTAAAAAAATGATCACGTGATGAATACATAACTATGTATTGATATTGCGAGCCACTGATTGCACCATGTATAGAATGTTTGTATGTCAAGAATGTTTGTATGTTTGTTTGTTAAGGTTTTATAATAAAAATATTTTTAAAAAAGATTCTTTGCATTTCATATAAATTTTAGAATCAGCCTGTCAATTCCTATTTCCCCCACCTTACACAAACACACACACACACACAAAAAGCCAGCAAGGATTTGTCTGTGATTGCATTGAATCTATAGATCAATTTGAATAAGGCTGACATTTTTAAAATATTGAGTCTGGAGATAAATGAGCATAGTATAGTTCTTCATTTTTTTGTGTATCCTTTACTTTCTTTCAGTGGTGCTTTGTAGTTTACAGACCAATAACTCTCAGGAAAATAGAAAAGAAATTCTTTACAAAATTTTAGCAAATTGAATCCAGCCACATATAAAAACAATAAAGCATCTCTACCAAGTGAGGGTTATCCCAGAAATGCAAGCCTTCATTTAGCATTTAAAAAGCAGTCAATATAATTCACTATGTCAACAGACTAAAATAGAAAAACCATATGATCATCTCAATAAATGCAGAAAAAGCATTTGACAAAATTCAAGAACCATTTACGGTTAAAGAAAAATCTCTCAGCAAATTACGAAGGATATTTCTTTAACAAAATAAAAATCATCTGTGCAAAAGCTATAATTAACATCATACTTAGTAATGAAGAAAAATTAAAAATGGGTCATACATTACAGTCAATGATACCCTACAATGGTTATTGACAAGACAGCAGCTGGGGCATAGTTGTTTCTGACTGCACAGGTGTCAGTTTGTCATAGCTGTCCATACTGTTGACCTTTCGGCTACGTGCATTATTTACACTGCATGAATGGAGTTTAATTGCTACATGAAATCTAAAGATAACACTAGGACCTGCAATTGAAATGAAAGTTATTGTGAATGTAGAAATTCATGGAAACAGAGTAATTTTAACTTTAATTTTAGTAAAGCAAATTTTGTCATCAGAAGAATGACATTATTTTCCTATTTCCTTGCAGAGCAACAACCGAGTAATTTATGGAACTATGAAAGAAAGCTAAACTCCCCCAACTTCCTACTATATACACACACAAAATGAAGCCTATTGTATTTTGCTACTGAAATACACGCAAAGGCTTGAATGCAATGGAAAAATTGCCAAATCTGTCAAATAGATCAAAGAAATTCCAAAACAATAAGAGATTGGTGTCATCAATTCATGTGTTTCCAAGGATTATCATTGGGCAAGCCACGGTAGCTCAGCAGCCAAGTTCTTGCCTGCCAGGCTATCATTAAGATGTCAAACACCCATTTATCAAAAACTTCCTGCTGACTTGAGCAGAAAACAGTAGTGAACTCTTAGAAATGCTGTATCACCAATGTTTCTGATGGCCAAAGGATAATATTGGGTCGTAAACTCAGCCAGAGCCTCTGCATCCAAAAAATGATAGGGTTGGACTTTGGGTGTGAAGATGTCCTAGGAATTCCTCAACACATTTAGTTCACTTCTATTTTTCTTTTTAAGTGTGCACCCAGTGATACATGATGTGGAAACCAACCCGGACCGAGGCCAATCAGAGCGTGGCAGTCCCTGCGCCATGGTGACTGGCCAATCAGACTGAGGTTGTGGGCTTTATTTACTCCTTGGTTTAACTACTCTCTCCTCATGTTGGATCCTGGGAACCATGCTACAATCTCGAGGGCAATCAACCTTTAATTAAAGCCAACCCCTGGTTAATAAAGCAGAGAAGCGTTCCGGAGAAGATGGCAGCTTAGTAAGACGCGCGGGTCTTAGTTCCTCCTCCAGAAAAGCAACTAAAGAAACAGAAACAATACGAAACAGCTCCTGGAGTCACGACAGAGACCAAAAAGACAGCGTACCCCATTCTGGAACGGCTGAACGGGCAGGGAGAATCCGCTGCGGTGAGATACCCGAGGGGCGCACGTTTTCCCGGCTGGGGCGGCTGGCGACTGGGGTCCCCTCCACGCACGTGGCTCCCCGGTCTGACTGGGAACATTGGATAGCGGGGCCCTCCTGTCACGCTTGGTGTCTCGGGCCAGCTGGGCAATTAGGACCGGCACTCCCCCAAGCCGCGGCCAGCGACCCCTGCCTCCATGCACGGTTTCCCAGGCCGACTGCCCCGCAGACAAACGACCACCACGAGCGCCACCTACTGGGCAGGAAAAGAAAAACAGAGCCCAGAGATTTCACAGAAAAACCTTTCAACCAGCTGGGTCCCACACCCAGGGAAATCTGATCAAATGCCCAGACACCAGCAGAAAATAATGGATGATGCTCGGAAAATTGAAGATATGGCCCAGTCAAAGGAACAAACCAATAGTTCAAATGAGATACAGGAGCTGAGACAACTAATGCTGAATATACGAACAGAAATGGAAAAACTCTTCAAAAACCAAATCAATAAATTGAGGGAGGACATGAAGAAGACATGGACTGAACAAAAAGAAGAAATAGAAAATCTGAAAAAACAAATCACAGAACTTGTGGGAGTGAAGGACAAAGAAGAAAAAATGGAAAAAACAATGGATACCTACAATGGTAGATCTAAAGAGACAGAAGCTACAATTAGTGAACTGGAGGATGGAACATCTGAATTCCAAAAAGAAACAGAAACTATAGGGAAAAGAATGGAAAAACTTGAGCAGGGAATCAGGGAACTGAATGACAATATGAAGCGCACAAATATACGTGTTGTGGTTGTCCCAGAAGGAGAAGAGAAGGGAAAAGGAGGAGAAAAACTAATGGAAGAAATTATCACTGAAAATTTCCCAACTCTTATGAAAGACCTAAAATTACAGGTCCAAGAAGTGCAGCGCACCCCAAAGAGATTAGACCCAAATAGGCATTCTCCAAGACACTTACTAGTTAGAATGTCAGAGGTCAAAGAGAAAGAGAGGATCTTGAAAGCAGCAAGAGAAAAACAATCTGTCACATACAAGGGAAACCCAATAAGACTATGTGTAGATTTCTCAGCAGAAACCATAGAAGCTAGAAGACAGTGGGATGATATATTTAAATTACTAAAAGAGAAAAACTGCCAACCAAGACTCCTATATCCAGCAAAATTGTCCTTCAAAAATGAAGGAGAAATTAAAACATTTATAGACAAAAAGTCACTGAGAGAATTTGTGACCAAGAAACCAGCTCTGCAAGAAATACTAAAGGGAGCACTAGAGACAGATACAAAAAGACAGAAGAGAGAGGTATGGAGTAAAGTGTAGAAAGAAGGAAAATCAGATATGATATATATAATACAAAAGCCAAAATGGTAGAGGAAAATATTATCCAAACAGTAATAACACTAAAAGTTAATGGACTGAATTTCCCAATCAAAAGACATAGAATGGCAGAATGGATTACGACCCAGCAATACCACTGCTAGGTATCTACTCAAAGGACTTAAGGGCAAAGACACAGATGGACATTTGCACACCAGTGTTTATAGCAGCATTATCTACAATTGCAAAGAGATGGAAACAGCCAAAATGTCCATCAACAGAAGAGTGGCTAAACAAACTGTGGCATATACCTACAATGGAATATTATGCAGCTTTAAGACAGACTAAACTTATGAAGCATGTAATAACATGGATGGACCTAGAGAACATTATGCTGAGTGAGTCTAGCCCAAAACTAAAAGACAAATACTGTATGGTCCCACTGATGTGAACCGACATTCGAGAATCAGCTTGGAATATATCATTGGTAACAGAGACCAGCAGGAGTTAGAAACAGGGTAAGATAATGGGTAATTGGAGCTGAAGGGAGACAGACTGTGCAACAGGACTAGATACAAAAACTCAAAAATGGACAGCACAATAATACCTAAGTGTAATGTAACTAGGTTGGAACACTGAATGAAGCTGCACCTGAAATATGGTTTTTTGTTTGTTTGTTTGTGTGTTTGTATCTTTTGTTTTTGTTTTTTTCTTTTTCCTTTTTATATATATATATTTTATTAGTATTATTATTTTAATTCTCTTCTCTATATTAACATTCTATATCTTTTTCTGCTGTTTTGCTAGTTCTTTTCCTAAATCAATGCAAATGTACTAAGAAATGATGATCATACATCTATGTGATGATACTAAGAATTACTGAGTGCATGTGTAGAATGGAATGATTTCTAAATGTTGTGTTAATTTCTTTTCTTTTTTTTGATTAAAAAAAAAAATTTTTAAAAAGTAAAAAAAATAAAAAATAAAAAATAAAGCAGAGAAGCAAATGGACCTGTATTGTTGATGGCATTATTGAACCACAGGGCAACCTCAAGACAATTTGTGTTTTCTGTTACTTGCAAACCAAAGCTTCCCGAGGCAAAGTTCAGTAATGTTAGTTGATAGTGCAAATGCTGATGAATGAGGATGTTTGAAGGCAATGGGGGAGGGGTGGAATGATCTCACCATCCAGCCCCCTCAGGCATCCCTTCACCTAATGAACTCTTGGCCACGTCTACTGAGCCATCTAGAAAGACGGCCTACAGGTTTTGCTAGGAAGCACACTGTGAAAGTAGAGCAGCTTTACAGGCCTCCAAAATTAAGAAAAGCAGAATTCCGAGATACTGGCAAGTAGAAAGGTAATTTGGAGTTGATCTTTGCACATCTATTTTTGTGGTTTGCATACATTTCTAGATCTTGATTTGACTTTCAGAGCCACAAAATAAGAATCTGGGAATGAGACAATGAGACCAAGCACCAATTTTTATTTATCCTCACTATGACGCAAGCTACCTGCTGAATTGATTCCCACTGAGCTCAGACACACAGCAGGGCCATCAGCTTTAAAAAAAAATTCTCCTTTGCTGGTGGCCTAGATCACTGCTGAGTGAGCAGATGAAGCCAGCTGAATCTAGAGGGACTGTGACACCGAACAAGTGACAACTCTTTAAGTACATCTGCCTCCTGTTAACAATGTGTTCTGCCTGCCCTCTGGGATTTGTCAAAGACTGAAGTTTCCCAATTCTGTCAAGAATGTAACATACCTAAGTTATCTAAGTTGTCACAAAGCTTCTAATCAACCTTAATTTCTTCCCCCATAAACTCAAAATCTAAGGCTATTGTACCATCTTTACAACATTAGAACTATTTTTCTCATTAAAACTTGGCAGGTTTTTTGATTTTTGTAGGGTATTTTTGTTTGTTTTAATCCTTGACTTTTGGAAATAAGTTTTCCTATGCCTGCTTGTCCACAGCATATTCTTCTGTTCTGATGACTGTTTTTTAATGAGTTCAGCCTGTGCCTTCTTGGCAAAAAAAGAAAATTGGGAGTGCAAGGAGCATATTAATTAGCTATCAGATCTAGCTTGGCTTTTGAAGTCCAGAGCTTTGGAATGTTACAAAAGTGTAAATATAGTCATGCCTTTTTTTTGCTTAGTAATTTATCACAGCTGAAACCTCAGGGCACCTTCCAGTGCAAAATTCTGTCATCCCTGACCCCAGAATGGCTCTGTCATTACTGGTCAGTAATGCCGCAAGGACTTGTCTTCCTGTTTTGTTCTAAGTGGTCTCCTTCCCTGCAAACCTTCCTCATCCTTAACCAAATCTCCTAGTTCAGGAAGGAGAGAGTGCGTCTTCTCCCTCTCCCCATCCTAGGGTAGGGAAAAATTAAGTCAGGAGTGAGAAAGATCCTTTGGGGATAAATTGCCTTTTTATGACTATACCCACAGCGTATCAAATTATACCAAATATTTTCTGGCCTTCAAATAAAATATCTATTTCTGGAATAAGCATGCACGGTCTTTCAAGTTGATCCCTCTCACCACCTCCCCACCCCTCACCCGTCTAGATCAGCCCTCTCTTTCACAAGGCCCAAGCACAACTTGGTGTCAGCCCCCGGCCAGGCTCTGGGGGCTCAAAAGTGAAGTAACGGAATTCACAGTCCGGTCTAGGAAAGACCTCACTGACTAGGCTCTATGGGATCAAGTGCTGCCATAAGTTTACACAGAAGGTGCAGTCTGGTGGAAGTCAGGGAGGCAAATCAGGGAAGCCCCTGGACTTTGAACCCCAGTAGGCGGTTACCAGGTGAAGGAGCGGGAGGGCATTGCAGGCAGATGGCACCTCCGACCAGTGGGAGTGTCAGGACACATTGCCTGTTTAACTTGGTTCTCCTGTTGTTCCCATGATCGTTTAAGTTTTGCGTTTGTGAGTCAGCTGTTTCTGTATCCAAATGGTGTTTTTCCAATCATCTCCTTTTGTAAGACAGGGTGGGCACTTAGTATATGAGGACTAAGTGAAAGGATGAATCAGTGTGGCTAGTACCCGTGTTACTTGGAGTCTGAGAGAAGTCAGGCAATAGAGCCCAGGGACAGCCAGCATTTTGGGAATTTGCGGGGTAGCTGGAAGCCGGCAATTCTGAGTTTGAATGCGTCAGTTCCGAAGATTACCCCCTCGCCATGCCAAAACAAAAATAAAAATAAAGCAAAAAAAAAAAAAAAAAACCCAGCTGAGTACTGGAAGCTGGCCATCCTAGGCTCAATACAGGTGCTTTCAGATCCGATGAGGTCAGTCCAGAGCCTCCATTTGCTCCAGGCAGCGCCCCGAAATTTGCATCAAGTGCCTGGGGTCACTGACTCGCGCAGGTCTGAACGAAACTAGCGCTGTGCAAACGAGGCACCGGACCGGAACGCGCCGCGAGGGCCGCGGAACGCTACGAGCTGAACCCGGGCAGACACCAGGCGCCTCCGCAGGGAGCCGGGCTTTTTCCCGCGCGCGCCGCGAGGCCAACGCTCCGCCCAGAAGGGCGGGGGCAGGTCACGTGAGAGCGAAGCGGTGGCGCGGGGGGCGGCGCAGGCGCGCGGCTCACACCTGGGACCCCTGGGAGACCCGAGGCACTGGAGCGTTCGGTCTCCCAGCGCCCGGGCCGGAAGCGCGAGCCGTACGTGTGCACGCAGAGCTCTGCGAGCACGTGACGTCCGCGGGGGCCGGGTCCAATACAGTGCAGGTGAGGAAAATGAGGCAGGGCCGGGTGCGGGCTGCCGGGTCCACGCTGCGCTGGTTTATTAGGCGCCTGGTGGAGTAGGTCTGCCTTGGCCGGGGCCGGAGCCGGCGTGGTGCTCTTTCAGAGCCGACACTGCGCGGCCGCACCTGCTGGAAGAGGCGGCCCGGAGCCTCCCTCAGAGGACGACGCCCCCTCTCGGCTCCCGGTCGTGGAAAACCCGCTTACTTAAGGTCAGAAGACCGTGGGCCGGACCGGGCGCTGATCGGCTGCCGAGGAACCCCGTTTTTTTCCTCGCCCCCAGGCTCCGATCCCGCGCTGTGAGAGATTTGAGGCCCTGACCGGCCTGAATTGTTGGGACAAAGTACTGCGCGTGCGGCGGACGCTGCCCTGCGTGTGCACCAGACGGGGCCGAGCCCGGGATTGGGACTGGGGTCTGCCCGGGTGACCGCTGGGCCGGCTTGCGGTGAGGGATTGAATTGAAGGCGGAGGGACTTGGCGGCTGTTATCTCTGCGCCTGCGTATTTTCTGGGGATGAGATTTCTAGCTTTCTTCAGAGTCTCAGGCCCCTGCCCCACCCCGCCCCCGTCAAAGGTTAAGTTTTAAGCCCCCGGACTGAAAACTGGGGAGATCTGGGAATGAAAAGATGCGGTGAAAAAATGACGAGGCACCAATCGTGACAGTCTCTAGGGTTGCAGGAGCAGAGAAGAGAAAGAGATGATGGAGATGTTAGAGATAAGGTAAAGGAAGTTAGGGCGGACCTGACAGGGCCTTCGGGGATGGAGAACACCCTGGGAGTCCCAGAAGCCCGACTTAGGGGTTCAGGCCCAGCTGACTGGTTCCACAGTCACAGAACACAGTGCTGGTTCCACAGCCCGATTATCTAAACCTCAGTTTAGTTTGGGGTTTGTTTTTAAATTTGTTCATGTATTTCCCTCTGATTCTGGCAGATAATTTTTTTTTATCCTTTTGTATGCTGTGGGAGGGGTCACATTTCATTCTTTTTCCATGTGATTAGCCTCTTCTTGCAGCACTATTTGCTGAATTTTTATTTATTTATTTTTTTTGGAGTGCCTGGGCCAGGAATGGAACCCGGGTGTTCTGCATGGTAGGTGAGAATTCTATCACTGGCAGATTATTATTTTAAAGAAAAAATTACTCCAGATTTATTTTGGAAAGTCAGCTTCTACGGAGTCTTGGAAGGTCCTGCTTTAGCCCAGTCCTGAAGACTGGGAATTAGGGTTCAGAATGCAACTCCTGACTCCTTGGAAAATAATTAGTCATCCAAAGCCGTCTTATTTTTATACAAACAACATATTAGGGATGAGAGTTATACTTCACATTTATGGCACTCTGAAGCTTACAGAGCACTTTCTATACATTTCATCATTTGATTCTTACAACTTGATTTAGAAGGTAAATCAAGAATCACTGCCCTTTACCTTTGCGGGAACAGTGCTTAATCCAGGGTGATATGGGTTGTAGGGATTTGAATTAGATCTTAATTTCATTTAAGAGGGCATACTATTTGGTTGGAATCTTACTCATTGCTCCTACAAGGAGACAAGATATTTCAGATGATTGTCTTAGCTTGTGACACTTAAATGACACCTGGGACGGTTGGCCAGGACTGGAATTTTGGGGTTCCCAAGCTTCCAGCTTTGTCAGTATCCCAAAAGTAATCCAGTTTTCTAGTCAGCTGGATGTTTGGCGTTTTGTGAAATATTGAGAAGAGACTCCACCTCTCCCTCAGCTGAGTCTTGGGTGACAAGAACCAACTACCCAAAGACACGGGAAAGGACTGAGCTCTGTCCTTTGGCACAGAGATTACAACTGAGCGGTGCCCTTTGCCTTCTGTAGTGCTGCTAGTGCAGAAGACTCAGGGGCAACGAGTGAGAGTCCAGTTTTCTGTCCTGAAGCCGAGTGTCTTTTGAAATATCATCCTTGCGTTCCCTTCACCTACATAGCGTATTAGAGCAGGCTGCCCAAATGAGAGGCAGAATGGCCAGATCTTTTGGGAGGCCCTGTAGCTTCAGGATCACTGATCAGAGGAAAGGACCTCCTGCAGCCCCCACCTTCCTCACCGTTAAAAATGTCTCAGAGTCTCCCAGTAGCTGATTATGTCCTCCTGTTGCTTCAGCATCTGCTCAGAACTTTCTGAATCGGGCATCTGAAAGAAGGGCTGAGCCAGAGCCAGGCAGACAGTAATCCCAAGGAGCAAAACTGGGAGTTGAAGACAGGCAGTAGGTAAGAGCTCATTGCAGGTGGCTAGTTCCTGGTAATTGAAGACAAGGGCATGTGGGAGAACATCTCCCACTGCCCTTGGTATCTTGGGTGCCTGTGTCATTGGGCTACTAAACTTGTATTTTCAAGCATCCATCTTTATCATCCAGAACTGACTGGGCCTTGTTGCTGTAGGGAGGAAAGATGCAGAGTGGATTCTTAGCTGGCAATGAGCATTGTGACCCTTGAGAGTACATTTTACTTAGGTTGATAAGCTGCTGGAAGAGAGTTGGGCTTGGGAGAAGCTGGGGCTGTCCTTAGCGTTCTAATTTTCCATACCCTGTTCAGGAGTGGTCTTGCTTTCAGCCTTCTTCAGACCAGCAAGCAGGTTTTGGGACCTGCATGGTCCCGTTCCTGAGCCCTGAGCCCCTTACTGTTAAAGCTTTGGAGGGCTTCATTTGTGGCCTTGTCTTTGGTCCTGGCTGGCTCCCTGTGACCAGAAGTGTCCAGTACAGGATAAGTGGCCATAACGTGGGAATTGGGAGACTCACACCACAGTCTCAGCATAACCAGTGAGGCTCCTCCCCCATTCATGTGACCCTGGACCAACATCCCCTTCTCAGCCTTAATTTCCTCATATGCATAGTTGGCGGGTGGGGTTGTGCTGAACTAGGCTCAGAGGGAAGGAAAGAAGAGCAGAGGAGAGCAGAAAAAAGCAGGTGAACAGCCCTTACAGCCTTGTCTACTGAGGGCCTAAAACAGGCACTCTTAATTGCCTTGTTCTTCCTTATCACCCCTTCCTTCTCCCCATCTCTGCCTCAGGCCAGCTCATTCTGAGGAGGGAGGATTCCCTGGGTGGCACCTGGGAAGGGCTGGGCTGGGCAGGTATACCCTTAATTTTTAGAATATGATACTGTCTCTACTTGTTTCAGACATGAATTAACCCACCCAGTGCTGATACTTTAAGGCTTTATCAGTTCCTGCCAGAGGCAGCTCCCTGAACAGGCAGGAGTTAGGCCAAGGACACAGGGAGTGAGAATGTGCACACGCAGCAAGAGAGCGGTAGTGCAGATGCCCCCATGCCTTTCTAGACCTTAGATCCTTAGTGGTGATCACATGGTGCCTTAGAGTCTGAATGTGAGAACTGAGAGGACTTCATAGATTTTCTATTCCTAGTTCCTTCCTCTGTCTGTGCAGATGAGGATACCAGTCCCAGAGTGTCTTCAGGTCGCCCTGGCTCTGGGCAGTACTGGTAGGACCCAACCTAAGATCTTCTGGGCCCCAGGTTTGAGTGTTTTCTTTAACATAAGTCGGCTATGTTCAAAATTACCTCTCTTGCTGAAGTGAAAGTGAGTGGCTACAAGTTCGTTCCAGCCCTGCCTCGCTGTGGAGTTTAACCAGTAAAATTCAAATCATTTCCCTGGACATTTAATGTCAACTAGTTACCAGGATCTGTGTTAGGTGCTAGGAACATGGAAATAAATCAACAGCCCTTATTCCCTGACTTCCGTATTGTGGACACAAATGTATATAAATACAGGCATGTAAATTACTAAAATACACTAAGTCCACTTGCTAGGGCAGTGTACAAAGGTAAGTATGTTTTGGTACATGCGTGCAGGCTATACACTCAGAGGAACAGCCTGTTGTTAGGGTTTCAGGAAAGGCTTTAGAGAGAAAGTTTTGTTTGTGTGGGACCTTAGGAATGGGTAGGCATTCACCTAATAGACATGAGTAGGGAGAGCATTCAGAATGAAGAAAACGCCATAAGCAACAATGTGGAGGCCTGACAAAATTCATTAGAGTCTTTGTATCTTGGAGTGTCTGGTGAGGGGGATGTGACAGGGGATGCGGACAGTATGCTGGCCTTTGCTTAGCTGTAAAGGGTCTATTGCTGTGCTGAGCTCATTGTTAGAGTCTGAACACAAGAAAAGGGCATGATCAGGTCAGGGTGCATTAGGATCACTCAGGCCATAGCGTGGAAATCGAGCTGTAGAGCCAAGCCAAGGTCAGGTTGCTGGTTACTGAAGTAGGCCGGACACAAGATAACAGGGATCTGGGCTGGGACAGCACCAGTGAGTTCGAGAAGAGAAGTAGCAGACAACACTTGGTGACTATTAGCTGTGGGCAATGAGGGAGAAAGAAGAATAAGGTTCCCACTGTCTGAGCCAGGGAACCTCTGGCAGAGAAACTGACTCTTGAGGAGGTCCATTTGGGACATGGTGCAACTGAGATACTTACGGAACCCCCAGGTGGAAACTTTGAGTCAGGAATAGCAGGGACTTGGAAGTCCCTACTGTATCTAGCTGGTGGTTGGCACTCTGCATGTAGGTGAGGTCACTCAGGAAGAAAGTGTTGGATTGAGAGGAGCCATTTATGTGACAGAATAAGGGAAAGCAATGGAGGTAAAGGATAGACTGCAGGGTGGTACAGCGGTGGTTCAGTGGCAGAATTCTCTCCTGCCATGCCAGAGACCCAGGTTCGATTCCAGGGCCTGCCTATGCCCCCCCCCCCCCAAAAAAAAAATTGACAGCAGATAAGGGGCTTCATCTGGGCATGCCCAAAGAGCCATGGAAAGGCCTTTCTTCCTGTGTGCTTCTCTTCATTCGTCTATACCAGATAGCAGCAAAGAGGGAGTTTGTTAGCATTTGGCAAATGTTATCTGCATGATGGCAAACGACTCACAATTTTGCTTAACTTTCTGTAGGGCTAGGGAGCCTTGGCAGCTCTCCATTTTTATATTTTCTGGAGATCGTTAGCAGCTGAAGAAGCTCCAGGGTTTCTGGGTGCCTGCTCCTGCCAGTGGAATGGCTGAGCTGAGGGGCATGGGCGGGCCTCCAGCACCCCGCCTCCAGCCCTCCCCTCTTGCCTTCCTCCCACCGGCTCACTGCTCACCACTTGCGGGCAGGTTGGTCTCTTTGTTGGCAGAACGGGGGTGTGGATGCTGCCAATGGTGAGTGTCTTGGTTCCAAGTTTGAGCTACCAAGATGGGCACTAAGGGACCATATGGAGAAGGGAGGTACCTTGTAAATTGTGGGCTGCAGAGAAGAGACAGGGTCGCCAAGCTGGACATTGAAATGGGTGAGGGTGAGGGTTGTGTCTTCGTAGGGAACTGTTTTTGATAGAATCCTCCCATGTCACTGGGGAGCTTTAGGCATCTTAGCACTCACCTGGAATTGAGGGAAATGAGGCCTGAGGAGGGATTGACCCTGCTTGGCCTCGGGAGCCTAGCTAGGCCCCAACCCCCACCCCCATCACCACCCCACAACTCCCCACACTTTTCCCATTCCAGAGCTGCAACTCTGAGCTGTCACAGCTGGTGCTTGTTTGTGGTGGTGTCATGCTTCGCCTTCTGGGAGAGGGCCATCAGATAAGCCCCGCTGTGGGGAAGGGAATACTGTAGCTGTGTCAGGTGGGGGCTGTGTCCTCTGTAAACAGTCTTGCTATTATCTTACACAGAAACTGACCCGGCTTTCTTTAAGCGGAAGGGGAATAGAACAGGGAGGGGGGAAGAGAAGGGACATCTGTTGTATGGTAAATTTCCTTTAGAGTGAATGCGGTTAGACTGTATTTGATGACTGAGAGCAAGTTGATCTTTGGTTCTCTTAAAGACACCATGCCCCTTAATTTCCAGAAACACACTGCTGAATGTGTGGGAAGGCCAGGTGTGACAATGGAGAGACGACAAGCTCTGTAGTCATACTGATCCGAGTCCAAGTCATAGTGCTGCTGCCTGCTGGATGTATGATGCTGAGGAAGTTATTGAACTTCGAACCCCAGTGTTGTCAGCCGTAAAACAATATCACCTCTGCATCACAAAACTTGTGTGAATGAAATTAGGACATGTTCCGCAAGTGACACTTAAGTAAATGCCGGTTGAGTGGCCTCCCTGCCTCTCAAATCAGTGACATTGGGGACTCTTGTGGAAATGCTTTGCTCCATTTAGATACTGAGCCTCTCTCTGCCCTCCCTTTTTTTTTTTTTTTTTTAAAAAAAAAAAAAGGGTTCTGCCCTATGGTGCATCAGGGTACAGTGATGGGCGCTCCAGGTCATGCCAGGACGGGAATTTCTTTGTAGCAGGTAGAGATGGGGAGTGTGTGCACTGGGGCGTGGGACCTGTACATGAAGTGTTCCCAGAAGTCAGTCTCTCCTCACACTTTCTGGGGCATAGTCTCCAGGTAATTTGAAAACCGCATCTTGCTCACCAGTCCTTGAACTTGAGGTAGGGAGGAGGGAGCCATTGGAACATGGGAGTTTGAGTTCTCAGGGTACCTGCAGCCCTGGCATCCACCTGCAGCCAGCCTGCTGTTTCCCAGGCTTTGTCATACTAGTCCTAACCTAGCCTTTTCATCTTGCTCCCCCTGAATCCTTAGGCCTGCTTCAAAGCTGCTTCCTTCTCGATTCTCCTGTGGCTGCCCAGACCAGATTTAACTGGCTCTCATACCTGCCTTTACCCAGCCCCATGTTCATACCTTACCCAAGTTGCCTTCCCTTCCCACTCACATCTCTGTTATTTGTGCACTAACCCTTATCTCCTTGAGAATTGTGTATTGTTTAGTTTTATGTCTTGCCATGTTTTGAACAGGTCAGTGTTGAGTGAATGTTCAGAATAAATATCTAGTACATTCTAATCCCCTTAGTTGTACTCATGAGAAAACAACTAAATGACTGGGGGGGGGGGCATGTAACTAGATAGTGGTGGGGAATGTAGAGCCTGTTTGCCTCTGAGTCTAGTTGTGGTATGTTGCAAGGCTGGGTCACTGACTGTAAAGGTCTTGGACTTCCTGCAGTGCACCCATGTGTCCCAGGCATTGATGTGTGTCCTCTTGTAGAGCAGATGTAAGCTGGCCTTTGTGTACTGATCCAGAAATGTTTATCAAATCTGTGATCAGAGACTGAGCCACATGGTCTTGAATCATATACACATGTTAGGAAATCTGGGGACATTTTAGAAGTGTATAAAGGTATAGCAATTGTTCCAGGCCCTGGGGACTCTGTTTACAACAGGAAGGTGAGAGCTGTGGTTTTTCCTTCTAATTGTTCTGTCAACAGTAATTCTGTAATGTATAACTTTGCCATGTGAAAGAATTGGAAGCTGACATATTGAAGGGTCTTTCCTGTTTGACCCAAGAATTTTGATCTTCAATGAATTTTGTCTTCATCATCCAGTTTTACTGACTTCCTGGCAACACATATGGGAGCCCACTCTATCAACTGGCACTGTGCTAGGCGCTGAGGCTCAGAGATGAACTGAGGGAGACAGTCGGAGGAGAGAAAACTGATAGACATCCAAATCTCAGTGGGAGGCACATCAGAATGATCGTGTGTGAGGTTTGGGCACAGTACTGGAAGGGAGTGAATGAGTGTTTATTCATTCACTCCCTCCCAGTATGCATCTGGGAAGGGGCGTGGGAGTCCTGACTGCAAAAATGAGATAGAGCACTCGAGGCAGAGGCCTGGAGATGTGTTTATGTTTTTGATTATCACTATGATGGTGCTGTCCTCCCACTAGGAACAGAGGGAACGGAAGCTGGGGGTAAGGGGCGGTGAAGAGGACCCAACAATGTGCAAGCCAGCATGCCCTGGAGGCTGTACTTCGTTCTGTGGCTCATGGTCAGCCAAGCACAAAATCCTGAATTGTTTGCTCCAAGACAATGTGTCTCAAACTTTCAGTGTGCGTATGAATTGTTTGCTAATCTGATTGAAATGCAGTTTATGATTCCATAGTTCTGAGGTTGGGCTTGAGACTGTTTCTGACAAGTTCCCAAGTGAAGCTAATGTCGCTAATTCATGGACTATATTTTGAGTAGTGAGGCTATGAGAAACTCTTCTCTCACAGCCCGAGTCCCTCAACATCATATGTACTGTAGCAGCACCCCCAGCACACACTGGTCTCCTCTTCCTGAGTATATAGATGCTGGATTCCTCTTTTTTAAATTTCTGTTTTAATTTGATCATTCCCGTCTGGAAGCTCCTTTTTATTTCTTAAATATGAACTGCTCAGGCAGGCCTACACTCTAGTCTGGCTGACCTATTCCTTCTCAAGGCATCTCACTGAGTTACTCCCACCTCAATTGCAGTGGATCCCTCACAGCGCCCTCCCTTGGCAGTGTCATGTAGAGTCCCAGGCCTTTGTTTAATCCTTTGGAGAAACCCTCTTTCTGGCCAAGTCATGCAGCGGAGAAGTGAGTCTGAGTTTAGGTGGGCCACCCCAACTCCCCATATCCCCCGCATACACACCTGGAGCTATAGTTGGTGATCAATGCACAGGGAATCAGAGTGGTAATTCAGGAAGGAGACCCCAGTATAAGACAGATCCTAGGATGACACGAGAGCCAAGTGGAAGGACAAGTATTGTGAGTGGCTGTCAGGAGAAGGAAGGCTGGGTGCTGTACCAGGGACTTCTGCCCAGAAGCTGAAGGTGCACAGCTGGAGGGAGCCCTTCGGGAAGCACCTAGGCAGGAAGTGGAAACAAGACCCAATTCTGACAGAACCTGGCCTGTAACTCCCATCTCAATTGCAGGGTCCCTACCCTGTGTAGATGGACATCTTTTGCCCACTATCCTCTGAAGTAGGCACCCAGCACCCTGCTGTTTGCCACATGTCTCTTCCCTTAATCTCTACTCCCACTTTTTTAATGTCTGTGTAATTCTGTTCCCAGGATTAAAAGATCAGACACTGGTGTTTAACAGGGGCCCTCTCTGGGTGGTATTCAGAGACATTTGCTTTTTTTCAGTTATGACTTCATGTATTGCCTCATTTTTGCTGTTGTTTTATTTTTACTAGAAGCCTGTTTTATCTCTACAATGAATTAAAAAAAATAAGGCTATTCTTAATTGGGAGAAATTTACTGGGATTGCATGGGTGAATGGCTGGGGGCTGGATGAATAGGATATGGTCACTGTGTTGAGGCATTCCCAGACTAAAGAGGAAGAAAGCTAGAGTAACAGAATAGTGCCTTCGTTGTTCTGCATATCCTCCAATCACAGAGAGAAGGTAATAGCTGAGCCAACGGGATTGTGAAGGACAAGAAGGCATTGACCAGGAGGGGCACGCCATGGATGGGCAGCACATGACAGGGGTCCACAGCCATGGGGCATGGGGAGAGGGAACAAGAGAAGAGTCTAAGAAAACTGTCACTTCTGTATCATCGCCTCTGACTCACTGGGGAGTTCCTTGGGGCAGGAACCTCCATGTCTCTGTTGTATCCCAATCTCTTGCATCGACAGGTGCTTAGCAACCTTGTCCAGTCTCGCCTCTGACGTTACTGCTCCCCACCCCTTGCTTTTTTGCCTTCTGGCAGGCTGTCCAGCCAGAGCCTTGTACAGGAGATCAGATTCCAGCTATCCTGTGGGAGCGGAACATCTTCCTTCCTCTCAATCTCCAGAAATGTCTTTCCTCCAGGACCCGAGTTTCTTCACCATGGGGATGTGGTCCATTGGTGCAGGGGCCCTGGGGGCTGCTGCTGTGGCACTGCTCCTGGCCAACACAGACTTGTTTCTGTCCAAGCCCCAGAAAGCAACCCTGGAGTATCTGGAGGATATAGACCTGAAAACACTGGAGAAGGGTAAGCAGCGGCCCTGTTGGGCTCAGTACTTTTCCAGGGCATGAGGATGCAAGCTTACTTTTTTCTTTCTAAAAGAGCCCTTTTTAAAATTAAAATTGCAGTGTCACAACATTAAGAAAAATTTAATAATGATTTTTAAATTATTGATAATTCAGTTGTCCTAGCACAGTAGTCATTTGTATTTTTGTATATTCCTTTCCATGTGTACATATTTTATAGTGATATAAGTGGAAGTGCTGATTTACATTTCAGCTTTTTCTTGCCAAAAGCATTTTTTACCTTGTGTTGTTGTCTACAAGAATAAATTGCTCCATAATATTTAGGGATAATCTAGCATTGTTTACTAAGCCACCCCTTCCAGCGTATGTTCTGAGGAATTCCAGGTTCATGGGATATTCCCAAAAAGGGGAGTCCTCAAGTCCAGTAGGTCTGAGAAATGCTGTTTTATCTGTTTGTACTCCCAATCGTCAGCACAGGCCTGGCCCCCGGAGGAATGTGTTCCCTGGAATGACATGTCTGTTCTGTTACTGGTGCGGGTGTGGTCAGCCCCTCCTTGTGGCAGAGCTGCAGCATATGGGGGAGCTCTTCTATCTCATCATACTCCTAGAATGGACCTACTGTTTACCTGTTCTGGGGGAACCCACCTGGAGTCTATCCAGGATGACTGAGAGCTCCACACTCCAATGTGGTAGCTCTACCACCTCACTGTGTGCTCTTGGTGCTGGATCTGTAGCTCAGTGGGAGGGATTTCAGTCATGCCCATAGTATGGGTGCAGTTGGCCTAAGAGTTTGATGAATGGTAGAGCTTATTGACTGTAGATCCTATATGGACCCTCCAACAGAAGCCATCATCATCTGTTCAATAAGTGAGGGAGGCAGGAACTGGCACTGTGCAGATTCATGGTGTAGATCACCTTAGCAAGTGACTAAGAAGCACTGCAGAAGGAGAAACAGTGGGTTAAACAAATAACCCACTGTTTCCTGATCTTGTTTGCTTACGGACCCTCTCTCCCACCTCTCTACGCCTCCCCTTTTTTTGACATAACATTTCACAGGGACATCGATCCTTCTGGGAAATACTAAAATAATAAGGGTTCATGCTTATTGAGCCCTCACTAATTCTGTTTTTCCATATATTGTAGTGAGCACCCATTTATAAATACTCCTTGCAATCCAAAGTGGTAACTCCTATAGCTACTATTACACGACACCTGCCTTTTACAGGTGAGGGACCTGAGGTTCAGAGAGGAGAAATAGCTTGCTCAAGCTTACCAGGCTAGATTGAAATTCAGAGAGTGTGAGCATAAAGCCAGGCTTGAACTGTGGTACTGCACTGAAGCATTTTCCTGCTGGACATCTCTATCCCTTCCCATTAATAATATTGCATTATATTTAGGTAAAATAAAATTTTCTTTTTGGTTCTGTTGACTTAATTTCTTTGAAGTTTTTAAGAGTGGATTGGTAGGGTTTTTTTGTTCATATGTTTGCTTTCAGTTTTTGGCATGTTTCTACACTAAAGGATTGTTACAATGTCTGATGATGCCAGCAGTAAAGGAAATTGCTGTTTTTCCAGAAATTTCCCAGTTTGGGATACTCAAATTTAAAAATAGATTTTTGTCAGGGAGGGTCTTTTTAGATAAATATAATAGTATCCTTACACTATATTAATTTTCTTCAGGAGCAAAACTATTGTTTCCTATTTGCCTTTTCCCATATATGAAATACTTGTCCAAGCCCTGGTTTCTTACCTTGGTTTGCCCAGTGGGGGTTGTAACATGCTTAGTGGTTAAAGATGGGATGTGGTGGGTGGAGATTGAGTTCACTCTTCTTCTTCCTCAGAACCAAGGACTTTCAAAGCAAAGGAGCTTTGGGAAAAGAATGGAGCTGTGATTATGGCTGTGAGGAGGCCAGGCTGTTTCCTGTGTCGAGAGGTGAGTGCATTTGTGGATCTGGGCCAGTTGGGGCCAGCGCATTTTTGGCCAGGCCCAAAATCCATAAGGCTCACTTTAGCCCTTTATCAACACTGTACTGTTTCTGTTAATTTAACAAATCACCATGTCCTGACGGAGTTAGCAGCTGCATCTGGCTTTTCTTTGGTACCCTCAAACCTTTCCATCCTTTGCTGTACTCTTTGTGTCCTGGACTGTCTTCCCATTTATTCAGGTCCAATCCTGTGTTCCCGATGCTCAGCACAGACCTGGCCCCTAGAAGGATGTGCTCCCTGGAATGACGTATTTGCCGTGTTACTGGTACAGGCATGGTCAGCTCTTACCTTTGGCACAGCTGCAGCATATGGGCAAGCTGTTCTACATCGTACTTTTAGAATGTATCTACTGTATACCTATTCAGAAGGAACCCACCTGGAATCTGCTGTGAACAGCTGAGAGCTCTACACTCAAATGTGGTAGCTCTTCCACCTCACTGTGTGCTCTTGGTGCCAGATCTGTAGCTCAGTGGGATTTCAGTCATGCCAGTAGTAGCATGAGAGGTTGACTGGTGAAAGTTAATGCTACCCAGCAGCCTCTAACTGTCCCTCAAACAGAAGCTGTCATCATCTGCTCAATAAATGAGGAAGGCAGGAACTGTGATTTTTGAAACATAAAATCTAGTGCTAGAGGGAACATCAGAGTTAAATGGTTCTAGCCTTGCCAGTTTACCATTGAATAAACTTAGGGCCAGAGCAGTTTGGTGGTCTGTCCATAGTCTACAGCCAGTTGGTGGCTGGGCTTGCATTGGAGGCAGAAGACCTAGGTTCTGAGATCACTGCCTTGCCTGGGGTAGAACTACAATGACAGCAACCTCTGTTCTTATGACAGCTTTGCTTCTCAAGTGGTGATCTTGGCGCTCTCCTCGTTGTCATCCTCATTGCTCTGGTTCCCCCTCTCTGACCTGAAGGCATTTTCCTTAGATATATTCCCTGCGTGCTGGATGCATATGATGCCCTGCAGTACCTTACATGCAGGGCACTTTTTTTTTTTTTAGCATAGGCAGGCTCCAGGAATCGAACCCAGGTCTTTGGCATGGCAGGCAAGAATTCTGCCACTGAACCTCCATTGCCCACTCTACATGCAGGGCACTGTTATGCCTGGCTTCTCATTAGTTCCTCACCATATCCCTGGAAAATACAGCTTACTGTTATTCTTTCCATTTTACAGAGGAGGAAATGGGGGTGACAAAGTCATACTGCTTTTGGGGGGTGTATTAGTTTCCCATTGCTGCTATAACAGATTACCACAAACCTGGTGACTTAAAACAATGCATTTTTATGATCTTGTAGTTCCAAAGGTCAGAAGCCCAAAGTGGGTCTCACTGTGCTAAAAATCAAGGCATTGTCAGGACTGAATCCCTTTTGTAGACTTTAGGGTAGAATCTGTTCCCTTGCCTTTCCTAGCTTCTAGAGGCTGCTTGTATTCCTTGGCTCATGGTTTCATACTCATCTTCAACATCAGCAAAGTCTGGTTAAGTCTTTCTCACATAATATCAATCTGGCATCGACATTTCTGCTTCCCTCTACCACTTTTAAGGACCCTCATGATTACTTAGGGCCTGTCCAGATAATCCAGGATAATTTCCTTGTTTTAAACCATTTATAACATTAAGCCCCCTCTTACCATGTAACAATAACACATTCATAGGTTTTGAGTTCAATATCTTTTCAGGAGCCTACCAGAGGAGGTGAAGTTTTAATTCAGGACTTTTAATTCCAAATCTGTGATGCCTCCATACCAGCATGGAAGCCTGTTGTGATTTCATTTCTCCTTGTCAGTTAAACGCAAAAAGTTCCAAGAGCAACTGCTGTGCCTAAATTATAGCCTGTTTTCCTCTACTCTGGTCTCTTCCCTGGCAGAGCATTTTGTGGAAAATTGTGTTTCCGAAAGGAGGGGTAGATGGCAGTATGAGTTATTTTGAGTGGCCCTGGGAGGTGCATATGACTCAGTTTCCACTTCAGGCTTTGTTCAGTGACATATCCTGAGTAAAGAGCCCAGGAAAATGAGTAAATAAATAGCTGTTTTTCACCACATCTGATTGACTCTGTAGTCTTCTCTGCTGGGACAAAGATTGCCACTCACTGAAGCTCTTAATAAAAGCATTGTAATCAGTAGTAATTATTAGCTATCCTTTTTTCTAATTCTAGAAAATTAAATGTAAAACTAAATGTGGTTGCCACCATACACCAACATGTTGGAGGCAAGTGGGTTACATTTGAGATCATTTCCTGTTGTTTCTTTAGTTCTGACATCAAATGTGAAAAGAAAATTTGTTCTTAACCTTGTAACTTTACCATGAAATGTCCAGTTTAATTTGTTCATCTGGTGCACATTTTGTGATAGTCAGTGCACATCTCAGATCAACTGCATTCTCCCTTTTATCCACCTTCAGGTCATTCCACATGGCATCTGATGCCTTCTGTATATCCAGCCACATGCTAGGCACTAGAGGATACCAAGAAAGGGAAGAAACAGTTTCTAACGAAGAGACACATTTGGGAACCTAAGCAATGCTATAGAAAAAGTCAGATGGGATGTTCACAGAGGATACGTGCTTCACTCAGGTCAAGGGAGAGCTCTTCCTGAACTAGCCAGGGAGAGCCTTTTAGGACAGTAATACCTTTCCAGTAGATAGGAGGTTATTGTAGGAAATGGGAACTGATTAAGCAAAGGTGAGGAGGCAGTCATTCATGCAGCATGAGTGGCATTTGATGGGCCCTTGTGCTAGTTTATCTTAATACAAGGGAGGGGCTAGGAAATGCAATAGGATAGGAGAGGAGAGTCATGGCTGGGACAGAGGACTGGGTTTGGATGCAACCTCTTAGTTACTGACTACCCCCAAGCTGTGGTAAGGACACCCTCAAAAGGAGCCTAGACTTTCTTACCATAGAAAAGACAAGAAACCAGGGCTAGGAGGGGACATGACACCTGGTACAAGGCCCAGGGCCCAGCTGGGACAGGTTTGTGCTGGGCTACACAGACCTTAATTGTTTCTAGCATTTGTGTTGCCTTTAATCCTCTAGTAATAGTACCAGCCAGGCTCAGTGCTGGTGGGGAAGAAGGTGTGTGCTGTCTGCAGAGCCAGAGGAATGCATACCTTCTGAACCTCCCTGTCTTCTGCAGGAAGCTGCAGACCTGTCCTCCCTGAAATCCAAGTTGGATGAGCTAGGTATCCCCCTGTATGCAGTGGTGAAGGAGCAGATCAGGACTGAAGTGCAGGACTTCCAGCCATATTTTAAAGGAGAAATCTTCCTGGATGAAAAGGTATGTATGCTGTCAGTCTGTCAGATGCAGCCTGATGGGGATTGTGCTCAACTGTGGATAGTTCAGTGGTCCGGGATATATCTGGCCTGGTGCTGGAGACTGACCTCCCTTCAAGCTGCCCTGAACTTACAGGGGCTCTTACAGTCCTGAGCAGAGTATGACCAGGCACTTAAACACTATCCTCTCAGTTATTACTTAAGCCCTTCCTAAAATGTGACCCACGAGGCTAAGAAGTAGCTAAAACCCCTTGAGTTCCTACCACCATGCAGTGATGGGAGGCGAAGGTGGCCTAGCACAAACCCTCATCCCAAATTCACTGCAGCATATTTCTTTCCTGTACTCCCACCTCTCCAGAATGTAGGACTGTTATAACCTCATCAGACACCAGAACCTACCAGGTTAATAGTGAGAGACTAGAGTCAGAGTCAAAAGCTACAAATCTCTTTCTAGGTGGAGCCTGTCTCAGAGGCAGAACCTGAACCCAGTAGGGTTCCATTTCCTTGGAGAGTGGTACTGGGTAGGAGTGTATGTAGGTTTGGGCAGGAAACACCAACCAGGAGACTTTGGGTCTGTGCCTGAGGATGAATACCCTACTGGGAATCTTTCGTCCCTGGGTATATAGGCTACTGATATGAGTCTGTCCATCTCACTCCTGCAGAAGAAGTTCTATGGCCCCCAAAGACGGAAGATGATGTTTATGGGATTTATCCGTTTGGGTGTCTGGAGCAACTTTTTCCGGGCTCGGAATGGAGGCTTCTCTGGAAACCTGGAAGGCGAAGGCTTCATCCTTGGGGGAGTTTTTGTGTTGGGATCAGGAAAGCAGGTAAATTCATAGTTGTTCATTTGTAGTTCTGTTGGTATCTTTGTGAGTTTGAGACCTTAACAGGGAGCTGACTTTCCATACTTGTAGTCTCCTGTCCTTCAGGTCTGCAAGCCTTCCTTCCAGAAAGCCAGAGAATATGAGTAAGAGAGGGGAATTGTCACTTATCCACATTTGTTCTCTCTAGGCACCTCACACATGAAATCTCATTCATGCATCACAGTAACATCCTGGACAGATACTGAGAGTTCTGCCATTTTTCGGTTAAGGAACTTGAAACTGAGTGGGAATGAGCAACTGCCCCAAGGGGCACAGCTAATCAGAGGCACTCCTTGGACCTGAACCCCGGTTTTCAGACTCCAAGTTCTATTTTCTATGCTTGAACTAAAGAATAGTTTCTACTGACAGTTTTTCTTGGATTGAGTACCTTGCAGTATTTTCGGGTCATCAAGGATGGATGGTAGGGAAAAGTGAGAGAGAAAGAAGGAATAAAGACAGGCCTAATCAGGGGAAAAGGAGATGTGGGGAAAACTATGCTTTTCCTCTAGGGTCCTGGTATCAAGATTGCCCCAAGGAGGCAGCAGACCCCTCTGCAGCATTGTAGGCCCTGGTTATAAAGATGCAGGCACAGTGTGGGGACCCTCGGGGAAGGAGTGGGTAGGAGAAGGAAGAGAGTTCCCTCTCAGCTCAAGAGGCAGGTGCCATATATCCAATTATGGACCACCTTGAATTGGGATGAGCTCCTCCTCCCTTGAATGGAGTGCAAGCAGAGTCTAAATGGACATGTAGCAGAGAGGGGATAAAACAGATGCAGGCTCAAGAGCAGGAAAAGAGGGCCTGGAGAGTGATGGCCTGACTTCTTGGCCCATCACTGCCAGCCTTGGTCATGACATTAACACTTGGCCTCATCTGTAAAAACGACAGTGTGGGGCTGCATTGGTAGATCTCACTACTAATACTGATAATTGCATACTTCTCCAATTTGCAAGGAGTAAAAGTTAGTAAGACTAAAAATCTTTCAACTTTAAGCTTTTTAAAAAATCTTCCTTTTAAACTTTGGTAACTGCTATTGCTAGTCTGTATTAGAATCTAGCATGATATGGTATCTGATTTAATGTAAGTGCATTTGCAAATTTTCTGATAAATATATTAAAATGTCTTCAAAATAATGGCTGCCTGTGAGTGCCAGCCTTGTGCCAGGTACTCATATACGTGATCTCATTTCTCACAACTGTTCTGGGATGTTAGGTATTTTTATACCTATTTACATGTAAGGAAATGGGCCTAGAGCCATGAAATAATTCAGCCAAAGACGTACAGCTACAACAGTGGTCCAGTGGAAATAAAACTTAGTTCCTGAGACCCCACCATGTCCCCCTGCCCATGTCCTCTCTTTGGAGGTGTTTCCCAAAGAGCCATTCCAGATGCCCTTACACCAGGGCAGACACTTCCCCACAGAAGTGCACAGCCTCTCCCTACTCTGGCATCCTGGGGTCCTTGCCCACTTTTCCATCCCAGCCTTTCCCACATCCTCCAGGGCAGGGTGTGGCTTACCTGCCAGCTCCTCTTGCCTGTGATGACTCATCTGGTGCTCACGGGCTCCCTGAGCCCATGCTGTTCATGCTTCCTGCAGCTCTTGCCCTTCATCTTCCCAGGTAGACATTTCATTGGGTTGGCTGAGCACCAGGACTTATCTCAGTTTTACTTGGGAGCAATTTTTGCAGTCCTTTTATGCCAGGAGCCACTCAGTGGAGATTTCCTTAGTAATAATAATCTTTAAAGAACATTTACTTTAAAGAAGAAATATGTGTATATTATAGAGATTTGGAGAACGGTGGAACAGTAGAAGGGAAGGAGCCATCCTGAAAGCCCAGCCACCCATGGGCAATTCATTAGATCAGGGCTGAGTGGCTTTTTGGTTAATTTGTATTTGTTTTTCTTTTTTGTTTTTTCAAAATGGTATCTTACTGCTAAATTTTTTTTTTCCATTCAACATTGTATCATGAACATTTCCCCATGCTATTATACATTCTTCTTAAGTGTTTTTAATGATCACATACTGCTTTATTGAGCAAGTAAATATAATTTTCTAATATGCTTCCCTGTAATCACTACAGTGTGGTAGGACTTTTTTTAAAGTCTTTATAGTGATGCCATGGACATATTTGCAGATGTTTGTTTTTTAATAAAATTAATTCCCAATGAATTCTTTAACACAGATTCCTTGATGCTGATCTCAAACACATTATTTTTGTCTTTTCTACTACTTAGGGTAATTTCAGGGTATCCTTTGCCTTAATGCATTTTGCTTCACAGTATCAGAAGTGAATGGCCTCTAGTTTCCTGGAGGAAGACTAAAGGAAAGAGAGTCTCACTTTGTAGAAGATCTTTCAAAGCCTGTCCAATCTGACCTCTGAGCTCCACTTCCATTCCTTTAGGCTTTGCTGTGTTAGCTCATTCTGTTCTTTTCTACCTATAGACATTCTGGTTACCTTCCAGAGACCAGGTAAAGTGCTTTATCATTTGTACTTCTCTGGTCATCCTTGTCATAATCAGTCACTCCTAACATCCTTGCGCAGCCCAACTATTGTGATGTAGCCTATTGATTATGTCTGCTTTCATCAGAAGACTGACTTTCTTGAGGGCAGGGGCCAGGCCTGATTTGGATCTGTGCTCTCCATTGCCCAAGCACAGGGCTTGACTGAGAAGTGGTGCTCAGTGTGTGTGTGTCATAGGTGATGGAGCAGAATAAGAACTGACATGCTCTCTTGTTTACTTTTAGGGCATACTTCTTGAGCACCGAGAAAAAGAATTTGGGGACAAAGTAAACCCAGTTTCTGTTCTGGAAGCGGCTAGGAAGATCAAACCACAGACCCCAGACTTAGAGAAAAAATGATTTCACTGAAACTGTCCGACTCAGGGATAACTGGGGTACTCACTTATGTTCATGGGATGAGTTAATGTTTCATTCGTGTCTCTAAGGAGTTAGAATCCATTTGTACCTTATTCTTAGTATGGATTATTAGAATATTTTTGAATTGTACTCTGTTTAGGCCCAATAAGCCAAAATAGCTCCAAAACAAACCTAACAAAAGTCTAAAGAAATGAGTAGGGTTATTTCAGTTAAAAGCTGACTTAAACTTGACCATTGCCTCTTATTACAATAACAGTGCTGTTATTTGCAATGCTTTTTATGTTCATGTCTTCAGAAATCAAGAACAAATGATTTTTTACTTAAAGATTAGAGAATATAAGGTTTTTTGCTTGTGTGTTTTCTATTAATGACTTGTTAGATAAAGTAAGACTCACATGATAAAAATGATATGCTCCAAGGTGATTTGATACAGGTAACTTATGAAATGAAATTTCTTTTTCCATTGTCTTCTGGTCTAATCTCAGAGGTTTGTCCTTTTAGAAGAAATGATCCTCTCTGGCTCTAAGAAACTATGCATCAAAAAACATCCTGTCTTTTAAAATTACCTATATGTACAAGTTTTTCTAATAAATCTAACAATGAAAATATTTACCGCAGTGCTGGCTGAATTTAAATCACTGGTTCCAAAAATGTTGAAGGTGGGGAGAGGGGTGGAGGTTGGCTCTGGAGTCAGAAGCTCCTCTAGTTCTGATGATCTTAAGAAGTTTCATCCAGTCATCCATGGTTTTGACAGTGTTGTCTTTCCTGGAGAAAAATGACTGTGGTATTTAAAATTGGTAGCTGCTTTTCTATTGGTGATCTATTAGCCTGAATTTGGCAGATCAAGAAGAGAAAGAACACAGTTTTAGGATGAAATGTAACTTAACTCATTGAGGTTTTGTTTTATTTTGTTTTGTTTTTGCACGGGCAGGCACTGAAAATCAAACCCGGGTCTCTGGCATGGCAGGTGAGAACTCTGCCTACTGAGCCACTGTGGCCTGCCCTTAACTCATTAAGCTTTTACATCTGAAATTTTGTCATAGGAGTGATTATGAGGTCAGCAAGAGCCCAGTGGGAACTCTGCCCATCTTTAGATGTCTACTCAAGGCATCAAATTGGCCAAGGAATCGGTAGGTGGGGGTGAGTGGGGAGAAGAATTTACTGGGGATTAGATAAGCCTGGAGGAGGGGAGTCCATGTTTATCTAGGAAAACTAGAGTGGAGTGTGAGGTTGGTCATAAAGCTGGGAATGTCGGAATGTATTGGGATTACATGTTCAGAGTGAGTAGAGGCAAGTGGTTCAGAACCATAACTGTGACTGTCATGGTTAGGGACAGGTGTCAACTTGGCCAAGTTGTGGTACCTGTTCATCTGATTGGGTAAGCGCTGTCCTGTCTGTTGCAATGAGGACATTTCATAGGATTAGGTCATGATCACATCAGCTACATCCACAGCTGATTCCATCTGTAAACAGCCAAAGGGGAGTGTCTTCTGCAATTAGTGATGCTAAATCCAATCATGGGAAGCCTTTTAAGGAGGACTCAGAGGAGACAGGTTGCATTCCTGCTTTGGCTGGTGAGCCTCTCCTGTGGAGTTCATCCAGGCCATCCATTGGAGTCATCGGCTTCGCAGCCTGCCCTGTGGATTTTGGACTCTGCATTCCTACGGTCACGTGAGACACTTTCATAAATTTTTTATTTGCAAGTGTTCCCTGTTGATTCTGTTTCTCTAGAGAACCCTAACTAATACAGTGACCATGACTGACTGTATATGGTGAAGACAGATCCATGAAGGACTGGGCTTCTGCAGTCTTCTAGGCAACACTCCTCAATACTTGGACTCAGTGCCATCCGTCCTCCAGCAGTGTTAATTGCTGGGACTCTAGTTAAGAGGCTGCCTGGATAACAAATGAAAATCCTTAGGTGTTTAGAAGACACTAGATGATTCTGAAACAGTTCTTTTACAACGTATGAAGAAGTACAGCCCGAGAAAACATTGTTCCATTGATGCATAAAGAAAAACCTTACAGTGATGTCTTTCACCAGCTTTTATTCTCCCAGGTCCTCATCTGCAATGCCATCTTCCCTCTCTGATTAACATGGCGTGATGAGAAGATTAGGTTGAATCAAGAGGTGGGTTCAAGTTCTAGTTTAACCATGTGACCTTGAGTAAAGCTATGACCCTCTACGTATTCACTAGTAAAATGAATATAGTAATTCCTGCCTGCCATTCGGGACTATTTTGAAAAGTCATTGAGGGATGATAAATACTATAAAGCAATGCTTCTGAAATCTTAAAATAGAGATTCCAATCTTTTTAAATAAATCTTGTTAAAATAGAGATTCCAATATGGTAATCTGGGGTGGGACCTAGGTATCTGCATTTCTAGCAAGCTCCTGGGTGATCGTGATGCTTCTGGGGTCCATGGATCATACTTTAAGAAACAAGTCTATAAGGGACCTTACAAATCAAAGATGTTAACCTCTGGGCTTTATACTTGAAGCTTTGACAACCTTTGACAAACATTAGCTGGCTCCCTTCTTATTTATTTGATAAACTAATTGAAAATCTATCACAGTGCAAAATACCAAGATAATTCAAGAAGAAGTAAGATAGAGTCCTTGCTGTAAAACTGGTGGTTCTCAATCTTGGATGCACAGCAGGATCACCTGAGGGAGCTTTAAAAAATTCAGATTCCCCTGGTCACACCCCCAGACCAAATAAATCAGAATAAATCAACAATATTTTCTTAAAGCTCCTAGAATGACTCCATTGTGCAGGTAAGGTTGAGAACCACTGCACTAAAGGAACTCAGTGTCAACTGTTCAGGAGCCCACTTCTACAATTCTAGAGATCTGAACCAGAGCCAGACTGCCTCTGATAATCTCTAATGAGTTGTGGGGAAAAGTCACTGGATGGCAAGGGTCAGGGATGACATGGACAAGGAGGTTGAGGGGGTAGGGCCTGGAGTTGAACCTTTAAGGTAGAGAAGATTTAGAGAGGTGGACAGAGTTAAGAATCCATTTCAGGTAGGATTAAATCCGAGGACCAAGGGGTGGCCAGTGAGAAAGCAGACAGTAGGTATGGGGTGAGAGAGAGGAGTCTGCCCTCTTTTGTTTACTTCATTCTAGATCCTCTTCCCAAATACATTTATTGCTCAAAAACAGGACCTGTATCTGCTTTTTCTCCCTTTTCCCAAAGCCAGGCTTATCATTGTGAGTTAGGAAGGTAAGATCTGAGGGAAGAGGCTATTGGGGCCTGTGGACATAAAGTGTGGAAGCAACCAAGGGATAGGGACAAAATACTTCTCCCCAGCTATGGCTGCCTTCCCTCCTCTATCCTGGTTTACTAATGTTCCATGGGGCAAGCAGACAGGTGTATATTTATGAGTGTATATTTGGCAGATAGTAGAAAGGAGAAGGATTCTTGTTCTGGTTTAACCCCTCTATAGAGATTGCAGCACAGCTTGCTGGTGCTCAAATATGACATAAAGGCCTAGTCCTCCAAACTCCCTGAGTGTGGTTCTTCTGGTTGAAACTATTATGTACCCCAGAAAAGCCATGCTTTCATCCTGGTCCAATTTTGTGGGGCCAGACCTTTTGTTTAGGGTGGAAGCCTTTGATTAGATTGTTTTCCTGGAGAGTGACCCACTCAGTTGTGGGTATGACCTTTTGGTTAGATCACTTGCATGGAGATATGACACTCAGTTGTGGCTGTGGCCTTTTGATTATATGGAGACATGACTCCACCCATTCAAAGTGGTTCCTGATTAATTTACTAGAGTCCTTTCAAAGGAGAAACATTTAGGAGAAACCTCATATGCAGATGCTTTGAGAACAGTTGTGTCAGAGTCAACAAAGACAGATATTTGGAAATGCTTGGAGTGCCAACAGAGAGAGCAGACACCTAGACACAGACCTTTGGAGATGCAAAGCTTAGCAGATGTTGCCATGCGCTTGCCCATGAGATGCTAAGCACGCCAGAATCCAGAGTTTTGCCCTAGAGAAGCTAAGAGAAGACCCACAGACACTTAGAGAGGAAACCTCTCAAATCTGAAGATAGAAACAATGGAACTGGGAATAAGGACCAGGAGATGCCAGTCACGTGCCTTCCCAGACATCAGCCTTTCTTTTTTTTTAGCCTTTCTCATATTTTTATTCCTAATTTTGTTTATAATTATTTAAACATACATTCTGTAATCTTTATTCAATAATTTGTTATCTGATGTTCTTAGAAGTCTAATCCTGCTTTCATTTTGTCTGATGACTCTCCACCATGGTAGGCTGTTTCTGTATGTGTGTATGTGTGTACGTATGTGTTTATTCTTTGGATTTTGAGCATGTTTAAACTAGGACTTTGCTGCAGAAATGCTGAAGAGTTCTTTGATTCTGCTACTGGCTTGGGGCTAATTTTTATGCTAATTCTTCAGCTAGTAGTTCTTGACCACACAGTTTAAATCTGAATTCTAAACCTGTGTGTGACTGCAAATTCTTGGGGAACCTGTTCCCCTCAATCCCAGAGGAAAGTTTCCCTGTTCTCTCTCTATGCCAGTGGGACAAGTTTTTCTAGCTCATCTCTTCACCAAAGATGATGCATTCAGGATACCAATTTTATGCAGTCTTATTTCTAACCTCCTTCCTGGCATGGATCTAGTCTTATTTCTCATTCCTGTGTGGACATAAATGCTCATGAGAAAAAAATCAGCCCATACACCCTCTGCCTGACTCTAGCAGCCACAGCCAGTACATGTGCTGACCACCCTGGTTTTCTTGTCCATCTTTTTCCCCAGCAGCTAGCAGCTTCCTTTCTTCCCTCAAAATTTAACTTTTTATTTAAAATAATGTCATACTTTAGCCAGCATCTCTAAACGTTGATAGCAGGGGTGTTTTAAGGTCATCTCATCTGTAACACTGATGGCATGAGAAGTCCTTTCAGAGGTGATTTTGATGGTCAGAGTAGCTCAGCAGGGACTATTTTCTAGAAAATCAGGCCCATTTGAATGGAAAGAATGCCCTCTACCTCCCTCTTATGTTAGATGTTTCTGTTCCTGTAAGAAGTTCGTGTGGAGGGTGAGTTTCTGAGCTCCATTCTGGCTTATTCTGGTAGCTCTGCTCACCTTGATGGTATTTATTTCAGTTTATGACAAAACCAACCAAGGATGGCTGTATGATGACTGAGCCAGGAGAATGTGACAACCCAAGACCAACAGCCATTACAAAAGCCCAGCTTACCCTGGCTAGCAGGCTCCAGGACTGGCTGTCCAGGAGTTCCTGTGGGCAGACTGTCCATTAGGGCCATGACATTCCAACCAGTGAGGAGGAACTGAAGGAAAGGGAGGCTGGTGATGGCTGCTTCACCAAAGACTGCTTCCTGTGGCCACAACAAAAAGATGCACCCCTGTTTCTATGTCCTATTTCCTGAGGAGCTCCAAAGATCTGGGAACCACAAACAAATCCTAATGAGGATGGGGACAGACAAGAAGGGAAGGAATCAGAACCCGTCTGCCTAAAGTCTCTACTAGCTGGGAGGACAGGCTGATTCTGGGCAGACCTGCCTGTTTAGCAACAATCAATGGGAGCAAGAGGACTGACCAACAAGGCTATGTGCACACCATTGGTGCTGGTCACTCAGAGTCCTATGTGTGTCACTAGGGCGGATTAGGTCAGAGGCTTTCAGAGCTGCTCAGGGAAGCCTTGGTATGATGTGAGTTTCTGAAAACTGTTTTGGGAACATCATGCATCAATCAGTAAAAGCAAGGGAACTGGGGAGGGGAGAGAGGAGAGACCTCAAAGAAAGTCTTTCTGTTTTCACCATATTCAGATGCTCACAGATGGGCTAAAGAACAGAATCATGGAAGCTTCAGTTGGACAAACACCATCCAGTTCAACCTTCTGGTCTAAGAATGGGTTCCGCAACCCCCTTGCCAGAGAGCCTCCTGCTATGGGACTCTCACTGATAATGCCAAAGTGGGACTGAACTTATTTTAATCTTCTGCTTATTTTGTGATTAAAATCTGCCTTTCAGCCATTTTCACCGTTTGGGAAAACATCTGCTCTTGCTCAACTATGCCAACATTCGGGTACCACAGAAATCCCTTGATTTGCTTCCACCCAGAGGCCTATCATATTTCTCTTCCTCTCCAGATTTGACCTGGTTCATTCCAACTTTCCTCATTTACAGTGGTCCCAGAGTTGGACATCAACTACTGAAGGAGATATGTTTTTTTTTCTCTCATAGTTTCCAAGGATGGGGCTGCCAGATGGTCAGAGACTCTCTGGCTGTCAGCCCAATCACAGCAACATCAAGTGCTTGCTAGGCAGTATCAGATAGAGGGAAGGCTCACACAGAACAAAGCTGAGGCCTTGACCTACCCAAACATAAGTGGGTATGAGAGGAAAGATTCCAAGGAAGCTCTGAACTTTTCACTGCATGGAGACAGTTTCCCAATACAGGGGCTTGTCTGGAAGCCCAGAGGGCCTGAATTTGTTTCCTAAACTGGTAAACTCTTTCCCTTTGATACCACCAAGAAAGGGACAAGACTATACAGCCTTAGAATTTGACTAAAGAGCAATGTCCTCCCTTCCCTACTCAACCCTGACAGTCTGATCCTGTTCTTATCCAGGGTAAGATGACCACTTTGTTTTGCTTATCTGCAGCTTATATAGACAGAGACAGAAAGAGGGACAAGAGACCAACCCTGGCATCCAGCCCACAGACATGCTGGGTAGGAAAGACTGCAGTGTACTGCTAACTTGTAGAGGACATGTCCCCAGAAATGTTCACTCATTTCCTGACACAGTGGCCCAGTTCTGCCTCATCACTTTCAGGGTCATTGGCTTTCAGGTTCACCATGCTCTCTTTGTACTGAGTTATGAGGGCTTCCTCCTGCCTTCCCTGATTCAGAAGCATGGAGAGGACTTATGGTCAGAGATAGCTGTGAGAACCCAGGGCTCCTCAGAGCAAGGTGACACCCTGGCTATCCATCAAGAAGTGAAAAGAGGCTGACTAGTGGGACAAAGTCCTCCCAGAAGTAGTCTGGCTGAACCACATTTTTGCTTTCTCACTTGAGACTCAGTCCTGATTACACCTGTACATAGGGAAGACATCCTCCCACTTCTCTGAATATGAGAGAAAACAAAGCCCATGGATGAACACTAAAGGCCCAAACTAGAAAGTTATTTTATCCTGTCCCTGCATATAATACAGAAAATTGAGATCAAATGTGTTCTGTAAAGATGATCAAAGGTGTCCTTCAGAGGATGTTCCTTGGAAGGCAGAAAACTCTGTGTTCTCTCAGCTGGTCCTGGCCTTGGAGTAGAGTGGCTGGCGCTCTGGGCTGATAGTTCAACAGCTCCACTAGAGCAGGTTGGAGTTGCTATAAGTCTTGTCCTTCAAGATGCTGGCAGTGAGACCTTATTTTCTCTGTGCTACCTGGAGGCCAACCATGGTTTTCAAGTAATTGTGCTTCTGTTCTGTCTTGACTTTGGCATTGTAGAAGGAGATGGCATCTGGGCCCTCAGGCAGCGACATCAGCCTTTCTTGAGTGAAGGTTTCTTTCTCTGGATGCCTTAGTTTGAACATTTTTGTGGTTTTAGCACTGTAAATTTATAGCCTAATTAATTCCCTTCTTAAAAGCCATTCCATTTCTGGTATATTGCATTCCAGCAGCTTTAACAAACTAAAACAGGTCTGATCACTGATCACTGTCTCAGATCCCTTGAACAGACACAGCAGAGGAATCTTAAGCACAGTAACTTTCCCCAAAGCTACAGAAAACAGTTAAAGGGCTGCAATAACTGCGCAAGGCTGAATCAAGAAACTACAGCTTCAAAAACCATAGAAGTTCCTGACATCTTTGCTGGCCACTGTTCCACCAGCTTGCACTCCCATTGTGGGTCCCTGGCCCTGTTCTAGAGGGAGCAGAAGGGCCCCTGTGCACATACTGAGGTGCATGTGTGCCAGTGCCAGTCTATTAAGTGGAAGTCTGAGGTACTGAGCTTGGGAATGTTTTCAGGCTTGCCCTCCCAGAGTTTGTCCCAAGGCAGAGAAGTGGCTTGCAGATGACTGGGATAGTGTGAGAAACAATTAAGTCAGAGTGGCATGGGGAAAAGAACTACCTACATTGAGTCACCCAAAAGAGTACCCAGGAAGGGAGGAGGTCTGTTTCAATGGGAGTAGAGTAGGTATTCACTGGAACTCCTATAAACTGTGAGTGGAGAGTTCCTAAGGCTGCTAGCAAGCACAAGGCCAAAAAATGAAGCAGGCTCCATGGCTCCACACAGGCTAAGATAATATAGAGGGAACCCTGCACTTTGCCTTTCCCTTGTAATGATCTTCTTGATAGAAGGGCTAAGCTCAGACGGAGACCACCAGCCAAAGCAGAGTTAAGTTGCAATAACTGTGAAAGGTACTTTTTTTACTTTGGTTTGTTTCGCGTAGCTCCTGGCATTCAAGAGAATCTCTGACGTATCACGAGGTGGATACAAACTTAGAAAATAGCTCAGGGGTGACATGGGAGATGACTCCCAAGGATGAGTCTGGCCCCGGCACTGTGGGGTCAACAATGCCATCCTGACCAAAAGAGGGGAAAAAGTGTAACAAATAAGATATCAGTGGCTAAGAGAATTCAAATAGAGTTGAGAGGCTATTCTGGAGGTTGAACATTTTTATGGTTTTAGCACTGTAAATTTATAGCCTAATTAATTCCCTTCTTAAAAGCCATTCCATTTCTGGTATATTGCATTCCAGCAGCTTTAACAAACTAAAACAGGTCTGATCACTGATCACTGTCTCAGTGACAGTGTTACGCATTGCTACCTACCATAACTTGTCAAACTCCAACCAAAACCATTGCTGTCAATCCTGAAGAACACCTAGGGCATTATATAAGATTCTACAAAGGCTGCATGCACTAGGGTAACTTTCCAGAAATCTACAACCTCCAGATAGGTCCCTGGACCAGATAAGTCCTGAAATGCAGAAGGGCCAGCCTCTCCAAAACATCAGCTAGTTCCATTCCCCTATCCCATATTATCGATACCCCTTACAACAAGAAAAAGTTAAAATGGGCATAGCCCAAATACCCCTAAAGAGTGGGAGAAAGATCAAAGGTAATGGTGGAGTTATAAGGAGAAGGTAGGGTTTAACAAACAAGTATGATTGCTGAGCCATTATATTGATATTTCTTTTAGTCTGTAGTATCTTAGAGCAGCTAGAAGTAAAAACCTAAAATTGTTGAATTGCAACCTATACCAAACCCTGAAATCTGTTTTTCAACTAATAGTTATGCTGTGCTTTGAAATCTATTGTTTTTTTGTATATATGTTGTTTTTTACATAAAAGAAAAAAAGTCTATTATGATGATAAATGCACAGCTATATGATGATATTGTGAACCATTGATTGCACACTTTGGATGATTACATGGTATATGAATATATAATATATATCAATAAAAATAAATAATTTAAAAAAACAGCTCGTGGGCTAAATCTCAGAATTAACACTTCAAAATATTAAAATGTACAGTGTGCAACAAAAGACAACAAGCAGGAAATGATGGCCCATCCAACAGAATAAGATAAAAGTCCAGAAACCATCAATGAAGAAGACTGGACTTTGGAGTTATCAGACAAAAATCTTTAAAAAATTATTCTCATAGCTCAGTTAAACCCAAAGAAATGGAGGCCAGAATGGGAATGAGAGTTTGTAATTCCATATAGTTTAATGTAATACCCAGATAGATCCCAGAGTATGTTGGGCAGATAATTAAAAAGTATTAGGGACTTCCAAGTCAATAGGCCAAGCCCTTGATCTTTTTCTTTTTTTTAAATATTTTTATTGAGATATCTTCACACACATAAAGTCCATCCAGAGTGTTTAATCAGTCACTCATAATATTGTCACATTGTTGTGTATTCCTCACCATGATCATTTTTAGAACATTTACATCACTCCAGAAAAAGAAATTAAGAGACAAAAGAAAAAATATATACATGTCATACCTTAGAGAGAGAGGTCAAATCTGATGAACAAAAGAGGTTCTCTGGAGGTGACTCTTATGCATAATTGTAAGTGGCTTTCTACTTTGCAGGAATAAATTTCATAGGGGTGAACACCAAGATCAAGGCCTCAGCCTATTGAATTGGTGGTCCCCACTGCTTGCGAGAATATCAAAAATTCCCCAGATGGGGAAGTTTAATAGTTCCTCCTTCCTCCCCAGTCCCACAAGGGGAATTTGCAAATATTTTTTATTCTCTGTCCAAATTACTCTGGATACATAAAGGTACTTGCTCTAGTTTGTTAGCTGCCAGAATGCAATATACCAGAAACAGAATGGCTTTTAAAAAGGGGAATTTAATAAGTTTCTAGTTTACAGTTCTAAGGCCAAGAAAATGTCCCAATTAAAACAAATCTATAGAAATGTCCAATCTAAGGCATCCAGGTAAAGATACCTTGGTTCAAGAAGGCCGATGAAGTTCAGGGTTTGTCTCTCAAGTGGAAGGGCATATGGCGAACACAGTCAGAGTTTCTCTCTCATCTGGAAGGGCACATGGTGAGCACGGTGTCATCTGCGAGCTTCTCCTGGCTTCCTGTTTCATGAAGCTCCCCGGGAGGCATTTTCCTTCTTCATCTCCAAAGGTCGCTGGCCAGTGGACTCTGCTTCTCGTGGCTATGCTTTGCTCTCTCTGAATCTTCTAGTCTCCAAAATGTTGCCTCTTTTATAGGACTCCAGTAAACCAATCAAGACCCACCCAAATGTGGAACATGATATTCAGGAGTGAAAATCTCTCACTGGCAACATAGAACATGACTCCCAAGGAAAAGTCTGGTCCTGATGCCATGGGATCTAAACGCCTTCCTGAGCAAAAGGGAGAAAAGAAATGTAACAAAATAAGGTAATGACTAAGAGAGTTCAAATAGAGTCAAGATGGAGACATGCCTCCAGATAATCCAGTTTAACAACCACTCTTGATTAAATCTCATCTCCAGGGAGACGATCTAATTACAGTTTCAAACATACAGTGCTGAATAGAATTAGAAGCAGCTGCCTTTACAAAATGGGATTAAGATTAAAACATGGCTTTTCTAGGGTACATACATCATTTCAAACCAGCACAGTACTCGATGTACAGCAAGATCTCACGTCCTATTCAAGATTCCATGTAATAATGGTGTTCAAATAAATTGACCATTTAAGCTAAATTAGACAATGTGCTACCCAAAATAAAAATTTTACACCAAATAAACATCTCTTCCTTTAGTCTCACACAGAAGTTGAAGTTTCAAAATTATAGACTATCATCCTTTACCCTCTATTTTGATTTTCCAAGTCCTATCCAGATCAGCTTCATGCATATCACTTTTTCAACTGTTTTCAACAGTTGCTGTATGGGTAATGCTGACTTTCATAGCTTCAGAGCTCTAACTCTGAGTCTCAGGTGTCACACAAATACCCGAAGTTTCAGGGAATGACCAGGCTATACACAAATAGCTCAGTATCTCAGAATTTAGAAATAATAGTTACAACTCCTGAAAATATGTGACTGCTGTAAGAGCTTACAATCTAGAACCCTTTACAATAGGCCCCAACCTGATAACCCATGTTCTCAACTTCAATTCTCCAAGTTTGTTTATTATAGTTAGTCCATATGAGTGAGGCATGATAATATTTGTCTTTTTGTTTCTGACATTTCATTCAACATACTGCTCACAAGTTTCATTCACCTAGTTGCATGCCACACAACCTTCTTGTGCCTTCATTCCTTCTTGCAGCCACTCAGTAGTCCATTGTATGTAAACACCTCAGTTCCCCCTTTCATTCTTCAGTCTTCGTACTATTAGGCCACCTCTATCCATCGCAAATCATGAACACTGCTGCTATAAACACCAGTGTGCAAATGTCCATTTGTGTCCCCATTTTCAGTTCCTTCAAGTATATACCTAGCAATGGGGCTTCAGGACCATATGACAACCCCACCTCTAAACTCCTATGGAATCACCACACTGCCCTCCAGACTGGCTCCACCTCTGAGCTTCCCTTCCAACAGTGAATAGGTACATCTCTTTCTCCACATTTTCTCCAGCACTTGTATCTCTCAGTTCATTTTTAAACAGTGTCATGCGCACATTGTACAATCCAACCTAAGTATAAAAATCAATGGTTCCTGGTATAATCACATAGCTATGCCTTCCCCAGTACAATCCATATGAAGACATTTCCTTTTCTTCTGCAAAGAATCCCACACCCCTCCCCCATATCCCTCGCTTTTTGACATTTAGTTTTGACTTACTGCCTTTGTTACATGGAATGGAAGCATATTACAATGTTACTGTGAACCATAGACCCTAGCTTGCATTGATTGTATTTTTTCCTGTGTAACATCCCATTTTAAATACCTTGCAATGCTGACATTCTTTTGTTCTCTCTCATGCAAAAACCTTCTTATATCTGTACATTTTACCACCATCATTGTCCACTCTAGGCATTCCTAAGTTATACCATCTTGGTCTTTATCCTCTATCTTTCCTTCTGCTTTCATATGTGCCCTCAGCCCCTTCTCCCTCAACCATACTCACATTCAGCTTCATTCATTGTAGACAGTATTGTGCTGCCCAGTTCTGAAGTTTTACAATGTCTTGCTGCACCTTCTGTACTCCTTCAGCACCAAATGCCCAATCTGTATCCTCTTTCTATCTCCTGATAATCTGTGATCTTAACTAAGCCCTTGATCATGAGGCTTGCTCTTATTTTGTAGCAGACAGCTCCTGTTTGCCCAAGCCATTTCCTCTCACAGCAGGCAGGCCCCTGTTTACCTAGGCCATTTCCCCTTTGAGAAGTCTCACTTGCCCAGGAATGTTTGAAATTGCACACAGGCAGCATAAGAAAAATCCCTGTAGAGACCCCTCCCTTCTGTACATCGGCATGTAGCCAAGCGCTTCCCTTAAAACCCTGTAACAACCTCCGCTGGAGGCTCAGACTTTCAGGGGCTACTTAGCTGAGCGCTATGACCATAGATGAATAAAACCTACTTCCTGAAACTTCGGAGCCTCATTCCAGGTTTGTTCTGTTTCTGAGTAACATTCCTGGAGGCTTGCAGCCTTGTTTCTGGTTTCACGCAACGTTTCCTGTTGCAGACTCATTAAGCCTGTCTATGGTTATGCCTAAGAGTTACTTCCAGAAAACCTCTTTTATTGCTCAGACATAGCCTCTCTGTCTCTCTAAGACCAACTCTGCAAGGGAAATCATTACCCTCACCCGTATGTGGAACATGACATTCAGGAGTGAAAGTCTTCCTGGCAATGTAGGACATGACTCCCAAGGAAGAGTCTGGCCCTTATGCCATGGGACCAACAACACCTTCCTGACCAAAAGGGAGAAAAGAAATGTAACAAAATAAGATATCAATGACTAAGAGAGTTCAAATAGAGTCAAGAAGCTATTCTGGAGGCTACTCTTGTAGGAACTTCAGCTAGACATTGCTAAATGCCACGGTTTGTCATACCCAACTAACATCATTTCTGTTAACCCTAAAGAACACCTTGGGCTCTAACCAAGACTTTACAAAAGTTTCATGTACTAAGTTTACTATCCTGAAACCTATAACCTCCAGAAGGTCTCTAGGCCAGATAACTCCTGAAAACCAGAGGGGCCAGCCTCTCCAAGAATATCAACTAATTCCATTCCCCCATTCTATATTGTTGACACTGCTTTTCAACATGAAAAAGTTAGAATGGGTATAGCCCAAATACCCCTAAATATTGGGAGAAAGATCAAAGGAGAAAGAGGATTCATAACAGAGAAGATAGGATTTAACAAATGAATCTGACTGCTGACTCTTATATTGATAATTATTTTAGTCTCTAGCATCTTGGAGCAGCTAGAAGGAAAAACCTGAAATTGTGAAATTGTAACCCATAGCAAACTTTGAAATCTGTTCTATAACTACTTGTTACAATGTACTTTGAAATTTATTGTTTTTTTGTATATATGTTATATTTTAGATTAAAAATGCTAAAAACAATATCATCCCTAGTATGCCCAACGAGATAAAGGAAAACATGGAGGAAAAACTAAAGGATATGAGGAAAACAATGAATGAGTATGGGAATCTCTCAATAGGAACCAAACAGAAATACTGGAGTTGAAGAAAAACTGAATTTAAAAATTCCCTAGAGAGTTTCAATAGAAGATTGGTGCTGGCAGAAGAAAGAAGCAGGGACCTCAAGGACAAAATAATTGAGATCATTCAGACAGGAACAGAAAGAAAAAAGAGTGAATAGAATCTAAGAGACCTGTGGGACACCATCAAATGTACTAATGTACACATTATGGGAGTCATAGAGAAAGAAGAAAGAAAGGCTCAAAAGGAATATTCAAAGAAATGATGGCAGAAAAATTCCCAAATTTGAAGACAGACATGACTGTGCACATCCAAGAATCCAACGAACCCCGAAGAGTAAAAACTCAAAAAGAATCATGCCCAGTCACAGTAATCAAAGTATCCAATGTCGAGGACAAGCAGAAGCTCTGAAAGGGAAAAGCAACAAATTATGTACAAGGGAACCCCAATAAGATTAAGCACTGATTTCTCATCACAAACCCTGGCAGCAAGAAGGAAAGTATAAAATATTTAAAGTGCTGAAAGAAGGCAATTGCCAATCAAGAATTTTATACCTGACAAGATTTTCTTTCAAAAATGAGGGAGATATTAAGGTATTCCCACATAAACATAAGCTGAGAGAGAATTCCTTACCACTAGACCTGCTCTGTAAGTAATGCTAAAGAAGTTCTTCACACTGTGAGGAAAGGACATTCAATAGCGGATCAAAGCAGCATAAAGAAATAAAGACCGACCTTCAGTAAAGGTAACCATAAGGCTTATCATAAATGACAGTATTATTGTATTGCATTTTTTGGTATGTGACTCCACTTCTTACACCTTACAGGTTCTAAAATGCAAATGCTTAAAAAGTAATGATACATTGTGAATGAACCTGTGGGACCTTTGGTGAGGCAAAATAAGCCAGAAACAAAAGAGCAAATATTGTATGGTCTCATTTAGAAAATACTTATAAGAAAACAGGGACCTAGATTGCAACCTTTTATAGCAGTTACGTTTAGCCCAGAGTGGTAATTATTATTTCTGGATTTTGAGAGGCTGTTTTATATATGTATAACCTGGTATTTAGAGGTAAGAATGAAGCCGATCAGGTCAGGATTAAGGTAATTCAGAATACAGGGGTAATGAAGACATTGTCTATATTTTAGAACCTCACCTACTCTGAGACCAAAGGAAGAAAGGTTTATTTTATCCAGAATCTAAATTTTCTGTAGCACATAATCTAACTCAACTTGTCTGGATAGCTCATTTGAACAACTGAAACACAGGGAGCCCAGAATAAGAATGAGGACCTTTAATCCTGTATAGCTTAATGTAATACCTGGATACATCCTAGAATATATTAAGCAGATAGTCAAAAAGTATTGGCAAAGTCCCCTGAGGAATAAGAGAAAAATATGGAACTATTAAACTTAACCATCAGAGAATCCTGTAATACTGTGTCAAACATTGGGGACACCCAAGTCAATAGGACAAATGCTTGATCTTGAGGTTTGCTCTTGTGAAGCTTATGTATGTAGTGGAGAAGCTTAGTCTTATATACCTATAGGTATGCCTGAGAGTTACTTCTGGAGGACCTCTTTTGTTGTTCAGATGTGGCCTCATTCTCTCTAAGCCCAATTCTGTAAGTGAAATCATTGCCCTCCCCTACTACTTGGGACATGACATCCAGGGGTGAAAGTCTCCCTGGCGGCATGGGAGATGACTCCCAGGGATGAGTATGGCCCTGCACTGTGGAATCAAGAATATGACCAAAAAGAGGGAAAAAAATGTAACAAATAAGATATCAGTAGCTGGACTTCCTGGAAGATGGCGGCTTAGTAAGACGCGCGGATCTTAGTTTCTTCTCCAGGACACCTACTAGGGGAGTAGAAACGATACAGAAAGCGCCCAAAGCCACAACAGAGATAAAAAAGACAGCGTACCCCATCCTGGAACGGCTGGCTGGCTGAGAGAGGCAGCTTGGGTGAGATCGCCGAGGCGCGCGGGCATTACCGGGCGGGGTGGCAAGCGGCCGGAGTTACTCCCTTCCCCCTTCCCGGGCCGGCTGGGAGAATTGGAGAGGTGGTCCCCTGAAACCAAGGCGGCTGGCGCCCACACCACGCGCAGCCCCCAGACCAACTGAGAGAATTGGATCAGAAACCCCCAGGCCACGGAGAACGGTGACGGGTGCGGGAGGCCCCTTCCAAACCCGTGACTCCCGGGGAACGTGCACTCTCTCGGGCGGGCTGCTGCCGCTGGCGCCCTCCCGCCACGCTTGTTGCCCAGGGCCGACTAGGAAATTCGGACGGGCTCTTTCCCTGGCTGCGGCGACCAGCAACCCTCCCTGCGTTCAGACCCCGGGCCGGCTCAAGCTGCTTCGGCTAGCGAACCCCCAGGACGGCGAGAGTTTTCCAAAGTTTAAGGTCCCACAGCACCTTTTACTGGTGGGACCCGCAGACAAACGTGTGCCACGAGCGCCACCTACTGGGCAGGATAAGAAAAACAGAACCCAGAGATTTCACAGAAAAATCTTCCAAACTTTTGGATCCAATACCCAGGGAAATCTGTCTAAATGCGCAGACGCCAACAGAAGATAACGGATCACGCTCAAATAATTGAAAATATGGCCCAGTCAAAGGAACAAACCAATAGTTCAAATGAGATACAGGAGCTGAGACAACTAATGCTAAATATACGAACAGAAATGGAAAACCTCTTCAAAAACGAAATCGATAAATTGAGGGAGGACATGAAGAAGACATGGGCTGAACATAAAGAAGAAATAGAAAAACTGAAAAAGCAAATCACAGAACTTATGGAAGTGAAGGACAAAGTAGAAAAGATAGAAAAAACAATGGATACCTACAATGATAGATTCAAAGAGACAGAAGACAGAATTAGTGATTTGGAGGATGGAACATCTGAATTCCAAAAAGAAACAGAAACTATCTGGAAAAGAATGGAAAAATTTGAACAGGGTATCAGGGAACTCAAGGACAATATGAACCGCACAAATATACGTGTTGTGGGTGTCCCAGAAGGAGAAGAGAAGGGAAAAGGAGGAGAAAAACTAATGGAAGAAATTTTCACTGAAAATTTCCCAACTCTTATGAAAGACCTAAAATTACAGATCCAAGAAGTTCAGCGCACCCCAAAGAGATTAGACCCAAATAGGCGTTCTCCAAGACACTTACTAGTTAGAATGTCAGAGGTCAAAGAGAAAGAGAGGATCTTGAAAGCAGCAAGAGAAAAAAAATCCATCACATACAAGGGAAACCCAATAAGACTATGTGTAGATTTCTCAGCAGAAACCATGGAGGCTAGAAGACAGTGGGATGATATATTTAAATTACTAAAAGAGAAAAACTGCCAACCAAGACTCCTATATCCAGCAAAATTGTCCTTCAAAAATGAGGGAGAAATTAAAACATTCTCAGACAAAAAGTCACTGAGAGAATTTGTGACCAAGAGACCAGCTCTGCAAGAAATACTAAAGGGAGCACTAGAGTCAGAACCAAAAAGACAGAAGAGAGAGGTATGGAGAAGAGTGTAGAAAGAAGGAAAGTCAGATATGATATATATATAATACAAAAGGCAAAATGGCAGAGGAAAATATTATCCAAACAGTAATAACACTAAATGTTAATGGACTGAATTCCCCAATCAAAAGACATAGATTGGCAGAATGGATTAAAAAACAGGATCCTTCTATATGCTGTCTACAGGAAACACATCTTAGACCCAAAGATAAACATAGGTTGAAAGTGAAAGGTTGGGAAAAGATATTCCATGCAAATAACAACCAGAAAATAGCAGGAGTGGCTATACTAATATCCAACAAGTTAGACTTCAAATGTAAAACAGTTAAAAGAGACAAAGAAGGACACTATATACTAATAAAAGGAATAATTAAACAAGAAGACATAACAATCATAAATATTTATGCACCGAACCAGAATGCCCCAAAATACGTGAGGAATACACTGCAAACACTGAAAAGGGAAATAGACACAAATACCATAATAGTTGGAGACTTCAATTCCCCACTCTCATCAATGGACAGAACATCTAGACAGAGGATCAATAAAGAAATAGAGAATCTGAATATTACCATAAATGAGCTAGACTTAACAGACATTTATAGGACATTACATCCCACAACAGCAGGATACACCTTTTTCTCAAGTGCTCATGGATCATTCTCAAAGATAGACCATATGCTGGGTCACAAAGCAAGTCTTAACAAATTTAAAAAGATTGAAATCATACACAACACTTTCTCGGATCATAAAGGAATGAAGTTGGAAATCAATAATAGGCAGAATGCCAGAAAATTCACAAATACCTGGAGGCTCAACAACACACTCTTAAACAACGAGTGGGTCAAAGAAGAAATTGCAAGAGAAATTAGTAAATACCTCGAGGCAAATGAAAATGAAAACACAACATATCAAAACTTATGGGATGCAGCAAAGGCAGTGCTAAGAGGGAAATTTATTGCCCTAAATGCCTATATCAGAAAAGAAGAAAAGGCAAAAATGCAGGAATTAACTGTTCAATTGGAAGAACTGGAGAAAGAACAGCAAACTAATCCCAAAGCAAGCAAAAGGAAAGAAATAACAAAGATCAGAGCAGAAATAAATGAAATTGAAAATATGAAAACAGTAGAGAAAATCATAAGACCAGAAGTTGGTTCTATGAGAAAATCAATAAGATTGATGGGCCCCTATCAAGATTGACAAAAAGAAGAAGAGAGAGGATGCAAATAAATAAGATCAGAAATGGAAGAGGAGACATAACTACTGACCTCACAGAAATAAAGGAGGTAATAACAGGATACTATGAACAACTTTACGCTAATAAATACAACAATTTAGAGGAAATGGACGGGTTCCTGGAAAGACATGAACAACCAACTTTGACTCAAGAAGACATAGATGACCTCAACAAACCAATCACAAGTAAAGAAATTGAATTAGTCATTCAAAAGCTTCCTAAAAAGAAAAGTCCAGGACCAGATGGCTTCACATGTGAATTCTACCAAACGTTCCAGAAAGAATTAGTACCAATTCTCTTCAAACTCTTCAAAAAAATCGAAGTGGAGGGAAAACTACCTAATTCATTCTATGAAGCCAACATCACCCTCATACCAAAACCAGGCAAAGATATTACAAAAAAAGAAAACTACAGACCAATCTCTCTAATGAATACAGATGCAAAAATCCTCAATAAAATTCTAGCAAATCGTATCCAACAACACATTAAAAGAATTATACATCATGACCAAGTAGGATTCATCCCAGGTATGCAAGGATGGTTCAACATAAGAAAATCAATTAATGTAATACACCATATCAACAAATCAAAGCAGAAAAATCACATGATCATCTCAATTGATGCAGAGAAGGCATTCGACAAGATTCAACATCCTTTCCTGTTGAAAACACTTCAAAAGATAGGAATACAAGGGAACTTCCTTAAAATGATAGAGGGAATATATGAAAAACTCACAGCTAATATCATCCTCAATGGGGAAAAATTGAAAACTTTCCCCCTAAGATCAGGAACAAGACAAGGATGTCCACTATCACCACTATTATTCAACATCAAGTTGGAGGTTCTAGCCAGAGCAATTAGACAAGAAAAAGAAATACAAGGCATCAAAATTGGAAAGGAAGAAGTAAAACTATCACTGTTTGCAGACGATATGATACTATACGTCGAAAACCCGGAAAAATCCACAACAAAACTACTAGAGCTAATAAATGAGTACAGCAAAGTAGCAGGTTACAAGATCAACATTCAAAAATCTGTATCATTTCTATACACTAGTAATGAAGAAGCTGAGGGGGAAATCAAGAAACGAATCCCATTTACAATTGCAACTAAAAGAATAAAATACCTAGGAATAAATTTAACTAAAGAGACAAAAGACCTATACAAAGAAAACTACAAAAAACTGTTAAAAGAAATCACAGGAGACCTAAACAGATGGAAGGGCATACCGTGTTCATGGATTGGAAGACTAAATATAGTTAAGATGTCAATTCTACCTAAATTGATTTACAGATTCAATGCAATACCAATCAAAATCCCAACAACTTATTTTTCAGAAATAGAAAAACCAATAAGCAAATTTATCTGGAAGGGCAGGGTGCCCCGAATTGCTAAAAACATCTTGAGGAAAAAAAACGAAGCTGGAGGTCTTGCACTGCCTGACTTTAAGGCATATTATGAAGCCACAGTGGTCAAAACAGCACGGTATTGGCATAAAGATAGATATATCGACCAATGGAATCGAATAGAGTGCTCAGATATAGACCCTCTCATCTATGGACATTTGATCTTTGATAAGGCAGTCAAGCCAACTCACCTGGGACAGAGCAGTCTCTTCAATAAATGGTGCCTAGAGAACTGGATATCCATATGCAAAAGAATGAAAGAAGACCCATCTCTCACACCCTATACAAAAGTTAACTCAAAATGGATCAAAGATCTAAACATTAGGTCTAAGACCATAAAACAGTTAGAGGAAAAAGTTGGGAGATATCTTATGGATCTTACAACTGGAGGCGGTTTTATGGACCTTAAACCTAAAGCAAGAGCACTGAAGAAGGAAATAAATAAATGGGAACTCCTCAAAATTAAACACTTTTGTGCATCAAAGAACTTCATCAAGAAAGTAGAAAGACAGCCTTCACAATGGGAGACAATATTTGGAAATGATATATCAGATAAAGGTCTAGTATCCAGAATTTATAAAGAGATTGTTCATCTCAACAACAAAAAGACAGCCAACCCAATTACAAAATGGGAAAAAGACTTGAACAGACACCTCTCAGAAGAGGAAATACGGATGGCCAAGAGGCACATGAAGAGATGCTCAATGTCCCTGGCCATTAGAGAAATGCAAATCAAAACCACAATGAGATATCATCTCACACCCACCAGAATGGCCATTATCAACAAAACAGAAAATGACAAGTGCTGGAGAGGATGCGGAGAAAGAGGCACACTTATCCACTGTTGGTGGGAATGTCAAAGGGTGCAACCACTGTGGAAGGCAGTTTGGCGGTTCCTCAAAAAGCTGAATATAGAATTGCCATACGACCCAGCAATACCATTGCTAGGTATCTACTCAAAGGACTTAAGGGCAAAGACACAAACGGACATTTGCACACCAATGTTTATAGCAGCATTATTTACAATTGCAAAGAGATGGAAACAGCCAAAATCTCCATCAACAGAAGAGTGGCTAAACAAACTGTGGTATATACATACGATGGAATATTATGCAGCTTTAAGACAAGATAAACTTATGAACCATGTAATAACATGAATGGACCTAGAGAATATTATGCTGAGTGAATCCAGCCAAAAACTAAAAGACAAATATTGTATGGTCCCACTGATGTGAACGGACATTCGAGAATAAACTTGAAATATGTCATTGGTAACAGAGTTCAGCAGGAGTTAGAAACAGGGTAAGACAATGGGTAATTGAAGCTGAAGGGATACAGACTGTGCAACAGGACTAGATACAAAAACTCAAAAATGGACAGCACAATAATACCTAATTGTAAAGTAATCATGTTAAAACACTGAATGAAGCTGCATCTCAGGTATAGGTTTTTGTTTTGTTTTGTTTTGATTTTACTATTATTACTTTTATTTTTTTCTCTATATTAACATTCTATATCTTTTTCGGTTATGTTGCTAGTTCTTCTAAACCAATGCAAATGTACTAAGAAATGATGATCATGCATCTATGTGATGATGTTAAGAATTAATGATTGCATATGTAGAATGGTATGATCTCTAAATGTTGGGTTAATTTCTTTTTTTCCGTTAATTAAAAAAAAGAAAAAAAAAGAGAAGGGATAATTGGAGCTGAAGGGATACAGACTGTACAATGGGACTGGATATAAAAACTCAGAAATGGACAGCACAATACTACCCAATTGTAATGCAATTATGTTAAAACACTGAATGAAGCTGCATGTGAGGTATAGGTTTTTTGTTTTTGTTTTTTTTGTTTTTTTTTCTTTCTATTATTGTTTTAATTCTTATTCTGTTGTCTTTTTATTTCTTTTTCTAAATCGATGCAAATGTACTAAGAAATGATGAATATGCAACTATGTGATGTTATTAAGAATTACTGATTGTACATGTAGATTGGAATGATTTCTAATTGTTTTGTTAATTCTTTTTTTAATTAATTAAAAAAAAAAAAAGATATCAGTAGCTGAGAGAGTTCAAATAGAGTTGAGAAGCTACCCTCAGGCAAGCTTTTCTTAGACATTGCTGTCTACCATAACTTGCCAAACCCCGACCAAAACCATTCCAGCCAATCCTAAAAAACACCTAGGGCAATATATAGGTTTCTACAAAGGTTCCATGCACTAGGTTAACTATCCAGAAACCTACAACCTCCAGATGGGTCCCTGGACCAGATAAGTCCTGTAATGTAGAGGGCCAGCCTCTCCAGAACATCAACTAGTTCCATCCCCCTAGCCCATACTATCAACAGCCCCTTCCAACGTGAAAAAATTAGAATGGCCATTGCTCAAATATCCCTAAAGAGTGGGAGAAAGATCAAAGGTGATAGTGGAGTTATATAGAGAAGGTAGGGTTTAACAAATAAATATGAGTGCTGAGTCATTATATTGATATTTCTTTTAGTTCCCAGTATTTTAGAGCAGCTAGAAGTAAAAACCTAAAATTGTGAAATTGTAACCCATACCAAACTCTGAAATCTATTTTACAACTTTGTTCTGCTATGCTTTGAAATTTATTGCTTTTTTTATATATGTTATTTTTCACAAAAAAGAAAATAAATAAAGTATATAATACAAAAAAAGTAATGATATAAAGAATAAAGAATTTTAAATCTTAAGAAAAGTAATGATAAATTTATGGTTTGGATATACAATATACAAATAGTGGGTGGATGAGAGGGTATAGGAGCAGTGTATGCATATGCTAAATAAGTAAATGGGACCTCATCAAACTTAAAAACTTTTGTGCATCAAAGGACTGTATTATGACAAGAAAAAGACAATGTACAGAATAGGAGAAATTATTTGAAAACCACATATCTGGTAAGTGTTTAATATCCAGAATATATAATGAAATCCTATTACTCAAAAATTAGAAGACAAATAACCCAATTTAAAAATGGGCAAAAAACTTGAATAGATATTTCTCCTAAGAAGATTTACAAATGGTTGACAAGCACATGAGAAGATGCTCAACATCATTAGCCATCAAAACCACAATGAGATACTATTGCACACCCACTAGAATGGGTTACTATTAAAATATATGTAAAATTACAATTGTTGGAAAGGGTATGGAGAAATAAGAACACTCATTTATTGTTGGTGGGAATATAAAATGGGGCAACCACTGTGGAAGACAGTTTGGCAGCTTCTCAGAAAGTAAGTTATAGAATGACCATATGATCCAGCTATCCCACTTCTAAGTATATACCCAAAAGATTTGAAAGCAGGTACTAGAATAACAATTTGCACACCAATGTTCATAGTGGCATTATTCATATTTGCCAAAAGATGGAAGCAAGTCCATCAACCAATGAATGGATAAATAAAATATAGTATATACATGCAATGGAATATTATTTAGCAGTGAAAATAAAGTTCTGATACATGTGACAACACGGATGAACCTGGAAAACATCATGTTGTGTCAAATAAATCAGATACGAAAGGACAAATATTGTATGACCCCGCTGTTAGGAAATAATTTGAATAAGCAAACTCATAGGGTCAGATTTAGAATATAGGTTATCAGGGGACAGAGTGGGGGTAGGGAGTGTGAAGGAAACTTAAATTGTACAGAGTTTCTATTGCAGTTTATTTCAAATTTTGGTGATGGATGATGGTAATTGTAGCATAACATTGTGAATGTAATTAGCAGCATTGTTTTATATAGTCAAATGTGGTTTAAAAGGGAGCTCTTACATTATACATTTAGAATTAAAATTCTAAAAAACCCATAGGATTGTACAACACAACAGTGAACCTTATAAATGATGAACTATAGTTAATAGTACAATTACAAAAAATGTTCTTTCACGAATTGTCACAAATGTACCACACTAATGCAAGATGTTGATAATAGGGTCATAAACAGGAACTCTGTATTTTATGCATGATCTTTCTGTAAACATACAACTCAAAAAGAGAGAGAAAGAGAGAGATAGAGCAGAGAGATCATGGCAGTTAGAACTAGGTAGTAGCAATGAAGTGGTGAGAAACTGTCAGATTATCAAATTGCTGGATACATTTTGAAGGCAGAATTGAGAGGATTGTCTGAAGGATTGGATGTGGGATGTAAGAGAAAGAGGAGTCAGGGATGACCCCAAGATACTTGGCCTGAAAAACTGTAAATGAATTTTTCAGTAAAGAGGAACAGAAAAATGGTGAAGGTGGAGGGAAGGTGAATGAACTAAAGGTATGAATGTCACCTCGGATTAATCAAAACTGTTAGGGAAAGCTCCGGAATTGAATGCACACCGAATATTGCATTCAATATAATGGAATTTACATAAAGTTTTAAAACATGCAAAACTGTACTGTCTAAGATTACATACACATATGATAAAAGTATAAAAATATGCCTGGAAAGTTAAATGGTGGGCAGGCAGGGTTGAGCACCATCTGGAAGTGTCATACTTTATAAAATCCCTTTGCCCAGGACAGATCTGAGTCCAATTAAACCAGAATCTCTGGGAATGGATTCAGGAAACAGTATTTTTAAGCTCCTAAGGGGGTCCTAATATGTAGATAAGGTCAAAAACCACTGCTTTGAATTAGAGACCCAGTTGTGACATCTTTGAGAAGCAGAAATAATTTTTCCTTCTATGCCAAAGCCTTGGTCAGAGTATCTGTTTTGGAGTTAGGCAACAGATACTCTTGCCCTAATTTCCATGCTGTTCAGCTGTGAAACATGAACAAAATAAACTGTTCCAAGAGGCAGCTGAGTCCAGGCTGTGGTCTTCCACTAAACGGAACTCCTTGGAGAAATGGCTAAATCACAGGCCTGGGGCGGAAATGTACAGAGAAGCCCAGACAATCTTGTATTCCAAATATCAAGCAAGCTCTCAAAGACCACTGGGGGCTCCTAGAAGGAAAGGACTCAGGAGCCCCCTTGAAGACACTCTCACTTGCCAAAGATGGACAATCTGAGAAGCACTCAGAATAGTCACGATGGATGAAAACACATCAGGTATGTTTACATCCATGAGTTCATACAGATCCTAAAGAAAATCTTTGGATGATGTTAAGAAATCAACTCATTTTGAAACCCAGTAAGTAAAGGAGAAGAAATAAGCCATTGTTCTGCCCTTACTTCAAGGTGACCAAATTGTTGGTGAGAGAACGATTCTCATGACAGAAGTCCTCATTCAGGCCCAGGGACAGAACAATTAAAGTGGGATTGGTGGACGGGCAGCCAGTGTGGGGGTCATTCCCAGGGAAATCATGGGAATCTGTCCATGGAGCAGCTGCCTGTAGAGCTTTGCTCTCAGCAGATGATTCCTCTAACTTCTCTCTCTTCATCCAGCATGATGTGCTGGTTCACTTCCTACTCCTAATGCTCCCTCCAGCACAGATAGTGTCCATCAAAATCTTGATCTCCACCCTCCCCATCCCCCACCTCCCACTATGCAGAGGGAAAACATTCTGGGAAGCCATATAACATGACTCAGAGATGACCAGGAGTAGCTTTCTGATAGGGAGAAAAGAGCTCTGAGCTAAGCCACGAAACCTTGAGCTGCTCCCTTCCTTCTTGGGCCCACTTCTCTATCTGTGCATGCAAGGATGTTCTCGATTTGATAGAACATCACAAGTCCTGCAATTACCACATCAAGGCCAAATCTGGACAGATAAAGGGGGATTTTGGAAAATTCCTCTTGGAGCATAGCTTTGGCTACACAACAAGCCCTAGAAGGCAGCCTCTGGGTGTCTCACCAGCCCTCTCCTGAAGTCCTCTGTCTAGGCAGAGGTGGGTTTACTGCAAAACTAATGAAACCTAAACCTTCTGGCCTCTGACCAGTGTTTTAGGAGGGGAGAGAAAGTCAGATGGCAACCAGTCTGCATTTCCATATATTTCTGATGATTAACCTAAAGAGATCTCAGAAGAAAAGGACCTGGATCTCCAAGGCTCCAATTATTTCTTTTCTCACTTTAGTCACCTTCACACCTAGTTCTATATTTGTAATTTTATATCCATTTTCTTAAAGAAGGGTCCCCTAATCATATAAACTTCAGCCCCCACCTTTGACTCAGTCCCCTGGGCTGGCTCTCTTTTGACAAAGGAGAGAAGTGATGGCTGAAGGCTGGTGGCAAATTCCCCAGCCTCATTCAGAACCCAGGCTGGCACGCAGCTCTGGAGGGAGCCCCATCTGGAGTTGGGTTCTCACATGGATACTCCCAACCTTGAGATGTTGGGCAGCCGACCATTCCCCCCAATTTGGTGCTTGGGTTCCCTCTGCACACTGGTCTGCCTGCCACGGCACAGAAGAGTGACCCCTCTGCCCCTTACCCAACCGGCCTGTTGGTGGGCCAGAGAGCAAGAGCCTAGCAGCTCACTCAGGGGAGCTCTTTGAAAACAGAGCTCTCCAGGATTCAGACATAAACCATAGCAGTTAAAAATAATTATTAAATGGGCAGTGCGAAAGTGGCTCAGTGGCAGAATTCTCATCTGCCATGCCGGAGGCCCGACTTCGATTCCCAATGCCTACCCATGCAAAGCAAACAAACAAACAAAAAGTAATAATAATTATTAAAGAGGGGTCACCCCAGACAATCCTCTACTTACCCACACACCCATGGCGAGGACAAGCCCTGGAAACGTGCCGTGCATCCATGTAGCAGCCCTATACCTACTGCCAGCACGAAGAGCTATGCCCCTAGGTGGGGGAGAGGATCTCAGAGCAGCTCTGTCCAACAGCCCTGTCCCAGATACTCCTGCCCCTGCCCCCCAAGGAGGAGCTCAGACAGACAGCCCCTCAGTATAGGACAAACTCCTTACTCTCTCACAAGGCCTGGGGATTCAAAACCACATGCAGCGACATGTGGCGAGGCAAAATAAAGCAGAAATGAAAGAACAATTATTGTATGGTCTTCTTTAGAAAATGCATATAAGAAAACAGGAGCCTAGATTGTAAGCTGTTACAGCAGACACATTTAGTCCAGAGTGGTAAGTGTTATTTCTGGATTTTGAGAGGCTGTTTTATAGATGAATAACCTGGTATTTAGAGATAAGAACAAATCTGCTCAGGTCAGGATTAAGGTAATTCAGAACACAGGGGTAAGGAAGACATTGTATTTTAGAACTGCACCTACTCTTTGAGACCAAAGGAAGAAAGGTTTATTTTATCCGGAATCTAAATTTTCTGTGGCACAAGATCTAACTCAACCTGTCTGGATAGTTCATTTGAACAATTGAAACACAGGGAGCCCAAAAGAAGAATGAGGGCCATTAATCCTGTATAGCTTAATGTAATGCCTGGATACATCCTAGAGTATAGTAAGCAGATAATCAAAAAGTATTGGCAAAGTCCCTTGAGGTATGGGAGAAAACTTTACCATCAGGGAATCCACTGATACTGTGTCGAACGTTAGAGACACTGAAATCATTAGGCCAAGCCCTTGATCTTGAGGCTTGCTCTTGTGAAGTTTATGTATGTAGCAGAAAAGCTTACCCTACCTATAGGTATGCCTAAGAGTTACTTCTGGAAGACCTCTTTTGTTGCTCAGATGTGGCCTCACTGTCTCTGAGCCCAACTCTGTAAGTGAAATCATTGCCCTCCCCACTAAGTGGAACATAACATCCAGGGGTGAAAGTCTCCCTGGTGGTATGGGAAATGACTCCCAAGGATGAGTCTGGCCCTGGCTCCATGGGATCAACAATTCCATCCTGACCAAAAGGGAGAAAAGAAATGTAACTAATATAATACCAGAGGCTGAGAGAGTTCAAATAGAGATGAGAGGCTATTCTGTAGGTCACTCTTATGCAAGCTTGATTTAGACATTTCTGTCTACCATAACTTGCCAAACCCCAACCAAAATCATTCCAGCCAATCATAAAAAATACCTAGGGCAATATATAAGATTCTACAAAGGTTCCATGCACTAAGGTAACTTTCCAGAAACCTACAACTCCAGATGGGTCCCTGGACCAGATAAGTCCTGAAATCTAGAGGACCCACCCTCTCCAGAACATCAGCTAGTTCCGTCTCCCTACCCCATATTATTGACAGCCCCTTCCAACATGAAAAAGTTAAAATGGGCATGCCCACATATCCCTAAAGAGTGGGAGAAAGATCAAAAGTGATAGTGGAGTTATACAGAGAAGGTAAGGTTTAACAAACAAATATGATTGCTGAATCTTTAAATTACTATTTCTTTTAGTCTCCTGTGTCTTAGAGCAGCTAGAAGTAAAAAATCAAAAATCGTGGAATTGTAACTCATACCAAACTCTGAAATCTGTTCTATAACTAATTGCCATCCTGTGCTTTGAAATTTCTTGCTTTTTTGTATATATGTCATTTTTCACAAAAAGAAAAAAAAAGGTCGATTGTGATGATAAAAAAAATTTATTCCTTCTAGCCTCCTATATTCTGAAGTAGCTAGAAGGAAAAATCTGAGAGGATCATACGGTAGCCCATGACAAACTCTGGGATCTGCCCTGTAGCTACTTGTTGAAGAGTGCTTTGAAAACTATTGCTTCTTTCTTTCTTTGCTTTGTGCATATGTTATATTACACAATTTAAAAAAGTTAAAAAGGGTGCATGGGTAGTTCAATGGTAAAATGCAAAAAAATTTTAAAAAGCACATGGATTGTTGCTCAGATGTGGCCTCTCCCTCCAGCCAATGTGACGAGCAGTCTCACCACCCTCCCCCTCTCTGCGTGGGACATGACTCCCAGGGGTATGGACCTTCCTGGCAATGTGGGACAGAGATCCTGGAATGAGCTGAGACTCAGCATCAAGGAACTGAGAAAAACCCTAGAATGAGCTGAGAATTAACATCAAGGGATTGAGAGAAACTTCTCGACCAAAAGGGGGAAGAGTGAAATGAGACTAAGTGTCAACGGCTGAGAGATTCCAAACAGAGTTGAGAGGTTAGCCTGGAGGTTATTCTTACGCATTAAGTAGATATCACCTTGTTGTTCAAGATGTAGTGGAGAGGCTGGAGGGAACTGCCTGAAAATGTAGAGCTGTGTTCCAGTAGCCATGTTTATTGATGATGATTGAACAAGGATAAGCTTTCACAATGTGACTCTGTGAATGTGAAAATCTTGTATCTGATGCTCCTTTTATCTACCATATCAACAAAAGAGTAGAACATATGGAATAAAAATAAATAATAGGGAGAACAAACATTAAAATAAATTTAGTTTGAAATGCTAGTGGTAAATGAAAACGAGGGGTAAGGGGTATGGTATGTGTAACTTTTTTTCCTCTATTATCGTTTTATTTCTTTTTCTGTTGTCTTTTTATTTTTTTCTAAATTGATGCAAATGTTCTAAGAAATGATGAATATGCAACTATGTGATGATATTAAGAATTACTGATTATATATGTAGAATGGAATGATATCTTATTGTTTTTTTTGTTGTTAATTTTTTTTAATTAATTTTAAAAAGCACATGGAGGGCCGCGGTGGCTCAGCGGGCAAAGTGCTTGCCTGCTATGCCGGAGGACCTCGGTTCGTTTCCCGGCCCCAGCCCATGTAACAAAAACGGAGAAACAGAATACAATAAAACAAGAAAATGTTTAAAGATGTTTCCCTTTCTTCCTTCCTTCCTTCCTTCTATCCTTCCTTCCTTCTCTCTGTCTTTCCTTTAAAAAAAAAAAAAAAAAAAAAAAAAAAAAAAAAAAAAAAAGCACATGGAGCATTTCTTTTTGTTTTAGTGGTGGTTTGTTTTTTGATACGTTACCTTTTTTGAATAATAATATACATACAATAAAAGGCAAAAGTCTTAAGGGCATATACCTTGATGAAGTTTTACAAACAAACCTGAGTAACCATCATCAGATCAAGAAGTAGAAGTTTACCACCACCCACCACACTCCCAAAAGCCCCCTGTGTCTACTCCCCAATACTCCTACCCCCACTCCTCCCCGGTAGCCATAGAGCCACTCACTGCCACAGATCAGCATGGTCGATATTTGTATTATATGTGTATATGGAATCATATAGTACGGGCTCTTTTACATATGGCCTTTTTGCTCAACATTGTGCGTTTGCAAGAAAAACCTATATTGTTACACATAGTTGTAAACTATTCATTCTCATTGCTTCATTTTATGCAGCTGAATAAATATGCCACATTTTTTCCTAATCTGTTGTAATTCAAGGGCCTTAGGGTTATTTCCAGATTTTACTTTTCCAAAGTGCTGCTGTGATCATTCTTGCTCATGTCTTTTGCAGAACATGTAGGTACATTTCTGATTAGCATCTACCAAGGAGCAGAATTGCAAGCTCCCAGGGTAGGCAAAGTTTAACTTTAGGAGATACTGGCAATCAGTTTTCCAAAATGGTAGCACCAGTGTACACTCCCACCAGAGGTCCAGTTGCTCCACATCCTCACCAACACTTGGTATTTTATTTTTAAGTGTCTGAGGAATGGGTAGTGTATCTCATTGTCAGTGTTATGTGTACTTAAGAGCTTTATTGAGGAATGATTTGCATACTATAAAATTCTCCCTAAATAGTACAGAATTCAATTATTTTTAGTAAATTTGCAGCATTGTACAATCATCACAAACCAGTTTTGGAACATTTTCATTACTCAATGCCTGTTTATAATAATATCCATTTCTATGCAGAGTACCAAGACACTATGAATCTGCTTTCTGTCTCCATACATTTGCTTTTCTGAACATTTCCTCTAAATGGATTCATACAACATGTATGTGTGACTGACTTCTTTGACTCAGCTTAATGTTTCTGTGGTTCATTCACATTGTTTCTTTTAGTTGCTTGATAGTAGTTCGTCGCATGGATATACTACATTTTGTTTGTCCATTCACCATTTGGTATACATTTACATAATTTCCAGTTTTTGGCTGTTATGAATAATACTGCTTTGAGCATTCTTGTACAAGCATTGTTTTCATTTCCCTTGGGTAGATACCTAGGATGGCGATTGCTGAGTTGTATCATAAATTTATGTTTAAATTTTGGAGAAACTTCCAAACTGTTTTCAAAGTGGGAATGAATATTTTACATTCCCATCAGCAGTTCCAATTTCTCCACACCCTTGCCAACACCTGTTAACGTCTGTCTTATTGAATATAGCCATTCTAATGGGTGTGTCATAGTATCTCATTTTCATTTTAACTTGAATTTCCCAGTGATGTTGAGCATGTTTTCATATGATTATTAGCATATGGAAATTCTCTTTTGTGAGGTACCAGTTCAAGATTCCTTCCCCCATTTTTCTATCAGGTTGTCTTTTTATTATTGATTCCTAGGAACTTTTTTTTAATAATTTTTATTTTTTTAATACAAAAAAACACAAAGCAAATGCAAACATTCCTATTTTGATCATTCCATTCTACATATGTAATCAATAATTCACAATATCATCACATAGTTGAATATTCATTATCATGATTCCTAGGAACTTTTATGTTTTCTGGATGCAAATCCTTTGTTGGATATATGTTTGCAAATATCTTCTCATTCTGTGGTTTGTATTTTCACCCTCTTGATAGTGTCATTTATCAAACAGGATATTTTATTTTTAATACCCAATCAATTAGGATTAGTGCTTTCTGTGTCCCTGTTAAAAAAAAAAGTTTGCCTACTCCAAAATTATAAGGATATTCTCCTGTGTTTTCTTCTAGAAGCTTCATTATATTTCACCTTTAGGTTTGTAAATAGTCTAGAATAGACTTTTGTGTATGGCATGAGGTGAAGTCAAGGTACATTTTTTTTCCCCATATGAATATCCGATTTATGGAAATGTTTGGAAATGTGACGGGGAAAAAATATTCTCTTAGCATCCTTTTCACCTGTTGCCCCCAGAATAATACACAGCAGCCCCTTTAGCTCTCCAAAGGGCTCCAGTTTGGAAGAAAAAGCATGTGCTTGCCCGGGTACAGGCTTGCAGCAAGCTAATAGACAGGAGTGGTGAGTACCCACCACATACACGCTGTTGTGCTGGGCACTTTTACTGCCCTAAACGATTTAATCTTCATTACTCTGAAGGTCGATTCTGTCATTCTCATCTTCCAGGTCAGGAAGCCGAGGTTCAGAGTCGAAGCCACCCAGCATAGGTGAATTCTATGGAGTTCCTGGACAGCCCTTTTCTGGCCAGGGCCAGGGACTGGCAGCCTTCCTGCTGAGAGGGTTTGTGAGGTCACACACACACACACACACACACACACACACACACACACACACACACACACACCCGCCCCAGGGCCATAGAAAGCTCCCTAGTTGCCGCTCCTTCCACTGGCCCCCAACAGGGCTCTAGGGTCTCAGAGAAACTATCCAAACCCATACTTTATCTAACGCCCAATTTAGGAAAAGTTGGACAATTAACGTTTTCCTCAACACTCACCTATTACTTCTACAATCAATAAATCACATTTTAGTAATTTTAGCAAATTACGCTGACCACTTATACATTAAACCGAATCAATTGCACTCTTCTCTGTTCCAACGTTTCAGTCTTATAAATATTTCAAACGCCTTCAAAAATCGAAACCCAATAATATAATCATCACAAAACTGGCTCTGAATCATTCTACTAAAACCGGTTACAAAATCTTAATCCGCGGATCTAAATAACATTGTTATTTCGGCGCGCAGCCCCTTAGCTGCGCACCACTGCCCTCTGCTGGGCGCCCGGGAGAGCCGTCCTTGCCTCATCTCCACGCAGAGGCCCCTCACCCGGGTCCAGGCTCTGTGCTCAGCCGCGGGGCCAGGCGTCAGACCTGGACACAAAGTCAAACCCACGCGGGCTGGCCCCTTACCTGCACCACCGGGGAAAAGCAGCGCCTTGGCAGCTTCCTTCCGCAACGGCCATTCCCTCTTGAGCCATCAGCTTCTAACACTTGGTCCCCAAGGATGGTCTGTACCAGAGACGACCGGCTGGGACAGCAAGAGTGAAGGGAGGCCTGTGGTCAGAGATGGGGTGGCAGTGGCCACATGGGGCCAGGTTGTCAGCCTCTGTGTAATGGGAAGGAGTTTGAATTCAGAGGAATGAATTTCTAAGGGTTTAGAGGGAGGGGAATGGATGGGATCAGGTTTTCATTGTAGACCGGGGTGGGGTGCTCAAAAAGGGATCCAGGCTGTAGATAAAGATGTAGTGTGGCCAGTCTACAGAAGCTATCTAAAGGCACAGGAGTGGCTGCAACTTAGAGAGCTGGTGAAGATAGAGAGGGGAGGTTAGCAGAGTCGGGCAGGAGCGGCAACATTTACCGGAAGGAGAGCAAGAGACTCAAAAGAGACTGAGGAGGAGCTGGGTGGGATGTGCGATAAGTGGTCCTGAGGGTTGCATAGAACCAAGAAGCAGCTGTTTGCTCCTCCTTGCTCCTGAAGTAGCAGAGCAAAGGCTGGATGTCTGTCTGGCAGAAGGTTGCTGAGGGGTGCACATCCTTGGTAGGAGGGTGGCCCAGAAGGAATGCTGGACATGTTTCTGATTTGAGGTGGAACCATGAAGAACAAATAGAACAAATGAAAATGCTTTTTCGCCACCATTTCTTGCTGCTGCTGGCGCTGGCTGCACTGCTGTGCAGGCCTTGGTGAGCCTCAGGTGTGATTTTTCCACCTGATCCTGGTGTTGCTAAAAATGGAGTGAGCAGCAAGAGACAAAAGAGAATCATACCCACACCATAAGTACTTGGAATCTCAGGTAGGACATGAGATTTTGCTGGTTTCTCCAGAGTGATGCTCCGATGAATCCCAGAGTGATTCAATCAGTGAGTGGAAAAGTATCTGCAAAGCCTCCTTCGGGGAGTGGTGAGAATGGGGAGAAATTCAACTTCCCCAAGTTGAATTCTTGATATTCTCACAAGCAGTGTGGACAACCAAAGCTACAGGCAGAACCCCCAGTCTTGGGATTTGTTCATATGAAACTTAACTCCGCAAAGGATAGGTCAAGCCTACTTAAAATTTAGGCCTAAGAGTCACCCCCAAGAGAGCCTCTTTTGTTGCTCAGATGTGGCCCCTCTCTCCAGCCAACACAACGAGCAGTCTCACCAACCTAACCCTCTCTGCGTGGGACATGACTCCCAGGGGTGTGGACCTTCCTGGCAACGTGGGACAGAGATCTTGGAATGAACGGAGACTCAGTATCAAGGGATTGAGAAAAACCCTAGAATGAGCTGAGACTTAGCATCAAGGGATTGAGAAAACCTTCTCCACCAAAAGGGGGAAGAGGGAAATGAGACAAAGTATCAATGGCTGAGAGATTCCAAACAGAGTCGCGAGGTTATCCTGGAGGTTATTCTTATGCATCAAGTAGATATCATCTTGTTATCCAAGATGTAATGGAGAGGCTGGAGGGAACTGAAAATGTAGAGCTGTGTTCCAGTAGCCATGTTTCTTGAGAAGGATTGAATAATGATACAGCTGTCACAATGTGACTGTGTGATTGTGAAAACCTTGTGTCTGATGCTCCTTTGATCTACCTTGTCAACAAAGGAGTAGAACATATGGAATAAAAATAAATAGGGGGAACAAATGCTAAAATAAATTTAGTTTGAAATGCTAGTGATCAATGAAAGGGAGGGTTAAGGGGTATGGTAGGTATAATCTTTTTTTTTTCTTTCTTGTGTTTGTTTTATTTTTTTCTATCGTCTTATTTCTTTTTCTGAATTAATGCCAATGTTCTAAGAAATGATGAATATGCAACTAAGTGATGATATTGTGAATTACTGATTATGTATGTTGTTTTATTTTTCTTTATTTTTTAATTAATAAATAAATTTTTAAAAAAAGAATCATACCCCAAAGAGAATGGAGCCCCTGAGGATGGACCCCGTTTACGAAGCTCTTTTGTACTGCAACGTCCCCAGTATGGCTGAGTGCAGCATGGAAGGTCACAGCTCAGATCATTTTAAGCGGGTCTTGGTGCAGGTGTTCATTTACCATGGGGACAGGTACCCACTTTACACCATTCCCAAAATGAAGCAACCAGAAATTGACTGCACTCTGGAGGCTAACAGAAAAACATATCACCCTAAACTGGAAGCATTCATTAGTCACATATCAAAAGGAGCCAAAACCTCCCTGTGCTGGTTTGAAATTGTTATGCACCCCAGAAAAGCAATGCTTTCTTTCCTAAACCAATCCTGTGGGGACAGACCTATTGTTTGGGGTGTAACCTTTGATTAGGTTGTTTCCATGGAGATGTGACACACCCACCTTCAGGTGTAACCTTTGATTGGGTTGTTTCCATGGAGATGTGAGCCACCCAATTGTGTGCGTGGCCTTTTGATTAGATGGAGATGTGACTCTGCCCATTCAAGATGGGTCTTGATTAATTTACTGTAGTCCTTTAAAAGGGGAAACACTTTGGAGGAAGTTCAGATGCTTGGAGAACAGTTGCTAGAGAGTCAACATACATGCATACAATTGAAGATGCTTGGAGTGCCAACAGAAATGGCAGACACCTAGACACAAGCATTTGGAGATGCAGAGCCCAGCAGCCATCCCATGAGATGCTAAGCAAGTCAGAACCCAGATTTTTGCTCGAGAGAAGCTCAGTGAAGGCCCCAGAAGTGCTTAGAGAAGAAGCCACTGGACCAGAAACCTGGAAGCAATGGAAACGGGAACAAGGATCAGCAGATACCAGCCATGTGCCTTCCCACCTGACAGAGGAAGGCAAGACGCCATTGGCCCTTTCTTCAGAGACCAGATATCTTTCTCTGGATGCCTTAGTTTGGGCATTTTAAGGCCTTAGAACTATAAACTTGTAACTTAATAAATCTCCTTTATAAAAGCCAACCCATTTCTGGTATATTGCATTCCAGCAGCTTTTAGCAAACTAAAATACTCCCCTTACACTTCCTGCCTCTTTACCCCAAGTACCCGCCCTATGTGAGAGCTCACACAGACAGGCATCATGCCCATTTGCAGAATGGTCACCTGCTGAGGGACATCTATCTAAAGAAGCATAAACTCCTGCAGAGTGACTGGTCCCCAGACCTTTACATAGAGACCTCTTGGAAAAGCTGGATTCTAAGTAGGCTGACCCTGTTTTATGGCTTTCTCCCAGATTTTGCCTGAAAGAATATTTATTTCAGGTACCAGCCAAGTGCTGCGTTCTGCTCTGGAAACTGCTAATACCCCATACAACAACAACAACAAAAAAAAAACAGTGTCTGGAAAAGGAGCAGTGACATCAATACTTCTTATATTCAAAAAAACATCCAGTTTGATGCAACGATTGGAATGGTCATTGCCCAAATATCCTAAAGATTGGGAGAAGGATCAAAGGAGAAAGAGGAGTAATATCAGAGAAAATAAGATTTAAAAATGAGTATAATCACTGAATCATTTTATATTGATATTTCTTTTTAGCCTCCAGTGTCTTAGGGCAGCTAGAAGGAAATACCTGAAATTATGGAACTGTGACCCATACCACACTCCGAAATTTGTTCTATAACTACGCACTAAAATGTACTTTAAAACTGATCATTTTTTGTATATATGTTATATTTCACAATAAAGCATGTTTTATAAAAAACCCTAGACAGCTGGAAACTTGAGGGGAGCTGGCCAAGATCGTGCATATCCCTGCCAAACAACCACGAAGCCCATGGACCCCACACTCTGCCACTTCTGCCACAGCGTCAGCTTCCTGTGCACCAGAAACGGCTGAACTGACATGGATTACTTCAAGGTGATCAAGAAGCATCAGACAGAGGATGAGAGAGAGAGAGAGAGAGGCGGGAGAAGAAGCTGTATCCTAGGTACGCCATGCAGCATGCTGTGGGGTGCAGGAAAGAAGAGCTCTTTGCCCTGTACTCACCCGTGGTGTCACTTTGTCACCAGTTCTCAATGCCTTGAGCCTTTCTGAAGCCAGGTTCTCAAAATTTGCAGTCAGGTTGATCCTTTGAACTTTGGCAAGACACAGAAAAGCCCGGTGAGATTTATCCGGATTTTGCACAATGATGTGGATGTCACATCCTATACCTCTTTTTGTCAGGAGCACCACAAGCTCCTCCCAAACCCATGTGACCCTCGAAAACTTCACCCACTTTGCCAAAAGGGACATGTTTATGGCCAGGGTAGCAGTAGCACTAATTATTATGATGCATATCTCAGGGAAGGATTCTAAAAGGAACATAGTACAGTGCTTGTAAAATCTATGCCCATATGGAAGGGATGGGAAAAGTCCCCTTCTAATGGGAACAATGCTCAGGGTGCATGATGGCTATTGATTTTTTTCCTTTTTTGCCTATTGATTTTTAAAAGCTAGAAATACTGTTTGGGAGCCAGATACTTGGTTTGAGTTGAAGAATAAGTACATTGTTGTAATCTGGGACTTGAGTTACTTGGTATACAATTGCCAGTTCACAGAGAAAGGGATGTACTTTACCATAGGCAGACTTCACTTAGAAAGCTAAAGTTGTGAAGCCAAATTTGCACTGTTTCTGCAAGCCAGGGTACTGTATGATGGAACCAGCAAATATCAGCCCAGATTTTCTTAGTCCTGGACAGTCTTGTCTTGTTCGTGTCCAGTGAAAATTTTCCTAAAGTGATTTTTCTAAAACCGGGATCGGTAAACTTCTTTTGTAAGGGACCAGATAGGAAATATTTTAATAGACTTTCCAGGCTGAGTCCCTGTTGCAACTCCCCAACTCTGCTGTTGCGGCACAAATGCAACCCTAGATGGTACTTAAATAGGTGGACGACGCTATGTCTGCAGGTCGGTGGTACAAAACAGGTGGCAGGCAGATGAGGCCCATCAGGGGTGGTTTGCCCAACCCCAGTGTGAAAAACAGTATCTTATTATAGTTGCCATTTCAGCACTTTGAGAACTGATTGAATCCCAGGAATTATTCAGTGGTGCCTCCGGTAACTTCTGCTAGAAACATGGAATTTGATCTGCATTTGAAGTTATCACAAAACTTGGGAGAAGGAGGGGAGGCGGGTTAAACACTGAATCAGAATGAATCATAGAAAAAAATACTTGATGTTCATGATGATTGTGGTAGTTTTATATATTTGTGGTAGTTTTAAGCATGTTTTAAATATTTGTCTGCTATAGTCTATTTGCTGTATATGCTGAATTTTTTGTATTCCATTTAGTAATTAGGAAAATGATTTCTCAGGCCAGTTTTAGATGTGATCTTATTCATAGAGTAATATTCAATTTACCATACCTGCTTGGTGGTCAGAAGTGGGTCAAAAAAGCTGAATTCAGGCACTTTCTGCCAATAAAACTAATTATGATTTATTTCCTTTGATAAATCATGAAATTGGATCAATTTTAAAACCATTTTCATCAGTTTCAAATAGTAAATTCTGGAGCAGCTGGTTTTGCCAAAGAAGAAATCCAGATGTGACCAGGGTAAGACATCAGAAGGAGGGAGCAGATGGAGAGGTTAAGGGCAGACTTTGGAGTGAGACTGTCCAGGCTTAAATCCCAGGTCCACCCCAGAGCTGTGTCCACCCAGGGAGCTGGTGGGATCTAGAATTTTAAATGTTTTTGAAAGAGTTTGTTACTGGATGCTTAAATGATCTTTATAAAGTATGTTATATAATAGAAACAATTATAATTAAATCTGTGATTTCTGAACTAATGGTACCAGTTCCATGTGAAGAAATGTCACGTACAAGTGAGATTCTCCAGGGTCACTGGCTTTTCAGGCTCTTTTCTTTGTTTTTGTTCAGTGTTGCATTTGAATATGTTTGTTTCTACAAATACATTTTTGAAGAATTAAAAAAAAAAAAAAAAAAAACAGCAGCTGTTTCACAGAAGCCAAGAGAAAGAAGGCGTGATCAGCAGGGTCACACAAAGATGGAAAAGCCCTTCATCTCTGCCTCTCCTACACTCTTCGGGACAAACCAAGTGACTTGATAGGCTCAGAGTTTCAACAGACCGCCCCTAGGTGGCAGTGTGCGCATGTGGCAGCAGCTGCCCAGGAGAACTCCCTGGGGACATCCTGTTCTCCTGTGGCATCAGCTCAAATGCCCCAGAGCTATATGAGGTACCGGAAGAAGCCGTTGGGATGCCTGCAGCCTCCACCTGTGCTCTGCTCTGCTTCAGGTGGATGAGGGTGATGGTGCTTCTATCCCCCCCTTCCTGGGGAGGGAGCTTGTCAGGGCCCCACCTGGTAAAAACTGACTCTAGAGGTCCCAGGGACTTTAGCAGACCCCCAAGCACCTGTATTCCTGACTCTCCAAGGGACACAGCCTTGGGTGTGAAATTGAGACGAGCAGGAGACCCAGGTCTGCACATGCAGCTGACAAGGCTTGGTTCTACCATTTATGCGCTATGTGACCCCCTCTGAGCTTCCATTTCCTCATTGATTTATAATGGCTAACTCACAGCTAAATGAAGCTCAGCTCATGTGCGATTATTCCAGAAGAAACACTGTTTACACTCTCAAGTGACTCAAGTCGCTTTCACATCTCAGTAGATCCCACAGCTCCCTGGGTGCACACAGCTCTGGGGTGGACCTGGGATTTAAGCCTAGGCAGTCTCACTCCAAAGTCTGCTCTTAAGCTCTCCATCTGCCCCCTCCCTCTGATGTCTTACCCTGGTCACATCTGGATTTCTTCTTTGGCAAAACCTGCTGCTCCAGAAATAATTATAGCATCCTTGATTCAGACCATTAGAGCTGGAAGGCCATGTACTGAACAGCCTTCTTCTTTCTCCACCCCAGGAGGACAGAGAGACTGTTGGAGCTACTTGTCAGTTAACGCAATCCTAACCTCCATCCTTAGAGGTGTGCTTCATTGGATCTTGCGTTCACACCTGGGCTTCTGTCACCATCTTAATTCCAACAGTCTTCTAAGGATGCCGTGTGAGCTAAGAGGTCTCAGAGCCAAGGCAGGTAGGAACAGAGAGACGTGGCAGTTTGCAGTTTCTTTAAAATAGATTGTTCTGGTACAAACAGGCAGGCATTGGGCAAGAGGCCAAAAAATCAATTCCTTTTCTACTCCTCTACTGTTCTCCAGGGCTCTCTGACCTCTTTTTCAGGAAAGGAAATATCAATTAAAAACTGAGCTTGGTGGTCAGTTTAGTTGAACATCACAAGTACATGGAACCTTGAATAGGGCGTGAGATTTTGTTGGGTTGTCCAGGTTAGTGTGATGCCCCAATGAATCCTAGGGTGATTTGGACAGTGAATAAAGAAGTATTTGCAAAGTCCCCTTGGGGGGATAGGAGAAAGGAGGAAATATTCAACTTCCCCATTTGGAAAATTTCCGATATTCTCACAAGCAGTGGGGACAATCAAATCAATAGGCCAAGTCCTCGATCTTGGGGTTCGTCCCTATGAAACTTATTCCTGCAAAGGACAAGCTAGGCCTACTTAAAATTAAGCCTTAGAGTCACCCCCAGCACTCTCAACACAGCTTTTGTTGCTCAGATGTCTAAGCTGACGCAGTAAGTGAACTCACTGTCCTCCCCTCTACGTGGGACGTGACTCCCAGGGGTGTAAATCTCCCTGTCAACGTGGGATAGAACTCCCAGATGAGCCAGGACCCAGCACATGGGATTGAGAAAGACTTCTTGGCCAAAAGGGGGAAGAAAGAAATGAGACAAAATAAACTGTCAGTGGCTGAGAGATTTCAAACGGAGTTGAGAGGTTTTCCTAGAGGGTATTCTTTTATTTTTTAGCTATCCCTTTTTAGTTTATGGTGCATTCAAGTAGCTAGAGGGAAGTACCTGAAATGTAGAGCTGTGTTTCCAGTAGTCTTGTTTCTTGAAGATGATTGTATAATGATACAGCTTTTGCAATGTGACTATGTGATTGTGAAAACCATGTGTCTGATGCCTCCTTTTATCTAGGGTATGGACAGATGAGCAAAAAAATATGGATAAAAAGTAAACAAATAATAGGAGGAACAAAGGTTAAAATAAATTGGGTAGATGGAAATACTAGTGGTCAAAGAGAGGGAGGGGTAAGGGGTATGGTATGTACGAGCTTTTTCTTTTTTGTTTATTTCTTTTTCATGTTCTAAAAAATGATCATGATGATGAATACACAACTATGTGATGATATTGTGAGCCACTGATTGTACACCATGTACGGAATGTTTCTATGTTAAGAATGTTTGTATTGATTGTAACTATGACAAGAATGATTGTATGTCAAGAATGTTTTTATGTTTGTTTGTTGTTTATAATAAAAATATTTTTAAAAAAAGAATGTTGGTATGTTGTTTTATCAATAAAAATAGTAAAAAAAAAGCAAAACAAAGAACATAAAACAAAACAGAGTTTGAGATGCAAATTCTACCAAAGACTTTGGCACCTGGCTCACCATTCTTGTCTGTACCCCAAGTTCTGCCATACCTCCATGGGGTGGCCTATGCTCACGCTGACCTCTTGTCCCAGACCGCATTTCAAGGGCCATTGACTTCTTCATCCCACCTCAGTCACTCACTCCCATGGATACCCTTTGTGTTGGTTTGAAAGTGTCATGTACCCCAGAAAAGCCATGTCATTTTAATCCTAATCCAGTTTTATAGGGGCAGACCTGTTGTTTATGGGGAAACCTTGATTAGGTTGTTTCCAAGGAGACATGACACACCCAACTGTGGATGAGATTTTTGTACTAGATTATCTCCATGGAAGTGTGACCTTGCCTAATTAAGGTGTGTTCTAATTAGTTTATTGGAGTTCTTAAAAGAGCTAACACAGGGAAACATTTTGAAGAAAGCTCAGACGCAGACATTTGGAGATGCTTGGAGACAGAGAGGAAGCCACTGGAACCAGGAGCTGAAAGCAAGGAAGCCTGGGAGCGAAGGGCCAGCAGATGTCACCCTGTGCCATCCCTTGAGACAAAGAAACCTCTGACAGGAATCAGCCTTTCTTGAGTGAAGTTATACTCTTATTGATGGCTTAATATAGACATTTCCACAGCCTTAAAACTGTAAACTTGTAACTTGATAAATCTCCTATATAAAAGCCACTCCATGTCTGGTATATTTCATTCTAGCAGCGTTAGTAAACTAAAACACCCCTTCTCTGGCTGACCATAGCCTCCTACGTTTTGTGGGTTCTGGCACCTTTATTCTCACCAACGCTATCCTCTGCCCATGTTGAGGGATGTCCAGCCTCACTCCCTTCTTATCCCTTTTTCCTATCTACCAGCCCCTCCAGCTGTCACTTCTCTCCCCTCCCAGCCAAAACTAGTGATACAACACCTCCCCTGCTTTCTAAACATTATTCTTGAGTCCTTTGCACTATTATTTTTCTATCATTCCCTCCTGAAAAAAGTCCCCAAAACTTTGATCGATCCCACAGTCTGTACTCCCTGCACTTTTACTTACTCTAGTTACTGAATACTAATTAAGAATGCATGTTGTGCCAGTTTGAAACTGCTGTGTACCCCAGAAAAGCCATGATCTTTAATCCTCATTCAATATTGTTGGGTGGGACCTTTTGATTAGTCAGTTTCCATGGAAGTGTGTCTCCACCCATTCAAAGAAGGGTAGCTTACTGGAGCCCTTTAAGAAGAAATCATTTTGGAAAAAGCTTGAGAGCCTACACAGCCAGAGGCCTTTGGAGATGAAGAAAGAAAACATCCCAAGGGATGCCCTTTAAAAAGCCCATAGAGAAACCTATCAGACATTACCACGCGCCTTCCCAGTTGAGAGAGAGAAACCCTGAATGTCATCAGCCCCTTTCTTTGGCGTTAAGGTATCTTTCTCTAGATGCCTTAGTTAGGATATTTCTATGGCCTTAGAGCTGTAACCTTGCAACTTAAAAATTCTGTTTTTGAAATCCATTTCATTTCTGGTATATTGTATTCTAGCAGCTTAACAAACTAAAACATGTTTCTCTCATTTCCCCAAAATCCTTGGATCCTAATAACTCCCACTTACCTTCAGCAGATGACTATTTTTCCTACTTCTGGGGAAAATGGGGAGCCTTCACCCAGGAGCCCCCACCAAACCCACAAACCTCTGCTTCCTCACCCTTTTCTCTTCCTTTCCCTGTGTCTCTTTCCTCCGGTTTGAGGCTGCCCTTTTGTTCTTCTTCCAACTTCTTCACCAAGCATTTCTTCTTTGTCTCCAGGTCTTTAATCTCTCCTTTTCTACTACTGCCTCTTCCCTTCAGCATTTACATTTATTCATCTCTCCCTTCTGAAAAAAAAAAAAAGGTCCAAAATGGCTTTTGGAGCTCCAGCAATCACATCACTCTACTCCAATGAGCAGGAAGGAGGAACGGTTGAGGAAAGTGTTAAAACTAGTTTCCAGACGTTGTACATGGATACCTCCACTTACCTTTGGTTGGCCAGAATTGAGTCACATGATCATACCTAGCTGCAAGGGAAGCTGAGAAACTTGCCTTTATTCTGGGAAGCCATGTTGTCAATTAAAATTGGAAATTCTATTCTAAAGAAAGAAGAGGGAGAATGTATAGCAGGGACAACTGGCAATCTCTACCAAAGCCTCCCATGATTCTACATTCCATTCTATATCCCACCCCATTTTTCTGTTGCCCTGTTAAATAAGTTGCCAAAATATGATAGCTCCACCCAGTGTGGTTTTCACCCTATGACTCCAGGTACACTGTCCTTATCAAGGTCACCAAGAACTTTCATGTTGCCGGAACCAATGGCCCCTTCCTCCTCTTAGCTGATCTCTGAACAGCATCTAACACAGCTGATGACTCCTGTCTTAAAATGTTTTCTTCTCTCAGTCTCTGAGATCCAACACTCTCTGGGTTTCCCTCCAGCCTCCCCAGCCACTCTTTCTCAGTCTTCCTTCCCAGTCTGGCTGTTCTGCCTGACCCCCTGGGTCTCTCCTGAGCCCTTCTGCATTCTCCTCTGTGTCTACTTCCTCACCATAGGCGACCTCTTCAGATCCCACAGCCTTTAACCTCTTTAAGATGATACCTCCCAAAGTGCCAGTTCCAGTCAGGCCTCTCTTCTTCTTTTTCTAAAAATAAACTTTTAATTTTAGAAAAATATTAGACTTACAGAAAAGCTGTGAAGGTAGTACAGAGAGTTCCCATCTATCTTATGCCCTATATACTCTATTATTAACTTCTTACATTAGTATGGTACTTTTGTTACAATTAATGATATGTATTATTAATTAGAGCTCACACTTGATTCAGATTTTCTTAACTTTTCCTTGAGATCTCTTTTTTGCATGTGTTCCAGGACCCCACATTTACATTACATTTAGTTGTGATGTCACCTCCTTAGGTTCCTCTTTTCTTTCTTTCTTTTTTTTTGGCATGGGCAGGCTCTGGGAATCGAACCTGGGACTCTCGCATGGCAGGCGAGAATCCTGCCACTAAGCCCCTGTTGTACTGCCCGGTTCCTCTTTCCTTTTTTTAATTGTGGTAAAACATGCGTAACAAAATTTACCATTTTAACCATTTTTAGGTGTACAATTCAGTGGCATTAGATACATTCACAATGATGTGTAACCATCACATTTTTCAGAACTTTTTCATCATTCTAAATAGAAACTCGATACCCATTGAACAATAACTCCCCATTCTCTACTTCTCCCATCCCCTGGTAACCTATATCCTACTTTATGTTTCTGTGAATTTGCCAGGCCTCTTTTTGAGTATGTAGTGACTGGACAAACCAATTGAACCTCTGATGGGTATCTCAAACCTAACATTGGTTAAAATGGAATTCTTGATGCTCCTTCCTGAGCTGCAGCCCCTTTTTTCCTGGCTACTCCATCCTATAAATGAGGCACTGTCCACTTGCTCCAGCAAGAAGCTTGAAAACTATGGTTTCTCTTTTTCTTTTCTTCTAGGTCTGTCCTATCAATGGGTCTTACAAAGTCCACATCCATAATAGCGTCTCTCAATTCCTCATTTTAGCACCACTGGGTCCAAGCTACCATTATCTCTAGCCTGGCTTGCTGCAACAGCCTAATTGGCTCCCTCTTTTTATTTCTGCCTGCCACCCACCCAATCTATTCTGCATACAGCAGTGAGTTAGAAAATATGACTCTTCTTCCTAAAACCCTTCAACAGCTTAATAAAATGTCTCCATTCCTCAACACAGCCCACAAGTTCCCTGCACTTCCCCACTTCATTGGGGGCCTCTCTTCCCCAGGCTTGCCACACAGGTCTTCTTTCAGCTTTCTGAGACATCTAGAGCTTCCCCTTTTCAGGGTCTTGGCACAAACTGCTGGCCTTCCCTGCTGTCTCTACTCTACCTTTCCTCAAGTTAACTCCTCATTTCTTAGACTCCATTTTTTTTTTCTTTTTATTAATTAATGGAAAAAAAGAAATTAACCCAACATTTAGAAATCATTCCATTCTACATATGCAATCAGTAATTCTTAACATCATCACATAGATGCATGATCATCGTTTCTTGGTACATTTGCATTGGTTTAGAAGAACTAGCAACACAACAGAAAAAGATATAGAATGTTAATATAGAGAAAAAAAATAAAAGTAATAATAATAGTAAAAAAAAAAACCTATAGCTCAGATGCAGCTTCATTCAGTGTTTTAACATGATTACTTTACAATTAGGTATTATTGTGCTGTCCATTTTTGAGTTTTTGTATCTAGTCCTGTTGCATAGTCTGTATCCCTTCAGCTCCAATTACCCATTATCTTACCCTGTTTCTAACTCCTGCTGGACTCTGTTACCAGTGACATATTCCAAGTTTATTCTCGAATGTCGGTTCACATCAGTGGGACCATACAGTATTTGTCTTTTAGTTTTTGGCTAGACTCACTCAGCATAATGTTCTCTAGGTCCATCCATGTTATTACATGCTTCATAAGTTTATCCTGTCTTAAAGCTGCATAATATTCCATCGTATGTATATACCACAGTTTGTTTAGCCACTCTTCTGTTGTTAGACTGCATTTTAATGTCACCTCCTCCGAGCAGTTTTCCTGACAGCTGTATCTTAAGTGGCTCTTATTCTCTCTCCCTGCCCCGTGTTTTTGTCCCAGCATGTCTATCTCCTCTTCTGAAAATAAGCTCTATGGAAGAAGAGGTTGTTGGGGGTTGAATCATAGCCCCCACAACAGACATATTCAAATCTTAATCCTTGTTCCCCTGAGTGTGAACCTATTTGTAAATAGGACTTTATGAAGATGTCATTATTCGTTAAGGTGTGGCCAAATTGAATCAGGGTGTGTCTTAATCTGTATAATTGGAGGCGTTGTGATGGGAGGAAATTCAGGCACTGATCAGAAGCAACCAGAAGTCAGAAGCCAGAGAGGAAAGAAAGATCCACCTATGTTGGAGGTTCTGCCATCAACAGAAGGATACCGACTCTAGGTGAGAGCATGGCCTTGCCAACATCTTGACTTTGGACTTTTAGCCTTCAAATCTGTGAGACAATAAATCCCTGTTGCTAAAGCCAGCCGCATAGTGTGGTATTTGTCATAGCGGCAGTGGGAAACTAAAAGGTCCCAGCTATCCTCTTTACGGCTGCACCCCACATCAAATTAGCACCTGCCATGGAAAAGGCACTTGTCAATAACCCTCTGCTGAAGGGCAAAGGAAAGGTCAAGCTCCTCACAGGAGGTCTCAGAGCAGCCTGGTTATATCCCCCTCAGCAAGAAATTGGAATGCACTGGATTTCATCTTTTTATTTTTTTGGCATGGGCAGGCCCCGGGAAACGAATGCACTGGATTTCAAGCTTTCTTCTTCACATTGCACTTAACCTGTGGGTTGCTTGTCCTGGAAGGTGGTACAGTTTCTCTGCTCATTTTTTTTTTTTTAATTTTAAACTTTTCATTTTGAAATACTTTCAAACGTACAGGACAGTTACAAAAATAATACAACCCCCTTACAGAGAACTCTAATGTATTCCTATTCCCCCAGATATCCAGCTCCACTGGCTTTAACGTTTTGCCACATTTACCTTACCATTCTATCTATCCATTAATCTATCAATCCATCCATCCATCCATCTACCTGTCTATCTATTTATTCATCAATCCATTTTCTGAATTTGAGTGTAGGTTGTAGATATCATGCTTCCTGAACACTTAACACCATCATGTACATTTCCTAAGAACAAGGATATTCACTTACGTATACATCTTAAGGGCAGTTATCAGGTTCAAGAAATTCAACATTGATATAAAGCTGACAGTCCATATTCCGACTTTTTCATATGTCCCAATAAAGTCCTTTTGAGTCTTCTCTCTTCCCTTGTTCGACTCCTTCTAGGATCATGAATTGCCTTTAGTTGTCATTGTCTCTTTACTTGCTCTTTTTATTTTTTTAATTGCGTGAACACACATACCACACACTTTCCCATCTCAACCACTATCAACAATCCCAGCCAGTGGGATTAACCACACCCACTTAGTTGTGGTACCCTCACCACCTTACATTACTAAAACTTTACCACCTCTGCAAACAGAAACCCTATACCCATTTCGCGTTACTTCCCATACCTTTTGCTCCCCATGTCTAGCAACCTATATTCTTACTTCTGTCTCTGTGAGCTTTCATATTCTCCGATATTTTCTTAGTAGCTAGCGTGGATCGTAAATGTAACCTCCTAAATCTGTAAAAATCTTGTTTGCTTTGATGACAACTCAACTTTAACAGTATATACAGACTATGCTCCCTATACCCCACCTTCTCCCCATCTTTAAATAGTTCTTGTCACAAATTACATGTTCATATCCACTGATTTTTTTTTCATTATATTTTATGCATTTGTCTTTTAGATCCTGTAGGGAGTAAAAGGCGGAGTTACAAACCAAAAATACAGTGGCATTTATATTTATACCCGTCAGTGACTTACTGGAAATCTTTAGGCAGCTTTCATCTACTATCTATTGTTCTTTTCTTTCAACCTGCAGAACTCTCTTTAGCATCTACTGTAGGACCTATCTAGTAGTGACACACCCCTTCAGCTTTTGTTTACCTGGGAATGTCTTACCCTCTCCCTCTTTTTTGAAAGTCAGTTTTGCTGGATTCTTGGTTGGAAGATTTTTTTGTTTGTTTGCTTGCTTTTAGCTCTTTAAATATGTCAACCCACTGTCTCTATGTGTCCAAAGAGAAATTGGCACTTAATCTTATTGAGGCTCTCTTGTACATGACATGTTGCTTGTCTCTTGCAGCTTTCAGAATTCTTTCTTTATCTTTGGTATTTGATGGTTTGATTATAAAAATGTTGCGCTGTGGTCTGTTTTGAGTTAGTGGGGCATCTTAGGTGTGTGTATTTGTGTCTTTTATTAAATCTGGGACGTTTTCAGACGTTATGTGTTTGAATATTCTCTCTGCCTCTTTCTACTTTCAGGATTTCCACAATGTGTATATTAGTACACTTGATGGTGTATTTGTCAGGGTTCTTTAGAGAAACAGAACCAACTGGAGAGATCTGCAAATGTGAGATCTGTAAATATGTAAACCTCATATTTACAACCGTGGGAGTGGAAGAGTCCAAAATCCGTAGGGTAGGCAGTGAAGCTGGTGGGCCCAATGAAGGGTCTGGGTGAACTCCAGAGAAGAGGCTCACTGGCTAAAGAAACAGTGAAAGAATCTTTCCCCTTAAAAGCCTTCAACTGATTGGATTAGCTCATTGTGGGAGACATGCCTTTGTTGGTTGCAGATGTAATCAACCACAGATGTAATAAACTGACTGATTTAATACATCAGCCTTCTGGTTTATCAACCAGCCAGGAAATATCCTTGCAGCAACCGTCAGGCCAGTGGTTGCCTGACCAGACAACGGGGCATAATCACTTGATTAGAACCTAAACATCACAGTGTCCCACAGTTTCCTTAGACTGTGTTCATTTCTTTTTTTAAATTTCATTCTTTCTTCCTTCTGCTCTTCAGACTGGATGATTTCAATTGTCTTATCATCAAGTTTATGGATTCTTTCTTCTGTCAGTTTCAATCTGCTGTTGAGCCTCCCCTAAGGAATTTTTAACTTCAGTTACTGTGGACTTCAGCTGATTTGCTCTTTTTCATAATTTCCATCTCTCTACTGATATTCTCTTTGTGCTCATCTATTGTTATCTTCGTTTCCTTCCATTTTTGTCCATGTTTTCCTTTACCTCTTTGAGCATATTTAGGACCATTCTTTGTCTGGTATGTCCCAGGTCTGATGCTTTTCAATGATGGTTTCTAATACTTTAATCTTCTCCTTTGCTTATGCCATCACTTCCTGTTTCTTTGCATGCTTTTAACTTTTTGTCAAGACGTGGACATTTTGATATTTTAACGTGTTTTCCTGGTAATTTAAACTGGGGTGTCAGTTCCTTAAACTTGTATCCAACTAGCTTCCAAGGACAAAGCTTTCCTTGAAGGCTAGGAGCTAGCAAAAGAAAAAAAAAAAAAGGGGGCAGGCCACGGTGGCCTCGGGGCAAAGTTCTCTGCCTGCCCTGCCACAGACCTGGTTCGTCTCCCAGTGCCTGCCCATGCAAAAAAAAAAAAAGAAAAGAAAAGAAAAGAAAAAAGAAAAAGAGAAGGAACAATGAAAACATCTTTCCCTGTCTTACACATTGACCTCTATTTTGTGCTCTCTTTCATGGGTTTTTCATACAAAGAGTTTGGTGAATAGCTTGAGGCCAAAACTGCCCTAATCCATTCTGGACTTGCTTCTTGTCTAGGGCATATGAATGAGCCCTGGGGATTCCTCATTTACATAGATATGAATGCCCACCTTTCCCAAATACCACCTTTTCCCAAGGAAACCTTATTCTCAAGGTCCTGGACACATCCTAGAGGCCAGCAATCCCTCGCTCCAAGCAGCCACCTGACTGTTCTCCACAGCCTTTGGTAGGGAGAGCTTGGTGAGCTGTCTTCTACAGCTGGGAAAGTTCTGGGACAATTAATCCGTCAGCCCACCCCCGCAGATAGAGCCAGACATACCTGCTCCCAGAATGGGGATAAGGTTTTACTCCGCTCCCTCCAGAACCGTGCCACACATGGGGATCTGTGCTGATCAGGTGTCCAGTCAGGGAGCCAGGAGCAACCACCACTTTTAGGTAGCCTTTTTTTGGATTTCGTGCTCACCTATTACTGTAGCCCTTTACATGTTTTCTGGAGCTTTGAGAAAGATGTTTCTGCAAATTTTTGCTGATTGTTCAAGAGTGTGGGGGTGGGGGTGGGGAGACAGCCCTAAAACTCTTGATCTGGGTGGGGCCCCAATTCATTTCTAAAAAATTTGTGTTTCTTGTTGTCCAGCAGAAACCGATGTCACCTGGATGAGTTTTAAGAACCAGCTGCGCCTTGCCTTATTTTGCACACAAGCAGGCTGGGGCCAGGGCGGTCAGCCTTTCTATTACCGAAAATGCCAGCAGTAAGGATACCCCCTCTCTGCCGCCTGCCGCCCCCACAGGTGTCCAAGACATGGCACAAATCTCAGCAGGCAATCCAAACGAATTTTGGTATTTTTAGCACAAAGTCTAGAAAGGAACGAGTCCTCACTGCATGATTCGCAAAAAAATAAAAATCTTACTTTACTACAGTTCTCTTGGAGACCACCTCCGCCGTCGGCCTCCAAGCTCAGGAATGCCTTCTCTTTTCAACAAAGCCATTCTCCAAACTCCCTCGCCCACCCCCTACCAGATCACACCCTGAACTCCACCAGATGTGCGCCCCCCGCCCCAAGTCCCCTAAGCTCGTGCTTCGCCCCGGCTCCAGCTGCGCCCAGCCAGAGGCAAGGTCGGCGCGGAACGTACGTAGCGTATCTCGGCCGAGCCCTTGAGGCTGCCACAAGTGCCCGGCCAGGATTCAAGCTCCGCCTGAGCAACGCACCCTCGGAGGGCACCAACCTGGCCCGCCCTCCGCTCTGGCCCCGCCCAAAGAGGGACAAAGGGGCGGGCCGGGCCGGGGCCTCGCGGCGGCAGCTCCTCACGCTAGCTGGAGGGCCGCGCGGCGTGGGGGAGGGGGTGAGCCGGCGGCGGCGGCCGGGGCGGGGCCGGGGCGGGGCCTAGGCGGTTCCAAGCGCGCCGGGTCGCACCGGGCGGTGTGGGGAAGTGGCGCCCCTTCCTCGGCAGCCGGCAGGCGCCGCGCCCCCGGCCCCGCCCCCTCCGCGCCCCGCCCCCGCCGCTCGGACGGCCTGAGTCGCGCCCTCCCGCCCCGCGACGCCGAACTTGCTCCAACTTCCTCGGCCGAGCCGGGCCGCGCCGCCGCCGTCGTGCCCGGGTGAGTAGAGCGCGGAGCCCTCGCTGAGGCGTCGGGCCCTGTCCCCTCATTGTCTGAGGCCGACCTCCACCGAGCGTCTTTCGGGGGCTAGGACTGCTCGCAGGTCCGGGCTCAGCCCCTCGGGTTCCCTCCCCCCGCGCTGGGGGCGGCCCTGCGGGCGCTGGCTTTGTCTGCTCGGATGGCCCGCGAGGGGCTGGAGGCCTCGGCCCGCACCTCGCTGATTCGAACTCCTCCGGCGCTCGGCGGAGTGAGAGCCGCGGTGGCCCACCCGGCTGGTGCTCCTGGCTCAGCCACCTCCGTCCCATTCGCGTCCCCGGGCGGGGGCACGCTAGGGCCGGGCGGGGAGGGAGCGAGCGCCTCGGGAAGGTGGGGCTGGATCGCCGCCCCAGGCCCTGCCCTCTGCCCCCGGCTGCGAGCCCCGGGATGGGTGCGCCTTCCGGCTGGATCACGGGCTGTGCGGGGCCCTGGCGCCCCGCGCGTCGCCTCTTTCTGGGCGCTCGGCAGGAGGGTGGGGACCGGCCAGGGAGGGCCGCCCCCGGCTCGCCGTGGGTGTGTTCTAAGTCCCCCAAACCGCCTGCCGTGCGTCCCCCTCTGTCCTGCGCTAGTTTGGGGAGGCCCGAGCTTCTCCGAGTTCATCGTTTGAGGTTGTGCGTGGAGCCGAGCCCGGTCTAGCCGGAGCCTAAGCGGAGTAGGGTCTGTGGTAAGAGTTCTCTCGTTCCGGGCCACTGCTCCATTTGGAAAGGCATGGGGTTGCGGGTGAATAAGAAATAGATGTGTGTGGACTGACTTAGGGCTGGGCTCAGGATAGCTGGAACATGAGTGTGGGGGACGTGAAGTTGGTCTCCAGCGAGAAGCGGTTCATGCTGTGGCGTCGGGCAAAGTTGTTTGGGGCTGCTGGCCTGAAATGTGAGCGCGGCGGCGTTGTGTGCGCTGCATGGTTGTCCCTGGGCCTTGGTGTCTGGGGACATCAGGTCGTCCGGGCAGTGAGTGCAGGGATGGGAGAGGTGCCGCACTGGGGTTTCTGCATGTGCGTTCTCTGCAGTGGTATGCCCTTTTCCATTCTTCATCCCTCCTGAGATGGAGGTTGCCCTTGGGCTGGGTGGGAGTGGATAGAGCTGCCTGCTACATCCTTAAAATTAGCCTCCCTCTGCCCCTTGTCCTCAAAGTAGGGGAAGTTAGTGCCTGTTGAGTGATGGTGACACCACCCTTCCTGATATGTGAAGTGAACCCTGGGGCCCTGGCCATCAGCACTTTTTGTATCCTGCTTTCAGTTGGAGACTATTGATGTCTCCATCCCCATGTCTCTGCACTCTTTTTATGTGCACTGCCTCATGTCATCTTCAGTTCATTTAACACCGTGATTGAATGTGTCTGTGGAATTCCAGGTGGTGATGCAGGCACTGTTCCTGGGCTCACACTCCCTGATTGTGAGCTCCAAATGGAGGGAGAACCCAAGCTGAGCATGTGGTTGCTGCTCAGTAGTGCTGATTGACTCCATCTTGCTCTCACCTTTGCACCACGTTTTTCAGGCAACTAGGACTCTGCGCCCATTGGGGGTTCTGGAGGCTTGTGGCTGCCTCCTGGAAGAAAGGGCATGGAGGGGAGGGGCTGCAGAAGGTTAGGCTGTCCAGGGAAATTACCCCTTTTACCATTCGGGGTCCAGCCAGCCTTGAGTTTCTGAGGACGGGTGAGGGCGCCTCTCTGCCCAGGTGTGGGAAGAGGAGAGTGAGGCTGGGGGCAGGGAGGAGAACCTGTTGTGTGGGTCTGGGATGGTAATGAAGTCCCAGAGGAGGTTGAGGAGCCCAGAAGTCCTGGGTTCTGGAAACATATGCTGAGGCCTCAACCTAGGTTGTCTTGTACTCAGGTATTTGACTTGTTTGCTTATTTAACTTCAGCTGGGGTAGAATTGCTGTTTCAGTGGTTAGTGTGCCATTGCGCCAATCCTGCAAAACCTTTGCTGGGTTTACAGTCTAGTGGAGGTTATGGTCAAGGCTAATAGTGATGATATTAGGAGGAATGTTTATTGAGACTTAGAAGCACCAAACACTATCCTAGATGCTTTTCTTGTAAAAACTCAGTTAATACTTGCAATAACCCAGTATGGTAGATGAAGCTAACGACCCCATGTTACAGATGAGGATATTGTGGCCCAGAGTAACATGCTTGAGATCAGTATGAACTTGGTTTCCTCATTTCAAAATTAGAAAATGCCTTCCTCCTTATATGATTAAAGTTGATAAAATCTATGATCATGCCTAGCCCATGGCAGAACTAATAAGACCTCACCCCTGCTTCTGAAAGCACCCTCATCTGTCAGCACAGTCTGGGTACATAGCAGGTGCCCTGAGCCCATGGTAATTGGCTGGTGATTGGCTTCTGTCTACCTAAGGCCAGAGAAGGGGAAGGCTGGAGCTGCTGTATCCTGCTGGATAGATTAAAGTCTGCTAATTGTCTCAGTTACAACCATCCCTAAATGTCAGAGGCTTAAAGCAACAAAGGCTTATTTCTCACTCACACCATATCCATCATGTATCTGCTTTATGTTGTCTTCACTTTAGGACCCAAGTTAATTCGTTTAAATATTGCTGGCCCGGTGGTCGGAAGGACAGAGACCCCCTGGCTTTTACCCGTTTCACCTGGAAGTGGCATTTCATTGGCCAAAGACAAGTTACAGGGCCACACTTAGTCCAAGAGGGGGAGGATTGGAAACATTTGGTGAACAGTGCTAATGCCAACTGCCTTTCTGTGTAAACTGAAACACTGATCATGAAATAAAGGGCTTTTTAGGTTAAAGTAGGATTGAGGTGCCACATTTGAAGGGTAGAGGTATGGTGAACAAGAACGCGTGTCAGGTTACTAAGAGGTATTGCTTCTCTGACCCTGGGCAAGAAGTTACTTGGTTCTTTGGGTCTCCTTTGCTCATAATTTATAGGCTTAGGACTTCTGGTGAGTTCTGAGTCAAGGAACTTTTATTAGGTACAAGTCTAGCTCAAGTCCCTGTGTTAGGTGCTCTGACCTGGAATGATGATTCCTCTTCCTGCCACTCAGTACGGGTGGCGTTTAAAGAGGGACATTAGTTCCCATGGGAAGGGAAGGCAGGCTCCTGCTCCCCTTCACTGCCTCTGACATCTCAGCCCTTGAATTGCTTGCACTTCCCAGTCCTTTTCCTGAATATGGTAGTGGGGGCAGCCACCTTTCCTGGAAGCAGATAGAGGCACCCTTAGCAGGTTCTGCCCTCCCCCTGTCCTTTCTGGGATTTGCTGACCTTGTAGGCCAAGGGCTGTGGAAAGGAGAGATAGTGAGGTTACTGAAGGGTGGTAACCACTGGAGAGTAAGATTGAGCACAGGGCTGGGGTGGTTCTCTGCTGGTTCTGTGAAAGGGAGCTGTCACCCCTCTATTAATTGCATTTCTCCACTCATCCACCCAGGCACACTGTGGACCTTGCTTCTTTACCTGCTTGGTCTCTGGTGACTTCCAGCAGGGCCAGGAGACAATGGTGAGACAGACCTCAGGTTCTTTCGCATAGTGCTTAGGCAGTTTTCATTAGGCATATGTCCTCCCTTTTCAGGGCCTTGCTTTCCCATCTGTGGAATGGAGAGAGAGGCGGTGCTGGTCTACAACAGTAGTGCCACTCTTGGCTGGACTTCAGAGTCCTCAGCAAGCTGTGTAGACTTGTGTAGGGAGAACCTTTGGTCTCGGTGAATGCCTGTGTCTATGATTTGCCTTATCTTCCATTCTAGAGTTAAGCAGTTTACAGTACTCAAAATGCCCCCACATCCATTTTCTCATTTAATTGCATGGTTTTTGATGCAGAAAGAGCAAGTGACTGAGTTGGGACGGCACAGGGCGTGGTGAGTAGGAAGTGTGTATTTCATCTGCTGATTATACACTAAGGTGAATAACTCTTCTGTCTAGCCCCCCTACAGTGGGCAGTAGTGAGGCCAGCTTTCAAGTTGTGGCTACTTTGTGGCTGTGGAACCTAGGCAGATCTTTGATATATATATATATTTGGGGTTTTTTTTTCCTTCACTTGGACTTTGTTTTCTCATCTGTAGAATGAGAAGAACCAAGTTTGGCCTTCCCATTGCATGCTTCAGGATTGAGAAGCAATTTCTAAAACCTCTGAGTTAGGTTCCGCATTTTGGATGAGAACTGCTGTCATCTTGCTGACAGCTCTCACTGAAGTGCTCACCAGCAACTGATTCTGTGAACCCCACATCCTCCCCTCTGTGGGCTCAGTGGAGCTGGATGGGGCTGAGCTAGGCTGTGGTTTTCTCTTAGTAGGCATGCAGGCCTGGTAATGTGAGCTTCAGTGGGCCTTTGCATGCTAGAGCTGAAGCCCCTCATTTCTTTTTCTTTTTTATATTTTTTATTTTTAAACTTTTTATTATGGAAAACTTCAAACAGATATTAAAGTAAGTAGTATAATGAAATTCTCTACATCCATAAAACAGTTTCAATAATTATCAACTCTTTCTCAATCTTGTTTAATGTATGCACTCCTCACTCTTACTCCCTCTTCCATATTACTAGATTGTTTAATCCATAAATACCATTTAACTTATAAATATTTATCATTGCAGATACACTAATGTATTTGATTAGGGGTGCTGCCCATGATGTAACTATTTTCTGTAGGTATTACTCTATTATATGCCCTTTTCTAAATTAAGAAAAAAAAGAAAAAATATTCTGCAACACTGACTTTCTAAAATCCAAAAAAAAAATCTGAATTCAAGACTACTTGGTTTCAAGGATTTTAGATGAGACACAGTGGCCTGTATATATACAACCTTCTTTTTCCTAAACAGGTGGAATATTATATACACTATTCTTTTTCCCTATATCTGTGCTTTTTTTTCTATTTGCCATTTACTCTAAAGATCTTTCCTTATTAGCATAAATAGTCCTTAGCAGCCCCTCATTTCTTGAGGGCTGTCCTGCCTCCTCAGCTGAACTGCCAAGGAGCAGGGCCTAAAGCTGTGGTGTTTATCAGCTACATAACTGGAGGACTGGCTCCTGCTACAGGGCTGGCCTCTCCTTGGGTCTTGTCTGCCTATGTTGTGTGGCTTAGAGCCACAGGCTCCAAAGTGGTCTCTAGGATACTAAATAAGAGGTGAGTTTCTAAGACTTCCTCAGGCACTGTGTTCCCTGGAGTTTGGGGTTGTACATGCTTCTTAGTCCCCAGTCATGAAACTGATAACTGATTTGGATTTTGTGAGGGTTCTGCCCATTGTCACTGAGATTTTTTGCTAGGCCCAGATGCAGTGGGAAAATATGAGAGGAGCCCAAGGTACTGGATCTTCCCTTTTGTAGCCTCAGCCTCCTGCATCCAGAGGTTGCACATCCAGAAGGCTTAGGGATGGGGTCAGTAGTAGTCAGGAGGGTGAGGTCAGTGCAGACTATAGAAGCAGGAGGTCTTCTGGTAGAGCTGAGCCTCTGGATGGGTAAGGTTGGGGGAAGGGCCAGGACCCAGAGCAGGGTCGGGGCTGAGCAGGAGGATATGCTCCTGGGCCTCCTTGGTTTTCCCTTGGGACCTGTGCTGCTCATCTACGTTTAAAAAAATAAAAAGGCATTGAGGATTTCCTTAGTTCTGAAGTCCAGGAGGGCGTTCCTTATAGCAGCTGGAAGGAAATGAGTATCCCCTGAATCACCTTCTTCCACACCCTGGGAGGGCCGAGGGCAGCAGCATTTCTTAGGACACAATTGAGGCAGGGTCTTTTGCTAAAAGTCTCAAAAGCCCACTGGGGCTTCTCAGGAAACCTGGGCTTAATGGAAAGTGACAGGTGTAAGTGAAGGAAAATGGACACTTTAGCTTCCCAGGGAGGGTAACTGCCCCACTCACACTACAGCAGTTCAGGCCCTGGGTGTCTCTTAGCAGCAGGAGAGCGTGGATCTCCAACGTGGGACACGCACTCAGTTGTGCTCGTGGCCCTGCACCTCTGGGTTTCCTGGCTGCTACCACCAGCTGCTCCAAGCGCAGCTCTGTTTGCCTGCTTGGGTACCATTGCCACGAAGAGATGCCAGATCTTCTCCAGGTGACTGACCGTCCTGGTGTCTGGGCAGCTTGCAGAATGACTGTCTTCATCCTTGGGGTTGGGTGAGGGAGGCCAGCCTCAGTCGAAAACTAAGTGGTTGACACAGTGTCTGGGTAAGGGGGGGAGGTGGTGAGGGTTCCAGGAAGACTTTGGGGAGCTTCGTGTCCCACAGTGTGCCGGCCTGAGCACACCACCACTCTCATCCTGATACCGATCAGGTGGGTACTCTGTCTGATGTGACACAAGGATTTCAAAGGAAAAACAGGAAGTTTATGAGCCCCAGATCTGTCTCCCTGAACTACAGTAATTCTGAAAGTTTTATAGTATTCAAAGACAGGCAGGTTTTAATGACTATAATGGCTCGAGATGATGAAGTTAGAGATAGTGTAATTATTGACATGTGAGATTGATTACATGCTTATTCACAGAACATATGTAAGAAAATGGCAGCCTTAACATGAGGATGATGAGCATGGTTTTTAGTATAATAGATATAGGTCACACAGGCTAAGATTTAAGCTACTGTGCATGTCAAGGAGGCCAGTCTGGTTAGAACAAGCTTTATCTAGTAAGATAATCTAGGATTCAAGGTGGGTTAGTTCTTAAATGTCTTTGTGATCACAAGACTTCAAAGTTGTAAAACAAAGTAAGGGGGTACAAGCTGGACCAGTCAGGAGTAACCATGAGGCTTTACAGCAAAGATTATATATTTAAACAGTAAAGCATCATCATCAAAGATCAAGACATCTGGGTTTTTAGTTCAGGGAATTTCAGATACTTACTTTTGGCTAGTCTATAATATACTAGGAAGTAAGAAAGCATCTATAAAATGATTCAGTAACTATGAGCATTAGTTAACTCTTAACTTTCGGTGTCACTACCTTGTTTCCAGAATCCCTAATCCTTTCTTTTCAGTATCTACAGCTCCTTGTCCCTTGGCTCCCTTGCTCAGCCTGCTGGATATTGTGTCTGCATCCAGGAAGCGGCATAGACATTGGGTCCACCAGCTTAGCTCTTTGCGGACAGCTTTCCCACTTTCCCTCTGCCTTCCATGGAACTGCTGTGGTCTCCCGTTGCCTAATCTCTCGCCATCAGTCCACCGCATTTGACTCTGGACAGCCTTTCCTACTCAGCCCTCTTTCCGTGGCCTCTGAAACTGAGCTCCTTTTCCCCTACCTTGTGCTTTCCTCTCTTCCTAACCCTTCCTGGGAAAACCAGTTCTACAACCTTGTGACTCTTTCTCCTGCCCCGACCAGCCTAGGGATTGGACTGTCTCATTTGCCTGAGCCAGGCCAAGGGAGGGGCTGGGGGCTAATCCTCTCACATCCTAGTATCTGCCCTCCAGAGGCCTGTATCCTGTCCACGTGAGCCGGGCCAGTGCCCCCTCCCCCCATGTGGGTCCTTTGGATCAACTTTGTTGCTTCTCCTCTATGAGTGAGGGTCCTCCTGTTTTATCCTCTGCCCTTCCTCTCTCCTTGGTCAGGCCCTGTCCCTCATCAGGGGCTGGTTTCAGTTCCACCAGTCTCTCTTCCCCTGGTCTATCTCTTACTCCTGGCGCTGCTCTTGTCTCAGCAGCCAGCTTTTCAGGAACCAAGCTGCCTGTTATTGTGAGAATGAAGAAAACTTGTTGAGCCATCGGTGGGGACCTCTGTGGCAACTTTGCCCTGTAGAAGAGCAGGAGAAGCCACGGTGACAGCACCCTGCCCTGTGCAGTCTCCTGTCTGCCACAGCCATTGTCTCCTGTCATTACCAGCTGCTTCCTCTGACATACAAGTGATGGTGTAAATACGAATAAGCTTCAACATGGCATGCCGAAAAGAGAAGAAAAGTGGTGGTGTGGAGTATTTGTTCCCAAGGGTTCTGGGATGCTGAGAAAAATACAGTGTATTTTTACAGTGTAGGCAAGGAGGAGAGGCAGCATGTACCCAGCTGTGGGGTGGGACAGCAGGTTCTGTTCAGTGACTCTCCGGATTAGGATATCCCTGAAGCTACTCTCGGTGGGAAGACAGATGGAGTGGTGGGGTGTCGACACCCAGTGTCGGCTGGGGTGTCAGAAGGTTCGGGTGCATGTTGCAGGTCAGCGAAGTTCCGCGTGTGAGGACACCCTGCCTCCTCCTGCCAGAAAGCCGCCGGAGGTCCATGGAGAGGGGTAGGACTTGCATCTGATCCAGTTGTCAGCCTGATTCTCCTAATGTGAAATCTCATTTGTGCTTTCTTTTTGGTCTACCTGTTGAACATTTTATGTCATTGGAAAACATCTTATAGAATGGAGGGTGAGGCAACATGTATCTTCCCTCTTCTGCCTGGGCAGTCTCGGAGCAAAGTGGAGAGGTCATTAGAACTTTGTGCACACTGACCTGGTCTTAGGGGAGGAGTTCTGCTAGGCAGAAGAGCTCAGTTCATGAATTCCACTCAGCTGCCCCCCACCCCAGCCCCCATGCTCTCACCCAAATGGTCTTGCCAGTCATGCCTAATGGGCCTTGTGTCATATCCCTCAGAAGTAGGAGAGACCGGGATGGTTTTGTATTAATCCTTGGGCGCCAAATCATTTGGAGGAAATACATCAGAGCTTCTGAGTACTTGGTATTTATTGACATGTCAGTTAAGGGAGGCTTTTAAGCAACATATGTGTATCCCTTTAGAAAGGAATAAATATACAAAAGCATCTTACAACTCCATTCTGCAGCTTCCGTTTCCTGAGCAGTACATGGAGTTTAGTGGTTTAAGGGATTGGGGTTTTGAGCTGGGATTTTGGAGAACTCTTTTTTGCCTTGTAATAGGGCCAGGCCTCGAAATCTGTCAAAATTGCTTTCCTTAGTTGCTAAAATTGGGATGGGTTCCTAACACGAGGGCCTAGTGCCTCACTGAGGGCTGGGGACGGCCCTGAGCGGGGTTCCCTGCTGGAGGCCGAGGCACGTGGGTTGCAGCCCCCTCCACTGCCCAAGCCTTGGGGCCTTACAGTCACGGCTTTAGATATAATCCTTGGTGTGGGAGTACTTCAGATCTCCTTTCTGCCTTTGTCAGAATCTACTCTAGCTCTTCCTAGGAAAACTTCTTTCTATTGTAGGACTTGGGATGGAGTTAGCAGGGAACTTTCTGATTTGGTCAGCCTGTACTCCAGATGTTGGCACAGCCTTCCTACCCCTCTCTTTCACCCTCCTTCCCCCTCCTCCCTCCACTGTTTTAAGAAGATAGCAGAAAATGGCTGTGGAGAGCCACGTGTGAAATCTTTTGTGCCTCCAGCTATAAGCATGAGGCATTTTGTACATTAATTTAGGTTTACTTATTTGTCTTTTTAAAAATGTGTACATGGGGTGCACCGGTGGTTCAGTGGTAGGATGCTCACCTTTCACATGGGAGACCCAGGTTCAATTTCCAGACCATGATAAAAACTAGCAGAACAGTAAGCTGTACAGTGAAAACTGTTTTCCATCCCTGACCCCTTCAGTTCTCCCTGGAGGCCACAGTCACCAGATGTTGAGTGCCTCCTCAACCATCTCTCCGCTCCTGGCTTGGTTGGTTCCCTGGGCGTGTCCTGAACACCCTGACAGAATGTACTAAGTGTTCCATTTCAGTGCACACAGTCAGTCCATCCTTTTTAACAGCAGCATATTATCTGCTGTAGGGATGACCCATGATTCAATTTATCCACCTCCTCTGTTGATGGACTTTGAAGTCGCTGTCAGTGTTTGTTTCTTCAAGCGCTGCTGCAAGATGCTTTGTACCTGCACCCTCAAATGTGTGCAGTAAAGACTTCTAGAAGTAGGGTGGAGGCATTGGGTGCTTAACAGGAAAAGGAGCACACTATTTTGGTTCCAAGACGGGGAATGAACATTTCTGAGGTTTTCTTCTGGAGGGGTCTTGTATTTCTATGGTTGTAGGCAACTAGAGCTGGAGGGGCCACAGGTGGGGGGTGGGGGCGGGGGTGCTGACTCTAACTGCAGTCCAGCTGGGTTCCACTGAGGGGGCCTGTCCCTGTGAGCCAGGAGGCCTGTGTACCCAAAAGTGTGATGTAGGAGTGTGAAGAGGCAGCCATAGCAAGGCAGGGTCTATAGAGAGCCAGGAGGCTTCTGAGATGTGAGTTTAAGCCGCTCCAGGAGAGGACAGGACGTGAGTGGGGGTAGGGAGAGCCCTGGCTGAGAAACCAGTGGGAGCTGGGCACCGAGTTGCCCAAGAGCTGTTTTTCCCTCAGTTGCAGGAATTGGTATGAGAGTCTAGCCTCCTGTCCCCAAGGTCCAGTACCCTTCTCTGCTCTGGGATACCCCAGTGGGCCTGCCTGCCACCCTGTGATGATTGTAAAAGCCCGTGTAATAATATTTACCTGGTGTAAATAGTAGATGGGTTTTCTGTTGTGAGCAGGCAGCTTTCTTTCAGAACAAAAGCAGGGGGTAAGGGGAGAAGGGCTGTTTTCCTCCTGGAACTGCTTAGGGGGAGGAAGGTGTTTCCAGATTGAGAGGGACACATGTTGGAGCCATCAGACTTTGCCCTGGGAACTCTGTTTCCCCTTCCCCCCATCCTTAGTATACTTCTGAGATGACCACGTGACCACAACCTTTCCCTGTGTGGCTCTGGCCGCCCCACACCAGGACAGCGCTCTGTCCCTCCCATCTTTGCATACAGAGAGAATTTCCACCCATCGTTGTTACATGCAGTCCTGCTGAGAAGCCCAGAGCTTCCCATGCCCCCAGCTTTGTTTACGGGGCTCGGGGCCTTGGTGCACAGGGGTTTCTATTGTGCTGGGTGGCTGCTGGGGCTGACCTGTGGGCCTCTGGAGGCGGGACCCAGGGACTGACAGTGAGGCTATTCATGGACTGCCCTGATTTCCTGCTGCCTCTCATTGTGCAGTGTTTTGGGGGTGGGGGTAGGTGGGAAGGGGGCAGCCATGCTGCTATTGTTGCCGGCAGCAGGAGCCCATTATGCTATCCCTTCTGGACAGCTCTGAGGGAAACCAGCGCCCCTCTCGTGCTCTCTGGTGGTCGGTGAACTGCCCAGACCCTGCGCAGCCTGGACCTTGCCCTCTTTCCCTTCAGCAGGAGGCCAGAGGGAGCTCTGTGCCTTGCGGGGACCTCTGCCAAGAACCTCCCTCCCTCCTTACCAGCTGTTACCCCCAACCCTCCCACGTTTCTCGTGGTCCTCCTTAAATCCCTTGGGTAAAGGTTCTGAGCAGCTGGGAAGAAGTGGGAGTGCCCAGCTCCCGGCTGGTCGGCCACCTGCCCACCCCGGGCAGTGGGTTCTGCTTGAGCTCTCCCGGCCCAGCTGTGCCCTTGGGTGGGGGCCAGGCGCGTGCCTGGGTTGCTGTCAGTTCTCCCGAGCCCCTCTTCCCTTTGTGCTGTGGTGTTCAGCCCAGCGTCCCCCGTTCGCTACTCAAGCCCTCTCCACTGCAAAAAAGTCTGCGTGCCGGCAGGCCTGCCTGCAGCCACCCCCAGCCACCAGAGCCACAGCCATTTTCCTTTGTTCTGACACCTTCTGGCTCACAGATCTCAGGCGGCAGCAGGTGGTAGGCAGTACAGTACTAGCAGAAGCCCTTGTGACATTAATCTTCCCATTGAGCTAAAGACATGGCAACCGGACTCCCTTCTGCACCCCCAGATCCCCCAGCCGCACCCCCAGATCCCCCAGCCATACCTCCACATGCCCCAGTCGTATCTCCATCTACCCAGCAATGCAGAGTTTTCTCTTTGTTTTGATTGCGTCTTGACTCTCCTTCTGAATCAGTGTGATAGTGACTTGTATGACGGGACAGGGAGGGTCTGACCTGTTTGTAGCTCGTGTGTGGGGGCTGTTTGTTTTGGGGCCAGGTGTGGTGAGGGCATGTACAAGTGCAAGAGTTTGCAGAGCACCAGCCTCCTGGACCTTGGCAGAAAAAAGCCACACCCAGGCATACAGTCTGAACTTCCCTTTACCTCTAAGTCCTTCTCATTCGAATCGTTGTAGGAACAGTGCTTCCCATTTATTTAGTGGCAGGGCTGGCTGAAAAATCAGCTGCTTTTTGTTTTTATTTAGTCCAGGGGTGGTTGTGGAATTTTTTTCTCCAGTAAGGGGAACCATCCCTTACCCTTCATGTCTGAATGTTTCTCTTCTTCCTCCAGTTTTTGGAAGATTAAATGAGCTTCTGCTCTCTAGGCCCGGTTCACTCAAGTGTAAGGTACTAGATGAAGCTGAGGCCATCTACCTTAGCCCATGCTGTCTTCTGCTTTCTCCACCACAGCCAGAGTGTGTAACAGTTGTTTTTGAAATGCGGAGTTGTGTTGCACAGGAACATGTGTTTAGCCACGTGTGTTTCGCGTTTTATTTTACGCTTTCAGAACCTGTCCATCTTCAGATCAACCTGGCTGCGCTATCTAACTCTTGCATCAGCCAAATCTTACAAATTAGTAAGCAAGTTCCAGCCTTGACCACCTCCGGGTGCCCTCGTTTATTGCAGCGTATATTGTACCATCCTTAAGACCCAAAGCAATTGTGGTTTTATAATTATAGCTCAAAAATGATCTTTCACTACTTTGAACGACTTGCCAGCTTGGGATCCTTTGAGAGAAAATGCCGTTTGGTGGGATTAACGGAGCCTTCTCTCGAAAAAGGAGAGTTTTCTGTGGGGGTGTGGCTGTAATCCCGCCAGTTGTCGTTGGTTATCACACGGAAACACAGGCACCTCTCTGGGCTGGGTGTGGCACTGGGAGCCCACTGATAAATAGGTTCTCCCCAGACCTCGAGTTGACTCTTCTTGGAAATGCCACATTACTTCTGTTTATTAGTATAGCCCCTCTCTGTGACATTGAACTTGGGTGGGGGAAGGAAGTAAAACCATTTTATCTCCTGCCAGTGAGGCCAGGCTATTAGAAGCAAAAAACAAACTTATTACAGATAGAGACAAAAACAATAAAGTAGAGATGCCCTCTGTGCTTACCTTCCCACCTTCCAGTATTCTTGCGGGTCTGGGTTAATTCTAGAGTCTGTTTTGCCACAGGATCCCGGAGGAGGCAAAATGGTGTTTGCCTGGTACTCCTGGGCAGTTTCTGGCCCTTTTCCTGCCCCTCCATTCCTGTGGCTGCGCCCCTACGACTTTCCTGCCATTGTTTGCTGGGTCAGGACCAGCCTACAGAGCTGCCCCGGGATGTGTGTGTTTCTGCTGCGGTGCTGTCACAGGGGGCCTGTGGTCTTGGAGGGAGCCGAAGGGGCAGGAGTCAGGCTTTACTAAGCATTTGGGTAGAATCACTTCCACAGTTGTGAAATGGGAATAAAAATAAATCTGTTAGGATCCAGTGGGATGCACTAAATTACTAAATTCCAAAATTAAAGCATTCTTACAGGAGTGTTGACACTTAACTTGATCACACCCTTAGGAAGACTATAAAGTCACACACTGTAAAGATGGGTGGACTTTTCTCCATAACTTGCTTTAATCATGGTTTTCCTTTTGTGCATCTGTTTTGTTGCTTGTTCTCTTGGGCGTTTTCCACCTTGGCTGTACTCAGAGGCCCACAGGCCCTTAGACTCAGTATCTGCATCTCTGAGAGCTTGTTAAAAGGCAGAATCCTGGGGGTGGGGGAGTGTTTCCCATCGCAGACCTGCTGAATCAGAATCTGCATTTTAACGAAATTCGCACACACCTTCTTAGTTGAAAAGCTCTGGCTCAGACCCTTTTCCCCAGGCCCATTCTTCAAGTCTGTTTTCTGATTTTGCAGTCTTCACCCCCTCGCCTTCCTTAAAGCTGTGTACTTTAAACGGGTTTGGCAGCTGGCCTGCAGTGTCCAGCAGGTGTCTCTGCGTGGCGGGGGGGTGTCCTGGAGGTGGAGCTGGGGGCCAAGAAAGTCCGCCTTGGCTGACAGCCCTGGGTGCCCCCTCCTCCCCCCGGGAACCCTGCTGACGAGGTCATCTCTGGGGCACAGAGCCCAGGAGGTAATTGGAGCCCTCCCGTGAGAAAGGGCAGCACCCAGCCTTCAGCCCTTGACCATCTGGTGCCACTCGCCCCGCCTGTCCCAGCTGGAGGGCAGGATCCGACTCAGGTTGGGAATGTTCTTTGCTTTTTGCAGGAATACAAAGCATCCTACATTACAATATTTAGATAGGGAGGACTATAAATATATATTTTGTGCTATTTTTGTGGCTGAAAACAGTTGGAGATAACCCCTGTTTCCCTAGGATTGCCTGCTCCCCACCCCCACCCCCTGTTTAGGGGCACAGCTTGTACCCTGGGTCTGGGAGTGAGCCCTGGTCTTTGGCAAGTTAGAGGAGATCCCTGTTCCCCCTGCTCAACTGCTGGGGAGAACCCCTTCTAGGGTTCTGTTTCAGGGGCTGAGCTGAGCTGCTAACCTTCTCCTGACCTTGGAAACCTCTGCTCTTCTTCCAGATGCCACTCAGCTTTTTCCAGCAGTTTCTTACCATTGATTTGCATTTTTAAAAAGCCTCCCCAACCCCCCTTTAGTCCTGTACTCTTCTGACATTCTTAATGCACTTAGTTTTATTTATTTATTTTGCCCCCAGCAGGCTTCACTTTTTGTAATTTCATTGGAAAGTTTTGTTTTGTTTTCTTCTAGCTCTGTGAACCTTCTTCCTACCCTCACCCCACCCCAGCCAGCTGTTTGCAGTGCTTGCAGGAAGCCTGGAAGTCCTGCTCTGCCTGGGGCTACAGGGCCTCCTACCCCAGACTCTGGAAGGATTTAGGAGTTTGTTAGTCTTCAATCACAGTATATTGTGGCAGACGGAATTTTAGGTACAAAGAGTATTAAACATTTTAGACCCACAACCTAAGTCCCTTTCAGGCATGGAAAAATGGAGAAGGAATTAATGTGCATAATTCTAAATTCTCTTACATATTTTCTTTGTGTTGGGGAAACAGGGGTTGTGGGTAGGGCAGCCCGTACAAGGAGAGCATTTCAAATCTGCATTAAACATGCAGGTCAAATCCTTGCAGCATATTGAACCAGCTCCCTAGCAGCCACCGAAGGTCCAGTTATTGGAGCAGAATTTATTTCTCCCAAAGAACTCGCCCACTCATTCCTCGGCACATCGACAGCTTTCAAGAATGGCGTCTGCACAGGCGGCTGGGCCGGTTTGTGCCTTGGTATCGACTCCAGGGTCTGGGCCTGAGCTGGGACTGCCTTGGGGGCTCAGTCCATAATCTGTATCTGAGACCCCTCCGTGGGGACAAGACAGTTGCCCACTGCCCTACCTGTGGGGTCGTGGTGCATTTGCATTCTCTTCTCAGGGCACAGCTGTTGTTCCCAAACCAGTAAGATTTTGGATGTGGAACGCCCCTGTAGTTCACGTTTTAACCAGCTGCCCTGTGGAACGTTTCCTGACCGGCTTCCTGTTTCCTCCCCACTTCAGTTCCTGTCCTCTAGCAGCCACTTGTCTCTTCTTTTAGTGGAGGAAATATGTGTCCTGGTCTCCCGTAACCTCCTGCAAGCCCCTGGATCAAGCATGTCCTGCTCCCAGCTCGCCTGTCTCCTGCCTAGGATGCTCAGAATGTGTCGAGACAAGTCCTGAGGTGTGTCTCACACTACAAAAACCTTTTCACCTTAAGGGACTTGCTGAACCGGTCTGTGTGCTGAAGGCTTGCAGGGCAGATGGTCTTCAGCCATGCTAATCTGGGAAGCCTTTGGCCTCAGGACCTAAGTGGGAGATTCCAGAGTGGACACGGGGCTGTCCAATCCTCCCTGTGATCTGAGTCACAGCACATCGGCCTCCTGGGTTCTTGTCCACCTTGGAGATGTCACTTTGTAAAGCTGGGCCCAGATTCTCCATGTTTTTGTGTACAGTGCTGGCTGAGGAAGAGGCCTGACTGCTTCTTCCTGGAGGCAATAAAAAGGATTCTGTGTGCAGGCTTGGGTGGGGGTGGAGGGGGTGCTTCGGTTTTCAGAAACAAGCCTACCGTGATTATCAGGGCACCCATATACCAGAACAGCGTTGGCTCTGGGGTCCTCATGTAGGGGGCAATTTTACCTCTGAGGGCAGAGAGGAAGTCAGCTGGGAAATCAGCTCAGAAGTCCTAGAAGGCCTCTTTAACCCAGGTTTTGAGAATCAATGGGCAGCAGCTGGGGATGGCCAAGCCCTGCCTCTCCTGAGCTAGCTGGTGCTGCCCTGAGGCTGAAGGTGCAGTTGAGTGAGATATCTCTGGAATCTTCTGAGGATCTCTGTTTAGGCTTGTACACCTTGAATGTTTGCTTGTTTTTGTCTTAAAGGAAAATGGCCATTCTACATTTCTACTGGAGGCAACTTACTTATCTTGTAAAATCTTCCTTAATTTACTTTCATTTGATGTTTCCTCATCATTAGAGTGATGCATTTTTTGGCAGGAGAATATAGAGTTGATGGTCCTTTATAGCCTTTCAGGGGGTGCATGAGGTTTTTTGACTCTTTGCTGGTGAAGTTAACAGTGACTCTTGGTTAAGAGTTAGCTGCTAAATTCCTCCACTGCTAAATTACTACTACACTCTTTGTAATGAACAAGTTCCCTCTGGGGAGGTGCTTTGCAAGTATGTAAATAATGCTGTAACTCCTCAAACTTTCATCCAGTAGTTTTAGAACCCATTGATGATTTCTGTAATGGTAGCCATATGGTGATGTTCTGATTACATTATAAGTTCTGTATTTATCACGTGCCATTCTACTGAAGGGGAGCATTCCCTTTCCCATTTGTTAATTTATAGATAGTAGAATGAACTCATGGATTCTTATTTTATTCAAGGTTAACATCCCTTACTATTATTACTTATTTTGATGCTTAAATTGTTCCAGATTTAGCCAGTGGGGGGACCCTTCAAACTGACTCTCATAAAGAAGAGAGCTTAAAATGTGTATTTCCAGGCCTACTGCAACCCCACTGACCTTGTCTCCATGTGCAGTCTGGAAGAGATGTACGGCGGGATTCTCATGCTCTGTGGTCCCTGGGATCAGCCCGAGGAGGCCCATCATTTTCAGTGTGTACCTCACAGAGGCACCCTTTCCCTGCCAGCTGCCACCCCTTCCCCCAGCCGCTGGAGAGAAAAGTGATTCTCCCCACCTCTGTCCTGGGTTTCTGGGCCAGAATTTCTTTGAACAAAGCCTCCTGTAACTTAAAAAATAAAAATAGTAATTTTGAGAATCAGTGGATTAGGAATCTCTGTTCCAGGCCCCGCCTGTCCTCTGCCGAGCCCTCCCCTCTCTGCTCTCCTCTGACCCACACCCATCCCATTTGCTTCTTTCCGGATGATGGCACTGAGGTAGGCAGATGTCTTTTCTCCCCAGATGAACAAGGAGGCCTCTCCGTGCTTTTTTTTTTTTTTTTTAATGTTTTTTTAATTGTGAAATACATATACAGAAAAAGTAAAAACTTTCAAAGTACATTGTAACAAGTAGTTATCAACAGATTTCAGAGTTTGGTATGGATTAAAGTTTCACAGTTTCCTTTCTAGGTTTTCCTTTCTAGCTGCTTCAAAATACTGGGGACTAAAATAAGTATCAGTATAATAATTTAGCAATCATACTCATGTGTTAAATCCTATCTTCTCTGTTATAAAACCTCTTTCTCCTTTGGTCTTTCTCCCACTCTTTAAGGGTGTTTGGGCTATGCCTCTTCTAACTTGTTCATGTTGGAAAGGGCTGTTGATAATATAGGGATAGGGAGGTGGAACTGGTTAATGTTCTGAAGAAGCTGGCCACTCTGAAATCAGATTTTATCTGGCCTAGGAACCATCTGTAAGTTGTAGGTTTCTGGAAAGTAATCTTAGTGCGTGAAACTTTTGTAGAATCTCAGAGCCCTAGGTGTTTGTTAGGGTTAATAGGAGTGGTTTTGACTGGAGTTTGTCAGACTAGTAATTAGCAATATCTAGCTGAAGCTTGCATAAGAGTAGTCTCTCAACTCTATTTGATCTCGCTTAGCCATTGAAACCTTATTTTGCTACATTTCTTCTCCCCCTTTTGGTCAGGAAGACATTGTTGATTCCATGTTGCTAGGGCCAGCTCATCCCCAGGTAGTGGGAAGGATAATGATTTCACTTGTAGTGTTGGACTTAGAGAGAGAGAGAAAGGCCACATCTGAGCAACAAAAGAGGTTTTCTGAAAGTAGCTCTTAGCTATGGGTAGGCTTAGCCTCTCTACTACAGAAATAAGCTTCATAATACCAAGCCTCAAGTTTTAAAGGCTTGGCCTACTGACTTGGAAGTCCCTAATGTTTGAGACAGTAACCAGGGATTTCCTCAGTGGTAAAGTTTAATAGTTTCATATTTTTTCTCCAGTCCATCAAGGGACTTTGCCAGTACTTTTTAATTATCTGCCCAATATACTCACGGATGTATCTGGGTATTTTATTAAACTGTATGGCATTACAAGCCCTCATTGCCATTCTGGACTCCATGTGTTTGGGTTGTTTAAATGAGCTGTCCAGAAAGGTTGAGTTAGAGTTGTGCTACAGAAAATTTTAGGTTTGGGACAAAATAAGCCACTTTTCCTTTGGTCTCATACAGTAGGTGAAATTCTAAAATACAGACAATGTCATCTTTACCCTTGTCTGATTTACCTTAGTTCTGACCTGATCAGCTTCATTCTTATCTCTAATTGAAGCCTGATCTCTTTTTCCTTTTTTTTTTTTTTTTAACGTTTGTTCTATGTAGCAGTGCTGACTTTCAGAGCTGCAGAAATCCATCTCTGAGTCTTAGGTGTCACATAGGTAACCAAATTCCAGAGCGATACCAGGTTATACATATATGGCACAGGATCTCAAAATCTAGGATCACAGTTTGGACTAAATATGACTGCTATAAGAGCTTACAGTCTGCGCCCCAGTTTTCTTATCAGTATTTTCCAAAAGATACTTGGAAGGTTCATTTACCTCATTGCATGCCTCGTGATTTCACTCCTTTCTGAAGCTGTACAAAATTCCATCATATATGTCCCAGTTTAGTATTCTACATCCCAGTCAATGTATCCTTCAGCCACCTGCATCCATTGGGCATCATGGATAATGTACAAGGTAAACAGCCCATGTCTCAAATTATCCTCAGTTATACAGACATCAACACTCTCAATTTTTTTTTATTAATTAAAGAAAAAAAAAGAAATTAACCCAACATTTAGAAATCATTCCATTCTACATATGCAATCAGTAATTCTTAACATCATCACATAGATGCATGATCATCATTTCTTAGTACATTTGGATCGATTTAAGGAAAGAACTAGCAAAACAACAGAAAAAGATATAGAATGTTAATATAGAGAAAAAATAAAAATAATAATAATAGTAAAGACACAAACAGACAAACAAACAAAAAACCTATAGCTCAGATGCAGCTTCATTCAGTGTTTTAACATGATTTCTTTACAATTAGGTATTATTGTGCTGTCCATTTTTGAGTTTTTGTATCTAGTCCTGTTGCACAGTCTGTATCCCTTCAGCTCCAATTACCCATTATCTTACCCTGTTTCTACCTCCTGCTGGACTCTGTTACCAATGACATATTCCAAGTTTATTCTCGAATGTTGGTTCACATCAGTGGGACCATACAGTATTTGTCCTTTAGTTTTTGGCTAGACTCACTCAGCATAATGTTCTCTAGGTCCATCCATGTTATTACATGCTTCATAAGTTTCTTCTGTCTTAAAGCTGCATCATATTCCATCGTATGTATATACCACAGTTTGTTTAGCCACTCGTCTGTTGATGGACATTTTGGCTGTTTCCATCTCTTTGCAATTGTAAATAACGCTGCTATAAACATTGGTGTGCAAATGTCTGTTTGTGTCTTTGCCCTTAAGTCCTTTGAGTAGATACCTAGCAATGGTATTGCTGGGTTGTATGGCAATTCTATATTCAGCTTTTTGAGGAACCACCAAACTGCCTTCCACAGTGGTTGCACCATTTGACATTCCCACCAACAGTGGATAAGTGTGCCTCTTTCTCCGCATCCTCTCCAGCACTTGTCATTTTCTGTTTTGTTGATAATGGCCATTCTGGTGGGTGTGAGATGATATCTCATTGTGGTTTTGATTTGCATTTCTCTAATGGCCAGGGACATTGAGCATCTCTTCATGTGCCTCTTGGCCATTTGTATTTTCTCTTCTGGTAGGTGTCTGTTCAAGTCTTTTTCCCATTTTGTAATTGGGTTGGCTGTCTTTTTGTTGTTGAGTTGAACAATCTCTTTATAAATTCTGGATACTAGACCTTTATCTGATATGTCGTTTCCAAATATTGTCTCCCATTGTGTAGGCTGTCTTTCTACTTTCTTGATGAAGTTCTTTGATGCACAAAAGTGTTTAATTTTGAGGAGCTCCCATTTATTTATTTCTTCAGTGCTCTTGCTTTAGGTTTAAGGTCCATAAAACTGCCTCCAGTTGTAAGATTCATAAGATATCTCCCTACATTTTCCTCTAACTGTTTTATGGTCTTAGACCAAATGTTTAGATCTTTGATCCATTTTGAGTTAACTTTTGTATAGGGTGTGAGATATGGGTCTTCTTTCATTCTTTTGCATATGGATATCCAGTTCTCTAGGCACCATTTATTGAAGAGACTGTTCTGTCCCAGGTGAGTTGGCTTGACTGCCTTATCAAAGATCAAATGTCCATAGATGAGAGGGTCTATATCTGAGCACTCTATTTGATTCCATTGGTCGATATATCTATCTTTATGCCAATACCATGCTGTTTTGACCACTGTGGCTTCATAATATGCCCTAAAGTCAGGCAGCGCGAGACCTCCAGCTTCGTTTTTTTTTCCTCAGGATGTTTTTAGCAATTCTGGGCACCCTGCCCTTCCAGATAAATTTGCTTATTGGTGTTTCTATTTCTGAAAAATAAGTTTTTGGGATTTTGATTGGTATTGCATTGAATCTGTAAATCAATTTAGGTAGGATTGACATCTTAGCTATATTTAGTCTTCCAATCCATGAACATGGTATGCCCTTCCATCTATTTAGGTCTTCTGTGATTTCTTTTAACAGTTTTTTGTAGTTTTCTTTGTATATGTTTTTTGTCTCTTTAGTTAAATTTATTCCTAGGTATTTCATTCTTTTGGTTGCAATTGTAAATGGGATTCGTTTCTTGATTTCCCCCTCAGCTTCTTCATTACTAGTGTATAGAAATGCTACAGATTTTTGAATGTTGATCTTGTAACCTGCTACTTGGCTGTACTCATATATTAGCTCTAGTAGTTTTGTTGTGGATTTTTCCGGGTTATCGTCTGCAAACAGTGATAGTTTTACTTCTTCCTTTCCAATTTTGATGCCTTGTATTTCTTTTTCTTGTCTAATTGCTCTGGCTAGAACCTCCAACAGGGTGTTGAATAACAGTGGTGATAATGGACATCCTTGTCTTGTTCCTGATCTTAGGGGGAAAGTTTTCAATTTTTCCCCATTGAGGATGATAGTAGCTGTGGATTTTTCATACATTCCCTCTATCATTTTATTTCTGTGAGGTCAGTGGTTATGTCTCCTCTTCCTTTTCTGATCTTATTTATTTGCATCCCCTCTCTTCTTCTTTTTGTCAATCTTGCTAAGGGCCCATCAATCTTATTGATTTTCTCATAGAACCAACTTCTGGTCTTATTGATTTTCTCTATTGTTTTCATGTTTTCAATTTCATTTATTTCTGCTCTAATCTTTGTTATTTCTTTCCTTTTGCTTGCTTTGGGATTAGTTTGCTGTTCTTTCTCCAGTTCTTCCAAGTGGACAGTTAATTCCTGCATTTTTGCCTTTTCTTCTTTTCTGATATAGGCATTTAGGGCAATAAATTTCCCTCTTAGCACTGCCTTTGCTGCGTCCCATAAGTTTTGATATGTTGTGTTTTCGTTTTCATTCGCCTTGAGGTATTTACTAATTTCTCTTGCAATTTCTTCTTTGACCCAGTCGTTGTTTAAGAGTGTGTTGTTGAGCCTCCACGTATTTGTGAATTTTCTGGCACTCCGCCTATTATTGATTTCCAACTTCATTCCTTTATGATCCGAGAAAGTGTTGTGTATGATTTCAATCATTTTAAATTTGTTAAGACTTGCTTTGTGACCCAGCATGTGGTCTATCTTTGAGAATGATCCATGAGCACTTGAGAAAAAGGTGTATCCTGCTGTTGTGGGATATAATGTCCTATAAATGTCTGTTAAGTCTAGCTCATTTATAGTAATATTCAGATTCTCTATTTCTTTATTGATCCTCTGTCTAGATGTTCTGTCCATTGATGAGAGTGGGGAATTGAAGTCTCCAACTATTATGGTATTTGTGTCTATTTCCCTTTTCAATGTTTGCAGTGTATTCCTCACGTATTTAGGGGCATTCTGGTTCGGTGCGTAAATATTTATGATTGTATGTCTTCTTGTTTAATTGTTCCTTTTATTAGTATATAGTGTCCTTCTTTGTCTCTTTTAACTGTTTTACATTTGAAGTCTAACTTGTTGGATATTAGTATAGCCACTCCTGCTATTTTCTGGTTGTTATTTGCATGAAATATCTTTTCCCAACCTTTCACTTTCAACCTATGTTTATCTTTGGGTCTAAGATGTGTTTCCTGTAGGCAGCATATAGAAGGATCCTGTTTTTTAATCCATTCTGCCAATCTATGTCTTTTGATTGGGGAATTCAGTCCATTAACATTTAGTGTTATTACTGTTTGGATAATATTTTCCTCTGCCATTTTGCCTTTTGTATTATATATATCATATCTGACTTTCCTTCTTTCTACACTCTTCTCCATACCTCTCTCTTCTGTCTTTTCGGTTCTGACTCTAGTGCTCCCTTTAGTATTTCTTGCAGAGCTAGTCTCTTGGTCACAAATTCTCTCAGTGACTTTTTGTCTGAGAATGTTTTAATTTCTCCCTCATTTTTGAAGGACAATTTTGCTGAATATAGAAGTCTTGGTTTGCAGTTTTTCTCTTTTAGTAATTTAAATATATCAGCCCACTGTCTTCTAGCTTCCATGGTTTCTGCTGAGAAATCTACACATAGTCTTATTGGGTTTCCCTTGTATGTGATGGATTGTTTTTCTCTTGCTGCTTTCAAGATCCTCTCTTTCTCTTTGACCTCTGACATTCTAACTAGTAAGTGTCTTGGAGAACGCCTATTTGGGTCTATTCTCTTTGGGGTACGCTGCACTTCTTGGATCTGTAATTTTAGGTCTTTCATAAGAGTTGGGAAATTTTCAGTGATAATTTCTTCCATTAGTTTTTCTCCTCCTTTTTCCTTCTCTTCTCCTTCTGGGACACCCACAAGACGTATATTTGTGCGCTTCATATTGTCCTTGAGTTCCCTGATCCCCTGTTCAAATTTTTCCATTCTTTTCCCTATAGTTTCTGTTTCTTTTTGGAATGCAGATGTTCCATCCTCCAAATCACTAATTCTATCTTCTGTCTCTTTAAATCTATCATTGTAGGTATCCATTGTTTTTTCCATCTTTTCTACTTTATCCTTCACTTCCATAAGCTCTGTGATTTGTTGTTTCAGTTTTTCTATTTCTTCTTTTTGTTCAGCCCATGTCTTCTTCATGTCCTCCCTCAATTTATCGATTTCGTTTTTGAAGAGGTTTTCCATTTCTGTTCGTATATTCAGCATTAGTTGTCTCAGCTCCTGTATCTCATTTGAACTATTGGTTTGTTCCTTTGACTGGGCCATATTTTCAATTTTCTGAGCATGATCCATTATCTTCTGCTGGCGTCTGGGCATTTAGTCAGATTTCCCTGGGTGTTGGACCCAACAAGTTGAAAGATTTTTCTGTGAAATCTCTGTGTTCTGTTTTTCTTATCCTGCCCAGTAGGTGGCGCTTATGGCACTCGTTTGTTTGCGGGTCCCACCAGTAAAAGGTGGTGTAGGTCCTTTAACTTTGGAAAACTCTCACTGTGGGGGAAGTTCGCCAGCCGAAGCGTCTTGGAAGAGTGCCAGCCGGCCCGGGGATCCGAACGCGGGGTGGGTCACCGGCTGCCGCAGCTCCGGAGAGCGCCCGTCCGAATCTCCTAGCGGCCCGGGGCGCCAAGCGTGGCAGGAGGGTGCCAGCTGCCGCGGCCTGGGAGAGTGCACCGTTCCCAGCCGGACCGGGAAGCCACGTGTTTGGAAGGAACCCCGGTCACTGTTCTCCGCGGCCTGGGGATCTCCGATCCAATTCTCCCAGTTGGTCCGGGGTCTGCGTGTGGGGGGGCGCCAGCCACCATGGCTTGAGGGGACCGCCTGTCCAATTCTCCCAGCTGGCCCGGGAAGGAGGAAGGGAGGGTCTCCGGCCGCTTGCCGCCCCGGCCCGGGGAAGCCCGCACCCCTCAGCGATCTCACTGGAGCGGGTTCTCCCAACCAGTCAGCCTTTCCAGAATGGGGTACGCTGTTTTCTTGATCTCTGTCCTGGCTCCGGGAGCTGTTCTGTATCGTTTCTACTCCCCTAGTAGCTGTTCTGGAGGAGGAAGTAAGGCGCGTCTTACTAAGCCGCCATCTTCTCCGGAAGTCAGCACTCTCAATTTTTGACAATTTTCATTGCTCCAAAGAGAGTATCACCAGTAAACTCATCCTCACCAAACGGAAAATCCAAACCTCCTCTTAACTCTTGTCCTTCCCCCTCAATTATTTACTCCTGGTACTTCTGTGTTATTGTTGATGTTTTCCTGTTAGATGTAGACCATAGTATGCATTAGTAGCTTTCCCTCTGTACCCCTTTATTATTGACTCTTTGATTAAGATTCATACCTTTGCAGTAGTTCATACAAGAACTTACGTTTATTTGTAAGGTTAATCGGAGGGATATGTGGCTCTGTACAACCCCTTTCAATCATGTTCACCTTCAATATGGCAATTTAACTTATGAACCCACCAATGAGTTACCTTCACTCTTATCCTTTCCCTTTTAAGTTTAACCTCATTAGCTAACTGTTCACCCATCTCTAGCTTCTGTGTGTCTCTGGGTCCCCTATATTCTACATTGTAAGCATCTCAGTTTACCTTTACCAAGATCATAATAGTGAAATCATGCAGCAGCTATCCTTTTGTGTCTGACTTACTTCACTCGGCATTATTTCCTCCCCTTGGTGATCTTGAAGCTCAGCAGAGTATGAGTTGTAGGTTATTTTAGTAGTGGAAACTCATAATACTTAATTTGCCAAGTTCAGAGTTTCATACAGGAGGCCAAGTACTTAGAACCCCAGGTCCTGGGTAGAACTTGCTGGGGCTCCAAGGTCGCGGCCGGGGTCCTCTTGGACCTGCACGCAGAGGCCTGGTGGTCTCTGAATTCTGGGAGGTCCCCTCCCCCACTCCTGTTTGCTGGGGCGGGGCAGTGCTTATGACCCTGTGGTAAGGGAGGGTGCTCCCTTCTTCCTTCTCCCCTCTGGTCCCTCTACCCCCTTTCCTCCTTCCATACTGTCTTCCCATGAAGGAGTTAAACTTTGTCTGATGCTGTGCTGTTTGGGGCAGGCCCTGGGTGTGGGGGGTGGATAGGGCAGTGGGTTAGGGGAGGACACAGACCTTTCTGACTCTGTGGGGTAAGTCAAATAGAATTGAGCTGGTTGTCTGTGCATCTGAGCCCCATCTTCCCCTCTCAGAGGTGGCTATGCCTTGGGGCTAAGGATACTACCTTCCTTTCCCGTGGCAATGAGGCAGCCACATAGCGCCTGCTCTGGTCTCCCTCAGTGACCCCCTCTCCCCTACTGTAGCCCATTCCCCTTCCATATTTACCTCCCTCCGTCTGGGCTTCTCCCCTTGGGTTTGCTGTTTCTTTGGTCTATGAGTGTTCCCCAGGACACAGTTGGCTATGAGGATCCCTTGGAAGGTGGAAATATCCATGGCCTAAAGTGTGCTACATAGAGATGCAGCAGAGCTCCCTGTTCCCTTGAGTATGTGGCTACTCTTCCCTGGGATTGCTTGGGATTCCCAAGTGCAAGTACTGGGAGGCTCGAAGTCCAGATGAAAGGTTGTCTGGCTGAGTGGCTGGCTCTGGAGAAAGAGAGGGGGAGGAGACAGCAAGGATAACTTGGGAGTTCTAGCTCAGGATATGGTGGATGGTGTTGTCCCTAAGGTCAACTGGGTCCTTAGGAAGAATAGTGGAAAGAGGAGTGGTGGAGTTGGAGATAGGCAGTTAAGAAACCTTCAAACTTTGCAGCAGGTGGGATAATGAACTGAGCTGCCACTCTTGTGAGGGAAAGGATGGGATTTTGGAAGGGAGGGTAAGAGGCAAGGATAGCTCTTGAGTAGATGATTTAAGTGCCTGGGTGGGCTTAGGTGCTTTGGGGAACCCTGGGAGATGACAGTGAGCCCAGCAGGTGGCCACACCATGATTGAGGGATTCCAGGTAGAGCTGCCAGGTCCACAGTTGGGTATTTGTGCCCAGTGCTTAGGGGATAAGGTCAGAGTGGAGAGATACAGATTCAGGGTCATCAGCCCTCCAGCATGGAAGTAATGATGGGAGGGTTGTGAGGTGTGTAATTACCTCCTGAGAGAGTGTAACATTTATTACAGGGTACAGCTCAGCCCAGGGAGCTTGTGTTGTCTCTACGGCAGGGACATGCTGTGATGGTTTGGGCCTGGTTTTCCCGGCACACCCTTGACTTTCTTCACTGCCCTACTGGCTTTCTGCTGCCCGCTCTTCTTTTATTTCTGTTTTCTGTGTTACTGGGAAAGAGTCTGCTAATTTAGTGCTGCTCAAACTTTATTATTTCAGGATTTTGTTGAAATGCAAGTTTCTGATTCAGTTGGTCTGGAGTAGAAACTGTGATTCTACATTTCCAGCAAGCTCCTATAAAGTAATCCATGCCACTGGTTCCCCAGCCTTACTCTGAAAAGCCAGACATTAGCTGACCTGAGGGGGTTAGTATACCATGCAAAAATAGACATTGTCTAAAGGCGGGAAGGCCGAACGGGGCAATGATAAAAAACTGGAGGCAGAGGAGAACTTGTAGGTGTGTGCGAAGGTGGCTTTTCTGCCCTCTCTGAAGTTTGCTCGTTGGAAGTGCGAGAGAACTGGCTTCCGTAGGTAGGGGACTGCCAGGCTCTGGCTAGAGTTTAATCCTGATAGAGTCTCGTAAAGTCCATTCTTGAAGGAGTGCCAGTTAATGACAATGTTTTGACAGTACATATGTGAAAATGGAAGAGGCGTGAACTTTTCTGTAAACCAAAAGTTTCAGTGTAAAGGTCCATTCTTCTGAGTTTATGCCTTCTTTTTTTGCCCTTTCTCTTATATGATGATAAGTTATCCTTACTACTTTTTTGCTTTGCTAAATCAAAAGGTGGCAATTAAAATGTTTTGAACTTTCCTTGAGATCTTCTGGGTAAAAAGGGTGGATTGAGCAGGCACCCAATTCTATTTAATCCTAAAATCCCACAAAAGTTAAGATAGAGGATTTTTTGGTGGGTGTTTTTTGTTTACTATTTCTTTAAAACAGGAATCCATCTACATGGAGAATGGGAGAGAAAATAACAGCAAGAAGAATTTTGAGAGGCAGGAATAGTGGATGTGTTCTGCTTTAAATAGAGGAATTGGTAAGGGATGGGGACTAAATGTAAGCTGTTTGAAAGCAGTTGATGTGGTTAGATCCCTAGGTCTCTTGTTTTCTTCCACAATGTGGGACACGGGAGAGTTGTTTCTTCAGAGGGAAAAACCGAGGGACTGGGAGACTCGAGGTATTCTTGGGGGCGAATACTGAAACCACCTCCATTTCCCAGCCTTCCACCCGCATTTGGCTCCTAGAACACTGGCAGCCGGACTGGGAACCTACAGGCAGAAGTTTAAAAAGAGACCTCCTCACTGGAATCTGATCAGCCGAAAGAAAAGAAGTAAAGATACTGGTATCAGAGAATTCCCAACAAGTGGGCCAGCCAGATCACCCTACACAGAAATTCATCACTGAAAAGCCCTGCCTAAGGACTCAGAGCTTCCATGTAGTTCTTTACTTCATTCACTCTTTTTTTTCGCATGGGTAGGCACCGTGAGTCTAACCCCAGTCTCCTGAATGGCAGGTGAGAACTCTGCCACTGAGCCACTGTCGCACTGCTCTAGTTCATTCACTCTTAGTCATGAACAGACCACAAACGATTATTAGACAACTGAAGAAACTTCTGAGCGTGAAAGAAAGCAAAACATGTAGAAACAAGTAACTTGAAAGAAATAATCTATATAGAGAGAACATTTTGGAAAAAAAAAAGATATTTCCTGAGAGACATAAGAGAAATATTGTATCCATGAAATAAGAACAGAATACTATAAAAAAGAAATGTTTAGAAAGTAAAAAAAAAATTACGTATATATATGAAATTTAAAAAATAAGGGCAAAAGTGAAAATATGAAGAGTATTAGAAGATAAAGTTGAAAAATCTGAAGAGATGGGTAATAGGCCAGGAGAGGTAAGAAAATTATAAGATCAGCTATAATTTCCACAGTGATTAATAGGAGTTGTAGAAAGAAGAGCATAATGCAGGCAGGGAAATTATGAAAATAATTTCCTAGAACAGAAGGGTACTGGTTTCCATATTGGAAAGGCCCACCAAATCTTCAGCCAAGTAGATAAAGATAGACAAGTACCTGAAATTTTAGTATACTAGGAGAAAGGGAGGTCCCATGAGTTTATAGAGAGAAAGAGACAAGTCAGATAAAAAGGTGAGGGATCAGAGTGGTTTGGGGCTTCTTGATGCACTTAAATACAGAGGATGGTAGAGCATGCCTTCAATATTCTCAATGAAATTGATTCCGACTTAGAAATCTGTACACAGCCAAGCTCTCATTCAAGAGTGAAGGTGGAATAAAGGCCTCTTCAAACATAGAGGATCTGAAAAACTTGCCTTTGCCTTCATTTCTCTACAAAGAAAAGAGAGGACCAGATCTATTATAGGCTGTATTTCAAAAGAGGCAAAGGAAATTTTCTGGGATGTTGGTGAAGAGATTCCAGGAGCACCAGTCTAGATTGAAGCAGCTCAGAAAAGGCACCAGGAGAGTTCTTCTGGAAGCAGAAATAGAACATCCGATGTGAACGAACTTACTAAGAGGTTTAGATAACTGGCATTGAATTTGGGGTGAAATTATTGCTAAGTTCATAGAAAATTAAGCACACAAAAAATAGAATAAGTAACTCCAGAGAAAATAAGAAGTTGTACAGGAGAAGAGCAGTAATCGTGGATTACTCATTCTGAATGGCATAGATGGTCATGGTACTGTAAACTCTGAAAACTGATCTAGCCAATGCTAGATTGACGATAGAGTGGAGCGGTGGGGAAGGATAAGGGTGTGATGTGGCTGTGGGGAGGGGTGGTTCATGGATAGGAAGGTGAGTTGAATCCTTGTCTTTCAAGGTAGGGAAAGAATAGGTGATGCCTAAAACGGAAACAACGACAACAAAACCAGGGAGGTATTTTGACATCGAGTCAGCTAGGAGTTGAATGTGTCCCCTGATCAGGAGGGAAGTCTGGCCTGAGTGGGGTCTGACGTTTTTCTCAACACAGCTTTTTACAGTAATTGATTTGTAGATTATGTGCAGGTATAATTTTGATAGGAATTAAAACATCAGTAAGGGTGGAGGGTGTGGCGTGCAATAAGGGGAAGCATTGTTTCACAAAACTCATTTGGTTGTACATGTGTGGGCGCATTACAAATCAACCTTAAGAGTATTTCTTACCATGTATAGTGATTTCTCATTGCCATTTTACTTTGCACACTTCTGGTTGTTTAAATATTCTACAATTGAGCCTTTGTTGCATTTTTAATTAAAAAGAAAGAAATCTTGCAGGCAGTTATGGTCCCTAGGTTTGCAATGGACCTAGGCTGCCTGCTTTCCAGGCCAGGCTTCCTCAGCAATAGCATCAATTTATGTTTATAATATAAAGGTGATAACAGTAAATATGGCAGTGCAAACCTCTTTAGAAACTCACTTACAAGGCCACCACCCCCATGCAACCATTTCCATGCACTTATATTCCATTTTGGCCTTCAGCCACATGCTTACAAATTGTCCCATAATTGCAAACCATAATGTTCACAATTCATACTTAATGCATTTTCTCTTGGTTTATTTTCTTGAGGCAAATTCTTAGTTGTGAGCTTATTGGATTAAGGGTATGACCGTTTCTATGGTTTTGAGTGTCTGTAGCCACGTTGCTTTCCAAATGGTAGTAACTGATCACGCTCCTACCAGCACCAGCGACGCAGGAGTAAGCCAGGTTCACAGAGGTTTTCCCGGGAGTGCTGGTGGTGGGTCTGTTGATTTGAGAAGTGTAAAACAGTATCTTTGGGTTGTCTTTAATTTTCATTTCCAGTGAAGTTGAGTATTTTCCCATATGTTAATTATGTTGTCCTCTTCTGCATATTTTCCATATCCTGTGTCCATTTGCCTAAAGCCAGGGACTTTTGTGTTATTAAGCATGAGTCTTTGAATGTTGTAGGTATTTATCCTTTGTCATAATTGCTGCAGCTGCAGAAAACTTATCATTTGGGCTTCCTTTGTTTTTTTCAGTGTTATTTTTAATTGCATGGGAATTTGAAAACTTTTTATCTATTCTGTATTGGTACTTTTACTTTGGATTATTTTTTTCTGCTGCCTTAAGTGAAGGAGATTTACGTGGGTGTCAAATATCCCATTCTCTTTTGTGCCAGCCTATGTTGTGTGTGTGTGTCCTTTAAATATTCATAGTTCATTTTGGCTCGTTATTTAGCGCCTGTCAGGTTGCTAACCAGCAATCGCAGCATTATTAAAATAATTGCCTACCTCTCTTGTTTTGAGAAGTTGATGTTTAGCAAATATATAACTCCTGTTTGCTTTATTTTGTGTTAATGAGTTCTGAAAGTTGAGACAGTTTAAGGGCTTACAATTAAATTTCTCAGATGATTGTTTTTTGTGCACACAAGATGGTTTTGGAGATTCTTCTCTGCTGGAATGGTAATTAATATTTGTGGAGAGTTTATTGTCTCCTTTTAGGAACCTAAGAGTTTTAGAGGTGTGTTTGTGTGTTTTAATGTGAAAGGTATTGGTTTTAATTGAACGCCGTAGTAGAGAGGTTTGTTTTTGTCTTCCGCTGGTGTGACTGAGTTTAGCAAATAAGATCGTCCCTCAGGGACCGTGGCCACCGGAATTCTGGTGTGACTGAATTCTGGCCCACATCTGGGTCCCGGTTTCAGCGGCGGTCTGGAGGCGCTCAGTCCCTTTCCTCCCCTTGAGGTTCGAAGTCACCGAGCCAGACCTCAGTGGCTCAGCCCCGCCTCTGCTTCCCCACAGGCCAAAGGCTTAGGCTGAGATCCAATTAAGTCTGTCTGTCCTCTCCTATTTAAGCACTGCAACGTGTCTGTGGGGAGGGCAGACTCAGCCAGCCACGTTGAGAGTTCAGGATGTGCTTTCCACCCAGTCGAACCGGAACGCTGAGAGCAGCAGGGAGAGGCTGCCTTCCCTCCCAGCTCCCTGCGCAGAGGGCTGGTTGGGGAGAAGGGTGGCTCTCCCACCTCTAGTCAGATGAATGCTTTCTCTCCCACTGGGGGGTAGTAGACAAGATGGGGGTGGGGGAAGAAAGACTAAGATGTTTGTCTTCAAAAACTTTCCTCTTCTTTGGGTTGGGGATGAGGAAATAAGTGTCACTGGGATACCCCCACCCCTTGCTTCTCATAATGTTATCCTGAATCACACAAAATTAGCAAAATTAGCAAAATCCAAGTTGTAATTGGCAGTTGTGCAAAGGGATAGTATAGTTGTCTGAGTGTGGGTACCTGGCCTTCTGTGTCATGGATAAAGAGGATGGTGCTAGTCATTTCTTGGCATGGACCCGGCTAGTGTAGTTTCTGGTGTTTTAGGTACTCAGGAGTGTGAGAGCTTAGAGTTTCTGTCATGGTTGCTGAGGTTCTCTGATGGATGTGCGTTTAGACCAGACTGTTGTAATCACTCGCTCTGGCATCTGTTGTAGGTCTGTCTTAGTTTGCCAGGGTCCTATGACAAATACCAAGCCCTGGTAAATAAACAGAAATTTATTGTCTCACAATTTTGGAGGCTAGACGTCCAAAACCAGTGTATCTCTGGGCTATGCTTTCTGATGGAGCCAGTGCGCCCAGCCTTCCTCTGCTGCGTGTATCCAGCCCAGGGCTGAGATCGCAAGGTTGTCTGGGAAGATGTTAGATAAATGAAAATGGGGCCTTAATTCTTTGCTTTACTGGCCACAGTTAGATAATGCCCACATCTGGCCATTTCATCTGTTCACATGGGGTACATTGTGGCCAAGCCCCCATTTCTTTGGTAGACTGGGTCTCTTCTGCTGTTCTGCCCCAGAGACTGGTGGGTGGAAAGAATATGGACCTTGGAAACCACTGTCCTTGGTTCAGATCCTGGGCTCTGTCCTTGCTGTCTTGCGTTTGGACAAGTCACATGACCTTTCTGAATGCCTCTTTCCTTAGCCATGAAATGAAGAAATCAGTACCTAATTCAGAGTTGTGAGGTAATGTTTGGAAAGGCAGAATTCCTGGTATTTAGAAGGACACTTTAAAAATTGTCAGTATTCATTCCTTTAAAAGTTCCCCTCTCATTGTTTTGATGCTTGGGGGAAGTTGACTTTACCTGACTTCTCATGAACTTATAGCATTGGTAATAAACCTAACTCTTGGACTAGTAGTAATGGGACTAAGAGAATGTGAGGGGAACAATTTGGAGATTTCTGGAGGCTGTGTATGAGCAGAGAGCAGATTTTGGGGAAGGTTTTAAAACTGAACCTGCCGTCTCACCCCTCCCGTCTCTGTCCACAGATCCTGCTTTTCGGAAGATGCACTATTATAGATACTCTAATGCCGAGGTCAGCTGCTGGTACAAGTACCTCCTCTTCAGCTACAACATCGTCTTCTGGGTGAGTGGATGAGACAGCCATGCTAGTTTGTTTAGACCCTCGTTCGGTAAATCGTGAGTTTTGGTTCTCCAGGCCCCATGTGAGGCTCTGGGATACCATGGAGGGCAGGGTTGATGTGGCCTCTGCCCTCTCAGCACCAACAACAAGTTAACTGTGAGATAGACCATTAAGTGCCATGCTGGGACGTTAAGAGTGATGAGTAAGACCAGTGTGATTGAAAGCTCGAAGATGGGACCACTAACCCAGGCTTGGGGATCCAGGAAGACTTGAGGCTGTGGCCCAGATGCTTGTCTGTCCCCCCTGTTTTTGTCCAATGTCCCTGTGAGACATCAGCAGCAGGATATTTTGTGCCAGGCCCTGTTCTGAGCTCTGGGGGACAGTGCGTGTCTGTATAAGGCTAGTAAGGCCTTCCCATTGCAGTAGTCCATCTGGAGCATCAGCAGCTTAGTGAGCAAGAGAGCAGAAAGGGAAGAACTCCTTGAGGGAGGAGAACTCAGGGAGGGTTTCCGAGGAGGTGACAGGTGGCCGAGGCCTGAGCCATGTGGGGATCTGGGAAGAAAGCTCCAGTCAGAGAGAGCAACAGTTGCAAAGGCCCTGAGACAGGAATGAACACTTGGCCAGTGCAAGAGACGAAAGACCGTCTGGAATAGTGGGAGTAAGGGGGAAAGGGGACAACGCAGGCAAGGTTTGCGACTAGCAGGAACCAGGTCACATGGACTATTGAAAGCTCTTTCAAAGACTCTTGCCTTAAAGGGAACGTAGAAATTGGGCACAGACTGGAGATGGTCAAGGGGTTAAGGAAGATATCACAGCATGGGTGTGTTGCCGGTGCGTTTGGTCTGGGGAGAAGCAGGCATTGATCCTGTGCAGGAGGGCTAGGATGTGCTCAGAGGCTTTTAAAACCATGAAGCAAGCATTGTTACTGGTGACTGCATGGGAATGGATGGAGGAGAAGGGAGAGCATGCGTGACCATGAGACTATGTTTTGCTTCTCCTACCAATTATGGTGTTTATGACTTGGACTGGAACCCTTGAGCACAAAGAAGACTTACTAAAACATCTCAGCCTTTCACCCTTGATCTCAGGGCACCATCTCCTGATGACAAGCCCAAAAACCTGGAGGTTTTCTGTCCTGGACAAGTGTAGTGGAATTCAGTGGCTTGACTTTTCACCCCAGGCCTTTTTCCTATACTCGAAGAACCTTTCCCCAACACCCTCATCATTGCCTCTGAAATGCTTGACATTTGATGTGTTTCCTGTGGGTCCCTCGTGATGGAAGAGCTGTGGCTGCTCATCCCTTCCTTGGGGCCTCCCCAGACCTGCATTGCTCTTTGACTGGGGGACAAGTCCTCTGACCCCACCTGGTGCTCCTCCAGCCAGGTGTATGGTGGATGCCCACCCAGGCTAGGCACACAGCCTGAGCCTTGGGACACGTGTGCATTGCGCTTGCTTGTGCCTTGTGCTTTCACCTCTGACTCCCATCCTGATTTTTACAGCTAGAGTGAAAGTCCCCCACTGCTACTGCTGCTGAGGGCCCTGGTAATCTTCCTTTCTCCAGAGGCTTTTCAGAACAGATTCTTTGATCCTGGGGCGCTTTCTGACTTGCCCAGTAACACGCTTGCAGCTCCAAATTCAAATAGAATTCATTAATCTAGAATTTTAACAGGTCTGCTTGGCAACTGAAGGATGCTGCTGTTATCGGTCTTGTGCAGAACTGGCAATGTGTGTGACTGAGAGTTAATCATTTTTCAGTGAATGTGCACTGGGGCAGAACAGGAAGGGACAAAAAGGAGCAGTCAGGAAATGAGGTATGAGAGCACGTGGTTGGGGAAATGAGAGCCAGACAGCCCCCCAGCCCCTGCACCAAGGTCATGCTCAGGAATGGAGCTGGGAATGTGGGGTGAGCCCTGAGAATTGGGGTGCAGAGCGCTCAAGGAAGCCCAGGGCTCTCCCCTCACCTGAACTGAGTGACAGTGATAGGCTTCTGTGTTTTCATTGCTAGTAGAGATATTGCCTGCCTGCCATCCACCCACCCGCACAGGGTTGCTGGATATAGACAGTGAAACTCCAGGCTCTTTCTCAGGGAAGTGCTTTTTTGTTTTTAATGGAGAAAATAGTGTAATGACTCTCCATGCTTGCATCGCCCAGCTACAAAAATTATCTCATGGCTGATCTTGTTCCTTTATACCCCGCCCCTCCCGCCGCCTACCCTCTAGATTAGTTTTTTTCTTTTTTTCTTCTAATTAAAGCAGTTGTAGGTTTACAGAAAATCATGCAGAAAGTAGGAATTTGTATATACCCCCTTCTTACCGGTAGTTTTCCCTGTTATTAACATTTTGCATTCATTGTGCCTTTGTTACAATTGATGAAACAATATGAATGTAATTCTGTTATTAACTTTAATCCACTGTTTACATTAGGGCTCACTTTTTTGTGTAGTGTAGTTCTGTGGGTTTTTGTGTGTGGTAATTTACATACAACCTAAAATTTCCCTTTTTATTCTCTTTCAAATATACAGTTCAGTGGTAGGGTAATTTTATTCACAGGTTGTGCCTCTAACACCATCATCCATTGTGTAAAATTTTGTATCACTCTGAAGAGAAACTGTACCAATTAAATGTTAATTGTTTGCTTTCAGTTTTTTAGGATATATATACCTATAAGTGCGAAACCAGGATCATACAGCTCTTCTCTATTTTCTGAGGAATTGCCAAGCTGTTTTCCACAGTGGCTGCACCATTTGCATTCCCACTACTAGTGTACCCGTGGTTCTCTTTCTCGATATCCTCTCCAACACTTGTTATTTTCTGTGTTGTTTTTTTTTATAGTAGCCATTTAGTGCTTATGAAGTGGTCTCTCATTGTGGTTTTGATTTGCATTTTCCTGATGGCTAATGATATTTAACGTCATCTGAATATTTATTGGCCATTTGCATATCTCCTTTAGAGAAATGTCTGCTCATATTTTTGCCCCCCATTTTGTTACTTTTTTTAATTGTGAAAAATAACATATATACCAAAAAGCAATAAATTTCAAAGCACATCACAACAAGTAGTTGTAGAACAGATTTCAATTTGGATGGGTTACATTTCCATAATTTTAGGTTTTTACTTTTAGCTGCTCCAAGACACTGGAGACTAAAAAAAAATCAGTATAATGACAGCACTTATATTCATTTGTTAAACCCTATCTTCTCTATATAATTCCACCTTCTGCTTTGATTTTTCTCCCAATCTTTGGCGTTGTTTGGGCTATGCCCGTTCTAATATCTTCATGTTGATAATATGGGATGAGGGGTGGAACTAGCAGATATTCTGGACAGGCTGGGCCCTCTGGGTTTCAGGGCTTGCCTGGTCTCGGAACCCATCTGGAGGTTGTAGTTTTCTCCAAGATGATCATAGTGCGTGGAACCTTTGTAGAATCTCAGATAAAGCCCTAGGTGTTGTTGTTTTTTTTCTTTTAAATCATCACAATTGACTTTTTTTTTCTTTTTTGTGGAAAATAACATATACAAAAAACAATAAATTTGAGTACATTGCAACAGTTAGTTGTAGAATAGATTTCAGAGTTTGATATGGTTTTCTGTCCAGTTTTTAAATGGGTTGTTTGTCTTTCTGTGGTTGAGCTGTAAGAGTTCTTGATATGTTCTGGATATTAAGCCTTTATTGGCTATATAGTTTCCAAATAATTTATCCCATTCTGTAGGTTATCTTTTTACTATCTTGATAATGTCCTTTACTCAGAAATTTAAAATTTTGATAGTCCCCTTTGTTTTTTCTTCTGTTGCACATGCTTTTGATATATAGTCTAAGAAGCTATTGCCTAACGCAACGTCTTGAAGTTATTTCCTTGTGTCTTCTACACGTTTTATAATTGTAGTTATTGGGTTTAGTTTTTTGATCTGTTGTGAGTTCATTTTGTGTTTGATATGAGGTAGGGGTCCACCTTATTCTTTTGGCTATGACTATTCATATTCAGTTCTCCCAGTACCGTTTTTGAAGTGAATGTTCCTTCCCCACTGAATCTTGGTCAAAGATCAGTTGGCCAAAGTTGTGAAGGTTTATTTCTGAACTTTGAATTTGATTCCATGGATCTATACATCTGTCCTTTCTCTGCCCCTATATTATTTCAAAGCAAAGTCCAGATACATTGTTTTGTATAGAGGGCCTTTTTTTTTTTTAATTTGCTTTGATTTTGATGAATAGTGAGCTAAGTGGATCAGAAGGCTTGCTGGTGCTGATGTGCTTGGCAGGCATGTTTGATGACCTTGGGTGGCTCAGATACTGGCACATGCAAAAGGTGACTTCTTGTTTCTTTGACCAGTTAAGTCTAGATGTTGGTATAAATACAAGGTTTATTCAGCAGTTTGCCTCGACTTAGAATTATTTTCCTAATGACATTTTTTTGTGGACAGACCACTCTAACAACTAACACTAGTACTTTTCACCTTTGTTTTAAAAAAATAAAAAAAAAAACAACATTCTTTGGCTGTGTTAGACCTGTTTCTACTGAGAAATCTCTCTCCTGACTTGCAAGAGAAGGGAGGCTGGGATGGGAGGAGTTCCTGGAGGGGCAGTATAGGCCCTTTTCCTTGTTTGTTCATGTCCCGCCTCGCTTCACAAGGAATTTGAGCCTTCTTGGTGATGCTGTTTGAATTCTCTAAAGGAAGGATTCAGGTGATGTCTGTAATTCCAAGCTTGCTTTCTACCAAAAGCATTGAGTTTAATTCATGAAGATTTGGATAAAGCACTTGCCTGGATCTGTTTCAGAGATGGAATAAAAGTCATCAGCCCTGTTTAAAAAATGTGTTTGGAATCCACTCATGAATCGTTATTTCTGCACCCATTGTTCTAGTCCAATCTACCATCACCTTTCACCTGTATTATTGTGATAGCCCCATAAAGGTTCTTCCTTCTTCTCCTCTTGCCTCCCATCACTCTGTTTTCATGACATCAGGCAGAGTGATTCCATTAGAATGTCACACCATGTCACTCTATACTACACCCTACAATGCACTCCCAATTTTGCTCAAAGTAGAAGCCAATATGTTTTTCCAGTGACTCGCAAGGAACTATACATTATCACTATGATTTTATCCTCTCCCCTTCCTCACTTTGTTCCTACTATCTTGGCTTCTTTGGTTTTCCTTGAACCTGCCAGATATATTAATGTCTTGGGGCCTTTGTACTTTTCAGTTTGGTTTGCCTGGAATACCCCTCGAATTTCCATACAGCTCTTCCATTTATCTTCTTCCTTTCCTGTGACGCCTTCCTTCCCTTATGCCACTTCCGTGCTTTTATTTCTCTGTAGCACTGTCATTTCAAACAGATTATTTTTATTTAATTATTTTAGTTACTGTCTCTGTCCTATTAGAGTGCAAGCTCTATGAGATCGGAGATTTCTGTATTTTATTTATTGATATTTCCCTGCCTCCTATGCTTGGCACAGAGTAGGTGTCAATGCTGTTTTTTAAATGAATGAGTGATGTTTTCAAACTGAACTTAAACATTGATTTTGTTTCATGTGAGAATAAAGCTAAAATAAAATAAATAAAATAAAGCTAAAGTCTCAAAAAAAAAGTGAAGAACTGTGACTCCTGAGCGCAGACAACAAACCTGTTACAGACATGAGAATCCCCTACTTTATTTTATTTTAATAGTCTTATATGTAGTTACATATATATATATGTGCCAAATGCCACAACCTTTGGCATTTTAACCATTTTTTAAGTGCACAACTAAGTGATGTTTATTTACAGTCAAAATGTTGTGCAACCATCACCACCATCTATTACTAACACTTTTACGTCACTTGAAATTAGAAACTGTGCCCATTAAGCAACAACTTCCTATTTCTTCTACCCCCAGTCCCCGGTAACCTCTAGTCTACTTTCTTTTTAAAATTTAATCTAACTTTTTTTCTCTATTAGAGAAGTTGTGTGTTTACAGAACAAGCATGTGTAAAATACAGGATTCCCATATTCCACCCTATTATTAATACTTTGCATTGGTTTGGAACATTTGTTACAATTGATGAAAGCACATTTTAATAATTACTGGACTGTTAACTATAGGGTTCACTGTAGCATAGTCCATGGGTTGCTTTTTTTTAATTACTCTTTACTATGTATATAATCTATATTTCCCTGTTTAATCACATTCAAATGCATTCTTCAGAGCTGTTAATTATGTTCATACTGTTATTCTGTCATCACTATTATCCATAATCAAAACATTTCCATTGTTCCAAATAGGAAACTTATATGTTTTAAGACTTAATTTCCCATTCCCTGTCCCCACCTCATCTGGTAACTTGTATTCTAGATTCTGACTCTATGAGTTTGCTTACCAGTGAGATCATACAGTATTTGTCCTCTTATGTCTGGCATATTTCACTCAATGTGATGTCTGCAAGGTTCAGTTATGTTGTTGCATGCATCAGAACTGCATTTCTTCTTATGGATGAGTAATAGTCCATTGTATGCGTATACCACACTTTGTGTATCCAGTCGTCTGCTGAGTTTGTTTTCACCCTTTCATGTCTTTAATTTTTTAATTTTGTTTTGAAGCAAAGCTCTGCTGTGAGCTTTCTCAGTGACTTGAATAGGTCTGAGCCATAGCTTCCCTACTTGTAAATGTGCGAATTAGCTCCTGAGCCTGTTTTTTAGTGAGATAAGGACCACGGCTTCATCCTGGCTTGAGACATGGTTCTTCAAAGTAACGTCTTCCATGGTTATGGTGAAGTCTGATTTAGAGTCCAGATTAAGACACTTTTGGAAATGAAAGAATGGCCATTAATAATCATGCCACAGCAGCTCTATACCAGGACTGTCTGAGGCAGAGGGACATGTGGCTACCCTCTTCTAGAGAGATAAGAATCCCCCTTCCTTATTCCCATTTAGAGCATCTTATTTTCTTCATCTGGCCTTTAGTTGTACCCCTCCATTGATGGGTATCTCACCACCTCCCATGATGGTCAGGTGTCTCACTGTCGCTGATAGAGAATTGCCCTTATTTGAGCAGAACTCTGTCCATGTGATAATGGTCCAAAGGCCTGATCCCCAGGTCTGAATGCTAATGGCTTCTCTGCTTCTGTCTCTTGTTCATCACTCAAAGGGGAAAGTTTCATATTCTAGTAATGCATATACTATATTTTCATTTTCACTGCTCAGGAGATTCGGTTCATTTTTCTCCTTTGACATTTAAGAAACTTTTATAATTGCATGTAAATTCCGGAGGATTAAACAAGGCATCCCCAGCTCTACTGCATTTTCTCTTCCTTGCTCCCATCTCCTGTGTTTACATCACATATTCTTGTGTGCAGTATCCTTGTGGTCCTGAGGTCTGTATGTTCACCTCAGGATCACCTAGTATAGAGCATTCCAGTGCTACATAGTCCTTCTAATTGCATTTTAGCAAATTCTCTTATTGAACATGTAGGTTGTTTCTAGTTTTCTACTATCCAAATGAGGATGCAGTGATAAGCTTTGTTAACACAGATTCTTTCCTTTGGGGAAGGGAGGGACCTTATTTGCAGAGATAGATTCCCAAGAGTGGGTATAAGTAGGTCAGAAGGTGTGTACATTGTTTTGACCTGACATATTAATATAGTCAAAATTACTTCTCCAGAAGGTCTGCCCTAGTTTGTAGGAAACAGACAGCCTTATCTTTTGGCACAAGTGTGTATGTGTGTGCATGTGTATGTGTATGTATTTCCACATCTAGCCTTGCCAGGGCAGAGGGCAAGGACTGATTAATCAGTCTATGTTGGAATTTAAGGAGTTGCCTAGGATGCTTATTCCTGCTTATTCCCGATCTCACTGACCCAGGCACACTGATGCTGGGGCCAGCAGTTGGGATTATTACTAAGGAATGTATGTTTAGGGTGCACTGAGATTATTGCCTGGCACTGTGATTACTATATGCATACAAAGTTGTTTCAAGTGTAACTAAATGGGGGGGGGGGGGCGTGTGTAACTGTGTCCTTTGCGTAAATAGCATGGCCCAGTCTAACTGAACTTGCATAGGAGCATCTCACTCCCATCTTGTTTGTGCTGTTTTCTCTCAAAAATTCTTTTTTGCACCAAACCACCTCTATTGAGGTGCAATTTAAATATGATAAAATTTATCTGTTCAAGTATGCAATTTGATGAGTTGACAGCTATATACAGCATGCAGCCACCATCCCCACAATGATGGTATAAAACATTTCAGTCATTCCAGAAACTTCCCTTGCCCCTCTGCAGTCACTTCCTCCCCACCCTTTCCCCCCAAGCAACCAGCCATCTGCCTCAAGTCACTATTGTTCAGATTTGCCTCTTTTTGAATTTCCTATGAATAGAATGATACAGTGTTAACTTTTTCATCTGGCTTCTTTTTATTCATAATGTTCTGGGGATTCATCCATGTCACTATTGCATCAGTAAGTTTGTTCCTTTGATTGCCGAGTATATCACAATTTTGTTTATCCAGTCACCTTTTGGTAACAGCTCAAACGTTAGGGTTGTTTTTAGCTTTTAGTTATTATGCATGAAGCTGTTAAAAACATTTGTGTAAAAAAAAGTCTTTGTGTGGACATGCATTAATTTCTTTAGGGTAAACTCTAATAGTAGAATTTTTGGGTCATGTGGTCAATATTTGTTTAAGTTCACGAGATACATGGACAAACTGTTTCCAAAGTGACATTTTATGTTCCCACCAGTGTCTGTACCAGTTGCTGCACATCCTCGTCACCCTTTGCTGTTGTCAGTCTTTGTAATTTTAGCCATTCTGAGGGGTGTGTACTAGTAACTTGTGATTTTAATTTCTTTCCCTGTTGGCTAGTGATCAGCATCTTTTCATGTTGAAAATTCGACGTATATTCATGTATTGCTATTCATGTATCATCTTATATGAAATGTCTGTTTAAATTTTTTGCCCCTTAAAAAAATGGGTTATCTTACTGAGTTATGACTTTTTTATATATTCTGGATACAAGTCCTTTGTCAGTATGTACACTGTGGGTGTTTTCTCCCGGAGTATGGCTTGGCTTGCCTTCTCATTGTCTTAGTGATGTCTTTTGAAAACAGAGCTTTTAATTTTGATAATAAGTCCAAAATAACATTTTTTTTCTTTAATAGATTATGCTTTTTGTGTCCCCTCTGAGAAATCCCGGCCTATTCCCAAGTTGGAAAGTTGTTGTCCTGTGCTTTCTTATAGAAGTTTTGTCATTTTAGCTTTTAATTTTATGTCTAATGATCCATTTCAAAGTTAAGTTTTAGGATGGTATGAGGTAAGAATTAAAGTTCTCTCTCTTTTTTTCCTCTGGTTATTCTAATACCAATTGTGGAAAAAATTACTCATTTCCCATCAAGTTACTTTGGCACCTTTGTAGAAGATCACTTAACCATAAAGTCATTTTATCAGTTTCTACAAAAAGCCTGCTGGGATTTTAATATGGATAGCAATGTATCTGTAGATGAATTTCGAGGAAATGATTATCTTTATAATATTGAGCCATCCACCCCATTAACATGGCATAGCTCTCCATTTATTTAGATTTTCTTTAATTTCTCTCAGCAACATTTTATGGTTTCACATACGAGTTTTATACATATTTTGAGAATTCCCAGAAAATACTCCTGTTTATTGCCGCAGTAACTTACTAATATTTTTCATAGAGATTTTTGTGTCTATGTTAATGAGTTATATTGGTCTGTAGTTTTCTTGAAGTATGGTTTTGTTTTTAGGGTAATACTGGTGCATTGAGGAAGATTTCCCTCCTATTTTTTCTAAAAGGTTTAGCATATGATTGATATTTCTTCCCTCTTAAATGTTGGATAAAATTCACCAGTGAAGCCAGCTAGGCCTAAATTTTCTTTGTGGGAAAGTTTTAAATTACACATTCAGTTTCTTGAAAAGATAAAGAGTAGAAATATTTAGGTTTTCTATTTCTTCATATGTCAGTTCGGGTAATTTGTAACTTGTCTTTATCATCCAAGTGGTTGAATTTATTGTTAAAATTTTGTTTATAATATTCCCTTCTTTTTTTTATTAAAGATATTGTAGTTCTACAGAAAATGCATAAAGTAGAGTTCCCATATACCACACTATTATTAACCCCTTGCATTAGTGTAGTACATTTGTTACAATTCATGAAAGAACATTTTTATAATTATACTATTAACTATAGTCTGTCTTTAACAATAGGACTCACTGTCTGTGTTGTACAGCCTTATGTTTTAAAAAAACTATTCTAGTAACATGTACAACCTAAAATTTCCCCCTTTAACCACATTTACATATATAATTCAGAGCTGTTAATTACATTCACAATTGTACTACTATCACCACTATTCATTTACAAAATAACCCAAATAAAAACTGTACAATTTAAGCAATAACTCTTCATTTCCTACTCTGATCCCATCCCCTGGCAACCTGATTCTGATTTTATAGTTTGTTTATTCTTATTATTTCATATCAGTGAGGTCATACAATATTTGTATTTTTATGACTGGCTTATTTCACTTAAGGTTCATTTATGTTATTACCAATATCAGAACTTCATTACTTTTTACACCTGAATAATATTCCATTGTATGTATATACTATGTTTATTTATCCATTTCATCAGTTGATGGACAGTTGGGTTGCTTCCATCCTTTGGCATCTGTGAATAATGCCATGAACATCAGTGTGCAAATCTCTGTTTGAGTCCTGCTTTCAGATATTTGGGGTATAAACCTAGAAGTGGGATTGCCAGGTTATATGGTAATTCTATACTTAGTTTTCTGAGGAACCGCTAAACTGTCTTCCACAGTGGCTGTAGCTTTTTACATTCGCGCTAATGATGAATAAGTGTTCCTTTTTCTCCATGTCCTCTCCAACACTTGTAATTTTGCATTGTTAAAAAATGGCCATTCTTGTGGGTATGAGATGGTATCCCATTGTTGTTTTTGATTTGCATTTCCCTAATGGCTAATGATGGTGAACATATTTTCATGTGCTTGTTGACCATTTCTATATTTTTGGAGAAATGGCTATTCAAGTTTTTGCACCATTTAAATTGGGTTGTTTGTCTTTTTAATGTCAAGCTGTTGGATGTCTTTACATATTCTGGATAGTAAACCCTTATCAAACATGTGGCTTAAAATATTTTCTTCTTTTCTGTACGTTGTCTTTTTTACTGTCATGAAAAAGTCCTTTGATACGTGGAAGTTGCTGTTCTAGTTTGCTAGCTGCCAGAATGGAATATACCAGAAACATAATGGCTTTTAAAAAGGGGAATTTGATAAGTTGCTCGTTTACAGTTCTAAGGCTGAGAAAATATCGCAATTAAAACAAATCTATAGAAATGTCCAATCAAAGGTATCCATCTGGGGAAAGGTACCTTGGTTCAGGAAGGCCAGTGAAGTTCAGGGTTTCTCTCTCAAGTGAGAAGGCACACGGTCAACACAGTCAGGGTTTGTCTCTCAGCTGGAAGGGCACATGGCGAACATGGTGTCATCTCCTAGCTTTCTCTCCTGGCTTCCAGTGCATGAAGCTCCCCGGCAGGCCTTTTCTTTCTTCATCTCCAAAGTCACTGGCTCATGGACTCTCTGCTTCATAGTGCTGCAGCAGCATTCTCTGCTCTCTGCGAATCTCCTTCATTCTCCAAAATATTTCCTCTTTCATAGGACTCCAGAAACTGTTTATCAAGACCCACCCAAATGGGTGGAGACATGTTGTCCCTTAATCCAGTTTAACAACCACTCATGATTAAATCACATCTCCAGGGAGATGATCTGATTACAGTTTCAAACACACAGTATTGAATAGGGATTATTCTGCCTTTATGAAATAGGATTTAGATTAAAACATGGCTTTTCTAGGGGACATAGATCCTTTTGAACCAGCACAGTTGTTTTTTTTTTTTTTAAAACATGGGCAGGCACCGGGAATTGCACCCGGGGTCCTCTGGCATGGCAGGCGAGCAGTCTTGCCTGCTAATCCACCGTGGCCTGCCCACAGTTGTTAATTTGATTATCTTTTCTTTAGTTGTTTGTGCTTTGGGTGTAAAGTCTAAGAAACCATTGCCTAACACAAGTCCTGAAGATGCTTCCCTATATTTTCATCTAGGAGTTTCTGAGTTATGGTTCTTATATTTAGGTTTATGATCGATTTTTAGTTGGCTTTGTATATGGTGTAAGGTAGGGGTCTGCTTTCATTCTTTTTGCACGTGGACATGCAGTTTTCCCAGCACCATTTCGAAGAGACTCTTCTTTCCCCATTGAGTGGATTTGGCACACTTGTTCAAAAATTGGTTGGCCATGAATGTGTGGGTTGATTTCTGAAACTTTCAGTATAATTCCATTTGTCTGTATGTCTGTCTTGTTTAGGTCCCATGCTGTTTTGATCACTATGGCTTTGTAATAAGTTTTAAATCTGTAACTGTGAGTCCTACAACTTTGTTCTTCTTTTTCAATATGGTTTTGGCTATTCCCGACCTCTTATAATTTTCATATATAATTGATAATTGGCTTTTCCATTTCTGCGAAGAAGTCTGTTGAAATTTTTATTGGAATTGCATTGAATCTGTAAATTGCCTTGGGTAGAATTGACATCACAACAATATTTAATTTTCCAGTGCATGAACACAGAATGTCTTTCCATTTATTTAGCTCTTCCTTGATTTGCTGTATCAGTGTCTTGTAGTTTTCTGTGCATACTGTTACATCTTTGATTTATTCCTAGGTATTTGATTCTTTTAGTTGCTATTGTAAATTAATCTTTTTTTTAAGTATTTCAGATTGTTCGTAACTAGTATATAGAAACAGTACTGATTTTTGTGTGTTGCTCACACAAATTCACTTATTAATTGCAGTAGCTTTGCTGTTGGATTTTTCAGGATTTTCTTTACATAGGATCATGTCATCTTCAAACAGGCAGCATTCTGCTTCTTCTTTTCCAGTTTGGATGCCTCTTATTTCTTTCTCTTGCCTAATTACTGTAGCTAGAACTTCCAGTACAATGTTGAATTACAGTGGTGACAGTGGCATCCTTGTCATGTTCCTGATCTTAGAGGGAAAGCATTCAGTCTTCCACCATTGAATATGATGTTAACTGTGGATTTTTCATAGAGGCTTTTAATCATGTTAAGAAATTTCCTTCTATGTGTAGTTTTCTAAGTGTTTTTATCAAGAAGAGGTGCTGGATTTTGTCAGTTGCCTTTTCAGCATTAGTTAAGATGATCATGTGATGTTTTTCTTTTGTTCTGTTAACATCTTGTATTACGTTTATTGATTTGTGAATTTATGATTTATTCATACTTATATGATTTATGTAGCTCACATACCTGAGATGAGTCCCACTTGATCATGATGTATAATTCTTTTGATGTGCTCTTGGTTTGGGCTTGCTTGTATTTTTGTTGAGGATTTTTGCATCTATATTTGTAAGGGATATTAGCTTGTAGTTTTCTTGTGATATTTTGTCTGGCTTTGGTATGAGAATGGTATTAGTCCCATAGAATGAGTTGGGGGAGCATCTCCCCTCTTGTTTTTTTTGGAAAACTTTGCACGGGATAGGTGTTAATTCCTCTTGAAATATTTGGCAGAATTTACCTGTGAAGCCATCTGGTCTAGGAGTTTTCTTTGGGAGATTTTGGTTTCTTATTCAGTCTCTTTACTAATTATTTACTTGTTGAGATCTCCTGTTTTCTTCTTGAGTAAGTGTAGGCAGTTTCTGTTTTTCTAAGAATGTATCCATTTAATCTGTGTTATCTAGTTGGTTAGTATACAGTTGTTCATAGTATCCTATAATCCTTTTTGTATCTGTGTAGTGGATAGTAATGTCCTCCTCTGTTTCATTTCTTATTTTAGTTATTTGTGTTCTCTCTCTCTCTCTCTCTCTCTCTCTCTCTCTCTCTCTCTCCCTCTCTCCCTCCTTCCCTCCCTCTCTCTCTTTCACTCTTGCTCTCTCCCTTTTTATTGATATTTAAAAAGAACCCATTTTGGTTTTGTTGATTCTAGTGTTTTTTTCCTCCATTTCATTAATCTCTGTTTTAATCTTTGTTATTTTCTTCCTTTACTTGCTTGGAGTTTAATTTGATCTTTTTTCCCTGTGTCCTCCAGTTTTAAAGTTCAGTCTCTGATTTGAAGTCTTTCTACTTTTTTAATGTAAGCATTTAGAACTATAAATTTCCCTCTTAGCACTGCCTTTGCTGCATCCCAACTTCTGGTATGCCATATTCTTATTTTCCTTTGCCTCAAGATATTGCCTAATTTCTTTGTATGATTTACTCTTTAACCCATTGATTGTGTAAGAGTACATTGTTTAATTTCCACCTATTGGTGAATTTTCTATTTCTTCTTTTGTTATTGGTTTTTATCTTCATTCCGTTGTAGTTGGAGAAGATACATTGTATGATTTCAATATTTTTAAGTTTATTGAGACTTTTTGTGACCTAAACATGTGGTCTAAACTGGAGAACGAACTATGTGCTTTTGAGAAGAATGGATGTTTTGCTGCTATTGAGTGAAGTGTTCTATATGTATAAACTAGTTGGTTTAGAGTATCATTCAAGTCTTGTATTTCCTTATTGATCATCTGTCTAGGTGTTCTATCTATTATTGAAAGTGGTGTATTAAAGTCTCCCACCATTATTGTAGAACCATCTGTTTCTCCCTTCAAATCTGTCAGTATTTGCTTCATATACTTTGGGACTCCACTGTTAGATGCATATAATATTTGTAATTATTAACTTCTTGTTGAATTTACCCCTTTATGATTATACAGGCATACCTTAGATATCTTGCGTGTTCAGTTTCAGACCACTGCAGTTAAGTGTATATCATAATAAAGTGATTCACACAATTTTTTTTTATTTCCCAGTGCATATAAAAGTTAAGTTTACACTATACTATAGTCTAATAAGTGTGCAATAACATTGTGTCTGAAAATCCAAATTAGATATCAATTTAAAAATGCTTTTTTGCTGAAGTACCTGGAATCTTGAATAGGGTATGAGATTTTGTTGGTTTGTCCAGGTTAGTATGATGCCCCAGTATATCCCAGAGTAATTTGGGCAGTGAATAAAGAAGTATTTGCAAGGTTCCCATGGGGCATTGTGGAGAAATGAGGAAATATTCAACTTCCCCATTTGGAGAGTTTCTGCTATTCTCTCAAGCAGTGGGGACAACCAAATCAATAGGCTGAGCCCTTGATCTTGGGTTTTGCCACTGTGAGACTTATTTCTGCAAAGGATAGGCTAAGCATCCTTGAAATCAGGCCTAAGAGTCACCCCAGAGAACCTCTTTTGTTGCTCAGATGTGGCCTCTCTCTCTTTCTAAGCCAATGCAGCAAGTGAGCTCACTGCCCTCTCCTGCTCTGCAGGACATGACTCCCAGGAATGTAAATCTCCCTGGCAATGTGAGACAAAAATCCCAGGATGAGCCAAGACTTGGCATCAAGGGATTGAGAAAGTCTTCTTGACCAGAAAGAGGAAGAGAGAAATGAGACAAAATTAAGTATCATCCATCAGAGGTACCACTATGGCAGCTATAACCTTATGAGATGTATTTCTTAAATAATAAAGACTTTAAAGGCGAAATGACTTTCATCATGTGATGCAGAATGGATGTTGTATAAGCATGCATGAGAACATTCCATCTCACTGTACATCTCCATCAGAGCTTTTGGGTGACCAGGTGCATTGTCATTGAGAAGTGATGTTTTGAAAGGAGTCTGTTTTTCTCATCAGCACGTCTAAATAGTGGGCTTAAAATGTTCAGTAAGCCATGTTGTAAACACGTGTGCTGTCATCCAGGCTTTGTTGTTCCATTTATAGAGCACAGACAGAGTCACTATAGCATAATTCTTATGGGCCCCAGGATTTTCAGAGTGGTAAATGAACTTTGGCCTCAGCTCAACAGTCACCAGCTGTATTAACCCCTAACAAGACAGTTAGCCTGTCCTTTGCAGCTTTGGAGCCAGGCATTGACTTCTCACTAGCTATGAAAGTCCTAGGTGGCATCTTCTTTTAGTAGAAGGCTGCTTTATCTACATTGAAAATCTATTTTTTAGTGTAGTCACTTTGATTAATCTCAGCTTGATCTGCTGGATAACTTGCTGCAGCTTCTACATCAGCACTTGCTTCTTTACCTTTCACTTTTATGTTATGGAGATGGCTTCTTTCCTTAAACCTCATAAACCAACTACTGCTGGCTTCAGACGTTTCTTCTGCAGCTTCCTCACCTTTCAGCCTTTATAGAATTGATGAGTTAGGCCTTGCTCTGGGTTGGGTTTTGGTTTACAGGAATGTGTGGCTGGTTTAATCTTCTATTTAGATCACTAAAACTTTCTTCATATCAGCAATAAGCTGTTTGATTTCTTATCATTTGTTTGTTCCTTTGAGTAGCACTTTTAATTTCTTTCAAGAGCTTTTCTTTTGCATACACAACTTAGCAAACTTGTACAAACTGGTTTAACTTTTGCCTTACTCGACTTTCAACATGCCTTCCTCACTAAGCTTAATCATATCTAGCTTTTGATTTAAAGTGACATATGTGACTCTTCCTTTTACTTGAACATATGGAAGCCATTGTGGGGTTATTAATTGGCCTATTTCCAATATTGTTGTGTTTCAGGGAATAGGGGGGCCCGAGGAGAAGGAGAGAAATGGGGAGAATGCCTGGTCAGCAGGACAGACAGAACTCACGCAATATTTATTAAATTCACCACCTTCTATGAATGTGGTTTGTGGTACCCCAAAACAGTTATAAAAGTAACATCAGGATCACTGATCACAGATCACCATAGCAGACATAATAATAATAATGGAAAAGTTTTAAATATTGAAAGAATTACTAAAATGTAACGCAGACGTTAAGTAAGCACATGCTGTTGGGAAAGTGGTGTGATGGACTTGCTCAACACAGCGTTGCCACAATCCTCCCATTTATAGATAATGCGGGGCGATGCAGTGGTGGCTCGGTGGCAGAATCCTTGCCTGCCATGCCGGAGACCTGGGTTTGAAACCCGGAGCCTGCCCATACCCCTCATGCCCATGCAATATCTGTGAGGTGCAATAAAGCAAAGCACGGTCAAATGAGGTATGCCTGTATAATGACAGTTTCTGTATCTCATAACAGTTTTTGACTTAAAGTCTATTTTATCTGATATTAGTATAGCTATCCCAGGTCTCTTTTGGTTACTACTTGCATGGAATATTTTTTTTCCATCCTTTCCCTTTCAACTCACTTATACCTTTGAATTTACTTTTGAATTTAAGGTGAGTGTCTTGTACACCGCATATACTTAGGTCATGTTTATTTAAACCATTCTGCCAGTCTCTACCTTTTAACTGGAGAGTTTCAATAAGTTTACATTTAAAGTCACTGCTGATAATGCAGGACTTTCTTCTGCCAATTTGCTGTTTAGTTTTTGTGAGTCTTACGCCCTTTTTGTTCCTCAGTTTTTTTCATTATTTATTTGAATTTCTGCATTGTATCATATTGAGTCCCTTCTATATCTGGATATATTTTATCTGGGAATGTCTTAATCTCCCCCTCATTTTTGAAAGGAAGTCTCACCGGACATAAGATTATTTATTGGCAGTTGTGTTCTTCAGGCACTTGAAGTATTTTACCCCACCTCCTTCTTGTCTTCATTGGTTTCTGATGAGAAGTCAGCATTTAATCTAATCAGGACTCCCTTGTATGTAACATGCTGCTTTCAGAGTTTTTTCCTCGTCCTTTGCATTTGACGGTTGGAGCCACATGTGAGCTGGTTTATCTTGGTTGGTGTTCTCTGGGCTTCTTGAATGGCATATTCACGTCTTCTGCAAAGTTTGAGAAGTTTTCTGTCAATTTTGGAATGTTCCTTCTCCTTTCTCTTCTTTCTTATCCTTCTGGGGCTCTCATCATGTGTATATTGGTACACTTGATGGGGTCCCAGAGGTCTCTTCAACTAGTTTCTCTCTCTCTCTCTCTTTTCTTGTATTTATTTTATTTATTAAACATACCAACATACAAACACAAACATTCTTACAATATGATCATTCCATTCTACATGTATAATCAGTAACTTACAATATTGTCGCATAGTTGTATGTTCATCATCATGATCATTTCTTAGAACATTTGCATCAATTCAGAAAAAGAAATTAAAAAAAAAAGAAAAAAATTCATGCATTCCATACCCCTTACCCTTCCCTTTCATTGATCACTAGCATTTCAATCTACTAAATTTATTTTAACATTTGTTCCTCCTATTTTTTATTTATTTTTAATCCATATTCTGTCAATAAGGTAGAGAAAAGGAGCATCAGATACAAGGTTTTCACAATCATGCATCACATTGTGAAAGCTCTATCATTATACAATCATCTTCAAGAAACGTGGCTACTGGAACGCAGCTCTACATTTTCAGGCAGCTCCCTCCACCCTCTCTATTACGCCTTAGCTAAACAGGTGATATCAATTTAATACGTAGGCCTAACCTCCAGAATAACCTCTTAATTCTGTTTGGAATCTCTCAGCCATTGACACTTTATTTTGTCTCATTTCGCTCTCCCCCCTTTTGATCGAGAAGGTTTTCTCAATCCCTTGATGCTGAGTCCCAGCTCATTCTGGAATTTCTGTCCCACGTTGCCAGGAAGGTCCACACCCCTGGGAGTCATGTCCATATAGAGCGGGGAAGGGCAGTGAGTTTGCTTGTTGTGTTGACTGGAGAGAGAAGCCACATATGAGCAACAAAAGTGGTTCTCTTGGGGGTGACTCTTAGGCCTGATTTTAAGTAGGCTTAGCCTATCCTTTGTGGGACTAAGGTTCGTATGAACAGTCCGCAAAATTGGGGGCTCAGCCTGTTGCTTTAGTTGTCCCCACTGCTTGTGAGAATATAAAGAGTTCTCCACTTGGGGAAGTTGAATTTTCCCCCTTTTTCACCATTCCCCCAACGGGACTTTGCAAATACTTTTTTATTCACTGTTCAAATCACTCTGGTATTTATCGGGGCATCACTCTGGACAAACCTACAAAATGTCATGCCCTACTCAAGGTTCCGTGTACTGTGGTGTTCAATTAAGCTGCCTACGTGAATTATATTAGGAAATGCACTAGTCAAAATATAAATTTTGTACCAAATAAACATTTTTTGCTTTAGTCTCACATGTAAGTTAAAGTTTTAAAATATTAATTACCATCTATTTTCAACACCCTGCAGTATTGACATTCGTTTGTTCTTACTCATGCAAAAACATTTTTTAATTTGTACATTTAGTCACTATCATTATATACTCTAGGTATTCCTAGATTATACCCTCTCAGTCTTTATCATCTATCTTTCCTTCTGATTTCATTTGTGCCCCCAGGCCTCCTCCCTCTATCATTCTCACATTCAGCTTCATTGAGTGTTCTAACATTATTGTATTACAGTTAGGTAGTATTGTGCTGTCCATTTCTGAAATTTTTACAATCAGTCCTGTTGTACAATCTGTATCCCTTCAGCTCCAATTACCCAATTTCTACCCTATTTCTATCTCCTGATGGTCTCTGTTACCAACTGAAGTTTTCCAAGTTCATTCATTAATGTTAGTTCATATCAGTGAGACCATACAGTATTTGTCCTTTTTTTCTGGTTAATCTCACTCAGCGTAATGTCCTTAAGGTCCATCCATGTTGTTAAGTACTTCATAATTTTATTCTGTCTTACGGCTGTGTAATATTCCATTGTAAGTATATACCACAGCTCGTTTAGCCACTCATCTGTTGATGGACATTTAGACTGTTTCCATCTCTTGGCAGTTGTAAATAATGCTGCTATAAGCATTGGTGTGCAGATGTCCGTTTGTGTCCTTGCCCTCGTGTCCTCTGAGTAGATAGATACCTAGTAATGGTATTGCCAGATCATATGGCAATTCTATACTTAGCTTCCTGAGGATATTTTCTTCTTTTATAATTCTTTTTCTTTCTGCTTCTCGGCCTGACTCATTTCAGTTGTCTTGTTTTCGAGTTCACTGATTTATCTGATGGCTTCAGTCTGTTGTAGAAACCCTCCTGGGAGCTTTTCAATTAGGTTTTTAAAATTTGTATGTCTTTACTGAGATTCTCATATTGTTCATTGTTATTATTAACATCCTTTAGTTTTTTGTCTGTATTTTCTTAATCTCCTTGAGCATATTGAAGATTACTGTCTTAACATCTCTGTCTGGGGGGCGGGCAGTGGTGGCTCAGTGGTAGAGTTCCCACCTGCCATGCCGGAAACCCGGGTTTGGCTCCCAGTACCTGCTCATGTTAAAAAATAATAATAAAAAAACTTTGTCTGGTAGGTCTACAGTCTTGTTTTCTCCATTGATGGTTTCTGGTTTTCTGTCCTCTACCTTTGGATAGGCCATCATTTCCAGTTTCTTTGTTCATTTTGTAATCTTTTGTTGCACACTATACATTTTAATATTTTAAAGTGTTTTTTTCTGGGATTTATTCCCTGACATTTCTGTTTCTTGAGTTTGTAAGCAGTGGTTATATGACAGAGATTTTCCTGAGTGTCAGGAGCTAACAATACCAAGCAAACTTGTGCAAAAAACTTTACCAGCTTTACAGATTGGCTTTGCCTTGGCTGGTGCTCCTATTGGGAAGGTCAGCCCAAGGTGAATGCAAGGTAAGCGTCCTCCTTGTCTTTTCTGGGCCTGTGTTTTGTCCTGGGCTTGTGCTTGCTAGTGGCCTTAGGAGTTCCCCTGTTTTCAGGAATTTGAACGCCCCCTATTTCCCAGGAAACATGCTTTCTCCCTCTTCTCGGTTTTCCACTGCAGTTTCTAAAGCCTGTAAGCTTTTGCGCTAGTCCGTCCACCTCAACTTTTTTACAGTGCTTCGATTGTCTCAAGCTGCTTTGCCTGGAGAGTAAATTTTAGAAGGGGGCATACCAGAGAGGAGTTTCCTAGTCTGTTTTTCCCTGCTAGAACAAGGCCAGACCACAAAGGGAGCGCTGGCCAGCCCCAAAGTCCTCTGGGGACAGGATGAGAGAAGGGCCAGGAAAGGTGCCAGGACCTTTTTCCAAGCCTCCCTGAAGCTGAGCTTTCTCTCCTCAGCCTCTGCCCAGGAGTTGCAGACCTTCACCTGTCCCCTGCAGCTCTGAAGAAGCCTTCAGTCCTTAAGTTTCCTCAGCTGTCTTCGTTCATGGTGGGTTGAAAGAGTGGCTGCCCTCAGAGCCTGTCCCCAGGCATCCAGAGTAGCTAATCAAAAGCAGTGATCACTTGCACCCAAAACCGAAGAATCACAGTTTCTCCTAACAGTGGTTTAAACGGTGGTGCAAGCAGCAAACAAAACTTGTCACCTTTGGGAGCCCTGCTGTGCCGTGCCCCGCCCCTTAGAGTAAATGTGGACGTTCTGCAGCCCAGGGGGCACTGAGCAGGGGCATGAAGGGTGGCGGCCTTGTGGACGCAGTGTCTGCCTCATTCCCCCTCCCACCTGACCATGACATGGGTGCCTGGCACCGTGCCCACACCTGCGCCATCCACATCATGAAGATGAAGGAGGTTGCAGTCAGCAAGTACCGCCCTGTTCCCTGATTCCAGATCAAGTCCCCACTGTTCCATCGCATCCTTGGGCACCAGCACAAACTGCGCTTCACCACCAGGGTGAAGCCTTGACCTTACTCTGGGACTGGCCCCAATAAAACCTGTGCACCCCACCCTGCAAAAGAAACGCAGTAATCAGCGATCTTCCCGCCACTCCCCTCCCACCGCCCCCAGATCTTAGGAAAGCGAATTTTATGTCCTTTCTGGCACCTGAAAGCTTTGCTGGGAACAGACCCCACTGCTGTCTGCCCTGAGAGTGGGGGGTTGGGGACAGTAACCTCAGTGCAGAGAGCATGTCGCTGGCATTCACCTAACTTACCTGCCTCTCCCTCCCACTCTTTCCTGAATGCTGTCCAGTGTTCTCCTGGATGCCACGGTTTCAGAATAGCTGATGCAGACAGCCCCTACCTCTTCAGTAGTTGTTCTGGTGGAGGGAGCGTCCCCCTCCGTCGTCTTCCCAGGCTTCGCTCTTGTCCTACAAAGAGTCTTTGAAGGTTATGCCCATGTTTGCCATTTCTCTCAATCTTCTGCATTATGTTTGTTCATCCAAACATTTCTGACAGCTTTGTTAACATTTTCTGGGTTTCAGACCCTCTGCCTTTGAGTTGTTGTAGTAGTTTTGGTTTTGTCTGAAAACTTCATTTCTCCCTCATTATTAATGTTTTCTTTGTGTGCTGGATGGTGGGGGTCAAATTTCATTCTTTTTCCAAATGTGAGCATCCCGTTATTGCAGCACCATTTGTTGACTTTTTGTTGTTCGTTTTTTCCATTGTTTGTTTTGCTTGTTTGTTTGTTTTGGGGAAGTGCACGGGCTGGGAATCAAACCGGGGTCTCTCACATGGCAAGTGAGAATTCTACCACTGAAATACCTTTGCACCCCCTTCTCTCTTATTATTGAATCATATTTTTGCTAGACGTGGAATTCTAGCTTGGTAGGATTTTTATGGGCTTTTTTTTTTGAGGAGGTGGTGTCTTTGTTTTTAAAGGTATCATTTCATTTTCTTTTAACCTGCATAATTTCCAGTGAGAATCTTATTATGATTCTTATCTTGTTTCTTTGAATGTAACGTGCCTTTTTCCCCCACTCTGGTTGAGTTCAAGAGTTTCTCTTATTACTGGATTTCAGAAATTTTATGATGATATGCATTATATCGTTTTCTTTGTTTATCCTGCTTGAGCTTCTGTATGGATTTGTGGTTTTATAGTTTTGTTCAAATTATGATTTTTTTCCACCATTCTTTCTTCAGCTCCCCCTACCCCCCTCCTTTTACTGGGGCTCCAATTATTTCTATGTTAAAAAGCTGTTACCCTGCAAGTCGTTGAAGATTTGTTCACACTTTTATTCTTTCTTTATCCTTTAGTTTGGAAAGTTTCTGTTGCTTTGTCTTCAGGTTCACTCATGTTTTCTTTTGCTAATTGGCTGTTGAATCCATCTAGTGAATTCTTAATTTCTAATGTGTTTTCTATTTCTAGTAGTTCTGTTTGGGTTTCTCTTTTTGTGTGTATTTTCCATTTCTCTTCCATTTTGTTTGTACTTTAAATCCTTGAACATATTTGCAATAGCCACTTTAAGTCTTTGCTAATTTAATCTTCTCTGTCATTTCTGGCTCTTTTTCTATAAATAGAAAGAGTAATATGAAAACTTACTAGCGATTTCTGTAAAAGTTGGAGAAATGGGTTGTAGGGGTGTCCTGGGTTTGTGTGGCTGAGCTGAAGAGATCCTTTCTTTCATGTGATAAGGAGTAGGGCTGGTAACTCATGGCCCACTGTCTGCTTTTGTACTTACAGTTTTATTGGAACACACCTTTGCCCCTTTGTTTACATATTGTCTGTTTTCGTGCTTTAATAGCAGAGTTGAGTAGTTGCCACAGAGAACATCTGGCACTCAAAGCCTAAATATCTGCTATCTGGCCCTTTAGACAAAGTCCAGCCCCTAGTTGTGTCTTGGTTTTCTCCCTACTGTTAAGCACTTTGGTGTCAGTGACAGCAGAGATGGGGAGGCTTGAGGCTGGGTTGGGGGTTGTTTCATCTTTGTTGCCCAGGGAGGTGCCTGAAAACATCCTTGATGACTCTGCCCCTCTGCCCCACCCTTCCTCTCCAGGCCTTGACACAGATCCTTGGGAGGGGCACTCTGTTAGCTGGAAACACAGAAAGCCCTGGAAGCTGCCCCCTGAGCCCTCTGGGGCCCTTCCTCCCTGGGCTGGGTGCGTGGGTTCACTGGCTGTGCTGGGAAGGGCACACATTCTTCGCATTCTCTGAACCGCCCTTCTGGCAGGAGGAACAGCTGGCGTGCAGTAGCTGTGGGACCCCATGCGAGTCACCATCCTGCCCTGAACTGTGTTTTCCTCTGTAATGCAGAAGCTGGCCTCCACCATCCCTTCTGGCTTTTCCACCTTCCAGAATCCACCGAGAAGCTGCTCAGTTTCAACTGTTTTAGTGTGAGAGATTTTGAAATACACCCCGCTGTGTGTGAGGTTGAGAGCGGCCCCAGTCTTGAGGGGTGTGGGAGGGGTGGGAGTGGCAAGACCTTCCGACCCAGGAGAGACCCTGAGGTTCCACCCTGTCTGCTGGGCTTGTAGGGCTAGGTGGGTCTTGGGTTTGTGCCTACAGGTGGCCGTGCACGTTGCTGTTCTATCTGAAGTCACCAGCCCTGTAGTTGGAATTTCCTGTTCTGAAGAGGTGCCAGGTTCATGGGGCTTTCCAGTGGTGTGATTTATGATGGTGGGGCAGGCGCTGGGCCTTTGGAGATCATACGTCTCCATCTGCTCACTTTCCAGATTGGAAAACAAGCGCAGATAGAGGGGGCTTGCTCAAGGCTACAGGGTGAGCTTCCTCTGTTCCCTGCCCTGTTTTCTTTCCATCATCCTTTCCTGCCTCACTTGAAAAGCTTCCAGCAGACTTCATTTTCCCTGAACTGCCTCGGCGTTGTCTACAAAGCCCAGCAGAGAACATGTGTCCCTGAAAAGGAGAATCTTGTCTTAGGACAGACACTGGTGCTGGGGGTTATTGCAGAATGAGGTTCAGAGCAGGACTGAAGGACCGTGGAGAAGGATGGCACCAGGATAGGGAGGAGGGGTGCACAGAGAGCGTCAGCCTCCCTCACTTCTGCCGTGTTCTTCAGTACAGCCGTGCTGTGCCATCTCCTTGGAGGCCCCTCCACCTCTGCTCTGCCACCACTGCAGGATGGCAGGACTGCCCTGGACCAGGCTCTGCATATCACACATGATGCGTCCTTCAATCCTTATAACCTCTTTTGACCTGGGAAGTGTCACCCTGATTTGCAGAGAAAAACATAGGTCCATTGGTGTTCCCGGACTTGCATAAAGTTCTGACTTGTTCTCTTTGCTGTTTGGTGCTGTTCTGTGTGGCTTCTGGCTTCAGTGGCTCAGTCGTGGGCTTTCTTCTCCATTCTGGTCATCTCTGAGACTCCTGCAGAGCAGCTGGCCAGAGGCTGTGTGTGCGTCAGCCTGAGTCAGTGAACCAAAGGCTGGCAGGGCAGAGTCTGGGGGTGGTTTGCCTTGAGCTGGCTGAGGAAAGGCCTCTCGGGCCTTCAGGTTGCTGAAGTGCTTTTACACACACTTGGCTGCAGTCTTACAAGGGGGCCAGGCTTCTGTAGGCCTGCATGGTGTTGGAACCCTCTGTACAGTCCAGCATTGTGACTTGATGCTGCCCTGGTCCAGTGCCACAGGCTTGTTCCCGTGGCAAGTAGATTCTCCTTGTCATTTCCCAGAGTGTCCCAAGAGGTCCTCTCACCTTCTGTCTTCTGGGCCTCTGTCTAAGGTGGAAAGTTTAATGTTGAAGATTTCCATTGACCTGCAAAGAAGCCTTGCTCCCAGGAAACGGAGTTGTTTTCAGAGTCTGAAGATGATTGGGTGGTTGACTTTAGGTTAGCGCAGCTCAGAAACCCCTTCCGCAGAGCTCCTACACCACAGCGCCTTGTATGGCTGCCCCTTGGGATGTGGAGGGCACAGGCTACTGCCTGCTCTTCCCGGCCTGAGGGCCTGGGGGCTGCCCTGTGGGTGGTGGTGTACTGTGTGGCATAATGTGTTGTCAGGAGGGTCAAGACACCCAGGCTTGATGTTCTTTTTTTGTGTGTGTGGTAACATACATATAACATAAAATTTGCCATTTTAACCATTTTCAAGTGCACAGTTCAGTGTATCACATTTACAGTGTTGTGCAGTCACCACTCAAGTATCACCAAGAACTTCTTATTGCCCCAGGCACAAACTTGCACCCATTAAGTGATAACTCCCAACCCCCCACCCCTACCCCCACTCCCCCTGCTTCTGGAAACTGCTCATTTATTTTTTGTCTTTATGAATTTTCCTATCCTAGATATCTCACATAAGTGAAACCATAATGGTATTTGTCTTTTTGTGTCTGGCTTATTTCACTCAACATAATATGTTCAAGGTTCATCCCAATTGTCGCTCACGTCACAACTTCATTCCCTTTTTTTCCCTCTTTTTTAATTTATTAATTAAAAAAATTAACAACAAACAAACAAAAATATTAACATATCATTCCACTCTACATATACAATCAGCAATTCCCAACATCATCATATCACAACTTCATTCCCTTTGATGATCGAATACTATTCATTGTGTGTATGCCACATTTTGTTTATCCTTTCATCTGTTGATTGACACTTGGGTTGTTTCCGCCTTTTGGCTTTGTGAATAATGGTACTATGAACATTGCGTATAAATTTCTTAAATGTTTGAGTCCCTGTTTTCAGTTATCTGGGGGTAAATACCTGGGAGTCAGTCCATCTGGATTTGATTCTTAAGTCTTCCCCCATGTAGCCACGTGACCTGTGGCAGGTAACCGAGTCACTCCACATGTGAGCTTTCCCATTTGTAGAATGGAGGTTGATGCAGGAGTGTCAGCATATAGAAGGGTCTCATTAGGTCATCTGTATTAAGTGTTTTCGCACCATGCCTGGCGCCATGAAAGGATGGTGGTACTTGTTATGAGGACCATGAGGTATACTTATATGGTGGTGGTACAAGAATACAGAAGGCTGACCTCCCTTTGGGTGTGGCAGGAGGTGGGGCCTGTTCTTCAGTGGGGAGTTCAGTCATGTCATAGCAGGGACAGGAATAAGGTGGCTGGGAGTCTGCGTGGCACAGAGCCTGAGCAGAAACTCCAAGATGGCTGGCGACTGCGAGAACAGACTGCCTGGAGGGACCACCTGTCTCAGCAAGCCCAGGGAAGGGTTCCTTGGGAGCCACGCAAAGCTCACATGTGTTCTGCCTCTCATGTTAGCCTGTTGTGTCCAGGCAGGGTACGTTCCCCATCTCGTCTTCCCCCACTTTCCTCATCTCTGTAATGATGATTGGGCCCCGCCTAGGCGAGTGGCTGTTGAACCCATGATCCAACATGTGACCCAAGTTCCTGTCTTTCTGGTGTGAGTTAGCTTTAGTCCTTCCTTTTAAAAAGAATGGGGAAAAATACTCATCCTTGTTGTCAGAAACCAGTCATCCTGAGAGAAGGAGAGTTACACTGTGGAGATGGGAACTGGCCATGGAAGTTAAGTTGATTCAGCAAGAGGTTTCATTGAGAGCCTTGGGCAAACGGGAAGAAGGGGAGATGGTAAATGAGTCTCTGGGCATAAGCAGAACAGTGCCAGTGGCTTCGTGTTTGGGGAAGGGGATGATTGGACTGGAAAAAGCTGTGTTTAATGAACACAGATAAATACAAGCATGCCTCTCTGCACAAGCACCGTGTTCATGAATTGGGGAAAACTGTTTTTTGTGAGGAGTCGAGGATCTCTTTGAAGAACTTATTCTTTGAATCCTTTTTCAGAACTAACATTTTGTGAAACTGATTGCCTCTTCCTAGTGTATCTGTTTAGTAAATGGATTGTCTTTTAAAAAATTCATTCCACCTTGAGGGAAAGTTAAAACAACAACTCTGCAAAGACTCCCTGAAATGTGTAAATACCAGTGGAGCTGAGGGTGATTTTAACACGGAAAAAGGTAGACATAGAAGACAGGGTGAGAGGGATGAACTGTGAGGCACACTGGGGGAGAGAGGTAATTGTTGGATCCTTTAGAGAACAGCTCCAGGCGAGGTTTGGTTGGGTGTCCTCAGATGTCATCAAGGCAGACTTTTCTCACCTCCTCTACTTGGTACCGGGTGGTGGGTGGGCTGCCATGGAAGGTCTAGGCAGGCCTGGAATGCCTCTTGAGGACACTGGATGGAGGATAGGACTGGACAGTCCTCAGGTCCCATCCTGCTCTAGATCCTAGGCCAGTGCCTCTGTTTGAGGCTGGGCCGTGGACCTTTGCTTGACCCTCAGTTGCTCTGAAGGCCTTTGGATTGACTTAGCCCCACAGGGGTGCCTGGAGGAAAAGCTGGAGGACCCCTGTATAGGGACTGCCCTGGCGAGTCGTTCACTCGTGCCTGCTCTGCACCATTATATATGTCAAGTCCTCCTTCAGTTGTTGGGATCCAACCTGAACAAAATGGGCATCTCCACCCTCAGAGGGCTTACACCAGGGATACAGCCAGCAGACAGACGAGCAGCTCACATGGTTTAGGTGAGTGCTGTGAAGAAAGTCGAGCAGCAGGGGTAAGGAGTCTCGGGTGATGACCACTTATGGTCAAAGGAGGCGACCCTGAGGAGGTGAGATTTGAAGGCTGAAGTGAGGGACAAGCCAGGAATATTATAGGCTGGGGGAGCAGTGCTAGGACTCAGAGGCAGGGATGAGTTTGGTGAATTCAAGAAACACATGAATGCTGGGGTACCTGGGAAGTGGGGTTGGGGTTGGAGAGAGGAGTAGAAGACTTTGAAATACGGGCTGAAACCTGGTGTCCTGGGCTCTGTGGGCCCTGATAGGGAGTTTAAATTTTATTCTACTTGTGAAGTCATTGGAGAGTTTTGAGAAATGGGGAGTTACCTGGTCTCTATTTTTAAATGGCACCTTGAAGGGTACGTGCCATTTTGATGAAGGGTGAAATCCAATGACCTGTGAGGATCCCCTGTAGGACCCCCACCAGGGGTGGTGATGGATGGACAGGAGGGTGCAGAGTCAGGAAGAAAACCATGGCTGGATGCGCTGTGCGTTTTGAAGGTAGAACCAACAGAGGGTCCTGGTGGGTTTAATGTGTGGTTGGAGGGCGAGAGAGGCAGTGAGGACAAGGTCTAGGTTTCCTGCCTTGAACAAATGAGTACGTGGATGGTGGTGCCATTTACTGAGAAGGGAAGGGTTGAGGAGGAGCTGGGTTGGGGGTGGGGCTCAAGGCACCAAGGTTCCATTTTGGCACTTGTTGAGTCTGAAGTGTCATTAGATGTCTTGGAAGGATAGTGCCAAATTGACATTAGGGTATTTGACTCGGGGAATGGCCAGGACTGGAGGGAGATTTGGGATTTGGGATCTGGGAAATCTACAGTGGATAGATATTGTTTAAAGCCACACAGATGATGAAGTAATCTGGAGATCTGGGGCGGGGATGGGCTCCAGGGCTGAGATGAGATTGACAGGTATTGAGAGGGGTCTCCAGGCAGAGGAGGGTGACAGGAAGGGAGAGTACTTGGTGCGCCAGGATCCTGGAATGGTGTAAAGGACAAGGACATGGCAGACTTTGTCAACCGAGGTCAGAGAAGATGAGAAAGAAGACCTGACTTCCACCTTTGGCAAGATGGGAAATCACTGGGGACCTTGAGAATGGTGCAGCTGGAAGCCTGATAAGGTTCAGTGGGCAGTGACTGGTCATTCATCTTTGGATTTGCTTACGATGCAGTGTAAAAGTCATCAAACATGTGGGGAAGCAAAGGAAGCAGTCTTCCACCCGATCAAGGAAAACAAGCATCTATTGGCCAGTTAGTTCAACAAGAGAAGTGAAAAGCAGACAGTGTGATAAGGTAGAAAGGACCTTGGATTAGTCCCACTAGAATGTAAGCTCCGGCAGCATGGGGGTCTGTTTCCTCTGTGTTGTATCTTGTGCTGACACTTAGGAAGCACTCAGCAAATATTTGTTGAGTGAATGAATGCATGAGTAGGTGAAGGAATGAATTAAGCAGTGACTTGAGATCTGGGCCCTTCTCCACCATTGCCTGGCTTTTTTGGGGGGTGGAGGTTGGGTGCATGGGCAGGGAATCAAACCCAGGTCTCCCACATGGCAGTTGAGAATTCTACCACTGAACTACCCGACTGCCTTGAGTTTTGATCTTGGCTCTTTCTGGGCCCCAGGGTTCTGCTCTTTATAATGATGGATTTGGGTTCTGGCAGTGCCTCTTCACTTGGGGTCCACTGACTGCTGCAGGAGCAAGCCAGGGACAGTCTGAACTCTCAGAAATTATGTCTAAAACATGGGGAATGTGTGCATTTTGTGAATATGGTCTGTATCCAAAGAAGATTAGTAACTCCCAGGGCTTTATTTAAAGGGCCTTTCCTTCCCACTCCAGCCACCTGGGGCTAGTATTGAATAAAGTGTGCAGGAATGCCTTAAAGCTTGAGAATATACTTTGGAAAGTTGAGAGTTAGAGAGAAACCTAGCCCTGTTATTTCTCGTGAAGTGCTGATAAATGGCAGCTGAATGCCAGCATGGTGTAAAGCAGTTAAACAGAAAAATAGAAGGCTGCTTAATTTGCTGAGACCATGAGGGTTTTTTTGTTTCATATGGAAAAATCCTCTTTGGTTTAGGAACCTGTGTGATGTTTGGATGGGCTCCTTTCTGTCCTCATGCGTGACAGCTTGGTCCCAGAGGGTTCCTGTGGGTAGCAGGCTGGAGGGGTTGGGGAACATTTATTTTCCTGGGTGAGCTCACTGCTTAGCCCAGGCCTATTTTAATACAGTAACTAGTAACCCAGCATTCCTGAGCACATGTGTGCCCCAAGCTGAGTGTTGAGTGCTGAGCGCAGGTGCTTCAGGGAGGAGACGCAGTCCTGGGCCTTTGGGCCTAGGCAGCTGCTGGTCTGTCTCGGGGGCTGGAGGCAGGCCACTGAGGTGCTGCTTGGCTCTGCCACCCCTGCCTTACCCTTACCCTTCAGCGATGCCCAGTCCTGCGCAGAGCTTCTGAAGGCCCCCAGGGCAGCCACCACGAGATGCCTTTTTTTATTTTATACACGACCCATGCATTGAGCATGAGTTGTGTGGCTGTGGAGTAGGGGAAAACAGACATGCTGTGCCATTGTGTTGCCTTCTGAGGGCTGGCTCAGTAGTCTCCCCAGGACTGAATCTGCCCTGAGGTCTTTACCTCTGTTTTCTGGATCATGGGACCACCTGGAGTTGAAGAACTGGTCCAAATGTTCAGGGAAGCTATGTGCAGGTGATCCTTTGTTTTGGGGTGGAGAGAGCTTGTCATCTGCAGGGGCCGAGGGGCCATCTTTCCATCTGGCCTGGGCATGAGCCAGGAGTACCCACTGACCAGAGAAATAGACTCTGCTCTAAGAAGCATGCTTTTATGGTTCTGGCTTCCAACCTAATTGTGTTCTTTCTCTCTCCTTCCCTCGCCCCACCCCTGCCCAGCTGGCTGGAGTTGTCTTCCTTGGAGTCGGACTGTGGGCATGGAGCGAAAAGGTAGGCCTGACCGTGAGTAGGACCTTGAGGAGCAAGCCCAGGTTCAGCCAGCTCTTTTTACCCCATTTTCCCAGCTCTCCCCCAACAAGTACTTCTTGTGCAATGTAATGGTTTGTAGTTGTTCATTCGCACAGAGCCAGCTCCTGGAAATAGTTATTAAGCTTAATTAAAACTCCTGGGGGTCCCGAGGCCATCCTGACTGTTGCTGAAACTTGGACTTCAGGTTCAGGTCAGGAGGGCTCTGCTCTTCGATGGTAGCCTCAGCTGTTGGAGGCTGGAAGCTGGGCTGTTTGGGTTTTGAACTACAAAGGTATGGTAGAGTCCCCTCTATGGTTCCTAGAAGCCCTCAGTTGCCTGTCTCCCCGGTCTTTTCTGCAGCTGTGAGCAAGGTGGTCCTCGGGCTGTCTTCCTGACCCTACCTGTGTCTCCGGGGGAAAGTGGGTCCCTGAGCAAGGCCATCTTCATTCTGATGCCCTCGCCCTTGACCTCTGAAAGCAGAGATCAGGGCTCCTTTCTATGCCCCCTGAGGCTAAAAGCTGAGCCCTGTGCTGTAAGCTCCTGTGGGTCTCCCCACCCAGCCTGTAGGGCAGAGAGGAGACTGGCTCTTACATCAGGAAGGACCCAGGGCAGTTGGGGCGCTGCAGAGGGGACTAGACAGGATGTGGGCAGGGTGGAGCTCCAAGGCTGTCTGTGGCTCAGGGGGCAGGGGTAGGGAGGTGGCAAGGGCTGAGAGGCTCTCATCGCTGGGGTGGGGAGGAAAGAGGAGGCAAGAGGAGGTGCAAGGTAGAGCAGGCAGCAAGAGGCTTACCCTTAGTGGCTTAGCCCACAGTCCCCATCAGTGGAACCTCTGCTCCCAGAACAAGAGGGAAAGGAACACAAAGATCTAAGGCCTTTCCCACCACGGCAGTGGGGGCTGGGTAAGACCCGCCTTCAAGTTTGCTCATCTGCGTGGCCTGTGAGCCCATAAAGGGCAGGAGCTTGGCGCAGTACTGCTCTGCCCCAGTGACCTCAATGCCAGTTCACTCTGTGACCCGCAGTGCCACCGTGTGGCCGCCTCCAGGACTGCAGTGACCTGATTGGGCGGCCTGGGCGCCCGGTCTGGCTGCTATTTCCTCCTTCCTAACCACTAGCCACATGTGACTGGTTATATTTAAATTTAACTTAAGCATGGTTTTAAATCCAGTTCTTCATTTGCATGAGCCACGTTTCAAGTGCTCAGTAGCACCTGTGGCTGGTAGCTGTTGTTTTGGACAGCGCAGGTATAGAACATCTCCATCGTCGCTGGAAACCGCGTGGCCAGCACTGCCTTAGTGGACACGTTTCCCCCAAGAGCATTCTTACTGAAGCTGTCTCCTTTAGGGTAGTGGGACTCTCCATGAAGTGCATACAATGTCGGGAGACTAGTAAATTCAGCTGTATAGGTGCCCAGTGGCCCGAGTGAGGCTTGGCCCTTGGGGACCCTGTCCACAGGCCAGGGGGACCCCCAGGTGCAGCCCCCTCCCAGTCCTTGTGCCTGGGCTGGCATAGGCTCCCTAAAGAAGCTTGGGTCTGCCCGGGAAGAACTCACACAGTAGGTGGGGAACTGGAATGTGTGCATGAGGGCCCTGGAGGCCACAGTGGGCAGGCTCCTCTGAGCAGAGAGGCCGTGGATAGGGTGGGATACACAGGGACCATGCTCTCTGGGGAAGGCAGGTCTCCGGCCTTAGTCCCCCACATGTAACTTCCCCCAGGGTGCCCCTGATTCCTCTGCCTCTTTCAGGGTGTGCTGTCAGACCTCACCAAAGTGACCCGTCTGCATGGAATCGACCCCGTGGTGCTGGTCCTGATGGTGGGCGTGGTGATGTTTACGCTGGGCTTCGCCGGCTGCGTGGGGGCCCTTCGCGAGAACATCTGCCTGCTCAAGTTTGTGAGTGGTCCCAGAGTCGTGGAAGGGGGAAGGGGGGGGCAGGGACAAGGTCAGACCTTATCTGGAAGAGTTGGTGGCTCTGATAAGCCTCTCCCAGAATCCAGGAGGTGGCAGTCTTTCGTAGCCTCCTGCCCCTTACCCCATGATGAGACTGTATAGAAGAAAATCCAGATGAGCTTGCACCTCATTCCAGAAGCAGCTGGGCTGCTGCTGGGAGGGATCAGCTCTACTCCAGACTCCTTTGCATTATCTTTCTCAGAAGTTCCAAAGGCAATATTTGTTTGCTACTCACCTTTGTCCTTCCTGGCTAAGATTAAAAAGATGCTGCCAGTAATGTTAAGAAATCATTTCCCTCCTCCAGCATGTGTGACTCTGTTGAATGTGCAACCCAGCATCCTTAATTTCCTGGCAAAGCTGTGAGTTACTAGGAGTTTAGTTTATATTTAGAGACAAATTCATTTTGAAAGGCATTCAGTTAAAATTAAACAGCACCTGGTGGGGAAAGCACATTATCTTTTTATTTTTGCATCATATTAATTGTTGTATCTATTGAATCAGGCTTTCTTTTTTTCTTGGTCTTAATTTAAAAGCAAAATCACATGGTTATTTTCGAACTGTTTTCTCTTGAAGAATACTTAGCATAATATCCTGCTTCTGTGTGGATGGCCTTGTGTAAACGTTTGCACATGTGTGTGTGTTTCCCCTTGGTCTCATTTTGAAAGGCTCCCTGCCTTTGTCCATCGTTGCAGAGCTTGCACAGTTCCTGCTATGGCCAGTAGTGATGGCTGTGAAAACACATGACCTGCGAACACAGGCCCAGCAGACTGGGAGTCTCCTTGCTGGAAAGGGCATAGACTTGTGGCTACAGGGGCCCTTTGCAGAATGCCACTTCTATTGTGGGAAGTCTCTGTGCCTCTAGAGACTATCTGGAGGTTGACTGTCCACTCTCATACTCAGAGCGGCCGCTGATAACATTACCACCCCTCCCAAGTTATAAAGAGCCCTGCAGGGTGAACTGGGTGACTCAGCACACTTGGAGACTCAGCTTCCTCATCCCTAAAGTGGAGGTAACAGATGTGACTTCCAGATACTCAAAGTGCATGAAGAGCCATTCGGTAGTAGGCTTAGGGCACACGCTGTGTCCTCAAGGGGCCAAGGGCCTGCTGAGATGGGACAGACAGGTTTCCTTCTTGCTTGGCAAGAAGTAATTGACACATCGGATCAGAGCTTTCTTGTACCTTCGCTCATCTGAAGGGAAGGCACCAGCAAGGCAGTGGTGTGGGCAGGGATTTGAATCCCCATTTTACAAACGAGGTGATGGGGCCCAGAATGGCCCAGCTAGTGACATGGGATTCCCAGGAGGTCTCAAACCTGGTTTCTAGGGCAGAGCCCACACTCTGCAGCAGACAGTGGTTGCATCTCCTGCTAGGAAGTCTGGTGAATTCTGGTGCCCCTCCCCTCCTGCCTCTGTCCCCGTGCAGTTCTGCGGTGCCATCGTGCTCATCTTCTTCCTGGAGCTGGCAGTGGCGGTGTTGGCTTTCCTGTTCCAGGACTGGGTGAGGGACCGCTTCCGGGAATTCTTTGAGAGCAACATCAGATCCTACCGGGACGACATAGACCTGCAGAACCTGATCGACTCCCTCCAGAAAGCCGTAAGCCCCCTGGCTGCCTGTCCACCCACAAGGGGCCCCTGTGTGCATCTACTTCCAGGCTATAGTCTGTCCACGCCTCTCAGGCTCTGCTGCTGTGGGGAAAACACCCTTCCCTGCTGTCCGGGTTTTCTGCCTGTAGCACTGCATGTAGCCAGAGGGCGAGAGAAGGTGCCACCTTTGCCTCTGGTCAGCTTGTATTAGCCTGCCCGTGCTGCCTGGCAGTCCCAGCTCTCTATCTGGTAGGAACCTCAAGCATTCCCTCCCTGCTCAGGATCAGACAGGGAGTCCATATGTAGCCATGACTGCTCTTCCCTCCAAGGGTCCAGTTGTGTCTTCCTCTGAGAGGTCCAGATCTCCCCAGCCCTGCCAACGGCTCACGGAGGCAGCTGCAGTGCTCCCTGGGGCCTTGGTGCTTTGAGGGCTGAGGGCCAGAGCCCCTCCTCCCCAGGCGTGTGACCACTCTCCACCCCCACCCCCATCAGAGGCTGTTCCTGTCCCCTTCCTCCCCGAAACCTTTCCTCCCTTCTGTCTGAATACAGAGCTGTCCTGGGTCCTTAGGTGGAGGGGACTGCAGCCTCTCTGCAGTATGTCCCTGGGGGGTTGTCTAAATAGCCCCAGGCTCTGGCTGTTAGTGCATCTGGCCTCTGTCCCCTCCTGGCATGCAGCTGCACCTGGAGGCTTGGACCTTCCTTTCCCCCTGGGAGGAATCTTTTCAAGGACCACATCAGCCTTATTTGATCTTTGCTTTGTGTTGCTCTGCCAGAAGACCCAGCTTCCTCAAGAACTTTTTATATGAAGCGTTTTGGTACTGGGAAGAAGATAAATTCGAAAGAAAGATAAATTAGAATACCACCTGCTGGTGGTATTCTCTTGAGAGGACCCCATCAGAGGTGTGGAGGGGGTCTCAAAGGAGAGAGAAGCTGGCTCCAGGATGGGTGGTTAGGCCAGGAACGGAAACTGTCGGGTGGAGGAGGCCTGGAGTTGAGCATGCTGTACCGAGGCAGCTGGGCACAGTTCAGGGACCCCCACCACCTGCTTCCCTCAAAATCCGCTATGGTCACTCTCATTATTACTTAGAATTTGTTGAAGATCCTTATTTCATGTATCATGGGATCCAGCAAGATCCATTTATTACCAAAGTATACAGGTCGTTCCTAAGTTGTTGTTAAGCTGTATCAGTGTGTGCAAGTCCCCAAGTCCTGCCATATTCTAATGCCCCTTCCTGCTCCCTTTTCTGTCCAGTATTGCGATTTTCTCTTTTTATTTTTTTTGGTTTTAGTTTTCACATATCCTTGGACTTGCTGGTTCCATAACATGCTGGGGTGGTTCCTCCCTGCCTTAGCCTTAAAGATGTGGTTTTTCCATCGCTTTCTTGTCCTTTTCCAAGTAAATTTTCCCCTGGAAAGTGGGGGTTGGGTTAATTATGGCATTTCCTCATGATGAAGTATGGGTAATCATTAAAAACAATGGGAACAACAGGGTGAAAAACTTAGCTTAGAAGTTTTGTTTGTTTGTTTTTTAAAAAGCAGAAATCGCAGTTATATATTTCTTGTTTTAGACCCTAACTATGTCTGCAGTTAGAGCAAGTGCAGAAATCTAATCTGCTCTTGGTTGGGATACTGTTAGTAGCACATGGATGCTTTTATTTGCTTTTATAAATTAATTAGACAAATGGGGACTTTCTTTGCAGCTATTCCAGATAATTTAGGGTAGAAGGCAAGGGAGGGCAGAGGTCCCACCCAAGTGGGCTAGAGCTCTGGTTGTGCTCCCATTCACCCCGGTCATGAACCTTTCCGAGGGGTAATAATCATTCCGCAGCTGTTTTTGTTTGTTTGTAGAGAGGTAGAAAAAGTCACTAGGGCCAGCCTGGGGAGTGTCCCAGGAAGGGAGACACAACACAGAACATGAGAAGGGAGCAGACCTGCTGGTGGTGTTCTCTTGAGAGGACCCCATCAGAGGTGCGGAGGGGGTCTCAAAGGAGAGAGAAGCTGGCTCCAGGATGGGTGGTTAGGCCAGGAACGGAAACTGTCGGGTGGAGGAAGCCTGGAGTTGAGTATGCTGTGCCGAGGCAGCTGGGCACGGTTCAGGGACCCCCACCACCTGCTTCCCTCTTAAAGAGCTTGCTGGCACCTCTGCCCATGTGCAAGGTCAGTGGGAGGGCCTCTTTTTCTGGGTGGCAGCTAGGGGTCACCTAGCCTAACATCTCATGTAGCCCTGCTGGTTCCCGGCTTTTATGGTTGCAGAACCAGTGCTGCGGGGCATACGGCCCTGAAGACTGGGACCTCAATGTGTACTTCAATTGCAGTGGCGCGAGCTACAGCCGGGAGAAGTGCGGTGTGCCCTTCTCCTGCTGCGTACCAGATCCCGCGGTGAGTCATCTGGGCTGGGGACATAGCACATGGGTCCCTCCTAACGTGGAGCCCTCCCCTGCACTAGATATGAGGGCTCTGGGCTGCATTTCCCATCTACAGACCCATGAGAGGAATGCTCATCCCCCCACTCCTCCCCAGGGCCTTTGAAGCACGGCAATCCCAAACATGTAGATTTCCTGGACATTCTTGCCTCACCCACCCTGGCTCTTGTGTTCTGGGTGAAGTGGGAGAAAAACTGTGTGATTCCCTACGCTCAAGGGGCTCTCACTCGAGTACTTGGACAAGAGGCTGTGAATAGAATGACTTCCAGTCTGCCTCTTGACTCTCCTTTCCATTGAGAAAACATAGAGCTTAGAAGCTCCCCGGAGCAGTGGGGGGTACACGTCAGAGGGTCTTGGTGGTGAAGAATTATTTTCTGTTCTTTCTTCTTCAGTTGTTTGAATTCTTAGTCCAAAGCCCTTGGGTTCCAGAAACTGGGCTCTTGGGTGATCTGTGAAGCACCTGATCAGAACAAAACAGGCCCTTTCTTGCCTGTGCTTTCTGTAGTTGCATCATGCCCAGTTCTGGGTCGCAAGGCTGTGAGCCAGCAGCACATCAGCTTTACAGTGTGGCACGTTCCCCAGCCAGGAGTGGTGCAGATCTGTTGAGTTCTCCACTCTGACATCGAACTGTGCCAGTCTAGAAAGCATTACTGTTTAGCAAGTGTAACTGTAACCTCCTAGTACCAGACTGGCAAAATTACAGCCTACAGGCCAAACCCAGCCTACCACCTGTTTCTTTGTGACCTGCTTGCTAGGAATAGTTTTTGCATTTTTAAATGATTAAAAATAAATCAAAAGAAAAATATTTTGTGACACATGAAAATTATTTGGAATTCAGGTTTCAGTGTCCATAAATACTGGTTTATTGGAACCCAGCCACACCATTCAGATATGTATTGTTTGTGGCTACTTCTGCACTCTAACAGCTGAGTTGAGTAATTACTATAGAGACCACATGGCCACAGAGGCTTTTTGCTATATAACTCATTATCAACCCCTGTCCTAGCATGGAAGGTTGGTGTCAGCCTGGTTGAAGGATAGAGCCTTTACTCCTGGCTTCTCAAGGGGACAAAAATGATTTGCGTCTTTTCTGCTTTTCTTGCAGCAAAAAGTTGTGAATACACAGTGTGGATATGATGTCAGGACTCAGGTGAGAACTCCAGCGTGTCCAAATTTAAGAGTTCTTCAAGCTCCAAGTTTATTCCCTGTGGTCTAACTTCCTGATTTAGCGCAGGTGCAAATTGGAGTGGGAAAGCTGGGGCTTAGATTAGGTTCAAGGTGCAAGTCCAAGCTCTAGGCAAGCTGAACAGGAGCACAGTGCTCCACCCAGGCTTTTTCTGAGCGGCAGCAAGACACACGGGGACACGAACTGGAGGTAACTTCAAGTCTTGTGAGTTCACAGTCACAAAAACTGACTATTGCTACATTAGCAGAAGGCGGTCTGGCGAAAGTTTCAGGAAATAAAAGACGACGTTTTGAAGTGGGTCCTTGAAGCCTCGGAAAGTGTCTTTTTATTCAGGGATTCATGATGAATCCACAGGATTGTGTGGCTTAGTCCAGCCTCCAGTGGAAGGGGGCAGTGGTGACAAATGGGGGGACTGGCCTCAGGGGAGGGGCTCAGCCTTCCAGGCTTTCCTCAGGCTGCAGGGAGAGATGTGGGCTCTTGCACTGAGTGTGCATGCACTTGGCTGGGAAGAAAAGCCAGACTGCCACCCTGCTTCTTGATCTCATAGCCTTTGGTGCTATGAGTGACTACTGTTCTAACGGGAGGGGCTTTGGGGAGTCTGAAGGGGCCCCTCCAGTTGGCCATGGATATTGCAGGGATGTGCAGCTCCAGCTTGGGAAACCCCAGGGTCCTTCTGTCATGATTTCTGTTTGACAAGGACAGGCCTGTACCACAGTCATCTTCCCAGTTATGAATTCCTTTAACTGTCATTAAAATGAATGAATCATCATTGTGGCCACAGAGGAGGCGGATATATGAGGGAGCTGGGGCTGCCTGACAGATGTCGAGTGGGTGGTGGTGGGTGGGTGTGTTCTGTGGCAAGCTCCCCATGCATCTTCCAGACTTCACAGTAGGCTCTTGCACCAGGGTTCAGTATTGAAGGGAGCTGGTTCGCTGATAACGTTCACCTGCCGGTCTGGGAACCAAGCTTACTTGGGCTGCCTGTGCACCTGCTGCCAGGTCTTAGGCTGGGAGTCTAATTTACACCTTAAAGCCACTGCCTCTTCCTTTTCTTGCTGACTCCTCTGACTCAGAGCAAACTGAATCTCCTTTGTCCAATTTCCCTTTCTTAATGGGCATACCTCTTCTCCAAGCCTCCTGACCCCCTCCCCTTTGTCTAGATGTGGGTTATGAAGGTGAGTTGAGTGAGTCGATCTTTAACTCTGTGGAATTAAAAACAGAGAAGTGGGTTCTGGATGAAAGCCTGGGAGCTTTTGATCAGATAAGGTAATAAAATAGCAAACCACCTAATGAGAGACTGTGGGGTATCTGCAGAAATGAGATAGGTAGATGTGGAGAGTCCAGTCTGTCCTTGACCCCCACCTCCCTGATTCCCCCCACCGTGACCTGCCCTGGCACCTGAAGGGCGCCATCGGAGACAGGGATGGGATGTGTTGTGGGCCTGCCCAGAGCTCAGGCCACCATGGTGTTTCCCTGCAGCAGAAGAGCAAGTGGGATGAGGCCATCTTCACGAAGGGCTGCATCCCGGCCCTGGAGGGCTGGCTCCCGCGCAACATCTACATCGTGGCTGGCGTCTTCATTGCCATCTCGCTGCTGCAGGTCTGCTGCTGGGCCTGAGGGTGGGGAGGGGGTCTCTCTTCTTTTCTGAGGAGTTAGGCCCTTAACACAAAATGCTTGTCCAACATGTATGTGGCAGGGATTAAGGAACCTGACAGAACGAAGGAATCCGATTGGGTGCCCAAGGCTGTGTGTGATGCGTGCATGTGTGTTATGGTATATTCATGTCTGTGTGTGCACATGTGCATGTGAGGTTATATGCATGTGTGCCCACAAGTATATGTGAGCACACATGTTATGTGTTCAGGGGGTATATGCATGTGTATGTTTGTTCATGCATATGTTTATATGTGTGCCAGGCAGGACCATGGTGGCCCCCATATGGTGGGCCTACCAGGCTATGATCCCCCCCTTTCCCTGTGGTCTGCTTCTAAAGATAGACCCTTTGGTTCTTGGGCAGGCCGGGAGGGCTTGTGATCCTGTATAGTCCTTTGGCAGCTGTCTCTGGAGGGCCTAGTAGGTTGTACAGGGTGTGTTGCCTCTGGAGGTTGGGGTCGGAATATACTGAGTGGGCTGTCACCTGCTTTGGGGTCCTTCCTGCTGGTGGGAGAGAGTGGTAGGATTTAAGGAGGCATTAAGAGCTGCAGAGCAGGAGGTGATGCTGTTAGCCATTTGGGATTTGAAGAAGATCTGAGGTGCAGGTGTGTGCAGTTACCCCAGGACCTCTTCCTCCAAGCTCCCAGCACCAAGGATTGGGACTCTTGGGCTTTTTCTCTGCCCACACATGCCCCCTGCAGCCCATTGCCCTTTGTGGCTTCCTTTCTCCTTCAAGGCTGCTCTCGTTCATTTGAACAGATTTCACAAGTGGACATTGTTGGCCAAGAGGCGGTCAAGCTTTTTGGCATATGAGCTGACAGTAGAAAGTCAAGTGTTTAGTGAGAATAAAGAAACCTGGGGTTTTTTCAGCCTTTCCCGGGGCTTTTGTGAGGAGCTGGCAGCCCCTGGGCTCCTCTGGGACAGCTGATGCTACTCTTTCATGGAAAATGCACCATTTAGAACATATTTGACTCTGACCTTTCTTTGGTGAGGGTGGCTGAGGTGGACCTGAGGCCCCAGTCATCCACTCCCTCCGCCTTCACTCAACAATGTGTATTACGTGATCTTAAAGGAAGGCCGAGACACAGAAACATCTATAAAAGGAAAGAAAACATTTGCTTGCCAAGCAGTCAGGAGAGTCAGACTGCAGAAGGACTATCTTGTCCAGTACAAACCACAACAAGAATTTAAAAGAAAAAAATCAAGGCACAATTACCAGTTACCTTAGTTGGCTCATGATAGTAAAAGCAACGGTCTTCCCATGGGAGTATCATAGTTACAAAGGTCAGGATGTATTTCTAGAAATTGGCATTATGGAATCCAAAACATTCAAAATTTATTATTTTGGAAATCAAACCAGTAAGGGTGACCTTGTTATTTTTGGTTTAACCTAGGGGACAAAAAATTCCCTCCCTCTGGTGTGCGACAGGCTGAGTGATGTTGGAAGCAGTGAGGGTGGCAGCTTTTGCTTCTATTGTGACTCTTCTGGGCCCTATGAATCAGCAAAATAGACAAGGCCTCTGGCTTCCCAGGACTCATTTTCTCCCAGTGGGTGGGTAGCTTTTTTGCCATGTGCCCAAGTACTCTGCATCCTCCGTCATGGGAGGGTAAGAATGCCCCTCACTTCTCTGTTTGGTTACTACCACTGTTGGCTGTTTACTGTCCTGGCTTTGCTTTCAGATATTTGGCATCTTCCTGGCAAGGACCCTGATCTCAGACATTGAGGCGGTGAAAGCAGGCCATCACTTCTGAGGAGGCAAGGCGAGCGAGCGGAGCTGAGCCACACCGTGGAGGCAGAGCCTTTCACTGTCTTAACTCTATGTCCAGAGGGAGAGAAGCCAACACACCCACTTGGAGCCAGCCTTCCATGTCCCCCATCTTTAGCATCAGCGTGACATGACCTCTCTGCTTGCTGGTGTCAAAGATCTAGGGTCCCTCCTCTTACCTATACAGATTTGTGACTACACCCCTAGCTGGGGTCCACCCAGAGACAGAGACTGTGTTTTCAAGTGGGAGCTGTGACTCTGAGCGGTTGCAGAGCTGCAAGGGGACTTGACTTGGTCCTGCTAGAGCACAAGTGTGTGGTTGGACACCCCGATCCCCTCAACCACTGACGTCCAACATCTGCTTTGGTTCATCATTGTTGGCCTCTGCAGTAGCCATGTCTGTGCTGGGATGGGGGTAGGGAGACAGCAGGCATGATGAACGCTCCTCTGACCATTAAGTCAAGCAGCACAGGCTCCCTGCCTGCAACTGGGGAGGGGGAAGGAATACAAACAGACCTCTCTAGTGTCAGCAGGGTCTGTCGTGGTGAGCATGTGTGAGGGGTGGTTTGTTTGTAGAGTCTTCAGCTATGTCCAAGTGAAGTAAGCCTGAGCCAGTGCGTGGACTGGTGCCATGGGAGTGCCTTGTCTGCTGCCCTGCCCAGCCCTTCAGCTGCTCTCCCAGGGGCACGAACTGCCTCCATCTCAATAGCATTATGCCCTACTGGCACTAGCGGGCAGTGGGCGTGGTTCCCCGCTGAGAGCTGGCTCTCTCTTTCTTAAAGTGTGTAAATAGTTTATTTAAAGGAGTAAGAATGTTCTGACACCATTTCTTTATTTCCTCTCCCTTTCCTCTGGCATTCTCTTCTAAGTAGCATTACATGGTGTCCTGGACTGAAGCCATCTTTTTAATTTCCTGAGTCGCTCAAGGACCCATCCTCATCAGCTTTTCCTTCCCATCCCTAACAACCCAGGTGCGCATATGTGCTCCCCCTTTCTCCATACACCCCTGATACATACACACACCCGCTACACCTCTGCTCCCCAGCTTGGCCTCACTGTCTTCTGCTGTGGTCTTGGTGCTACTGAAACTGTCATCTGGAACTTGAATTCTGACCCTTTCTTCCCACTGCAGAGGCCTGAGAGCCCCAGCTGGAGGTGTCCAGTCAAAAACCTTTGGTCATGGCTCCTCCTGCAGCCACTACCAGGGGCTGGTCTGCGTGGCATTTGCCTCTCCTTGGAGAGAAGCTACAGACCCCAGGCTGTGGCTGTTTGGAAGCTTCGGACATTCTCGTTTCAGCTTTCGTGGTTACTCCCCCCGTGGGATATCTGTGGTCACCGTGTCCACCCTTCCGGTCAAGGCTATTCTGGGGCTTGCTTTTGGAAATGAAGTCTGTTTTGTGTATTGAGTAACCCCTAGGGATAGCTGGGATGTTTGTCCAGCTCTGGCTGGGCTGTTTTCTAATGCTCTCTGTAACTTGTACCAGTCTAGTCCTGTGCACATCGTTCAGGGATTGAGTGCTACCTTCACTTACTTGCCGAAGTGTACATTCTGCTGTGGTGTATACTGGTGCCTGTTTGTTGATGATGATAATATTATAATTTTTTTTTTTACAATTTTCTCTGTAGACTAGGGGAAGGAGAATGCTTGTGTTTTTAGGAAGTGTGATGCTTTTCTTTGACTGCCAAACTCTTTTAAATGGAATATATCTTTTTATTAATGTGGTTGTTTTGTTTTTGTTTTGAGTCACTATCAAGATGGTGGACTGAAATATCTCGTTGGTAGGCTTGGCTGCCAGGGGATCCAGTGAGATAGGATGTGGCTAGACCAGACAGAAGTATAGATGGTAAAAGCAGCCCATTGTTGGCACAAATCTGAAATAAATTTCCTCAAGTGATTTATAGATCCCTTGTTCCACTTTCAGTTATCCTTTGCATGGAGGTTACCACTGGAATATGTTGACTTCTGGCTTAGTATGCCCAGCTTAAAACATGAGGTAGAAAAACTTTGACTCTGTAGGGTGGCAGGAAAACATTAATTTAGGTTACCTCTGGCCATCCCTAACAGTGCAGTCCAGGGGGAAGAGCTGGGAAAAACCAGGTTTGCATCAGACAGTGCCACTGAATGAGCTGCGTGGTCTTGGCTCATCCAGGAAATGGGGCTTGTGGCCGAGCTTACCTCATCAGGTGCTCTGAGAGCTGCCTGCCCTGGGGGAGTGGTCTTCCCCACAGCTCCTCGGCCACTGCTACTGTCACATCTATTCAAGTAGACCAGATGGCTGGACTCCTGTGGAGTCTTGGTCACTGCCCAATTCAAGGCAAAATCTAACCATGACTTTTTCTGAGTTGGGTTTGTTTTTTCAATTAGTTTACAAAATCTTTTAGTCATTTTCAGCCATCTTATCTGACTCTGAGTAGCTGGGCAAGAAAAGAAGAAACCCTATGAGCAGGGGCGTCCCCAGCAGACCTACACTCTCTTTGCTGAGGGCCAGTGCATTCCTCCTGGCCACTCCCCACCCGATCCAGGGCTGTCCTAAGTCTCCATCCACTCTGTCCTCTTAGATCAGAATGATAGAGGTCAGCCTGAACCTTGGCACCCCCTGCCCCAACACATGTTCATTTTTGAAGTTTCAGACTCCTTCCTGATGCTTCCCATGCTCTTTCTACACAGCTCTTTTTGGAGCTTTGTCATGTAATTTTCTCTGTTTGGGGCTCACTGTACCCCTTACAGCAGCATCCACCACTCTCTTTATTTGGCTGAAAGCTGGTCACCCCAATCCCAAATCCAGTGCCCCCCTCTCAGGCCTTGTTCTCTGCCTCTGCAGCACATGACACTTGGAGCACCCCCTCCTCAAAATCCTCTGCTCTAAGGCAGCTCCTGTCCGGCCTTCTCAGGCCTTTGTCTGCCTTTATAATGCAGTGTGGCCACTGCCTGTACCCTCCTCACCAGCCTCCAAGGCTCTCACCTGCCCACAGGGCTGAGAACTTGGCACAGAGACCCTTGACTATGGTCCACAGGCAAGCCTGGTGCTCGGTTTTCCCACATTATCAACAGTAAAAATTAGTAGGTGGAGAACCTTCGTGGAACATAGCACTCAAAGTGCTGAACAGTGAGTAAATAAACGCAGTCACCAGAGTGGCTCTGAGGCAACCATTACTTTGCCTCACAAGTGAGGTACAGACAAAGGTAAGTTATCGTCGAACATTTAGAAGAATTCTGGGTTCAAAGGCTGGAAGTCTTGGCCCAGAACCTGCACCTGCAACTAACATAGGAGGCTTGGTGCCTACCAGCTGGGCTTGCTGAATCTCCAGTTGCCTCCTGCAGGACAAAACCGGCACCCAAGCCAAGCATGAAAAGCAGCAGTTCCCTGGAAAATTGTCCAGTTAACCAGCCTGATTGGAAAGTCAACATGCATTAGGAAAAAAGCCAGAAAGCTCTGATTCCGCATCTGTACTTGGACTTGGGCACCTGGTTTGGAAAGCCGGTGTTGCCCTGAGGGGCTCTGCCCTGACCCTGCAGTGGAGGTCTTGGTTCTGGGCAGCAGGCTCACTTCTCTTTAAGGCCACATGGGTGTTCTGTCCTTAGGGTCCCTGGCTCAGGGTTGGGGGTTCATCTCCCTAAAGCATGCTTCCTGGGGAAGGCCAGAGCTATCTGCCCAACACACCTATGGAGGGTTTCTAGGCTGAGCACAGTACCCAGACATGGCCTTCTCTTGCAGGGTGCTATGCAGAGGCAGGTCCCTGGGGCAGTGAGGGGCATACATGTGAGTGTGGACTGTTGGAGTCATAAGTGCCCCAAGGGAGGGCTCCCCAGAAGAGGAGGCTGGGTCAGAGCCCAGAGGAGAGTTTGGGTCTCAGCAGAAGGGACTACTAGATGGCCTTTTGGCCAGAAACCCCAAAAAGGCATGGGCCATAGAGGACTGGGCTGGGGGCGGGATGTGGTGGTGGGGGGGGGAACTGTTGCCGTGGTCCCAGCATCCGAGGCGTCCTACTGTAGTGTCAAGATCCCTGTCCAGAGCTCAGGTGCTCCAGCCCTGCCACCCACTGGCCCCTATGCCTTCACCTGCACTAAGTGGAGGTGGCAGTACCTCTGTAGGCAGGCTGTTCTAGCTTAAGGATCGTGTGTATGCTGTGTCTGTCCTCACATCCATGGGGTTTTCAGGTTACCTGCCCAGACAGTGGGAGCCTTTCATTAGGGCCAAGAGGATGCCACACTGTGAGGCAGTCGATCTCCTGCAGCACTGTCCCCATTTCATCTGGGTGATCTTTCCAAAGATCCAAAAGAACCATATACATTCAAGTTTTAGCTCTTTATGAAGTCAGCTTTTCCTCTCCAAAGACTCAAGTTTTATTAAAAGCAAGTTTATTTTCAAAATACTTTTGGGGTCTCCAGGGTGCCTCAGGAAGACACAGTTTGCATTGTCGAACTGGTACTGCAGTTTCACTTTGGAAGAAAGAAAAAGTTTGGGCTACAGAGGATACTATTCTGAAGAAGTTACCAATTTTAGGTATCCCAGTTTGGAAGAAAGGAAATTGAGTACACCTTACAAAGGTTTAAGATAATTATTTTTTCACTTTCTGTGCCTTGCATCTTATATTTCAGCTGGGGCATCAAAAGTGTGGTTTGATAACTACCAAAATAAATTATCACCTTGGTCTGTCATTTTATCACCTCAAACCATTTTTAAACTAAGTAAAAACAAAAAGTGTAAAGTGAAAATATGCCTCCTCCCCAGAGGCAAACTTAAGTGTCCTTCCTGAAAATGTCTATGCATATTCAAATATCTTTATCACACACGTGGGTATTATTTTGCACTCCTATGATTTATTTTACTCAAAATATCTCAGGTGTTTCAGCACCTATTGGTCCACTGCGTCTTTTTGTGGTCTCAGGGTCCATTGTTTTGCTGTGCCCTGGGGCACTGAACCTTGCTTTTGTCCTAGGGAATGTGTTTGCAATTGCAGGTAACAGAAAACCCAGTTGAAACTGGCTTAAACAATGAGGGGAGGATTTTGGCTCCTGGAACTGGAAAGTCCAGAGGTGGGGTGAGTTTCAGGTTTGGTTTGATCCAAGTGGCTCAGTGATGTCTAACAAGGATCTGGTTTCTGTTTGTGCTCTACCTGCCATGGTATCCCCATCTAGGACGGGAGGCGGGAGAAACTCCGCTATGGGGACCTCCAGCCTCCCTTATGGGAATGGCATGGTGGTGAAACTCCTGGTGCGGACCCCAATCTACCTACACCATGCCCTTGAGAGATGCAGGGTCCTGTGCGTATTGGGAGTGGGCATGGCAGGTGCTGCCTACAGTTCCTGTTACACTTCCAAGGGTGGATATTTTGATTGTATGGGTTTTTTGCTTTTAAAACGGGCTTATAAAAACCCTGGAGTTACTTCCTAGGAATGTTTATGAGAAAAACGCATCTTATAGGAGCTTTGCAGGGAGTTGTTGTCCAGGGACATTTTAATGAGGACTTGGGTTTGGGGCGTACCCTTTTCTACCAGGCGGTGGCTGGGTTCCTGGAACTGGGGTGATAGTGGTGGTGGTGTGGGGATGCCTAAGCACTCTTCGGTGGAGGGTTGGGGCTGGGAGTGGGGTAGAGTGGGGTGGGGATCTGTCTGAGGGCTTCTCAGCTGTTGTCCACAAGAGCGCAGGGACTCTGAGCAAGACAAATGGTGGCCATGGCAAGGTGGCCCCAACGGTCTGCCTTTGCCTTGGGAGCTAGCTGATCGTGTGGGAATGGAACAATTTTGGGGGCATCTTTAGGTTTAGGATCAGCGCTGCCCCTGAGGTTGCACAGGAAAGGAACAGCAGAGCCAGAGCAGACAGCCTGGCATCTGGACAGCAGCTTATATGCCAGGGAGCAGCCTCATCTCATTGACTCCCAGGAGTGGCTCTGGGATTCTGTAAGGGGCCTTTTGGGTCCAGACAGCTACAAAACCATCTTTAGCCAAATAAGCTGTCCAGAGCCCCATAGTAATAGAATAGGTTACCCTTATACCAAGAAGTTTGGGACAGCACCAAAATCTGTTTGTGGCGTGTTTCCCCGCCAACTTTGAGGGTTTTGTACTATGAGATCCAAAGTTCTTAAAATGTCATCAAAGCTTATGGCGGTTCCATGCGTGCTGAATGTATCCATGACAGAATAACATGTGCTTTCCTGATTGAGGAGTAAAAAAATGTTGTGAAACTGTTGAAGACACAAGCATGGTGGCAAAGCTAAATTAAAAAACAGGGCTTTTTAGGGTAAAAAATCCAAAGGTTTATTTAAAAAGAAAGAAAAGCTAGAGGGGAGGGAGGACACATGGTGGGTGGGGATGGGAGAGCAGGAGGTTTGGTCTGGGGCTACAACCCAGGAGCAGTCTGGGGATGGGATTTTCAATTTCCTCTGAACTCTGAGGCCGATAAACTACAGTAAATTAGAGAAGGGAGGTTCTCCTGGGACCCAAATTGCTTTGGGCCAGGACCTGTGCCGTGATGGGAAGAATCCTGAAGCCTGAGTTTGAGTTTGGGCTCCAAAAAAAAAAAAAAGCAATCCACAAGCCTTTGTGCTTCGGTTTCTTTATTGGTAAATCTGTAAGGTGGGGATAGTTATCTTTATTTCAAAAGGTTTTGGGGAGTATTAAATAAGTTAGTATGGATGAAAGTCTTCAGTAAACTTGACAGATGGTGCTGCGTGCCCCCAGTAATACACCACTCACTAGCCATGCACCCCTGACTTGGGGTTGTTGCAAGAATTAAATGAGACAAGTTAGGTATAGCATTTAACACACGTCCAGATTGCTTAGGACATAGCCAAAAAAATTATAGCTAATACAACGATTTTATCAGTGCCTCGGTCCCTGCCCAGGCCGAGCTGCCCGGGACACATATACTACAGCTCAACCTTCCAGCTGGGCTGAAAAGACACAACTGGCTTTCCTACTCATTTAGGAATGAGACTTCCAAGTCAGCAGGGAATCTCAGGCATTTGGGGTTCAAGGTCTGTTTGCTTACTTTGCCACAGGGCTGGGGAGGAACTGGGAGGGGAGCTGCTGATTATGTGGTTTGTGGATCCTGCCAGAAACTAGTATAACCTGAGAAGAGGCTGCCCTGGACCCCCTGGAGCTTGAAGAGGCGGAGCTGGCTCTCACCTGCCAGGGGCCAGAGCTGTCAGCAGAGGCCAGACCAACAGAGACCCTGCCCAGAGGCCCCAGTTTGCCCTTGCAAGGCCTAGGAGGTATGGTCTGTGGGAAGGAAGGCAAGGGAGGTAGAAGATGTCTCCGTTGGCCAGGGATGCAGTTAACAAAGTATGGCAGACTAGTTGATTTAAGCAACAGGAATTTATTGTCTCACAGTTCTGAAGGCTAAAAGTCCAAAATCAAGCTGTCAGCAGGACCATGCTTCTGAAACCTGCAGGGTCTGGTGGTGTCTTGTCAGCAATCAGTGACATAACTCAATCTCTACCTCTGTCATATGGCCATGCCCTTTCAGTCTAGCTACTCTGTCTAAATTTCCTAAGGACTAACCGTTTGGGATTAGGGTCGGTTTAGCCTCATCCTAACTAACAGCATCTTCAAAGACCCTAATTTCAAATAGGCTCACATTTATAGGACTGGGGGTGACAGCTTGAACATATCTTTTGGGGGGATGCAGTTCAATCCATAACAGAGGGACTTGGACTCGGAAAACAGAGTGAGCCTCAGGCCCTGGTCGTGAACATCAGCTCTGGGGATATAATGTGCTCTGAAAACGGCAGAGCATAAGTCTTTGGACACGTCAGGGGGCCTCCTCTGCCCCACCTGGCCTGGAGGAGAGCAGAGGTGCAGGGCAGGGCTGGGACCTGGCCAATGCCTCAGAATGACTAAGTCCAGTGGGGAGCTAGTGCTGGTCTGAGGATGAGGCACAGTGAGCGTACCCACCCCTGGGCAAGGACAGCCTCAGCACGGTGGGGGTGCCCGGGCCAGTACTGGCTCTGTGAGAGCGAGGCAGGTATGTGTAAGACAAGTGCATACGTCTCTTTGTGCTTGTCCCCCTACCCAGAGGAAAAAACCTTTGTGTCTGAAAGTCTGCCAATTGCCCAAATGACAGGAAGGCAGCTGGGTAAATAGCCGCGGTGGTGGCTGTTTGTTCTAAGGCCCAGTGAGCCTAAGCGTTTTTCCTACCTCAGCCTCCACCCGCTGACAACACCTCCCGGCCGGCCCTCGTAAGCCTTGCTCTCTTTGTGTCGTCCCCCCCCCCCCCCAACCCATTTCGGCCTCGCGTTGCCCTAACTGGGAAGGCCCGAGAACCCCAGAACGGCAAGCTGCATTTGTAGATGATTCTTTGGGTCCCAAGCAGTTGCTCATCTGTCAGCAAAGGTTTACAAATGTAGTCCTATATGAGAAAGAATTGGAGTGGTCTTTAGGGGGTCTAAGCACCCTGTCCCTGGAGGCATGCAAATCCATGCTAGACCACCTCTGTCCAGGATGATAAGGGATTGGGTTTCCCACTGTGTGGGTAGCTGCAAGGCTTTCCATCTCTGAGAGTCGGGAGTCCTTCCTATGCCCACTGTTAGAATTATTTTTTTAATGTAAAATTGTGACTCATTCAACTATTAAATGTACAAGTGTCAAATTTTACTGAACTCGTTAATTAAATGAGGGAAATGGTCAAATGTTACAACCCATTCAAGGGAAAAGTCACAGTGAAACCTAAATTTCTGTAGTGTAAAGGAAAACGGAAGTAGATGCAAAGCTGGCTTTTTTTTTTTCTCAGTTACAGGCTAGCCATGATAATAACCCTCCCCTGAATTGCCTGATGGATGCAAAGGGGAGGGGGCACAGCATATCTCTAATGGAGCCTGTTTAGTTTGTTAAAGTTGTTGGAATGCAATATACCAGAAATGGAACAGCTTTTAAAAAGGGAATTTATTACATTGCTAGTTTACAGTTCTAAGGCCATAAAAATGTCCAAATTCAGGCATCCAGGAAAAGATACTTTGAGTCAAGAAAGGCTGATGGGTCCAGGATACCTCTGTCAGCTGAGAAGGCACATGGTGGCTTCTGCTAGTTTTCTCATTTCAAAAGGCTTCCCTAGGGGCATTTACCTTCTGCATCTCCAAACATCTCTTGTCTGTGTCAGTGCTGAAGCCTTTTCCAAAATGGTTCTCTCTTAAAGGACTCCAGTAAGCAGCCCCACCTTGAATGGGTGGAGGCACATCTCTGTGGAAACCACCTAATAAAAAGGTCCCACCCACAATTAGGTGGGTCACATCTCCAGGGAAATAACTTAATCAAAAATATCCCGCCCAACACTGCTGAATTAGGATAAAAGAACATGTTCTAACTGGAACAGAGCCTAAAAAGGAGAAGGGATGGCTAGGTCAGAGAGGGACCTGGGACAGAGACCTTTGGGAAGGATCTTAGAAAGATTCATCTGAAGTCGCTACCCACCCTGCAGTCATCCTCAGCAAGTCAAAACGTGAGAAAGTCAAGTCTCTGGGGGTAGTCAGGATACACTGGTTGAAAGTGTCTAAAACCTGAACTCAAACAAGGTGAAGCACACGGGCTGGATGTACAGACTCACACAGCAGGTGACCGAGAGAGAAACCAAGGCCTTGGGATTCTGCACTGCCAGGATGTTTTCTCTACATCAACATCTCTGCTTGCCTCTGCTTCTCTTTGCACATCGGCTCCATTCTCTCCTACCGCACGCAGACCCTCTGTCCCAGTAGGGACACATGAGTGCCCACAGCCCACAGTTGGTTACCACAGTTAAAAATCAGCCTATTTCTCAGTGTCTCTGAATCAATCCCAGGCCTGAGTCACATGCCTGGACAGTGCTCAGGACTCTCGATTCTTATTTTAACCAGAAGGGATCTGGGAGTGCTTGCTAGGCAGACAGAATTACCTGCCACAGTCCCCTGCCCACCTATTATTATTTGAATCTGCGAGGATCTGGGAAACAGAACTCACACCACTGCCTACTATGTGCCTGTCCAGACCCTCAGGTACCTTATCCAGTTGCTGCTGACAAAAGCCACGTGGAGCACCCTGGCTATTTACAGGCATGCACGTGAGGAAAGGGAAGTATTGCCTTGGAGGTCTCTGGACAGCTAAGACTGAGTCGTGGCTATGAGAGAGGCTGCAAACCTGGGCTCTGCACTGTAATTATACACGTGTCTGTACCATTTTTTTGTTTGTTTGTTTTTTGCTTAAAAATGTCAGCATGGGTGTCCTTGTCCTTTAGAGATACTCAGACCCCATCAATTTCATGTAGGAGATGATCCCCCATGATTTCTACTAATTTAGAGGGGGGAGTGATTGGGGAAGGTCATACTCTCAGGAGCCCCTGTGCTTCCTTCTCCATGTCCTTGCATGGTCTGTTTTGCCCCACCTCTCTCCTGACAGAACTGGATAAAGTCTGCACCCCTCCCCCTTATCTTTCTTTCTTTTTTAAGTTGAAGCTCTTAGAGCAAGCATTTTGTGAGTTAAATTGCTTTGAAGAAGATTTGGGGCAGGGTGGTTCACAGCGCCCCATTATGTGGCCATCTCCCTCTCTTCTTCCCCACACATATCTGCTGCTCAGGAATCTTAATTTCCAACCCTGTATCATGCTGAGCAAACTCAGCTTGCCCAGTTTTGCCTTCTAAACATGCATTTCCAAACCTTAGAAGGTGTCTGGAAAAGCAGGGGCGTTTCCTTTTAATAGAACCTACTTACTCTCCCTAGAAGGCAATGGAGGTTAAAATATCCTTCTTCCTGATACATAAAACTGGGTCACACTATACATAATATTTACTACCTCATTTTCCCCTTGATTAGGACTGCAGGATCCTCTTCCAAACTCTTGAGACTGTTGGCAGGAGTCTTTGGCTCCTTGCTGCCTAGGTTTTCCCCAGAGCAAGTGATTTGAGAGAGAGCACCCAAGATGGAAAATGTAATGTCTTTTATAACCTAATCTCAGAAGTGGCATATCATCACCTCTAGCATAGTCTATGGTCGCACAGACCAATATGGTATGTGTGAGGGGGGACTACTCAAGGCTGGGAATACCAGGAAGTGGGGATCACTGGCACCAGCTTAGAGGCTGACTTAGCACAGAGAGGAACAGGAAATTTTATACTATTAGGTTTTGGTTATGAATGAATGAATGAATGAATATGGTATGTCCCTATGCTAACTTAAATTCTAGGCATGCCCTCAGCAAAGATTTTTACTTTTCTTCATAGGGTCCCCATATTGTTTGTTCAATTCATTCCCAGTATTTCATATGTCTGGTTCCTATTGTATGAGCAGTTCTTTATCACACTGAATTCTCTAAGTAGTTGCTGTACTCATACAGAGTCACTATTGATTTTTATGCCCATGGTTTTTCAGTTGAGCTTAACTGGTGACAAAGCAGAAACCACTCCAGACTTTCCCTGAGTCCTTGGATTGCAAGCGAGATCCTAAGTGTGCTCTTGAGAGCAGCTTCCCCAAGCGATGCCGTGCCGGGGGAGGTGACGGGAATGTCAGGAGAGCCCTACGGTAGTTGATCTTTCTATTCTGGCTGTGCCCAGGCTTGGCCTTGGCTGAGATGAAGGGGTTCTCTGGCCATCATTTGACCTTGTCTGTTGGGGGGCTGCATGATCAGGGCATTGGGGGGCATCCAGGTCATCAGTACACCTAACGCCCCACAGATGCAGGCCATCTGCCCACGACTCCCAGTTGAAGTTCCCAGTGACCTCTCTCTGGAGTCCTGTCCTGGACACTGCTTCCCTGCATTTGCACGGGCTCTGCTCAGTTCTACCTTGAAAGCCTTTCCTTCCTTCTCTTTTTGGATAAATATTTATCAAGCACCTGTCATATGCCGGACAGTGTTTGAATCCCTGGGGATATAGTGAGCCAACCCCATAGAGGGACATGCTGTTGTGGTGCTTATTTTCCAGTGGGGAGAGAGGGACCAAAACACAATCATCAATCAATCAATCAGTGTTGTTTCAGAATATGTTAAATGCTAAGGGAAAAAACAGAGCAGAGTAAGGGGGATTAGGGGACTAGAGGAGTTACATTTTAAGCAAAGACGGGAAGGAAGTGACTCAGCCGTGTAGATTGTAGGCAAAGGAAATGGCCAGTGGAAGGCCCTGAGAAGGGTCCTTCCCAGTTGGGTTTGCAGAACAGCAGGGAGTCCTTCAGGGCTGGAGCAGGAGATGGAAGGGGGAGCGGTGGAGAGTGCTAATGAGGGGTAGGGTGGAGTGGGGCGAGGCTTAGGGGCAACCAGAAGGACTTGGGCTTCCACTTGGAGTAAAGTAAAGTAAGTGCAGGGTTTGGGGCAGAGGAATGACATCATCCAATTTAAGTTTTAAAAGGGTTTAGATGGAAGCAAGAGTGGAAGCAGGGACATCTTATGGGAGGCTTTGCCTAAGGAAGGTCTTCTAAATTACATCCTCATTGGCATTCCCTGCAACACCCACCGCTAACCCCCCATTACCTGTTCCTGGATTTTGGCCCAAATCTGTGGGCCATTCTCCCTGCTGCCCTTCTACATGAGTGTCTCTGAGAAGATCTGAAAGCCCTCCTCCAGCTCAGGAAGCACCATTGTTACTGACAGAAAACAGGGCCCCAATAGTCAGGCCTGCCTGATTCTGCACCAAACAGAGAAACAAGTCTCTTTCTTTTGGGGAGAAGATGAGTTTATTGAAGATGCATCAAGGAACCGGAGGAAAAGTTTTTCAAAACCAGTTCACAGTGGGAAAGGCGGTTTGGGCTTTCATAACCCCCAACAGATGAAGAAATGCAAAGGTCCAGAAGAAAGCAGAAAAAATATATAAAAACAAAGTAAAAGTCATTAAAAGTAACAGTCGCTTGCTCCATTTTGTTTTCTCAGCATGTCCTGTTATCTGGCAGGCGCTTTTCTTTTGTTGACCATTGAGGCTTGATCCTGTCTTTCAAGAGGAGGAAGGGGCTGATTAGTTCATATGATATTTCATTCCTGCAAGTAGAGCAAGGGAGGGTTTCTGGGAAGAGAGAGTAAGTTTTCTTTCTGTTGAGGTTCTACCAATAGCAAACTATTTCAACAAGGGCTTTTTATGCTTAAAAATTATTCAAGCCTGCTTGAGTGATTATATGAAACAGTTATTTTTATATAGTTACTGAAGACTATACTAAGCAGTTTCCAGCTAAAGGATTATATTGAGAATTTTAAAATTCATGCAATATCACAGTGTTCATCCGGCGGTGGGCGCAGGGGGGTGCCAGCAGGTCCCTGCTAGAGCTGCGCCCACCTCCAGAGGCTGAATTTATGAATTCTAGAATGCATTTTACTTCAGTGACATGAATTATATAAGTACTTGTTGCTCGTTGTATAAAAACAATACAATGCCATCTAAAGCGCTCCCTCTTCCCCAACCAGAAGTAACCAAGAACCACAATTCTAAACATTTAGGCATGTGTTCCTCCGTATTTTCCCCTTTGCACAAAAGTAGGCAAACGGAGTGTTTAAAATGGATCACACTACACTCGATCTTCCGCACGCCGCGTTTTCACCTTGTGCGCCGTGGGCATTTCCCTCGCCTGTTCTTTGTGGCAGGGCAGTGCTCCCACCCGGGCGACCCCGGCGCCCGCGCTCTCCAGCCGCGTACACAACGGTTCGCGCCCCGCACCTCCTGCTCCCGGAAGGAAGTGCATCTGCATGCAAACGTAAACACTGCGCACGGGCCAAGTGAAAATGAAGACAAAATAAAATCAGTCGAAAGGCGGCAGAGAAGCCGGTTCCGAAGAGCCCAGGACTCAGTCGCCCGGTTCCCAGCCGCCCCGCGCGCCTTCGGCCTCTGCGCGGCCCCAGCGATGCGGTCGCGGTCCCGGGCCCTCACTCGGGTTGGCGGCAGTGCCCCCGCATTCCCCGCCCCTCATCGGGTCTTTCTGAGGCCGGGAGGGCAAAGGCGCGTGGGTAGGTGGTGCGGGTCCCCCGGACAGCCCCGCCCGCTGGCCCGAGCGAGCGCGTCCTCCCGGCAACCCGACCCAGGCGGCGCCTGGGCCGCGCCCTGCCCCAGGGCCACGTTCCCGGGATTCCGTGTCGTGGCCTCCTGCCCTACTGACCTGCGGTTGCCAGCGAGCACCCCTCCCCCAGCGAGGCACCAAACGGGGTGCACTGAGGTGGGGGTAGGAGGAGATCCTCAGGTGGGCCAAGGCATCCCTCAGACTTGTTGCTCTACTGCGCCCCTCCTCGCCCCCTCCCTCATTCAAGGTGACACACTTGCTGCCGCCAGGCCAGCCACAGCTCTTCTGTGGAGTAGTCCCTCCGCCTTCTGTCCTTTCTTGTGTAGGTGTCTAGGATCCCTAGAAAGAAGGAAGGAGGAGGCAGCCTTTCCGCTAGGCGTGAGGGGGCCTTCCTGTCCCTGGCCATTCTATGGACTCCAGGATTCCACCTGCCACAGTTAGTGCTGGAAAGATCACAGCTGAGCCAGAGGCTGATTTCCTAACTCTCTAGAGGAGGCTGGGGAGCCAGGGTTGTGTGTGGGGAGAGGGTGTAAAAACTGAGGTGGGGAGCAGAGAGCCAGGACTGGTGTGTGCTTTCCTTGTAGAAGGAGGAGCGTGCCCAATCACACCCCCATTCCATTACTTGTGGGTCATCATGGGGCCCACCTTGGGTCATCGTGGGGAGTGAAGGAGACCTGAAGATCTGTTAATCCAACTAAGCCATAGGGCCATATCTGTTTTTAAAATTTTGTTTTGTTTTTCCCTGACCAGCTTATATTTTTGAAACCATCAAGAGATTCATAGATGCCAGTGAGCTTCAGATTTGAAAACGGGGTAGAATCCCACCCTGGTGACTTGCTGGCTTGGTCGTCAGAGACAAGTCACTTACCTTCTTGGAATCCCAATTTCCTCACCCTAATACAAGAGCAGCTGTGCGTGGCTCTGGGCACATGCTTTAGGGTAGCTTTTGGTGTCGGCAACAGGGGCTCCTACCCAGTCTCACACAGAGAGAGAAGTTGGGTTCCCTCCAAGCAGAAGGCACCATCTTGCCCTGTCCAGGTTGTCTCAGACTCAAGGCCCTGAGAAGAGGAGCTTCGTTCTTTCTTTTTGGTGAACTCCAGACCTTACCACAGCAATGGGATCAGCACCAATAATCACAACTGACCTTATCCCTGAGGAATTAGTCTGCGGGCCTATGCCTAGTTTTAGCATCTTGTTATAGGGAAAGGGTACCTGCTTCTTCTTCTCCTTGAATAGTAAAGCCCCCTTCAGTTGTCCCTGCTGGTTCTATTTTGTTTTCTTCCTTGGCGTAACAGATAGGAGGACATCTCTTTTCTCCTCCCAAGGCATAGTTGGAATTTTGTTTAAGTGTACAGTTCAGTGGCATTAATTATGTTTACAATGTTGTGCCACCATCATCATGTTCCTTTACTAAAACTTTTTCATCCCTAGAACAGAAGCTTTCTACCGATCAAGCAATAACATCCCCCAAAACAAGATTTTAAAAACATTATCTCAGTATGCCAAACGTCTTGGGAAAGAAAGAGGTAAGGGGCAATGAAGCTGGTAGAGCTCCTGGCTGGGGAGGCCAGAAGCTTTGGGGCAGCTCTTCTGGCCTCTGAAATTGGCTCAAAAGATATGGAATTAGTAGGCAAAGCCTCCTCCTCCTTTTCCTTTTATCTGCAGAGATCGATTCCCAGCTGGCCAGGGCAGTGTCATCGATACGGCTGGTGTCATTGTTACCTTCCACTAACAGATCACTCGACACCTGCCAGCCCACGCAGGGCCAGGTCTGAGTATTGCCCTGCTGAGCTGGAAGCTTTGGTCCTCCCATTCCGCCAAAGCCCTAGGTGAGGGCCAAGACACAGATGCTGTTGGGATGTGGGCTTGGTGACCCAACAGAAGAACTAGGTTTCTCCTGGTACCTGTCCCCCGTAACTCCTCACGGGGTCCCAGCTGCCTCTCTGGTTCCTATTGCTTGGTGCCTGTTGCTTTCCAGGTTGGAGAAAATGGCATTTGTCGCTGGCTGGGAGCTGAGGCCACAACGATGCTGTGCAGAGCAGGAGCATGGGGTGTGGCCCCAAGAATGAGGCACTGGTCCCAAGGGTGAGGAGGCAGAGGTGAGGAACAGCCTGGGTGTCCTGCCTGGCCCAGCTCCCCTGCTAGTCACCCTCTGGTGTGTGCATCATGCTGCAGCAGATCCTGCATGACATGTACATTGACCCTGAACTCCTGGCTGAGCTCAATGATGAGCAGAAGCACATCCTCTTCTACAAGATGCGAGAGGAACAGCTCAGGCGCTGGCGGGAGCGGGAGGCCTGGGAGGCCCTGGCCCAACTGGAGGGTCACAGGCCCCCAAAGGTCAAGCGAGGTAATGTGTCTCAGGAGTTGTTGAGGGGCTGGCACATGGGTCTGAGGAGGGTGGAAAAGTTAGCTGTGGCCAGGCTGGAGTCTATTACTCTCTTCAGATCTGTGAATATTTGCTTTATATATTTTGGGGCTCTGATGTTAGGTGCATATATATTAATATTTGTTATAGCTTCTTGATTAAATGTCCCTTAATTCATATATAGTGTCCATCTTTGTTCCTTGTAATGGTTTTAGATTTAAAGTTTATTTTATCTGATATCGTATAGCTACTCAGCCTCTTGGTTGCTGTTTGCATGGAATATTTTTTTGCCAGCCTTTCCCTTAATTATGTCTATGAATTAAAGGCAAGTCTTTTGTAAATGGCATATAGTTGGGTCATCTGTTTTATCCTTTCTGCCAATTTCTGCCTTTTGACTATAGAGTTTAGTACATTTGTATTTAAAGTAACGATGGATATTGCAGGACTTTCTTCTGCCACTTTGCTATTTCATTTTTGTAAGTCTTATACCTTCCTTTGTCCCTCAGTTCTTCCATCACTGTCTACTTTCATATTTATTTGATATTTTGTAGTGAAGCCTTTTGAGTCCCTTTTCATTTCCTTTTGCGTATATTTTCCAGATATTTTCTTTGTGATTACCATGGGGATTAAACTTAACAGTCTAAATCTATAACAATTTGTTTGCTTTGATACCAACTAAACTTCAATAGCACACACAAACTGTGGTCCTATACCTCTCTGTCCTCTCACCTTTATGGGTTTTTTTGCCATAAATTACATTTTTATATGTTGTCCATCAAAATCGTGAGGTTATCATAACTTTGTAAGTATTTGCATTTTAGATCATATAAGAAGTAAGAAATGGAGTTAAAACCAAAATTACAATAGTGTTGGCATTTATAATCACCCATGCAGTTACCTTTACTGGAGATCTTTATTCTTCATGTTACTTCAGTCTACTGTGTAATGTCCTTTCTTTTCAATTTCAAGAACTCCCTTAGCATTGCTTATCAGGCAAGTCTAGTGGTGATGAACTTCTTCAGGTTTTGTTTATCCAAGAATGTCTCAATGTTTTTCAGTACTTTAAATATGTCATCCCATTGCTTTCTTGTCCCCATGGCTTCTGATGAGAAATTGGCATTTTATCTTGTTGGACCCCCTGTTACAAGACACATTGCTTTTCTGATGCAGCTTTTAGCTTTCTTGTTATCTTTGGCATACAGTAGTTAGTTTATAATGTGTCTGGGTATGAATCTCTTTGAGTTTATCCTGTTTGGAGTTCATTGAGTTTCCTAAGTAGGTATTTCACTAAATTTGGGAAGTTTTCAGTTTTCTCTGAATATTCCTTCTGCCCTTTCTCCTCTTCTTCTCTTTCTGGGACTCCCATAACGCACACTTGATCATACTCCACAGGCCTCTCAAGTTTGTTCACTTTTCTTCATTCTTTTCTCATTCTGAACTCAGAGTAAATCATTTCAATTGTCTTATCTTCAGGTTTCCTGACTTTCTTCTGCCAGCTCCCAAATGCTGTTGAACCCCTCTAGGGAATTTATTTCAATTATCATGTACTTCATCTCTAGTATTCTTTTTCTAATTTTATTTTATTTTATTTTTTTTAGGTTTAGTCATCTTTATTAACCTATCAGGTTATACTTTGTATATGATATCTAGTTGTCTTCTTAAAGGGATCTACTTTAGTGCATCATATTAATAGTAAAAAGCCAAGTAAGATGGCTAAACCTCAATCTAATATTTTAATATCCTCTGGACAAGGCAAGTGAGAAAGCCAATCACTTTGCACACATTTAAGACTAGTGCTCCAAAATAAAATAACTAGGGAGCTGCCACAGTTTAAAGCAAGGGAGGGAAAAAATTTCATCTTGGTCTTTTTTCATGTTCCAGCAAATTATGCTTTCATTTAACAGAAACAATGATATTGATTTAAAAAAATGCTCTGCTTTTTAAATTTCTGAACTCCAATACAAATTAAAATAAAATAGTAGTATTGGAGTCTTTTGGGGAGGCAAATCGCTAGAAGCTACAGTCATCCGTGTAGCTGAGTCTCCTTATTGATATGGAAATTACTGAAGGGAGGATGGTTCCATGCATAAGGGTTAGGCCCACTTGGAGGAAGGGTCATGGTGCTTTCAGGAGGTGGGGTAAAACCTGGTCTTGGTTGATAGGCCCCAGCTTGGCTTGGAGGCATTTCAGGTTGTAGAATGTAGGCTGACAAGTTTGGGTGGTATAAGTTGGTGGAGATAATTGCTCACCTGGTACTGCTATGGTAGTTGAGCAGGTAGTTGCTGAGGCTGACCAGAAAAGGCAGGAGCCACTGCCTGGGAAGTTGGTTGCTGGCCATATTTGCTGTTGTTGGGATCCAGTCTGCTGTCTATAGCCTGTTACAGCTACTTGTCATGAAACCTCTCCGTTGACTGGAATCCTTGAATACCGAATACCACACTGTTGTGGCAACTGAGGGGGAGCGTGTGGCTGCTGAGCACCACAGCCAGCCTGTTGTTGGTACTGTTGGTACATCTGACCTTCCGTCTGACCTGCCTGTGTCTGAGTTCCTGTATAAGGTGGCTACTGTGGCTGAACTCCTGGTGGGTGAGCTGCTGAGAAAGAGGAAGCAACGCTGTCAGGAGTTCCTGAATGGTCTTCTGCAAGAGCACTCGGTGGCCCTGAAACCTGATCATCTGTTAAACCAAATACTGACATGACGTTTGTATTGATTTCATCTTGATTTTTTAAGGGATCAAAAGCTGACATCCTTGCAGCCATAATTTGAGTAGACTGCTTTTCAAAAGAATCAGAAGCAGCAGGCTTTTCTTCCGTACCATCAACAGTATCATTTTCAGGAATATTGGTGGAAGGTCCTGGTTCTCCAGGTGGATCCAGGCTATCCAATAAGCAATTAATTTTATTTTGAAGTTCTATCGGTTCTCGATGGAGATATCTCACATGGCTTGTTTCAAGGGGCCTTGATTGTCCATTAACAAACATTGTAAGTTTCAGTATCCTACTACACTGAATTGTAAAAGAAAGGTCAGAACTATCAAAAATTGTGATAAGATCTCCATTTTCATCTTTGTACTTTATTGCAACTTCATCATTACTCAGAAGTTTGTCTCTGAAAACTCTTTGCATCATCAGCACTAGTTCATCATAAGTAATATCTTCATTATGAATGGGAATTCGCTGAATCTCTTCCAAGTGGACCGTTGATAATTAACTTCCCACTTAGGTTCAACTGTCCATTTATGGTGACTCCAGGATTCCTTATATTTACAACTCTAGATAAAGATGGCTTGCCGAGGGCACCACTGTCACCTTCCTGAAGGTTTTAAATGGCCCCACCAGTGTGAGGCTGCTACTACGTCTGCCACCAGTCTCTGAGGCATCGGAAACGCTGTGGTCAGGATGGGCTCAGTTGCCCTCTGCCACTGCTGCACCTCACTCGCTTTCTTTGGGTCCTTTTAAAAATTTCTATCTCTTTATTAAAATTCTCATTTTGTTAAAAAATCACTTTCCTAATATCTTTTACTTCTTTGTGCTTTGCTTGAGCTCTGTGAGGATATTTAAGACCTTTTTTTTTTTTTAGTCTTTGATATGTTCAAAGTCTGAGCTTCTTCTTTGTTATGGTTTCTGATGTTTTATCTCATTCCTCTGGATGGGCCATCATTTTCTGTTTCTTTGTCTTGTAATCCTTTGTTGTACACTGTACATTTTAGTATTTTATTGTGTTAATTCTGGAATTTAGTCCCTGTTGTGTCTGTTCTTTAAGTTTGTATACAGCTAGTGATATGACAGAGTTCCTTAAATGACAGGCACTGTCAAAAACAAACAAAAAACAAAAACACCTTCCGCAGTCTTTGAAGATTGGCTCTGCGTAGGCTGATGATCTTCAGATCTTAGTCTTCCTACTGGTGAACCTGAAGAACAGCCCAAGTAAAAGTACTGGATCTTCTTTGGTCTTTTCTGAGGATATGTCTTGTCCTGGGTATGTGCTTATGACCTTAGGAATTCTCCCATATAACTGATCTTCTCCCTGTGAAATAGTCTTTCCTCCCTGGGAGTCCTGGGAACTCTATTGTATGGCTTAAAGCCAGTAGTCCTTTGCCTTAGGCTGCTGGGTTTGATTGTTTTTTATACTGATTTGACTGGCCAGCAAGCTGCTACTGCCTGCAAGGCAAGTTCTGGGACAGCGAGCCAGAGACAAGTATATTGGTTTAGTCCTTCAGGCTGCCAACAGATAGATTGGTACCAACATACATATGCCTTGAGTGTGCACATAAGGGTTGCTCTGCTTCCTCTGGAACTGGGATCAGGGACCTGCACTGAGAGTTCAGGCTGGCTCCATGCCAAGTCAGGGAGGGCATGGGGGCCAATAAGGGAGTCACAAAGTTTTCCTACCATTTTTTAAAAATGCATTTTTATTGAGATATATTCAAATACTATGCAGTCCAGCCAAAATATATAGTGGCTTACAATATATGACACAGTTATGCATTTATCACCATGATCAATTTTAGAAAATTTTCATTACTCCAGAAAAGTAAATAAAAATAAAATATAAACCCCTAAACATTCCATATCCCTCATCCCCTTCCTCCCTACCATTACTGACCACTAGTATTGGTGTGGTACATTTGTTATAGTTGATGAAAGAATATTAAGATATTACTGTTAACTATAATCTATAGATTGAAATAGGTATATTCTACCCCCTCCATATACCTATTATTAACTCCTTGTAATAGTGTTGTTGTGCTGGTTTGAAGCTGTTATGTACCCCACAAAAGGCCATATTCTCTTATTCTATCCCTGTGGAGACAGACCTATTGTTGGGTGGGAACTTTTTTTTTTTTTTTTACTTTTTTTATTGTATAATATAACATATATACAAAGCAAAGGAAAAAAAAAGCAATGGTTTTCAAATTACTCTTCAACAAGTAGTTACAGGACAGATCCCAGAGTTTGTCATGGGCTGCCATACCATCATCTCAGATTTTTCCTTCTAGTTGCTCCAGAACATTGGAGGTTAGAAGGGATATATATATATATATTTTTATCATCACTTTTTTCTTTTTTTGTGTGAAAAATAACATTTATAATAACGCACAGCACGACAATTAGTTGTAGAACAAATTTCAGAGTTTGGTATGGGTTACAATTCCACAATTTTAAGTTTTTATTCCTAGCTGCTCTAAGAAACTAGAGACTAAAAGAAATATCAATATAATGATTCAGCGATCATACTTATTTGTTAAACCCTACTTCTCTGTATAACCCCACCATCACCTTTTATCTTTCTCTCACTCTTTAGAATGATTTTGGGCTATGCCCATTCTACCTTTTTCATGTTGGAAGGGCTGTCAATAATAAGGGGTAGGGAGATGGAACTAGCTGATATTCTGGAAAGGCTGGCCCCTCTAGGTTTTAGAACTTATCTGGTCTAGTAACCCATCTGGAGGTAATAGGTTTCTGCAAAGTTACCCTACTGCATGGAACCTTTGTAGAATCTTACATGCTGTCCTAAGTGTTCTTTAGGATTGGCTGGAATGGTTTTGGTTGGGGTTTGGCAAGTTATGATAGGTAGCTTCTAACTGAAGCTTGCATAAGAGCAACCTCCAGAGTAGCCTCTTGACTCTATTTGAACTCTCTCTGCCACTGATACTTTATTAGTTACACTTCTTTCCCCCCTTTTGGTCAGGATGGCATTGTTGATCCCACGGTGCCAGGTCTGTATTCATCCCTGGGAAACATTTCCCCACCCGCCAGGGAGACTTTCACCCCTGGATGTCATGTCCCACGTAGTGGAGAGGGCAGTGGTTTCACTTGCAGAGTTTTAGAGAGATTGAGGCCTACGTGGGATCTTTTGATTAAGTTGTTTCTTTTGAGATGTGACCCAGCCCATTCCAGTTGGCTCTTAATCCCCTTGCTGAAGTCCTTTGTGAGAGGATAAGATGGATGAAACTCAGAGAGCTCAGAGAAGCTAAGAGGGAAATGCCCAGAGACATTTGGAGACAGCCTTTGAAATCAGAACCTGAGAGAAGGAACAGTAGATGTTGTGATGTGCCTTCCCATGTGACAGAGGAACCGTGGATGTCAACAGCCTTTCCTTAGAGAAGATATCTGTGCTGGTTTGAAAGTGTTGTGTACCCCTGAAAAGCCATCTTCTTTAATCCTCATTCAACATTTTTGGGTGGGATTATTTTTAAGTTCTTTCCTTGGAGATGTGTCTTCACCCATTCACGGTGAGTCACCTACTAGATCCCTTTAAGAGGGAACCATTATTGAAAAAGTTTCAGAGCCAACAGAGCCAACATGAGACCCAGATGTTTGGAGATACAAAGCCCTGCAGGTGTCACCAGGTGCCTACCCCTGAGATACTAATCAAGCCAGAACTATAGAGTGCCAAGGAAAGCCAAGATAAGGGTATTCTTTCTTTCTCTCTTTTTTTTTGGATATGGATATCCAGTTCTCCCAATACCATTTATTGAAGAGACTGTTCTGTTCCAGTTAAATGGATTTGGGAACCTTGACAAAATCTATTGACCATAGATCTGAGAGTCTATTTCTGAACTCTCAGTTTTATTCCATTAATCAGTATGTCTATCTTTATGCTAGAACCAGGCTGTTTTGATTGCTGTGGATTTATAGTATGCTTTCAAGTCAAGAAGCACGAGTTCTCCCACTTCATTTTTCTTTTTCAAGATGTTTTTTGGCTATTTGAGGCTCTGCTCTAGTTTGCAAGCTGCCAGAATGTGATAAACTAGAACTGGACTGGTTTTTAAAAAGGTGAATTTATTAAGTTGCAAGTTTACAGTTTGAGGCAATGTCCAAATTAAGGCAAGCTTATAAAAATGTCCAAAGTAAGGCATCCAGGGAAAGCTATCTTGGTCCAAGAAGGTTGATGATGTTTGAGGTATCTCTTTTAGCTGGAAAGGCATATGGTGACATCTGCTAGCTTTCTCTCCAGTCTTCTTCAACAGCTTCCCCAGGGCTCTGTCAGTTCTGGTGGCTCTCTAGCTTTTTCCAAAATGGTCCTTCTTAAAAGGTATTCCTGGTGCCTGCCCATGCAAAAAAATAAAATAAAGAAATAAAGCCTCCAGTAAACATCCCCATCTTGAATGGTTGGAGACACATTGCTATGGAAACCATTTAATCAGAAGTCACCACCCACAATTGGGTGGATCATATCTCATGAAAACAATAAAAAAAGACTCCACCCTGCAATTCTGAATGAATATTAAAGGATATGGCTTTTCTGGGGTACATAATAGCTTCAAACTGGCACAAGCCCTTACCCTTCCAAATAAATTTGATAATTAGCTTTTGCATTTCTGCAAAGTATGCTGTTGGGATTTTCATTGGTATTGCATTGAATTTATAGATTAATTTGGTTAGAATTGATATGTTAACAATATTTAGCCCTCAAGTCCATGAACACAGAATGCCTTTCCATTTATTTATGTTTTCTTTGAATTCTCTCAGCAATGTTTTGTAGTTTTCTGTGTACAGGTCCTTAATATCTTTGGATAAGTTTATTCCAAGGTATTTGATTCTATTAGTTGCTATTGTAAATGGAAGTTTTTTCCTTGATTGCCTCCTCAAATAGCTCATTACAATGTACAGAAACACCACTGACTTGTACATGTTGATCTTGTATCCCATCACTTTGCTGAACTTGTTTATTAGCTCAGCAGCTTTGTCATGTTTTTCTCAGGATGTTCTAAATATAGGATCATGTTGTTTGTAAATAACGAATTTTACTTCTTCCTATCCATTCAAGAGAGTGGTATGTTGAATTCTCCCACTATTATGGTTGAGCTGTCTATTAGTCCCCTCAGTTTTTTTATTGATATACCATGTAATTATCCAAAGTGTACAATCATTGGTTCACAGTATCATCAAATAGCTGAGCATTCATGATCAATTGACTTTTTAAAAATTTTTTTGTGAAAAAAATAACATACATACAAAAAAGCAATAAATTTCAAAGCACATCACAGCAACTAGTTGTAGAACAGATTTCATAGTTTGGCATGAGTTATAATTCCACAATTTTAGGTTTTTATACTAGCTACTCCAAGACACTGGAGACTAAAAGAAATAGCAGTATCATTATTCAGCAGTTATATTCATTTGTTAAACCCTACCTTTCCTCCATAACTCCACCATCTCCTTTTTAAAAAAATACTTTTATTGATAAAACTTAACATGCAAACAATCTTAACATACAAATATTTCATACATGGTGTTCTAGCTTACTAGCTGCTGGAATGCAATATACCAGAATCAGAATGGCTTTTAAAAAGGGGAATTTAATAAGTTGCTAGTTTACAGTTCTAAGGCCAAGAAAATGTCCCAATTAAATAAGTCTATAGAAATGTCCAATCTAAGGCATCCGGGGAGAGATACCTTGGTTCAAGAAGGCCGATGAAGTTCAGGGTTTCTCTCTCTTGTGGAAGGGCACACGGTGAGCACAGTCAAAGTTTCTCTCTCATCTGGAAAGGCACATGATGAACACGGTCAGGGTTCCTCTCTCATCTGGAAGGACATGTGGCAAACACGTCATCATCTGCTACCTTTCTCTCCTGGCTTCCTGTTTCATGAAGCTCCCTGGGAGGCATTTTCCTTCTTCATCTCCAAAGCGCTGACTGATAGACTCTCTGCTTCATGGTGCTGCAGCATTCTCTGCTCTCTCTGAGTCTCTCATTCTCCAAAATGTTTCCTCTTTTGTAGGACTCCAATAAACCAATCAAGACCCACCCAAATGGGTGGAGACATGTTGTCCCCTAATTCAGTTTAACAACCACTCTTTACTAAATCATATCATCCAGGGAGATGATCTGATTAGAGTTGCAAACATATAGTATTGAATAAGGACTACTACACCTTTATGAAATGGGATTTTTATTAAAACATGGCTTTTTTAGGGGGCATACTTCCTTTCAAACTAGCACATTCCACCCTCTGGCCCCTAAAAAAGGCATGTTTTTCCCATATACAAAATACATTAATTTCATAACAATATCAGAAATCCTTAAACCATTTCAGTAGCAATACAAATGAAATAGCAAAGTTAGTAACAGTACAGATTCCTATCAAAGTTAGTTATGTGTATAGTCTGTTCTAAGGCAAGGTTTTCCTCTGACTCTGGACCTATAAAAACTCAAAACAAGTTATTTGTTGCCAATATACAAAGGAGGACCAGTCATGGGATACATATACACGTTTCCACAGGGAGGAAAGAACACAGGGGTCACCGGACCCATACAGTTTAGAAAACCTGCAGGGCAAAGTCGATTAGATTTCAAAGTCTGATAATCATTTATCTTCAGGGCTTCTGAAAGTGGCAGTTCCACCCTTTCCAAAGGCCTACTCAGAGGCCTGCCTCTCTCCAAACGCAACCTTGGGGGACACTGGGGAGACCACTTACCTCTCCCTCTCATTGGCCACTGGTATTTCCATCTACCCAATTTATTTTAACCTTTGTTCCCCCTATATTCTTTTATTATTTATCCATATTTTTTACTCATCTGTCCATCCCTAGATAAACGGAACATTAGACATGAGGTTTTCACAATCACACAGTCACATTGTAAAAGCTATATCTTTATACAATCATTTCAAGAAACAAAGCTACTGGAACATAGCTTTACAGTTTCAGGTACTTCCCTCTAGCCAATCCAATACACCATAAACTTAAAAAGTGTGTCTATATACTGTGTAAGAATAACCTCCAGAAAACCTCTTGACTGAAATCTCTCAGCCACCGAGACTTTGTCTTATTTCTCTCTTCCCCCTTTAGGTCAAGAAGACCTTCTCTTTCTTATGATGCCAAGTCCTGGCTCATCCCAGGATTTCTGTCCCACATTGCCAGGGAAATTTATACCCCTGGGAGTCATGTCCCATGTAGTGGAGGAGGGCAGTGAGTCCACTTGCCATGTCGGTTTAGAGAGAGAGAGGCCACATCTGAGCAACAAAAGAGGTTCTCGGCTGGGGGTGGGGGGGAGGTAACTCTTAGGCCTAATTTTAAGTAGGCCTAGCTTATTCTTTGCAGGAATAAGTTTCAGAGGGGTGAACCCCAAGATTGAGGGCTTGGCCTATTGACTTGGTTCTCCCCACTGCTTGTGAGAATATCAGAAATTCTCCAAATGGAGAAGTTGAATATTTCCCTTTCTCCCCATTCCCCCAAGGGGACTTTGCAAATACTTCTTTTTTCACTGTCCAAATAATTCTGGGATTTATCACAGCATCACACTAACTTGGATAAACCAACAAAATCTCAGGCCCTATTTAAGATTACATGTGCTTATGTTGTTCAACTAAACTGACCATACAAATTAAATTCGGAAATGCACTACCCAAAATATAAACTTTGCACCAAATAAGCATCTCTCCCTTTAGTCTCAGACAGAAGTTGAAGTTTTAAAATGTGAATGATATCATTCTTTACCCAGTCTTCTGATATACCTTAGTCTTATCTAGATCATCTTCGTTCATATCTCTACTGGATATCTAATCACTTTTTCAACTTTTTAAGCAGTTCCTGTATGGAGTACTGCTCACTTTCATAGCTTCAGAGCTCTAACTCTGAGTCTCAAGTGTCCCATAAATACCTGAATTTTCTGGGAAAGACCATGTTATATACAAACAGCTCAGTATCTGAGAATTTAGAATTAACAGTTACACCTCCTGAATATAATCTAGGACCCTTTACAATATGCCCCAACGTGATAGCCCATGCTCTCAACTTTAGTTCATTGAATTTTTATATTATAGTTAGTCCATGTGATTGAGGCATGATAATATTTTTCTTTTTGTTCCTGACATTTCATTCATCGTAAGCTGTTAAGTTTCATTCATTTAGTTGCCTGTCTCACAATTTCATTCCTTCTTGCAGCTGCTTAGTAGTCCATTGTTTGTATACACCATAGTTCCCCCTTCCATTCCTTAGTTGTTGTACCCCTAGGCCACCTGCATTCACTGTAGTTCTCTGGGGGTGACTCTTAGGCCTAGTTTTAAGTAGGCTTAGCCTATCCTTTGCAGGGATAAGTTTCATAGGGCAAACCCCAAGATCGAGGGCTCGACCTATTGATTTAGTTGTCTCCACTGCTTGCGAGAATATCAGAAATTCTCCAAATGGGAAAGTTGAGTATTTCTCCCTTTCTCCCCATTCCCCCAAGGGGACTTTGCAAATACTTCTTTATTCACTGTCCAAATAACTCTGGATTTATCAAGGCATCATACTAACCTGAACAAACCAATAAAATCTCACGCCCTATTCAAGATTCCATGTACTTATGGTATTCAATTAAACTGATCATACAAGTTAAATTAGGAAATGCACTACCCAAAATAAATAATTCAGCATACAGCTCTTTTTTTTTTTTATAGCTCGGATGCAGCTTCATTCAGTGTTTTAACATGATTACTTTACAATTAGGTATTATTGTGCTGTCCATTTTTGAGTTTTTGTATCTAGTCCTATTGCACAGTCTGTATCCCATCAGCTCCAATTACCCATTATCTTACCCTGTTTCTAACTCCTGCTGGACTCTGTTACCAATGACATATTCCAAGTTTATTCTCGAGTGTCGATTCACATCATTGGGACCATACAGTATTTGTCTTTTAGTTTTTGGCTAGACTCACTCAGCATAATGTTCTCTAGGTCCATCCATGTTATTACATGCTTCATAAGTTTATCCTGCCTTAAAGCTGCATAATATTCCATCGTATGTATATACCACAGTTTGTTTAGCCACTCTTCTGTTGATGGAGATTTTGGCTGTTTCCATCTCTTTGCAATTGTAAATAACGCTGCTATAAACATTGGTGTGCAAATGTCCGTTTGAGCTTTTGCCCTTAATTCCTTTGAGTAGATTCCCAGCAATGGTATTGCTGGGTCGTATGGCAATTCTATATTCAGCTTTTTGAGGAACCGCCAAACTGCCTTCCACAGTGGTTGCACCATTTGACATTCCCACCAACAGTGGATAAGTGTGCCTCTTTCTCCGCATCCTCTCCAGCACTTGTCATTTTCTGTTTTGTTGATAATGGCCATTCTGGTGGGTGTGAGATGATATCTCATTGTGGTTTTGATTTGCATTTCTCTAATGGCCAGGGACATTAAGCATCTCTTCATGTGCCTTTTGGCCATTTGTATTTCCTCCTCTGAGAGGTGTCTATTCAAGTCTTTTTCCCATTTTGTAATTGGGTTGGCTGTCTTTTTGTTGTTGAGTTGAACAATCTCATTATAAATTCTGGATACTAGACCTTTATCTGATATGTCGTTTCCAAATATTGTCTCCCATTGTGTAGGCTGTCTTTCTACTTTCTTGATGAAGTTCTTTGATGCACAAAAGTGTTTAATTTTGAGGAGTTCCCATTTATTTATTTCCTTCTTCAGTGCTCTTGCTTTAGGTTTAAGGTCCATAAATCTGCCTCCAATTGTAAGATTCATAAGATATCTCCCTACATTTTCCTCTAACTGTTTTATGGTCTTAGACCTAATGTTTAGATCTTTGATCCATTTTGAGTTAACTTTTGTGTAGGGTGTGAGATATGGGTCTTCTTTCATTCTTTTGCATATGGATATCCAGTTCTCTAGGCACCATTTGTTGAAGAGACTGTTCTGTCCCAGGTGAGTTGGCTTGACTGCCTTATCAAAGATCAAATGTCCATAGATGAGAGGGTCTATATCTGAGCACTCTATTCGATTCCATTGGTTGATAAATCTATCTTTATGCCAATACCATGCTGTTTTGACCATTGTGGCTTCATAATATGCCTTAAAGTCAGGCAGTGCAAGACCTCCAGCTTCTATTTTTTCCTCAGCTTCTATTTTTTCCTCAAGATGTTTTTAGCAATTCGGGGCACCCTGCCCTTCCAGATAAATTTGCTTATTGGTTTTTCTATTTCTGAAAAATAAGTTGTTGGGATTTTGATTGGCATTGCATTGAATCTGTAAATCAATTTAGGTAGGATTGACATCTTAACTATATTTAGTCTTCCAATCCATGAACACGGTATGCCCTTCCATCTATTTAGGTCTTCTGTGATTTCTTTTAGCAGTTTTTTGTAGTTTTCTTTATATAGGTTTTTTGTCTCTTTAAATTTATTCCTAGGTATTTTATTCTTTTAGTTGCAATTGTAAATGGGATTCGTTTCTTGATTTCCCCCTCTGCTTGTTCATTGCTAGTGTATAGAAATGCTACAGATTTTTGAATGTTGATCTTGCAACCTGCTACTTTGCTGTACTCATTTATTAGCTCTAGTAGTTTTGTTGTGGATTTTTCCGGGTTTTCGACGTATAGTATCATATCGTCTGCAAACAGTGATAGTTTTACTTCTTCCTTTCCTATTTTGATGCCTTGTATTTCTTTTTCTTGTCTAATTGCTCTGGCTAGAACCTCCAACACAATGCTGAATAATAGTGGTGATAGTGGACATCCTTGTCTTGTTCCTGATCTTAGGGGGAAAGTTTTCAATTTTTCCCCATTGAGGATGATATTAGCTGTGGGTTTTTCATATATTCCCTCTATCATTTTAAGGAAGTTCCCTTGTATTCCTATCCTTTGAAGTGTTTTCAACAGGAAAGGCTGTTGAATCTTGTCAAATGCCTTCTCTGCATCAATTGAGATGATCATGTGATTTTTCTGCTTTGATTTGTTGATATGGTGTATTACATTAATTGATTTTCTTATGTTGAACCATCCTTGCATACCTGGGATGAATCCTACTTGGTCATGATGTATAATTCTTTTAATGTGTTGTTGGATACGATTTGCTAGAATTTTATTGAGGATTTTTGCATCTATATTCATTAGAGAGATTGGTCTGTAGTTTTCTTTTTTTGTAATATCTTTGCCTGGTTTTGGTATGAGGGTGATGTTGGCTTCATAGAATGAATTAGGTAGTTTTCCCTCCACTTCGATTTTTTTGAAGAGTTTGAGGAGAGTTGGTACTAATTCTTTCTGGAATGTTTGATAGAATTCAGATGTGAAGCCGTCTGGTCCTGGACTCTTCTTTTTGGGAAGCTTTTGAATGACTGATTCAATTTCTTTACTTGTGATTGGTTTGTTGAGGTCATCTATGTCTTCTTGAGTCAAAGTTGGTTGTTCATGTCTTTCCAGGAACCCGTCCATTTCCTCTAAATTGTTGTATTTATTAGGGTAAAGTTGTTCATAGTATCCTGTTATTACCTCCTTTATTTCTGTGAGGTCAGTAGTTATGTCTCCTCTTCCATTTCTGATCTTATTTATTTGCATCCTCTCTCTTCTTCTTTTTGTCAATCTTGCTAAGGGCCCATCAATCTTATTGATTTTCTCATAGAACCAACTTCTGGCCTTATTGATTTTCTCTATTGTTTTCATGTTTTCAATTTCATTTATTTCTGCTCTAATCTTTGTTATTTCTTTCCTTTTGCTTGCTTTGGGATTAGTTTGCTGTTCTTTCTCCAGTTCTTCCAAGTGAACCGTTAATTCCTGCATTTTTGCCTTTTCTTCTTTTCTGATATAGGCATTTAGGGCAATAAATTTCCCTCTTAGCACTGCCTTTGCTGCGTCCCATAAGTTTTGATATGTTGTGTTTTCATTTTCATTTGCCTCTAGGTATTTACTAATTTCTCTTGCAATTTCTTCTTTGACCCACTCGTTGTTTAGGAGTGTGTTGTTGAGCCTCCACGTATTTGTGAATTTTCTGGCACTCCGCCTATTATTGATTTCCAACTTCATTCCTTTATGATCTGAGAAAGTGTTGTGTATGATTTCAATCTTTTTAAATTTGTTAAGACTTGCTTTGTGACCCAGCATATGGTCTATCTTTGAGAATGATCCATGAGCACTTGAGAAAAAGGTGTATCCTGCTGTTGTGGGATGTAATGTCCTATAAATGTCTGTTAAGTCTAGCTCATTTATAGTAATATTCAGATTCTCTATTTCTTTATTGATCCTCTGTCTAGATGTTCTGTCCATTGATGAGAGTGGTGAATTGAAGTCTCCAACTATTATGGTATATGAGTCTATTTCCCTTTTCAGTGTTTGCAGTGTATTCCTCACGTATTTTGGGGCATTCTGGTTCGGTGTGTAAATATTTATGATTGTTATGTCTTCTTGTTTAATTGTTCCTTTTATTAGTAGATAGTGTCCTTCTTTGTCTCTTTTAACTGTTTTACATTTGAAGTCTAATTTGTTGGATATTAGTATAGCTACTCCTGCTCTTTTCTGGTTGTTATTTGCATGAAATATCTTTTCCCAACCTTTCACTTTCAACCTATGTTTATCTTTGGGTCTAAGATGTGTTTCCTGTAGACAGCATATAGAAGGAGCCTGTTTTTTAATCCATTCTGCCCATCTATGTCTTTTGATTGGGGAATTCAGTCCATTGACATTTAGTGTTATTACTGTTTGGATAATATTTTCCTCTAACATTTTGCCTTTTGTGTTATATATATCATATCTGATTTTTCTTCTTTCTACACTCTTCTCCATACCTCTCTCTTCTGTCTTTTTGTATCTGACTCTAGTGCTCCCTTTAGTATTTCTTGCAGAGCTGGTCTCTTGGTCACAAATTCTCTCAGTGACTTTTTGTCTGAGAATGTTTTAATTTCTCCCTCATTTTTGAAGGATAATTTTGCTGGATATAGGAGTCTTGGTTGGCAGTTTTTCTCTTTTAGTAGTTTAAATATATCATCCCACTGTCTTCTAGCTTCCATGGTTTCTGCTGAGAAATCTACACATAGTCTTATTGGGTTTCCCTTGTATGTGATGGATTGTTTTTCTCTTGCTGCTTTCAAGATCCTCTCTTTCTCTTTGACCTCTGACATTCTAACTAGTAAGTGTCTTGGAGAACGCCTATTTGGGTCTAATCTCTTTGGGGTGTGCTGCACTTCTTGGATCTGTAATTTTAGGTCTTTCATAAGAGTTGGGAAATTTTCAGTGATAATTTCTTCCATTAGTTTATCTCCTCCTTTTCCCTTCTCTTCTCCTTCTGGGACACCCACAACATGTATATTTGTGCGGTTCATATTGTCCTTGAGTTCCCTGATACCCTGTTCAAATTTTTCCATTCTTTTCCCGATAGTTTCTGTTTCTTTTTGGAATTCAGATGTTCCATCCTCCAAATCACTAATTCTATCTTCTGTCTCTTTAAATCTATCATTGTAGGTATCCATTGTTTTTTCCATCTTTTCTACTTTATCCTTCACTTCCATAAGTTCTGTGATTTGTTTTTTCAGTTTTTCTGTTTCTTCTTTATGTTCAGCCCATGTCCTCTCCATGTCCTCCCTCAATTTATCGATTTCATTTTTGAAGAGGTTTTCCATTTCTGTTCGTATATTCAGCATTAGTTGTCTCAGCTCTTGTATCTCATTTGGACTATTGGTTTGTTCCTTTGACTGGGCCGTATTCTCAATCTTCTGAGCGTGGACAGTTATCTTCTGCTGCTGGCGTCTGGGCATTTAGTCAGATTTCCCTGGGTGTCGGACCCAACAAGGTTGTAAGATTTTTCTGTGAAATCTCTGGGTTCTGTTTTTCTTATCCTGCCCAGTAGGTGGCGCTCGTGGCACACGTTTGTCTGCGGGTCCCACCAGTAAAAGGTGCTGTGGGACCTTTAACTTTGGAAAACTCTCGCCGTCCGGGAGGTTCGCTAGCTGAAGCGGCTTGGAAGAGTGCCAGCCGGCCCGGGGTCCGAACACGGGGAGGGTCGCTGGCCGCCGCAGCCCAGGAAAGCGCCCGTCCGAATTTCCTTGTCGGCCCGTGGTGCCAAGCTTGGCGGGAGGGCGCCAGCCGCAGCGGCCCGCCCGGGAGAGTGTACGTTCCCGGGGAGTCACGGGTTTGGAAGGGCCCCCCCCCGTCGCCGTTCTCCGCGGCCTGGGGATTTCCGATCCAATTCTCTCAGTTGGTCCGGGGGGCTGCGCGTGGTGTGGGCGCCAGCCGCCGCGGTTTGAGGGGACCGCCTGTCCAATTCTCCCAGCTGGCCCGGGAAGAGGGAAGGGAGTGACTCCGGCCGCTTGCCACCCTGCCTGGTGAAGCCCGCGCCCCTCGACGATCTCACCAGAGCAGGTTCTCTCAGCCAGCCTGCCGTTCCAGGATGGGGTATGCTGTCTTTTTTATCTCTGTCGTGGCTTTGGGAGCTGTTCTGTATCGTTTCTACTCCCCTAGTAGCTGTCCTGGAGGAGAAACTAAGATCCACGCATCTTACTAAGCCGCCATCTTCCTTAATTCAGCATACAGCTCTTAATGTTCATTTATCTAGCTGCATGCCTCACAACTTCATTCCTTCTTGCGGCCACTTGGTAGTTCACTGTATTTGTACACCATAGTTCCCCCTTCCATTCCTTAGTCATTGTACCCTTAGGCCACCTACATTCATTGTGGATCAAGAACACTGCTGCCAGAGATACCAGTGTGCAAATGGCTATTCAGGTCCCCACATTCAGTTCCTCCAGGTATGTACTGAGTAATGGCATTTCAGGATCATATGGCAGACCCACCCCTAGCCTCCAGTGGAACCACCACACTGCCCTCCAAGGGGCTGCACCTCTCATTTCCCTATGGACAGTGAATAGTTACATCTCTTTCTCCACATTTTCTCTAGGACTTGTTTCTCTCTGTTCATTTTTAAATAGTTTTATTCACACATTAACAATCCAGGCTAAGTGTTTAGACATGCCTTCACCACCATACTCTATCTGAAGACATTTCCTTTTCTTTCACAAAGAATCCATACCCCTTTCCCAATTCTCCACCTGTTGACATTTTGGCATAACGCCTTGTTACATTCATTGGAAACATATTACAATGTTACTGTTGACACTGTTTCATGTCTTTAATTTCACTTATAGTGTTTTTCATTTCCAGGTCTATTATTTTTCTATGTATGATTTCAAATGCTTCTTTATGCTCTCCCAGTGGTCTTCTTAATATGTTTTATTTTCCTTCATCTCTTTAAATTTATTTAGGGTATCTGTTTGATCATCTTTGATTAGTTGTTCCAAATTCTGTGTCTCCTCCGACTTTTTAATTTTTTCGTTTGACTGTGTCATATCTTCCTGTGTTTTAGCATGCTTTCTGATTTTTTGCTGATATCTGGTCATCTGATTATCTTGATGGGTCTATTGTGAAGGTTCCTTTCTCTTTCTTGCCTAGGATTTTGTTGTTGGTTTGGTTTGTATTGAGGCTTTTCTTGGGCAGTTGGATTATCAGTATTTCCCAGTCAAAACAGGGCCAGGTACTCATGCAGGGTGTGTAGACCAGCTCTGATGGGCCTGGGATGGGTCTGAAGCAGCTCCCAAAAGCCCAGCTTTTGTCCCCTGCACTTTTCAGCCTGCCCAGCAGACAGTGCTCTTTGCTTACTTATTCATCTTCAGAAGCTGTTTAACTCATGGAGCCCAGCAGTGTCTGACCAGATGGGGCTGAAACTGTAGGGGTCCTGTGCTCTCACTTCACCAGCCAGTATCTGGCTCAGTGTTGGGCTATGTTCCCCTCTGTACTTGGGGTGAGGACTCTCACAACTGCCCCAGTCTATAGCTGTCCCCCAAGCAAAGACTGGGCCGCCTGCTCCTGTTTCCTTCAAGGATGAGGGATGGGAACCATGCGCCATGGCCAGAGTTACAGTCTCTGCCCATGTTTTTTTAGTCTCTTGGTCCCTTTCTGTCCTGGGCCTTGAAATGTCTTTTCCCCTGTCTCCTGGATCCCCAAAGAGTTGATTCTGACAGTTTTTGCCTGGCTCCTTGCTGCTTTTGGGAAAGTCGTAGATTCTGCCATTCCCTCCCTAATCCTCCATTGTGGAAGCTCCTCCTTGGTGCCCTGTTGTATTCTGTACTCCAGTGGCTTGAGACCTGCATTGGGTCAACTGTGAACTTGGATTTCCATGTCTGGATATGGGTGGGGATCTATCTTACTGCTGTGAGAGATTTTATAGTCTGTGTGCCTGGTCAGAGGTGAGAGGGTTCTGGCCACTGCCTCTGGGCACTTCCCAAGCTGTGTGAGTCTGAGTGAAGGGGGGAAAGAGGTCTGGCCAGTCCAGGATGGAAGATTCCTAACTGATATTTTTCTCTTTCTTCAATTCAGCATTTATAGGATCCTTCTCCAGTCTTTATCTTCCTCCAGAGTTCTGAGCAATTGAGATTTGTCCTTTTTTTCTTCTGAATCTCTGGGGAGAGGTATGTCATCATGTTGATCTTCCTACCATTTTTTAAGTTGACTTTTTGCTGATTTGGCACTTGCCCAAGTCACCCACCATGACAGGGGACTTGAAACTCTTGTCCTCTGAGTTTCATCAGCCCAAGCCTCTTACTTTTGACCAGAACTATAGGGCTCCGAGGCTGCAGAGAGGACTACCCAGAAGCCCCAATGAGATTGGCAACAGGGACTTGCTTTGTCTTATCTTAGGAAGTTTTGGGATGACACAAGTGGGATCTCAGACTGTGTTCTGGTCACATTTGATGATTGCATGGTGACTAATGAAGGCTTGCTCTTGCCTCCTTACCAGTGGTTCTGGGACAGAGGGACCGGGTGCCATGAAAACATGTAAAACATGTAGTTCCTATCACCGCTCCATGAATGGCACAATAGGTCTCAGCTCAGGCAGTTACTGTGCACTGTGATTTCCCATCCTGTGTGGAAGGATGATTGGGTCATGCCAGGTACCTCCTTCTGGCATCAGGGGTAGAGGGTGTCAAGCGTGTCCTGCACAATGAGTGACCAGCTCCAAAAGGCATTAGTGACTGCAGACAAGAAACAAGGGCCCAACCTCTATTTTAGGTGGTTTATACCCAAGTCATGTGTTAATCAAGCCTGTGGACTATCTGTGAATGAGAGAGATTGTTCAGACCCCTTGAAACAGAAGCAGGCAGGCAGCTAAGGACATAAGGCACTGGAAAGTATATCATTAGCTGTTGATATGACAGTTTGCAAGGTCTCCATCACCTTTTCTCTCATTGACTCCCCACCACAACCCTCCACTTGGCCTTCATAATAGTAACCAGAGTGAAGTGTAGAGTTGATCCGTCGGATGTTTCCAATCTAGGGTAAAGTCTTGTTTCTTGGCTGGGCATACAAACCCTTAGTGGTCTGGCTCTTACTCTCTGCTCCAGGTTCACTGCTGGCCCAATCCTGCCATATGCCACAGGTCACACTCAGATCCATCTGGACAGGCTTGTTCTCCCCTCTGGTCTTTGCATGCATAGTTCCTTCAGGACTTCCCTCGACCCCTGGAGTCTTTAGGGGATGCTCCTGGCACAGCTCTTTGGTATGTAGGACCCATCCATGCACTAGCGCTTTCCACGCTGTTGTTGTTAGCCACTGCTTGCCGCCCTGTCCCAGTGGATGCAATGTCATCGGAGTGAGAGACCATACTCCATTCTCTCTGCCATCCTTGGGAGTTGGATTAGTGTTTAATTCTCATTTTGCAAAAGACAGAGCAGGATCCAGGGCAGGGAGGCTGTACCAGAGCTGTGGTCAGACTGTGAGTGGCTGAGGCCTTCCTGCTTTGTCCTTCCAGGCCAGACTGTCCTGGCAGTGGAATCACTAGCTGTTGAGAAATAACAGGTTTCCTTTCCAGCCCCATCCATCCAGAGCACTGGGACCTCACATTTGCTTGTATGGTGGCTGTTCTAGAGGAGAGACAGATGCCTAAAAATTTAACTGCAAAAAATATTGATATGATAATTTATCACACATTGACATCTATATTTTCATGTATAAATTATACAACAAACTCATTTGGGTTTTTGGTGCAGAAGACTCTTTCTTCGGCTAATTAATTTTCTGACTTGCAAAGAATGGAAAAGAGGGGGCAACATGCTGAGGAATGTGTGTCTCTTAGGTCAGGATCCCATTCAGATCTCAGCTCTTAGCTTCTCAGTCTTGTCTTTTGGTAATGAAGGATGGCCCTGCCCCAGGGTGCTGGGAGGGCTTTTGCTGTAGGGTTCAGGATCATGGGTTCATGCTGAAAACATCTTGTCTCTAAGTCTTATGTTCACCAGGTGCCTGTCCTGTACTTAATGCTCCCAGTAATTCTGTGGGGTGGCAGGGTGAGCTCATTTCAGATGAAGAAGCCGAGGCTCAGAGAAGCGACAGGGTATACCCGAGGTCACTGAGGCACTAGATAATGGAGTTAGGTGCACATCTTGTGACTCTGCCCTTGGGGACTGATATTTATCTACTCATTCACTTCTGAACATGGGGCTTCAGAATTAAATGATCACACATTCATGGATTGACTCATTCACTCATTCGTTTGCTTATCCAACATGCCTGACACCTGACTTTGGTGAACTAGACAGAGCTTTGGCCCTGGAGACCGTAGGTAGACAGATGACAGAGAGCACAGCCAACTCAAGTGCCAGGTGGCAAGGCTTAGTGCAAAGCAGGTGCTCAGAGGCTCAGGGCAGGAGTGTGTGGTGGCAGACTCCATCCCTGGATCTTTTCTCTTCCTTTTACAGGCACATCTGTGACCCCTTACCCCCACCTAATTCTTTTCTTTCTCCAATTTGTCCTGAAGGAAACATCTGCGTGCCCCTTTTGAGCTGAATGTCAGCCTCTGGGGATCCGTGAGCATGACTTTGCTCAGCCCTTCCCAGCCTGACGCAGCACCTCGTCCTATCCATTGTCCCCAGTTCTGCTTGTCCTCTGAGACTTCTCCTCCCACCCCTCTCTGCTGGGAACATTTCCCAGCTCCCAGCAGGCCTGATCTCTTTGATCCTAGGGCTCAGGTAACACTCCACATGGCCCTATAGGGGAGGGGAGGACAAGTTATGCCTTGTCCCTGATAACCAATCTGCTCTCAAGTTGTGCCTGGAGAGGGTAGGAGTAAACAGGGATGACATGGATTGTTCTAGTTTACAGAACCATGGGGTTTCATACTGATTCTGGGACACACATTTTGGGCTACACCGAAATAAGCTGGAGTGAAAGCTCAGAGGTATACTGTAAAAGAAAGGAAGGAAAGAAGGGGGGCAGCTGCTAGTAGATCTCAGTGGCATTTCTTTTATGTTTTTACTTTTTACTCTGGTGAGCATTATCTTATATTCTAGCTGTTGTGGAAGATATAGATTCCCAGCTTAGATAGTTTTTCTCATCCACAATTATATTCACTGTTTTATCACATTTCTGACAAAATTTGTTGTCCAAAGGGAAGTTGTATTGTTATGCTGAGACTCTGGGAAGGTATGGTATAACATCATACTCCTGCAAGATTTTAACTCATTAATCATTAGGGAAATGCAAATCTAAACCACAAAGAGATACCACTACACCCTTTAGGATGACTGTTGAAAAAAAAGACAAATAACAAGTCTTCACAAGGATGTGGAGAAATGGGAACTTCTGTGCATTGCTGGTGGAAATGTAAAATGGTGCAGCTGCTGTATAAAATAGAAGCTTCACTCCTAGGTATATACCTCAAAGAATTGAAAATGTGTACTCAAATAGATCCTTGTAAACCAAAGATAAAAGGTGGAAACAACTCAAGTGTCCATCAGCAGATGAATGGGTAAACAATATGTGGTATATCTATATGATGGAATACTATACATAAATAAAAGGAATGAAGTTAAGTTTGATGCATGCTGCAATATGGGTAAACCTTGAAAACATGCTGAGTAAAATAAGTCAGACACAAAAGGACAACTATTATGATTCTGCTCATATGAAATGTTTAGCAGCAGCAAATTCATAGAGACAAAAAGTAGATTAGAAGTTAACAGGAGCCTGGGGAGAGGGGAAATGGAATTATTGTTTAATGGGTTTACATTTTTGTGTAAGGTGATGAAAAATTCTGGAAATAGTGATAATGGTTATCCAACACTGTGAATGTACTTAATGCTGCTGAATTGTACAATGAGAAATGGTTAAAATGGTAAATTTTAAATTATGTATATTTTACTACAATAGAAAAGAAAGGTTTAGATCAGTCCCTCCAATATTATTATGACCTTTGCAATCTCCCCCCCTCCTAGATAGCTCCCTTTTGTACCATAAGAACCCAATCTAATTCTCCTTATAAGGCGTTGCAGCTTTCACAAACTCTGGGGCCCTTCTGTGTTTGTTCTGTTATTCCAAGTCTTTCCGCTGGGGCTGGGGACTGCCTGGGAACACAGAACTCAGGACACGAGTTCCCACTGCTGCCGTGACCCAGGACATTTCTTCTCATGGGCCTCTCAGGTCTGCCATGACTGATAGTTTCTGCCAGTGTTGAGGTGGTCCCTCTGTGGCCACCTCCTTATTTGTCTGGATGTTCTTTGCTTGGGAACCAGACATCTTTCCTTGTCCTTCTTATTTTCTTCTTTAACATGGCTGAAACCAGCCACCCTGTGCCCATACCTGTACCTTCACAAAGCTGGCCTGTTCTCCACCTTCCTCAGCCCTGTGGCCAACCTGTGTTGTGTCAGAATTCCCACATCCCTCTGTGGCAGCTGATGGGCCTGTCTTTGTTTCAGCCTGTGCTGTGTTCCGGAGGGAAGTCCAGCCAGGCTCTAAACTCCACTGTTCACTCCCATCGCCCGGGTCAAGAGGAAGCTCCTGTCCTCTAAGGTCACCTTTGGCTGCCAGCTCTGCCTGCCCTAGTTCTCGGAAGGAACTGGCCCTGCCAGGGGGCCGGATAAGACTCTAGCAGCCTCTCTGTCTCAGCAGTAAGTCATTTCCACTGCACATCTGACATGGTGCCTCAGATGGGCCTGGCCCCTCCATGCAGTGTTCTGGAAGGAAGTCCAGCTGGACTCCAGCTCCAGGTAAGCTCCAAGACGCAGTCCTTCTCACTGGGCATCTGCCTTCTCTGTTTCCTGGGGGCCAGTCCCATAACTGTAGCAACCTCACCTGCTGGGCTCGGGCCCTCCCGATCTGAGTGTGGCCCCTTTCTAGGCACAGAAGTCCTGACCTTAAACACCCGTCCTGCTTGGGCCCTGGCTGAACCTACAGACTTCCTCGTGCCGCCGTGTTCTCAAAGCCCCCCCCGCCTCAGCTCGCTTCCCACGATCCCTTCTTCATCCCTCCACCTCTTCCTCCACACAGCAGCCAAAGCGACCTTTACCACTAATTAGCTCATTCATTCCCCTGCCTCAATGGCTTTGATTGCATGCACAATAAAATCCGAAGCCTTTTTACTGGCTTTTGCCCACCTCTCCTCCCCAATTTCCAGCCATTTATTTCCCTCTGCATAGAATGCCATTTTTCCAGATCTTCTGTGAAGCTGGTTTCTTCTTGTCATTCATTTCTCAGTTAATGTTAAACTCCTCGCTGACCACCCCTCTCAATTAGCTGCATCCCAGTCTCCCTCTTATAGCACCCAGCTTAATCATCTTCACAGGACTTCTGAAAGTACCTTTCTTTCCACCACATCTGAAAGTATATTATAATACTTTATATATTAATTATGTTAATATTAATTAATAATTATATTAATCAATATTAATTCATAGTCTATCTCCTCCACTCTCCTGAAGACTCCCTGACCCCATGGATTGCATTGTTGCTTGCCTCATTCAAGTTCTTCCAACCTAGAGCAGGACCAAGAGGTAGAGGGGTCGGGGTGGGTGCGTAGCTGCTAAGACTCTTGTATTTGTGGTGCGTCAGAGGGCCCTGACGGAAGGGACAGGTGTTACAGGATTTCTCCTTGGAGGGAAAGGCTGTGTGCTGTGCATTGTGATCTTCCCTAGACCTTGAAAATCTCAAATAAAATTACAGAAATCACAATATCTTTAGGTATTGGGCTGAACGGTCCTGAAGAGCTTGGGCACAAAGTCTCTTGCCCAGGGTTGTACAGCTGATGGGTGGTCGGTGGACCAGCAAGAAACTAGAGTTTCAGCGTAGTTCCCTCTCTCTTTCCTGCTCTTCCTCTATCTCCCAGCCAGTTCTGGAGAGAGGAAGGAGCGTCTCCTGCCCCTACTGCAGAGTCACAGTCTGAGAATGCTGGATTCAGCTGTTCAGGTTCAATTTCTCTCCCCTTGACTCAGCAATGGTCATGCTCTCCACCTCTCCACCTGTCTGCCCCCACTCCAGCCTGGAGGTCAGCAGGGGCATTTTCTGAGAGAAGCTACCAGCTGGTTATCTTCTCATTCCTGTCACCCTATCCCAGGTCCCAGCTCCAGCTCCGAGTAGCAGGGCTGAAGGAATAGTTGCAGACTGCTTCCTGCCCCTCTGCCATCTCCTTGAGTGGCTAGCATTACATCTTTCCAGGTTTTTCTCACCTAAGAAATACAGAGCTTCTGAGGGTTTTCCCATTTGAAAAGAGATTTTGCATTCGACTTTTGGGTCTTAATTATTTGGGTCCATTTTCACATCTAAATCCCCTATGTCCTTTCAAAATGGCATCACTTTAGACCTTATATTTTTATGCTCTCATTACCCTGATATGTTTATTTTCTGGCCACCAGGGTTGGTTTGATATACTGTCAGACTCTGTGTGAGATGCTGAAGAATTAAAGGCCTAGTCTCCACCCCCAGGAAATAGCAACCTTCATATTTTGCAGATTCAGTGACCCGTGCTCAGATGTCACAAATGAGGAAACAGAGCTGTCAGTAGCAGAATTCAGTACTCCTCGCTAGCGCTTTGTTTTTGCTGCGTCTCAGTGCTGAAGGAATATCACAGGATGGAGCCGGGAGTGGGACTTCCCAAGGATGATTACGCTATGCCCCGGGGTACATGGATCAGCCAGGTTTTGTGGAATCTTTGTGGGTTTATGCCTTGTTCTTCTCACAAGAGAGGCCAAGGTTTCAGCAAGAGACACGGCCTTGGGCTGGTGGAACCATTTCAGGATCCCTTCAGAAGGTTGGAGAGAGTGATGCGAGGGTGATGTGGTCCCAACCCTGTCTGTGTCACCCACTCACAGGGCGTTTCTGAAGACAAAATAAAATTGTTTATTACTCGGATTACTGACAATGTATCATCGGACCAGCATCATGTGGTGCCTTCACATCCTTGGTGATAGTGTATGGCATTCACAAGTTTACCAAAATATTGTTAAATATCAGAGTAGTTATATCAGTACCTTCTCTCACCTTCAGTTTATGAGAGTCCTTTTTGCTTCATGTCCTTCCCAACACTTGTCACCATCTGACTTTTTAATTCTTTCCAGTCTGGTAGAAGTGAAATGATAGCTCATTCTTGTTTTAATAAGCTTGTCTCTACTTAGTGGTCAACCTATCTTTTGTGTGTTAGTTGACTATGCTTCCTTTCCTGTGAAATGTCTGTTCATATCAATAATCAGGCAGGAATGTGTTAAGCAGCAGGCAACAGAAAACCCAACCACCAGAGACTTCAACTAGTAGATTTTTTTCACCCTTTTTATTTCTACCCAACAAACAGTCTGGACATAGGCAGTCCTGGGCTGGGGCAGGGGTCCCATGATATTGTTAATGTCTCTGACTCTTTGTTCATGATTTAAGAACTCCAGTTGGTGAATATGCTTCTAAGCATCACATCTGTGCTCCCGTCGTGAAGGGGTGGGTGGTGGAGGAGAAAGACTGGGAGGTAACTGTATCAGGGCAGCAAAAAATATCCTACAACTCTTTAGTAAATTTCTACTTATATTCATTGGCCCAAACCTTGCCATATGGTCACCTTTACCTGGAAAGGAGACTGAGAAAATTAGTATTTTAAAAAGGAATATTGCTGTCCTGATTAAGCTGAGAATGGCAAGGAAACAGTGGAGGGAAAGGGGAGGGATGGTGTGGAGGTAGCTAACACTTTCCGCTGCAATATCTCCTGCCCATTTCTTTATAGGGTTGTTTGTCATCTTCTTATTGATTTATAGGAATTCTTTATATATTCTAGATAAATTCTTTTCAACTGGGATTCTCTGAAGAAATTAAGCCCTGATGCCCTAGCAGAGATTCTGATAGTGTGATTCTTGGATGCCTGGGGGTCTGTGGGACCCTTTCTGGGGGTCCATAAGACCAAGACTATTTCCACAGATTACTGAGATGTTAGTTGCCTCTTCCACCATGTTTACAGTTAGGGTCATGATGCGTAATCAGTAGTAAACTGTTGACACTGTGGTATTACAGGCACTGCATTTTTCACATCCACATGCTCACAATAAAAGTAATGAGTGTCACTCCTTGACGAAGCAGTAAAACTTAATAATTTTATTAAATCTTCATCCTTGACTGTGTGTGTTTTTAATATTCTGTGTGACAAAATGGGAAGTATGCATAAAGCGTTTCTGTTGCATCTTGAAGTAAGATGCGTGTCTTAAGGAAAAGCACTTGTGTGATTGTTTGAATTACATGCTCAGTTAGCCTCTTAAATCATGGAACACCTTTTTTAATTGAATGAAGATTGACAGGCAAATTGTATATTTCTCAGACTTACGTATTTGAAGATGAATAAAGTGAACCGGTCACTTCAAGGAAAATAGATAAAATTTATGCTATTGATCAAATTCCAGCTTTCACGCAAGAGGTAGAATTTTAGAAAACTTGTGTCTACCACTGTATGCTTATTAGCTTCCCAATATGCAAAACATTTTCTCATAAGATTAGTGGTGATATTAACATATTTGGTTTTCTAATATTGTATAATAAAAATGTGTCCAATCTGGAACTCAGATTTAACTCAGTGAAACCAATATTTTCCAAATGACCAATGAATTGATGTTGCAAAAGCACACACAGGTCAAAGATTCATTCAAAATGCTTTTTACTTTATTTTGCTTTTTAAATGTTTAAGCTTTTAAATTTTGAAGTTACCTTAGACTTATAGGAGAGTTCCAAGTAGTTCTGTGAGTTCCCGTATACCCTTCATCTAACTTTCCCTAACAAAACCTCTCACGCCACCTGCTATACTGATCAAAACTAGGAAATTAATATAAGCAGTAGATTTTAATATAATGAAGAATGAAGAATTCATTGATATGATTTCAGTTTCCAAATTACAACTAATCTTTAAGAAACTAACACTTGTTCAAGTTTTGGTGTAGTATTAAAAAAGATTTTCAGTGATTATCTTAAAATATTAAGATATTTTTCTCTTTTCCAACCACATATCTGTGTGAAGTCAAAATTTTTATATAATTCAACCAAAATGACATAATGTAACAGTCTGCATACAGAAGCAGACATGAAAATTAAGTTACTTTCTATTAAGCCAGACAGTAAATAGACTTGTAAAAATGTGAAACAAGACTACTTTTCCCATTAAACAGTTTTGTTTTAGCAAATATAATTATTTCCATAAAATATGTTATATATGTTAATATGTAATGAGTTTCTTATTTTAAATGAATAAATATATATTTTTTCAATTAAACTTTTAAATATGGTAAATATTGATAGCTATAACCCACATGAACAAAAGCTCTTTGGTATACTCACATTTTTTTAAGAATGTGAAAGTATCCTCAGACCAAATTATTTGAGAACTGCTGCCCTAGAGCATACATTGTATGAAATGAGTAAACTTTTCTACTATGCATCTAGACTAGCACTATCTTTGGGAGAACTGAGAAAAATCATCATTCAAATTTTGTTTTGTAGGGCTTGTTTCTCACAGAAACCCAGCCGAAAAAGACTGCTGTAGATATCAATAAGTTAATACATGTCAAATATGTTCAGTGCTGATTAGCAGATGACAAGCCGTCTGTAGATGTCAGCTTTTATCATTGCTTTTATTATTATCACAATCATTTGATGGTGATATGTATTCAAATATCTTCCCTCAGTTGGTGGCTCAATTTTCAATTGCCTTTATGATGTTTCCTTACACAGAAATGTTAAACTTTAATCTGTATTCAAGTTTATCAGCGTTTTCTTTTATAGTTTCTGTTCTGTAGAAGAAATTCCTCCTTTCCCCGGGTCATATACTATGCTTTTATATTTTCCTGTAAAAGTTTCCAAGTATTCCTTTTCTCAAGCTGATGAAACCTCTTTTGCCAGTATCATCAGGGATCTCCATGTTGCTGAATCCAGTGATCAATTCTCAGTCCTTATCTCATCAAACCATTAGCAACGTCTGACAATCACCTTTCCTTGCTTCCTGGAATACTTCCTCCTCTTGGCTTCTGGGATACCACTCTCTCTTTGTTATTCTCCTACCTCTCAAGTCACTTGCTTTCTACTCCATTGCTGTCCCTCTTCTTTCTCAAGTGTTAGAATATCCTGGGGCTGTACCCTTGAACTTTGGGACATTTTTTTTTGACATGGGCAGGCTCCGGGAATTGAACCTGGGTCTCCAGCATTGTACCCTTGGACTTTGTACTGGGCTTAATAGTGTCCCTCAAACATTCATGATTGCCCAGGACTCATGACTGACTTAATTTAGAAAGAGGAGTTTGCAGATATAATCAAGTTAAGATGTGGTCATACTGGATCAGGATGGGCCCCAATCCAATTACTGAGGGAAATTTGGATACAGACACAGAGGGGAGATGACTATGAGACAATAGAGAGTGTGGCTAGACTGATGTCTCTGCAAACCAAGGAATGTCAAGGATTGTCAGCAACCCTCAAAGCTGAAAGAGCCAAAGAGGGTTTCTTTCCTAGAGCCTTTGGAGGTAACATGGCCTTAATGAGAACCTGACTTCAGACTGCTAGCATCCAGAACTGTGAGAAGATAAATTTCTGGGTTTTTTGGGGGGAAGTGTGTGTGCATGGTCTGGGAATTGAACCCAGGTCTCCTACATGGAAGGCATAAGTTTCTGTTGTTTTAAGTGATCCAGTTTGTAGTGTTTTGTTATGGTATTGGTTGGAAACTAGACAGGTCTCTTCTCTTTTCTATCTGTACTCACTTTCTAGCTGATCTCATCCAGTCTTTTGGCTTTAAATTTTATCTATACACTGATGATTCCAAAAATTTGTATCTTACTGCCAGCCTCTCTCCTGAATTCTATTTTCTGTAACTGCCTAGTGGAAGTCTAGTAAGCCAAACAGAAAATTTGCTCTCACCAATCTGTTTTATCATGTTCCCCATCTCAGCAATGTGTCTGTTCACATCATTGCTACAGTTGAAACACTGGAATTTTCTTGTTCTCCTCTTTCACAATTCATATCCAAAACTTAAGCAAATCTTGCTTTTTCCTTCAGAATATATCCTAAATCTTACCACTTCACACCTCCTATACCCCTACCACCCTAGTCCAAGAAATGATCCTACTTTTAATGATCCTCCACTTAGCTAGAGTGCCACAAAGCTGACCCCAGGTTTCTTTGCTCCCAATCTATTTTCCACACAACAGGCAGAATGAGCGTTTTGAAATGTCAGAAGTGTAAGTCAGATCATGCCACTTTTTCTATTCTCCACTTTAATGGCTTCCTTTCTCAGCATCCAATCCGAAGTCCTTACTCGGGCCAACATTGTCCGACATGATTAGGCCTGCAGCTGCCTCTTTCAACTCCTTTCCCAACTGGCCTTCTCCTTGCCCACTCTGCTTCAGCCAGAATGGCCTCCGTCTGTTCTCCAACTTGCCAAGCATGTCACCAGCACCTGGCTTCAAGCAATATCCTGTTCAGTTTCCTGTCTCACCCAGAGGATGTTTCATCTTTGCTCTGTAGGAGATGGAGCCAGAATCCTGGGGCTTAAGTTTTGTGTGGGTTCCACGGAGATGTTTCTTGTACTTCCGTGCATTTTTTCCTTGTCATTTTGTATCTGTCATTGTTATGTGTTTGGAGAACAGAAGCATATTTCTCATCTCCAAAGACATAAGTATATATTTGTTTGTACATATATATATATATAAATATTTCACGGGGGGAAAATATCCTTTAAAACTATTTTTCTTCTAAGGTCATTTTTTTTCTTTTAGCTGTGCTACATAGTTTTTGCTATGTTACCCCCTTACATGTAACTTCTCCATGTAATTTCTATTTTTGAATTACCCCTACATGTAATTTCTATTTTTATTTTTTCTAAGATCTGGTGGTTATTTAGGAGACATTTTATTGATTAGAGGGTAGTTAGAACTTTTTAAAATTACTTTAACTCATTGATTTCTAATTCCTGAATTATTATTAGAGAATGTGGCCTCAAAAATTTTCCTGTAATTTTAAGATCAAAAGCAAAGAAAGTATATTTTCAATTTTTAAGGAATAATGGTCTATAATTATCAAGTATAATTTGTTGATTTTATTATTCAATTTCTCTATATTCTTACTTTAAAAAACATATTTGATTCAGCAAATTCTGAAATACACATAGTAAAATTCCCCTACCATAAGTGTGTGTGTATAAGTATATATATTTGTATGTACATTTTCAGAGTCTCCTTAAATTGTTAAGAGTTTTTGGTTTATGACACTGACTGCTATATTGATAGTTCTAAGGTTTAACGACTGTAATATCTTCTTGGTGGGTTGTATTTTTTATTATCATATAATATTCTTTGTCTTCTTTAAGGCGTTTGTCCTTGAAGTTTGCTTTGTCTAACATAGCCGCTTCCACTTCCTTTTACTTGCCTTTGCACTGTTGATTGTTACCTAGTCCTTTATTTAAAAACATTTTTTGGGGCTAATTTATGTGTATTTTCTTTAAGAAATTCATAGCTGGATTTTATTTTTTAATCAGACAGACTATTTCAATTTTTCGTTAGGGTAATCTACTCTATTCACATTTATTGTGCTAATGAATGTACTTAGGTTTCATTGCTTCTATTGTATTTTGTGTTTATTATCTGTGTTAAGGATGAGTTTGACTGGGAGTAATAGAACACAACAGATAGTAACTTAACAAATTAAATTTTTCATATTTGTATTACTGTATTTTATTTAATAATGATCAAACTTTATCCCTTAAATTTTCTCAAATGACAGGAAATCTGGAGGTGGGCTGAAAGAGGTGGTATTAGTTTAGTGGCTCAATGAGATCATCAAGGACCCAGACCCTTTATTTCTTTCTGCTTCTCCAAGCTTAGCACGTGGCTCTCCTCCTCATGGTTGCCAAAGTTTTTCAAGTAACCCCATGTGTCACTTCCTCATTCCAGATAGGAAGAAGGACTTTCTATTAAAAGAAAAACTTCGCCTGTTTATTGGAGAAGGAAAGCCCTTTATTGGGACTTCTGCCTGTATTTACTTTGTCAGAAATGGGGCCATCCCATCACTCCTAGATGTATCACTTGCCAAGTGAGAATGATATTAAATGAAGGGTTTAGACCAATTGTTATTTGTCTTTTGCGGCTGTTTTTTTGAGTGTGTTTTTCCTGAAAGTGAGAGATCTCTGCTACTTTCTGGGTAAATTGGGGTTCTGAGGTCGGGAGGAAGATGGGCTGAGTCACTTTATTCATGGTAGAAGTATTACTGGCTCTGCTACGTGAAACCTCTAAACATCTAATCTCTTGTAACTTGGGCCCTTGACGCAGACCATTTTCCAATCCTACAAGTCCCAAACTTCTGTGTCTTCTATATTCGCTTTTATTCCTACTTGCAAAGCACTCTATTCTTCTTTGAACTCGTTTCTTTTTCTTAACATCTTGCCATATACAGCCACGAGCAACCAGCACATGCTATCAACATCCTATTTTCCAACCTGTTCCCTTACCTGGTCAAAGACATGGGGCCAGCCTTTCAAGTTATAGTCTCCAACAACTTTATAAATGGTTTCCTGGATCCCCAGCCACACAGCAGAGAAACATCACTCTCTACCCAACTGCTGTTTATATTTCAGTTTCAGCAGCAACCCCATTTCAGGATCACTGTGTTTGTTATCATGGTAATTAATGGAAGTGGTCGCATTAGGCAAACGGAGAAATTATTTTTAGTTCCCACAGCAGTCTGATGTGGTTTGGGGACTTTCCTGTGATGTCCTTTCCTTAGGGGACACTCAGGAGCATAGATTGCTTCACTTTGCAGCTGCACTATCTCAGAGTCCATATTTCCAGCTCATAGTCAGGAGTGGGAGAGTGCAGAGAAGGTACAGTGGCTCCGAAATGGTTTTGCTCTAGCGTGACACAAGTCATTTCCACTCGAGGGTGCTGGCTGTCACTGCTGCTCTCGGCCGAAGACCTCAGGAGAGCTCAGCCTCAGCCACCCGCTCCAGCCTTAGACTTGGCTGACTTGGCGGCTGTGCTTCTCACTAGAGGAGTGCGAGGGAGAAAGGGTCGCAGAGCGATCTCTCTGGAATCCTTTTTAGAGTGGACAGTGTTCTGTAGCATGGTGTGATGGTAGTGCGCCCTCAGCCAGCTTTAGGTTATTCCTTAACTCATTAGAAATCAGATTTTGTCCTTCTTTCTTCCTTGTTCCACCTTCGGTTGCGAGGCAGCCAGCGACAAGCACATCCAGTGGCTCCTCGGGGCGGATGGCGCCGTCTGGGTCTGGATCATGGGCGAAGGACCTGGTGACAAGCCCTACGAGGAGATCTCCGAGGAACTGATTGCGGAGAGGGCGCGGCTGCAGGCACAGAGGGAGGCAGAGGAACTCTGGTGAGGAGCCCCCAGGGGTGAGGAGGGTTCCGGTGGGGCCGGAAAACGGAGCCTTGGGGTGGATCCAGGCTGAGGAGGTAGATGGTGGGTGGGAGGGAGGGGGCGCCAGGCGGCTGTGTGCACTTTGCTGAGATTGGGTGACCAAAGCCTCAGACTTGCATCTAAGGAACCTTTTACCTTCAAATCCTGCCTTCTAGTACTTCGATGAGCTGGGACCTCAGTCTCCACAACTGTGGTGTGGGCATAATAATACCCTTCCATGCTGATGTAGTTTGGAGTCACTGGGGAAATACTTATGGCACTGTTTTTCTTTATCCCTCACTGGCTTGTCCAGTGTGTATGCAGGGACAGTTCAGCAGCATGTACTCACTTTTGGGATCCACCTGCCCCTCTTCATGTTACCCCTGTTTCACGGATGAAATAAATGGACAGTTAAGCCCCAAATGAGGTTTGGGGTCAGACTCTTTTTATAAGCAACTTAAAATTTTTTTCACCAAATTTGAAAATCCACGTGAAGTTGATGCTAACACTTTCCCCAATTAAAAAAAAAAATTATTGAAACATTTCCTCACATATACAATTCAAGCATATTATACAATCATCATCACATAATTGTGTATTCTTTACCGTGATCATTTTTAGAACATTTGTATCACTCCAGAAAAAGAAATAAAAAGATAAAAAAAGAACTCATACATCCCATACCCCATACCTCTCCCTTCATTGACCCACAGTATTTCGATCTATCCAATCTTTACCCTTTATCTCCCCCTATTATTTATTTATTTTCATCCTTATTATTTATTTCTTTTATTCATCGTCCATACCCTGGATAAAAGGAGCACTAGACACAAAGTTTTCACAATCACACAATCACATTGTAAAAGCTATGTTGTTACAGGCTTCTGCAAGAATCAAGGCTACTGAAACACAGCTCAACAGTTTCAGGTACTTCCCTCTAGCCTCTCCAGTACACCATAAACTAAAAAGGGATAGCTATGTTGTGCATAAGAATAACCGCCAGGATAACCTCTAGACTCTATTTGAAATCTCTTAGCCACTGACATTTTATTTTGTCTCATTTCTCTCTTTCCCCTTTTGATCAAGAAGACTTTTTCATTCCCATGATGGTGGGTCCCAGCTCATCCCAGGACTCATATTCCACGTTGCCAGGGAGATTTACACCCCTGGGAGTCATGTCCCACATAGTGGGGAGGGCAGTGAGTTCACCTGCCAGGTTGGCTTAGAGCCAGAGAGGCCACATCTGAGCAACAAAAGAGATTGTCTGGGGGGTAATTCTTAGGCATAATTATAAGCAGGCTTAGCTTCTCCTTTGCAGAAATAAGTTTCATAGGGGTGAATGCCAAGATTGAGGGCTCATCTTATTGAATTGGTTGTCCCCACTGCTTGCGAAAATATCAGGAATTCCCCAGGTGGGAAATTTGAATATTTCCTCCTTCCTCCCCAGTCCCCCAAGGGGACTTTGCAAATACTTTTTTATTCTCAACCCAGATTACTCTGGGATGTATCAAGGCATCCCTCTAACCTGTACAAACCAACAAGATCTCATGCCCTGCTCAGAATTCCATGTTATTATGGTGTTCAAGTAAACTGACAATGCAAGTTAAATTAGATAATGTGCTACCCAAAATATAAAACTTGCATCTCTCCCTTTGGTCTCACACAGAGGTTGAAGTTTGAAAGTATGTTTCTCCCCATTTTTTTTCTCTTTTCTTTTTTAACTTTCTCCATTGTACAACGTAACATATATACAAAACAAAGAAAGGAAAAAGCAGTATTTCAAAGCACTCTTCCACAAGTAGTCACAGGACAGATCCCAGAGCTTGTCGTGGGCTGGCCACACCATTACCTCGGATCCTTTCCTCTAGCTGCTCCAGAACGCCAAAAGCTAGAAAGAATAAATATTTTTTTATCGTCACAATTCACTTTTTTGTGTGTAAAATAATGTATATACAAAAAGCAATACATTTCAAAGCACATCGCAACAGCCAGTTGTAGAACAGATTTCAGAGTTTGGTACGGGTCACAACTCCACATTCCCAATTTTTAATAATAGTGTTTTAATTGTAAAAGTGTGTAAATATATATGTAATATTGAAAACTGTAAAAATAAAGGACACCTCAACATCCTACACCTAACATAACAGAGGTAAATATTTAGGGAACACCTGCTTTGTGAACCACTTTATTCCTATCTTCACATATTGACCACTATAAATCCATGGTGTTATCTAAGATTCCTATATAACATTCCATTATATGAGAAATTCAATTTATTGGTCTTATTAATAGACCTTTGGGTTGTTTACAATTTTTTTTTTTATGATATGAAAGTCTTCTGATGAACATTTTCTACATATACCTTTGTAAACATAAGTGAGAAATGGGATTTCTAAATTTTATTATTCCAGTTTCCAGAAAAATTCTGCTGATTTCACTTCTATACATGAGATGCCTATTTCTCCACACTTGTGCCAGCACTGAATTTTGATGACAGCATAGTCCAGGAAAATGACTGCTCTTTGTTTTTATTTAAAGCTCTCTTGTCATGTAGATCTTCAATTTGTATTTTTTCATGTGAGCTTATACCTGCTCTTGCTCTCTTGAAGGAGACAGAAGGAGGCGGAGATCACTAAGAAGTTCCGGGAGGCTCTGGCTAATGAGAAAGCCCGGATCCTGGCTGAGAAGTGGAAAGTGGAGATGGAGGACCGCAAGGCAGCTAAAATCCTGGAGGAGCGGATCCATGAGGAATTCAAGGTGGGCCAGTAGATAGGGCACCTGTGAGTACCTACCTTCTCGGATCCCCACGGCCATTGAGGCTGATCTCTGGCCTTGGCTGTTGATCAGCACCGGGTGCTCCACGAGGGGTCCTTCTATGGGAACCGAAGTCTGAAAGGTCTGAGCAGGAAGAGACTTGACATACCATTTGGGCCAATCCACCTCTTGTTATACAGATGGGGAAACTGAAGGTTATGCAGGGAAAAAGACTTGTTAAGGCCACGTGTAGTAGTGGTTAAGACCAGAGCCAGGGTCGGAATTTAGGCAGAACTTCTGCATCCCCAGTCAAAGGTTCTGAAACGAGCCCAGAAAGAGCTGGGTTTGGTACTAGGCCTGGGATCTAGTACCAACCCTATTGGTTATTGCTGTGTGACCTTAGGAAACATGCTGAACTTCTCTGAGCTTTAGCTTTATTGTCTGTAATAGTGGGGTCATAAAGACACCCTGCTTAAGGTTTTTGTGAGGATTCAAGGAGATGAGGTATATATATTTTGGTAATTTGCACACTCATTCATACTGGGGGAGTTTGGATTGGCTGGGAAAGGTACATAAGCTTTATGATAGCTCTGGTAGAAAGTTTAGGTTGGCTGAAAAGAATTTTCTTTTCCTGGTTCCCTTCTGAGATTATTATTATTGGTTTTGCTACAGAAGTAACACATTTGGGGGGTTAGAAAACCTAGAAAACATAGCTAAGCAACAAAAGAAAAGAAAAATCGTGTCCAATCTCTACATAGAATTATTTTGTGACTTGTATATTTATGGTATTTGCCTATTTTAAATAATTTTTTTCATAATGATTAGATAATAAGGACATTAGCCTTTTTTTTTTATCACCGAAACTTGGCATTTCTTTGCTTTATTTGATTATATTCACAGGAACATGACACATCATATATTTGCACATATTGCCATAGGTGAGGAATCACATATGAATAAGTCGTGGAAGTGTCAAAGGTAAAATTGATCAGTCTCTGATATGGAATTATAACTTCGATTATTACTACCCTCTCTTGGATAGCCTATTAACTGGCATCAGTTTCTTTCTAACCTCATCTCTCTATACTCTTCAGGCAAATATTTCTAAATTGCTCCTTTCACAGTGGTGAGGACATTGTCCTATAAGGTCATTTATATTGCAATTCTGTTTCTCGGTGCTGTTCCTTAAAAGAAATTTGGTCAAAGAACTTCAGATGTAAAGAAGATTAAAATTTTTATTAGCCACATTAATCAAAGTTTTTCTTTCGTATATATGTATTTCATGCTTAGAAAGATCTACGCCACCACAAATTATAAGAATACTGTTCTACATTGTTTTATATATATTTGATGATTTCATTTCTTAACATTTAATTTTCATTCATCTTGAGCTGTGGTATGGTATAAATTTCTATCCTTATTTTCTCCCAGATGGTTGCTAGGTTTTTTTTTAACGTCATTTTCCTCTCTAATAGGATTGTACATATTCGTAATTCTTTTTCTTCTGTGTGCCTGGATCTCTTTGTGGATTTTCTCTGATTATTTCTGAGTCAGACTAAATTAAAAAAAATTAATTTTATTTATACACGCTCCATATCTACACCAAGCATATGTTCCCCTTTTCCCCATCCCTTTGTTACTTCTAATTTATGTTCTGTCCCTGTGAATTTGCTATTTCTTATCTAAGTGGCATCATACAATATTTATACTTATGTGTCTTGTTTATTTCACTAAGTGTAATGTTTTCAGGGTTCTTCCAGGTTGCAGCATGTCTCCAAACTTCATTCTTTCTTATGGCTGAATAATATCCCATTGTGTGTATGTATCACATTTTGCTTATCCATTCATTAGTGTTGCTGGACACTTGGACTGTGTGGTAGTTTGAAGCTGTCACGTACCCCAGAAAAGGCCATGTTCTTTCTTAAAAAAATGTTTTTATTGAGATAGCCTCATACATATCATCCATAGTGTACAATCAGTGGCTCACAATATCATCACATAGTTGTGTATTCATAACTATGCTAATTTTTAGAACATTTGCCTCACTCCAGAAAAAAGAAATAAAAAAGAAAAACTGCATACGTCCCTTACCCCTCCATCTTACTGACCACTAGAAGTTTTTTTTTTTTTTTCACATGGGCAGGCACCAGGAATCGAACCCGGGTCCTCTGGCATAGGCAGACGAGCATTCTTGCCTGCTGAGCCACCATGGCCCACCCTGACCACTAGTATTTCAATCTACCCCATATTTTACCCTTTATCACTCCCTATTATTTATTTATTTTTAACCTTTTTCACTCATTTGTCCAGACCCTGGATAAGTGGAGCATCAGACACAATGTTTTCACAATCACAGTCACATTGTAAAAGCTATATAGTTATACAATTGTCTTCAAGAATCAAAACGACTGGAACACAGTTCAACAGTTTCAGGTATTTCCTTCTAGTTACTCTAATACACCATAAACTACAAAGGGATATCCGTATAATGCATAAAAATAATCTCCAGGATAATATCTCGACTCTGAAATCTCTCAAACACTGAAATTTTATTTTGTCTCATGTCTCTCTTCCCCCTTTTGCTCAAGAAGGCTTTCTCAATCTCATGATGCCAGATCCCGGCTCATCCCCCGGAGTCAGGTCCCACATTGCCAGGGAGATTCACACCTCTGGGAGTCGTTTCCACATAGGGGGGAGGGCAGTGAGTTCACATGCGAAGTTGGCTTAGAGAGTGAGGCCACATCTGAGCAACAACAAAAGAAGTTCTTTGCGGGTGACTCTTAGGCATAAATTATAAGTAGGCTTAGCTTCTCCTTTGCATGAATAAGTTTCATAGGAGCGAACCCAAGATCTAGGGCTCAGTCTGTTGAATTGGTTGTCCCCATTGCTTGCCAGAAAATCAGGAATTCCCCATATGGGGAATTGAATATTTCTCCTTTCTCCCCAGCACCCCCAAGGGGACTTTGCAAATATTTTTTTTATGCTCAGCCCAAATTACTCTGGGATATATTGGGGCATCACATTAACCTGTACAAACCAACAAGATTTCATGCCCTATTCAAGATTCCATGTAATTATGGCATTCATGTAAGTTAAATTACCAAGCAAGTTAAATTAGATAATGAGCAACACAAAATATAAATACTGCACCAAATAAATATCTCTCCCTTTGGTCTCACACAGAGGTTGAAGTTTTAAAATATGGACCATATCATCCTTTACCCTGTATTCTGATTTATGTTAATCCTATCCAGATCAGCTTCTCTAGTTGAAATCTGATCACTTTTTCAGCTTTTTAAATAGTTGCCGTATGGGGTACTGCTGACTTTCATAGCTTCAGAGCTCTAATTTAAAGTCTCAGGTGTTACATAAATACCCGAAGTTTCAGGGAACAACCAGGTGATACACAAACAGCTCAGATATCTCAGAATTTAAAACTAACAGTTACAACTCCTGAATATTTGTGACTGCTGTAAGAGCTTACAATCTAGAACCCTTTACGACAGCCCCCAACCTGATAACCAATGCTCATGACTTCAATTCTCTGAGTTTGTACATTATAGTTAGTCTGTGTGAGTGAGGCATGATAGTATTCGTCTTCTTGTTTCAGCCATTTTATTCAACAAACTGTCTTCAAAATTCATTCACTTAGTTGCATACCTCACCACTTCATTCCTTCTTATAGCTGCTCAGTAGTCCATTGTATGTATACACCACAGTTCCCACTTCCTTCCCTTAGTCATTGTACCCTTAGACTACCTCTAGCCATTGTGAATCCTGAACACTGCCGCCATAAATACCAGTGTGAAAATGTCCATTCATGTCCCCACTGTCAGTTCTTTCAGGTATATACTGGGCAATGGGGTTGAAGGATCATATGGCAACCCCACCCCTATCCCCCTGTGCAATCACCGCACTGCCCTCCGAAGGCTGCACCTCTCAGCTTCCCTACCAACAACGATTACGTCTCTTTCTCCACATTCGCTCTAGCACTTGTTTCTCTCTGTTTATTTTTAAACAGTTTTATTTGCACATCATACAATCCAACCTAAGTAAATAGCCGTGCCTTCACCACCATAATCTGTAAGAAGACATTTCTTTTTCTTCCACACAAAGAATCCACACCCTTCCCCCATGTCTCGCGCTTGTTGACATTTAGTTTTGGCTTAATGCCTTTGTTACATTCAGTGCAAGCATATGACAATGTCACTGTTGACTATAGACCCTAGCTTGCACTGAGACTAGCTTGCCATCTCATTTTCAATACCCTGCAATGTTGAGGTTCATTTGTTCTCCCTCATACAAAAGTGTTTTTATATTTGTATATTTAATCACCATCATTGTCCTCTCTAGGCATTCCTAAGTTATATTGTCTCAGCCTTTCCTTCTGGTGTCATACGTACCCCCAGCCCTTCTCCCCCCATCATACTCACATTCAGTTTCATTCACTATACTTATATTATTGTGCTACTATCAGATGGTATTGTGCTATCCATTTTTGAACTTTTACAATCAGTCCTGCTGCACATTCTGAATTCCTTCAGCATGAAATGCTCAATCTCTATCCTCTTTTTATCTCCTAATAACCTATATTCTTAACTTTAACTCTCAAAGTTCACCCATTAATGTTAGTTCATATTAGTACATACAGCATTTGTACTTTTGTTTCTGGCTAATTTTATTCCACATAATATCCTCAAGGTTCATCCGCATTGTTACATGCTTCATGACTTTATTCTGTCTTACAGCTGCATAATATTCCATCATATGTATATATCACAACTTGTTTAGCCACTCATCTGTTGATGGATATTTGGGCTCTTGGCAATTGTAAACAATGCTGCTGTAAATGTTGGTGTGCAAATGTCTGTTTGTGTCTTTGACTTCAGTTCCTCTGAATAGATACCTAGCAATGGGATTGCTGGATCGTATGGCAATTCTATACTTAGCTTCTTGTGGAACTGCCAAACTGCCTTCCACAGTGATTGTACCATTTTACATTCCAACCAACAGTGGATGGGTGTGCCTTTTTCTCCACATCCTCTCCAGCATTTGTTATTTTCTGTTTTATTGATAGTGGCCATTCTGGTGGGTATAATGATATCTCATTGTAATTTTGATTTGCATTTCCCTAATAGCCAGGGAAGTTGAGCATCTTTTCATGTGCCTTTCAGCCATTTCCTCTTCTGGGAAGTGTCTGTTCATGTCTTTGCCCATTTTTAAATTGGGTTGTTTGTCTTTTTGTTATTCAGTTGTAGAATCTCTTTATATGTTCTGGGTTTCTGGATAGTAAACCCTTATTTGATATGCGGTTTCCAAATATTATCTCCCATTGTGTAAGCTGCTTTTTTACTTTCCTGACTAAGTTCTTTGATGCAAAAAGCATTTAATTTTCAGGAGATCCCTTTCATCTATTTCTTTCTTCAGTGCCTCTGCTTTGGGTGTAAGGTCTAGGAAACCACCACCTTTCACAATATTCTTGAGATATTTGCCTACATTTTCTTCTGAAAGTTTTATGGTCTTAATTTTAATATTTTGTTCTTTGATTGATTTTGAGTTAGTTTTTGTATAAGGTGTGAGAAAGGGGTCTTCTTTCAGTCTTTTGAATACAGATATCCAGTTCTCCAAACATCATTTATTGAAGAGGCCGCGCTGTCCCAGGTGAGTTGGCTTGAATACCTTATCAAAGATCAATTGTCCATAGATGAGGAGGTCTATTTCTGAACATGCAATTTTATTCCAGTGGTCATTATATCTATCTTTATGCCAGCCCGTGCTGTTTTGGCCATTGTAGCTTTGTAATATGCTTTAAATTCTGGTAGTATGAAAACTTCTACTTCTTTCTCAAGAAATTTTTAGCTATTTTAGGGCACCCTGCCCTTCAAAATAAATTTAATTATTGGTTTTTCTATTTCCACATGTAAGTTGTTGAGATTTTAATTGGTATTGGATTGAATCTATACATTAATTTGGGTAGAACTGACATCTTTTTTATTTTAATGTTTTTATCGTAAAAACTTAACATACAAATATTCTTTTTAAAAATTTTTTATTAATAACACCAATCAACATACAATATGAACATTCTTTTTTCATCACATAGTTGTATATTCATCATCATGATCATTTCTTAGAACATTTGCATCAATTCAGAAAAAGAAATAAAAAGAAAACATAAAAAATTCATACACACCATACCCCTTACCCCTCCCTTTCATTGATCACTAGCATTTCAATCTATTAAATTTATTTTAACATTTGTTCCCCCTGTTATTTATTTATTTTTAATCCATATGTTTTACTTATCTATCCATAAGGTAGATAAAAGAAGTATCACACACAAGGTTTTCACAATCACATGTCACACTGTGAAAGCTATATCATTATGCAATCATCTTCAGGAAACATGGCTACTGGAACACAGCTCTACATTTTCAGGCAGTTCCCTCCAGCCTCTCTGTTATGCCTTAACTAAAAAGTGATATCTATTTAATGAGTAAGAATAACTTCCAGAATAACCTCTCGACTCTGTTTGGAATCTCTCAGCCATTGGCACTTTATTTTGTCTCATTCTCTCTTCCCACTTTTGGTTGAGAAGGTTTTCTCAATATCTTGGTGCTGAGTCCCAGCTCATTCTAGGACTTCTGTCCCATGTTACCAGGAAGGTCCACAGCCCTGGGAGTCTTAACATACAAACATTCCTTTTTAAAAATATTGTTATTGTCAAACCTTAACAAACAAACATACAAGCATTCTTGACTTGACATACAAACATTCTATACATGGTGTACAATCAGCGACTGATGATATCATCACATAGTTGTGTATTCATCACCATGATCATTTTTATCTGAACACTTGCATCTCTCCAGCAAAAGAAATAGAAAAGAAAAGAGAAAAAACTCATACTTACCATGCCCTTTACCCTTCCCTCTCATTGACCACTAGTATTTCAATCTACTCAATTTACTTTAACCTTTGTTCTCCCTATTATTTGTTTATTTTTTATCCATATTTTTTACTCATCTGTCCATACCCTAGATAAAAGGATCCTGTTTTTTAATCCATTCTGCCAGTCTATGTCTTTTATTGAGAAATTAATCCATTAACATTTAATGTTATTACGGTAAAGGCAGTACTTTCTTCTACTATTTTGTATTTTGGATTTTATATGTCATATCTAATTTTTAAATCTTTTTACCTTTACTGATAGTCTTCATTTCTACACTCTTCTCCAGACCGTTCTCTCTTTTCTTTTCCTTTCTGCCTACAGTGCTCCCTTTAGTATTTCTTGTAGAGTCAGTATTTTAGTCACAAATTCCCTCAGTGACTATCTGAAAATATTTTTATCCCCCCCTTGGTTTGGTTTTGTTTTCTTTTCTTTTTATTCTCCATCCCCCTCCCTTGGTTTTGAAGGACAGTTTTGCTGGGTAGAATTCTTGGTCAGGTTTCTCTTTCAGAATCTTAAATGTATCATCCCACTGCCTTCTTGCCTCCATGATTTGTGCTGAGAAATCTACACATAGTCTTATCAACCTTCCCTTGTATATGATGTATTGCTTTTCTCTTGCTGCTTTCAAAATTCTCTCTTTGTCTTTGGCATTTGAGAATCTGATTAGTAAGTGTCTTGGAGTAGGTGTATTTGGATCTCTTCTGTTTGGGGTATGTTCCACTTCTTGGATCTGTAATTTTATGTCTTTTATAAGAGATGGGAAATTTTCAGTGATTATTTTCTCCAGTACTCTTTCTGTTCCTTTTCCCTTCTCTTCTCCTTCTGGGACACCTATACCATTTTATATTCATGTGCTTCATCTTGCCACTGAATTCCCTGAGACCTTGCTCCTATTTTTCCATTGCTTTCCCTGTATTTTCTTTTGCATGTCAGACTTCAGGTCTCCTGTCCTCTAGTTCACTAATCCTTTCTTCTGCTTCTTCAAATATATTGTTATAGGTCACCATTGTTTTTTTCATCTCTTCTATTGTGCTTTCACTCCCAATTTTTTTTTTGGAATTTTTGAGTTCTTCTTTATGTTTTTCCAATCTTTTCTTTATATCCTCCCTCAACTTGTTGATTTTATTTTGATGGGACTTTGCATGTCTGTTTGAACATCCTGAATTAGTCGTTTCAACTCCTGTATCTCATTTGAAATGTTGGTTTTGTTAGAAAGACAGCTGTACCTCAAATGGAACAAATGCTCATCTGGTTGTGGAGAAGAAAATAATTTATTCACAATCTTGCAAGAATGGGCTCTCAACCGAAAAATAACGTCTGGAGCCCCAAGCAACTGAAAGCAGTAGTATTTATTCCTTAAGCCTAGCATGCAGGTCCCTCCCCTGCTTGTCTGCTGAATGGATACTCCAGAGGTTGCAGCTTATCTGAATAGGTTAACTGTTTCAAATTTCCTGCTGAAAGTCCCTGCTTTTGATAAAAGTTTACATTTCAGTCACCATGGTCCTCATTTATTTAAACTTGCTTTTATCCATATGTGGATTTGGCACCAATTCTAGGCTTGCATCAGTGGCCTTCTCCTTTCCCTACCTGCAAGACTTTGTTTAGCAAGTTCCATTTCTCTCATCCTGTGCAATCTTGCCTGGAAGCTAAACTTAATTTTATTCTTTCAATTTGTTCCTTTGACTGGGCCATAGTTTTGATTTTCCTAGTATGACTCATTTTTTTTTTCTGGTGTCTAGGCATTTCATTTACTGAGTTAGTTTATTCTGGAGATTTTTTTTTCACTCTTTTACCTAGGGCTTTCTTGCTGAATGGCTTTACTTTTTTCTGTTCTTTGACATTTAGTTCAACTTATTCTAGACCTCTAGCGTAGGTTTGGTTTAATTGATCAGAATTTTTCAGTTCTTGTTTGTCTATTTCTTTCCCTGCCTATCTGGAAGCTTTTAATTTTAGAAAGGTGTCCTCCGATATTATAGACCCCAGTCAGATTTTCCCTACCAGACATGCCCATGTCTCAGAAGGAATTTGCAGCCAGCATCAATTTTCTTTGAGGGTGAGACCCAGTAGATTGACAGATTTTCCTATGAAACCTCTAGACTCTGTACCTTTCCTATCCTGCCCAGCATGTGGCACTTGTCAATCCACAGCAGTTCACTGGCATAAAGTGACATGGTGCCTTTAATTTTAGCAGCCTTTCCTTGAAAGCGATGTGGTTGAGATAGAGTCTGAAGTAGTAGGTGAGCTTTGATTTCTTATGTTTTCCTGCTCCAGGGGTCTGAATTCACTGAAGAAGGGCCTTCAGTTGAGCTGGACTCCACCCCACTTTTCTTGGAGAAGATATGCCCTTTAGGGAATTAACCCCTTTCACCTTACTAGTTACTTTATCTCACAGACATGCCTTAATTCCACCCTTGCCTGGAGCAGTGGTGGAGCCTGAGAGTGCTTGTGTTTCTATCTAATGAGCTGTTAAAAAGTAAAAAAAAGGCCTTTTCAGAGCCAGACCCCTACTTCTTGGGTTTGCCAATCGAAAGCTTGAGTTGATATGTGGCTTTATGTGTCCCAGGCTTTATGTGCCCCCTTTTCTTGGGGTCCAGACCTTTTCCACTATTTTGTGTCATCCAACTAAAAAAGCTTCTGTTTTTAATTTTTTTTCTGAAGGCCTGCCCTCTCTCTGCTGGGGCAAAAACTCCTAGTTCCTTTAGTGCTTACTCCAGGTTTATCTGTGTTTGGGGCCTATTTTCAGTAGTAAGAATTTGGTTATTTAGTTCCACAATTGAAGCTTGGTTGAGCTAAGTCCTTGCTACTAGTAAAGTTTGTTTCCTTTCACCTTGGGGAACCAGTCTGCCCTGCCTGTGGGGAAAGGGTGCCAGCCTCTGTGGCTTGGGAGACTTACAGTTCTGTGTGGGACCCCTTCCAGACTGGTGTACGCTATGTGTCTGGTCACCCATGTCTCCCCAGCTGTAGTTCTGTACAGTTCCTGGCTATTTACTAGCTGCTCTGGAAGATGAACTAAATTTCACACCTCACTATGCTGCCGTATTGCCCCACCTCTGTGGCTATGTTCTTTTAATCCACTCCTTTGTATGCAAATTATTATTGGTGGGAACTTTTGATTAGGTTGTTTCAATTGAGAAGTGACTACCTCATTCAAGGTGGTTATAATCCTCCTACTGGAGTCCTTTACAAGAGGATAAAATATATACAGAAGTGAAGAGATGGAATGCTAAGAAGCTCACAGAGAAAAGCCCCAAAGAAGCTAACAGAGGGCCCACAGAAAGCAGAGAGGGAGCCACTGAAGTCAGAAGCTGAAAGCAATGAAACCTAGGAGAGAAAGACCAGCAGATGCAGCCATGTGCCTTCCATGTGACAGAGATATCCTGAATGCCAGCAGCCTGTGTTCAGAGCCTAGGTATTGTCCTATTGATACCATAAGTTGAACATTTTCACAGTCTAAGAACTGTAAATAGTAAGTTAATAAATTCCCACAGTAAAAATCAACCCATTTCTAGTATATTGTGTTCTGGTAGCTTTAGCAAACCCAAACAGATTGTTTCCATCTTTGGGCTACTGTGAATAAAGGCAATATAAAATTGGTTTATGTGTATCTGTTTGAGACCCTTTTCACTTTCTTTGGGTATATACCTAGAAATGGAATTGTCCCTGAGTCAGACTAAAATTTGATTACTGTAGCTTTAAAATAAAATGTAACATTTTATTTAAGGTAAGAACTCTATCAATACTCTCTATTTCCAAATGTAATTGGCTAGTCTTTCCCATTTTTTTCTGCCAGAGAAGTTTATGACTCATGCTGTTCCCCTTTCCTGCCTACCCCCCCCAAAAAAATACATGGTGATTTTCTTTGGAATTCCATCAATATTATACTTTGTGGAGAATGGACATTATTACAAAATTGTATTTTCTTATTCTGGAATATGTTATGTTGTATGTTTTCCCATTATTTAGTTTCTTTTTGTCTTTTGGTAAAGATTTTTTTTTTTTTTTTTAGAAATCATACCATTCTACATATGCAATCAGTAATTCTTAACATCATCACATAGATGCATGATCATTGTTTCTTAGTACATTTGCATCGGTTTAGAAGAACTAGCAACACAACCGAAAAAGATATAGAATGTTAATATAGAGAAAAAAATAAAAGTAATAATAGTAAAAACAAAACAAAAACCTATAGCTCGGATGCAGCTTCATTCAGTGTTTTAACATGATTACTTTACAATTAGGTATTATTGTGCTGTCCATGGTAAAGATTTTTTTAAGCACTTGAGAACTCACTGTCCACCTGATCCCAAGCATCAACTATTCCAGAATCTTTGTGTAGGACTTGAGGGAGGGGGAGGTAGTGACATCCTTACTGATTGTGTCCAGTTGTCTTGAACAGAGAGAAAGAGAGAGAAGCAACCAAAAGCAATCTCATGAGTAAGGAGAGCAAAAAAATATTGCAAATTTCATCTGGCCTCCCCATCTCCTTCTTTCTAAAGGAATACTCTTACATACATGTAAATTGCCTTCGAATGGCACCAACCACAACAGATTTTTAAAAAAGCAGGTCTCCAGCTGTCTGTACACTTCTATTATGAAATGCCCCCCCCCATTCAATCCTACACATATTTCAATATATCTCAACTAATGTGACTCACCTGTTTTGATTTCTGGTCTCCCTCTTTCTCAGCTGGGGAGGAGGGTGGCTAAGTAAAGCTAGGGTCCTGGGGCTCAGTTCATGAGGAGACCATGGAGGGATCCAGTTACCAGCAGAGATTTTTGAGTCTATGCCCTCCTTGAGATCCTTCATGATAGAGGGGATGATAAATTGTGGGGCACTCCAGGCCTGGGTTCACAGAGGAGTCAGTAAGGCCACCTGGCCAGACTCTAACACACACCGAGAGACTCAAATGCAGACTTTTGGTGCAGATGTATGAGTAAAGATTTCTTGGTTCTGCCAGCCTGTTATGGATTGAATCAGGTCCTCCACAAAGACATGTTCAAAAGTCCTAAACCCTGGTCCTGTGTATGAACCCCACTTCATACACAGTGGTTCTCCAGAGATATACTACTACTATAGTGACTCTCCAGAGGTCCTACTAGGTAACATGAAGTCAAACTGAATCAGGGTGGGCCTTAATCCAATAGGATGGGAGGAAATTTGGACACAGTAGTGGGAGAACTGAGGAGACAGATGGCGAAAGAGACGATTGCATGCAGAGACAAAGACTTTAGGGATTCCCAGAAAACCACCACCAGAACACTGTGGACTTAGAGTATGATTCCATTGACACTTCAGTGTTGGACTTCTAATTTCCAAAACCAAGAGGCAATACATTCTTGTTGTTTAAGCCAATTAGTCTATGGTATTTGTTACAGCAGCCCTGGCAAACTAAGACGCAGCCCATTCTGGTGGATGATCCCAACCAAGGGAATGACCTCAGCTAACAACATGCAGAGCAGTGGAGCCACCCAGGCCAACCCTCACATGAATTATTAACCTACAGAATCATAAGCAAATGGGATGGTTGTTGTTTTAAGTCATTAAATCTTCTTGTAGTTTGTTATGCAGCAGCAGATAACTGAAACAGTTCCTCCAAAAGGGTTTATGCACTGGGCTAGCGATTGGTTAGATAGATTTTATGGTGTCTTCATATCCAAGATTCTAGCATTCTATGTGTCATGCATGAAGAAATGCTCAAACAGACTTCACTGAATTTAATACTTTACTTCTTCTGAGAACCTACTAAGTGTGGGTTGTTAGGAAGTTACAAACTCCCTCTCAAATTTCTTATAGGGAGCTAGGGGAGAAAGACAACAGTATGAATAACCCTCAGCCTACACCATGCCTTAGGACTATGTTGGAGGGTAAAGGGGTATATCCAGGAATCTGGGCATGAGCATAGACAGGCAATGGAAAGGAGATATGTGCAATCATGAATAGTCTGCTAGGGTGAGAGAAAACAGCATATGATGGGCACAGTCAGACATAAACCCGGAAAGGTAGGTTGTAGTCAGATTATGGAACCCTTGAATGCTAAATTAAGGATATAGATAGTCCTTTGTAGGCAAAGCAGAACGTGTGAGGATCTTGGTCCAAAGACAAGTGTGGTCAGATCCAAGTTTTATGAAGACTACTTGTGGTGATGATGTGATTCAAGTGATTCAAGTTTGGGGACAGGGATGCCAGTTAGAAGATTTTGCAATGGTCCCCATGGAAAATGATGAGGGCCTGGGCAGAGTCTTTGACTGTTAGAGAGAAAAGAATGGGGAATAGAGAAAGGTTATAGCCAAATCAATTAGATGTTGGGATGTGGGAAAGAAAAGAGCAAGCATGTGGGCTCCAGGATGAGTAAATGCATACCACTTATCTGCCTTGGGGGGTTGGGGAGTGTTCTAGTTTGCTAGCTGCCAGAATGCAACACACCAGAGATGGATTGGCTTTTAATAAAAGAGGATTTATTTTGTTAGTTCTTCAGAGAAAAGGCAGCTAACTTTCCACTGAGGTTCTTTATTACATGGAAGGCACAGGATGATCTCTGCTGGTCTTTTCTCCAGGCCCCTGGGTTCCAACAACTTTCCCTGGGGTGACTTCTTTCTGCATCTCCAAAGGCCTAGACTGAGCTGCAAGTGCTGAGATGAGGAATGCCGAGCTGCTTAGGCTGTGCTACCTTGCGCTCTCTCATTTAAGCACCATCCAATTAAGTCAAACGTCACTCACTGCAGCAGACACGCCTCCTAGCCAACTGCAGATGTAAATCAGCAACGGATGAGGTTCACGTACCATTGGCTTATGTCTGCAGCAACAAAACTAGGTATGCTCACCTGGCCAAGTTGACAACTGAATCTGACTAACACAGGGAGGAAGCCTGGACTTGGGGGCAAGAGAATATGCTAGGTTTCACTGTGTTTAGGTTGGTTTAACATGCAGAAGAGAGAGATGGGGTGGAGACTGAAGGAGAGGAGAGAACTTGAAAGAGAAGGCCTGGGTGGTAGAGGGAGGTTGGCTGGTCCCACTTTGGGCGGCCCAACTGGGATTCTGCTAATTTTCCTGGTCACAGAAAAGATACTGAAAATTCCTTTTAGAAACGTGGAAAAAAATATTCCAGAATCTTTGTGTAGGATTGAATGGGGAGGGGGGCATTTCATAATAGACGTGTACAGATAGCTGGAAACCTGTTTTGTGTTTAATCTGTTGTGGTTGGTGCCGTTTGAAGGCAATTTACAAGTATATAAGAGTATTCCTTTAGAAAGAAGGAGATGGGGAGGCCAGATGAAATTTGCAATATTTTTCTGCTTTCCTTACTCATAAGATTGCTTTTGGTTGCTTCTCTCTCTCTCTGTTCAAGATGACTGAACACGATCAATAAGGATGTCACTATCTCCTTCTCTCTCAGGTCCTGTGATTCTTCCTTCTCCAACTCTGTATTAGTTAGGGTTCTCTAGAGAAACAGAATCAACAGGGAACACTCACAAATATAAAATTTATAAAAGTATCTCACGTGACCGCAGGAACACAGAGTCCAAAATCCACAGAGTAGGCTGTGAAGCTGATGATTCCGATGAAGGGTCTGAACGAACTCCACAGGAGAGGCTCACCAACTGAAACAGGAAGAGCCTTTCTCTTTTGAATCCTCCTTATAAGGCTTTCAGTGATTAGATTAAGCATCACTCATTGTAGAAGACATGCCCCTTTGGCTGATTACAAATGGAATCAGCTGTGGATGCAGCTGACATGATCATGATTTAATTGTATGAAATGTCCTCATCGCAACAGACAAGCCAGCACTTGCCCAGCCACCACTTGGCCAAGTTGACACTTGAACCTGACCATGACAGTCCACCCCTTGTCAACTTGGTAACTATACATACCACCTTAAACCATACCTAATTTCTAAATAAAAAACAATAAAACACACATTTTTTTCTTTCACCTAACAATACTCAACTGTTCTGCATATAAATGGAAACACATTAAATCTCTCCAGAATAGGGTGCAAATCCTTGGGTAATATTCATTCTTAAACTTGATATCTTACAACTTAAATAGTATAACATGAACAAAACAGCATTACAGTCCTCGTTTCTGTAACTGATCATGTGGTCGAAGTTCATATTTATCACTACCTTCTTCCACTACCCATTCCATGTTCCCTTTACCCTCAGCAAGCACTTCAGCTGGCCATGGTTCTTTGCCTGGTGGGGTGACCCAAACCTTCATTCCTGAAGTTTCTGAGCCATTGATAGTCCTGCCTGGATTGCGTTGTTGCAGTTTTCCATTGATTTTAATCATAGGGCATGGTAGTACTAAAAGATGCCCTAGAGGGTCGCCTATATTCCAAGAAAACTCTTCTTTACCTCCATTATGTAGTTGCAGGCTTACTTCCTCCTGATAGTCAGGGTCAATTACCCCAGACAATAATGTAATCCCCCTTCTTGGCTTGTTGATCCAGTGGCATAAATAACCCAAAGTGACCAGGTGGCAGTCTTAACTTCCAGTTCAATGGAATCATTATTGTTTCTCCTGGAGGAAGCACTCCCCGTTTTGGAACTAAAACCTGTAGACCAGCAGAACTCAGAGTCACAGGGACAGGAAGCAAAAGTTTTCCTAGTGGATCACTAGGCATAATAGTGAGTGGTACCACTCCCATTTCCACACCTTGGTTCCTGGCTATGGGAGAAACAGCACCATACAGCGGATACTGATTCAGAGCATACACAGCTTCCTGGAGAACATTACCCCAGCCTTTCAAGGTATTGCCACCTAGTTGGCACTGTAATTGAGTTTTCAAAAGGCCATTCCACCGTTCTATCAATCCAGCTGCTTCTGGATGATGGGGAACATGGTAAGACCAGAGAATTCCATGAGCATGTGTCCATTCCCGGACTTCATTTGCTGTGAAGTGTGTTTCTTGATCAGAAGCAATGCTATGTGAAATGCCATGATGATGGATAAGGCATTCCATAAGCCCATGGATGGCAGTTTTGGCAGAAGCATTGCATGCAGGGAAAGCAAACCCATATCCAGTGTATGTGTCTATTCCAGTTAGAACAAATTGCTGTCCTTTTCATGAAGGGAGTGGTCCAATGCAATCAACTTGCCACCATGTAGCTGGCTGGCCACCTTGGGGAATGGTGCCATATTGGGGGCTGAGTGTGGGTCTCTGCTGCTGGCAGATTGGGTACTCAGCAGTTGCTGTAGCCAGGTCAGCCTTGGCAAGTGGAAGTCCATGTTGCTGAGCCCATGCATAACCTCCATCCCTACCACCATGACCACTTTGTTCATGGGCCCATTGGGCAATGATAGGAGTTGCTGGGGAAAGAGGCTGACTGGTATCCACAGAACGGGTCATCTTATCCACTTGATTATTAAAATCTTCCTCTACTGAAGTCACCCTCTGGTGTGCATTCACATGGGACACAAATATCTTCATGTTTTTAGCCCATTCAGAAAGGTCTATCCACATACTTCTTCCCCAGACCTCTTTGTCACCAATTTTCCAATTATGGTCTTTCCGAGTCCCTGACCATCCAGCCAAACCATTAGCAACAGCCCATGAGTCAGGATACAAACGCACCTTTGGCCAGTTTTCCTTCCAAGCAAAATGAACAACCAGGTGCACTGATAAAAGTTCTGCCCACTGGGAGTATTTCCCCTCACCACTGTCCTTCGAGGACACCCCAGAAAGCGGCTGTATGCTGCAGCTGTCCACTTTCGGGTGGAACCTGCATATTGTGATGAACCATCTCTAAACCAGACCTGAGTTTTCTCTTCCTCAGTCAATTCACTGTAAGTAACTCCCCAAGAGGCCATAGCTCTGGTCTGGGAAAAAGAAGGTAATGTGGCAAGAGTGGAGACCATGGGCATTTGGGTCACTTCTTCAGGTAACTTACTTGTGCCTTCAGGACTTGCTCTGGCTCTATCTCATATATACCATTTCCATTTTACAATAGAGTGCTGCTGCACACACCCAACTTTATGGCTTGGTGGGTCAGACAACACCCAGATCATGATAGCAACTCAGGTCTCATGGTAACTTGGTGGCCCATGGTTAAGCATTCAGTCTCTACTAAGGCCCAGTAGCAGGCCAAAAGCTGTTTCTCAAAAGGAGAGTAGTTATCTGCAGCAGATGGTAAGGCTTTGCTCCAAAATCCCAAGGGTCTGCATTGTGATTCTCCTTTAGGGGCCTGCCAAAGGCTCCAGACTGCATCTCTATTTGCCACTGACACTTCCAGCACCATTGGATCTGCTGGATCATACGGCCCAAGTGGCAGCGCAGCTTGTACAGCAGCCTGGACCTGTCGCAGAGCCTCCTCTTGTTCAGGTCCCCACTCAAAATTAGAAGCTTTTCTGGTCACTAGATAAATGGGCCAGAATAGCACACCCAAATGAGGAATATGTTGTTGCCAAAATCCAAAGAGACCAACTAGGCATTGTGCCTCTTTTTTGGTCATAGGAAGGGCGTGATGCAGCAACTTCTTCACCTTAGAAGGGATATCTTGACATGCCCCACACCACTGGACACCTAGAAATTTCACTGAGGTGGAAGGCCCCTGTTTTTTTTGTTGGATTTATCTCCTATCCTCTGACATGCAAATGCCTTACCAGTAAATCTAGAGTAGTTGCTACTTCTTGCTCACTAGGTCCAATCAACATGATATCATCAATATGATGGACTCGTGTGATGTCTCATGGGAGGGAGAAATGATCAAGGCCCCTGTGGACAAGATTGTGACGTAGGGCTGGAGAGTTGATATACCCCTGAGGTAAGACAGTGAAAGTATATTGCTGACCTTGCCAGCTGAAAGCAAACTGTTTCCGGTGGTCCTTACTAATAGCTATTGAGAAAAAAGCATTTGCCAGATCAATGGATGCATACCACATACCAGGGGATGTATTGATTTGCTCAAGCAATGATACCACATCTGGAACAGCATCTGCAATTGGAGTTACCACCTGGTTGAGTTTACAATAATCCACTGTCATCCTCCAAGACCCATCTGTTTTTTGCACAGGCCAAATAGGAGAGTTGAATGGGGATGTGGTGGGAATTACCATCCCTGCATCCTTCAAGTCCTTAAGAGTGGCAGTAATCTCTGCAATTCCTCCAGGAATCTGGTATTGCTTCTGATTTACTATTTTACTTAGTAAGGGCAGTTCTAGGGGCTTCCACTTGGCCTTTCCTACCATAATAGCCCTCACTGCATGAGTTAGAGAGCCAATGTGGTGATTCAGCCAGTTGCTCAGTATGTCTATACCAATTATACATTCTGTAACTGGGGAAATAACTACAGAATGGGTCCGGGGGCCCACTGGACCCACTGTGAGATGGACCTGAGCTACAACTCCATTGATCACCTGGCCTCCATAAGCCTCCACTCTGACTGCTGGTCCAGAGGGACGTGTTGGGTCCCCTGGAATTGATGTCACTTCTGAACCAGTGTCTAATAATCCCTGAAATATCTGATCATTTCCTTTTCCCCAATGCACAGTTACCCTGGTAAAAGGCCATCGGTCTCCTTGGGGAAGGCTTGGAGGAAGATTAACAGTATAAATTTGTGGCAGTGTAACAGGATTCTCCCCCAAAGGGACCTGGCCTCCCCTTCATTCAAGGGGCTCTGGGTCTGTAAACTGTTTCAAGTCTGGAAATGGATTAAGGGGCTGTGACTCTGTGTTTTTGTAATTCAGGTTAGACTTCTGTTCACTTGACCTAGAACTCTTTTGTTTATACAGCTCAAACAAGAATTTAGTGGACTGCTCTTCTATTGTATTTCTAGGTACCCCATCATTTACTAGCCAATGCCACAAATCTCTACATGTCACATAGTTTTGACACCTGCTTTGAGTTTGCTGTTTATTATGATAGCCACTTCTACCCTGTCTTTGGTGATTAAGTGCTGCCACCTGGCTTCTACCAACTCGGGATCCCATCATCCCCATTGTGTTTAAGGATCCCAGCTCAGTGACAGCAGTTCCTACAGTAATATCTGACCTACAGAGAAGTGCAAACACAGAGCTCTTTAGGAATGATGGTGCTGGTCTCACAAATTTATTTCTCACTGTTCTGGTAAAAGGTGCATCCTCTGGACATTCCTGGGGTGTAAGAGCAGGCTTTGCATGATAAATCCACTCTAACATTCCAATCTCTCTAAGCCTCTGGATTCCCTCATCCACATTATACCAGGGCAGTTCTGGCATTTTGACCTCAGGTAATGTTGGCCAGCTTTTGATCCATGGTTCAACCAACCATCCAAACAAACTGTTAACACCTTTTTAAATGCTCGAGCTATAACACTGAATGCAGAATCTCTGCTTAGTGGGCCCATATCAATAAATTCAGCCTGATCCAGCCTTATATTCCTTCCACTATTATCCCACACCCTTAAAATCCATTGCCACACATATTCCCCTGATTTCTGTCTATATAAATTGGAAAACTCACACAGTTCTTTTGGAGTATAACGTACCTCCTCATGTGTGATACTTTGTACCTCACCTTTATGGGCATGTTGGGACTTTAGTCTAGTTATAGGTCTGGAAGAAATGAGGGGTGGTGGGGGTGGTTCATGAAAAGAGTTAGAAATATCTTCCAAGCCGTTTGCTTCAGGACCTTTGTTTTCAGTTTCATCTGATGAAACAGGATTAATCACTCTAGGGCTAATCCCTTCAGGAGGAGGTTGGGTGGCCAACTCCTCAAGGCAGGCTGGAGGTGGGGTGGGTATGTCCTCAGGGCAAACTATTACAGGGTTATCTAGAGAAGACTCAGCATGATCTAGGGTTTCAACCTCACCTCTGACATCATTATCAATCCATATGTCACCATCCCATTTTTCCAGGTCCCACTCATTTCCAATTAATGCCCTCACTTTAATAGCAGATACTATGCAAAATTGAGATTTCAGTTTACGTTGCAAAGTTGCTACTCTAACAATAAGATTCTGAGTCTGATTTTCAGAGATCTCAAGTCTACGGCTACAGGAAATAAGATTTTCCTTCAGGATACTCATAGAAATGTCTGCATCTTTCAGACGGCACTTAAGCTTCTCGTTTGAAGCCTTAAGCCCATCCCTCTCACCCCTTAATGTAGCCAGTGTATCTAACAACAACCAACCAACATCTCTATACCTCTTATTTCTACAAAACTCCATGAAGGTGTCATAAACATTATCCCCCAGTGCCTGGCTTCGTACAAGTGAAGCTTTAGGAGAATTGAATGATAATATTTTGACTATCTCTTTTGCCAGCTCACTCCATGGATTGGGAGTGTCATTCTGATTATGGGAATAAGAGTCCTCAGTGTCTCTGAGTCCAGTCAGAGTAGAAAACCATTCATAAAAACCCATGTTTAAGATTCTGTTTCTTAAGAACCACTCCTGGTACCAAGATGTATTAGTTAGGGTTCTCTAGAGAAACAGAATCAACAGGGAACACTTGCAAATATGAAATTTATAAAAGTGTCTCACATGACCATGGGAACACAAAGTCCAAAATCTGCAGAGTAGGCTGTGAAGCCGACGATTCTGATGGACGGTCTGGACGAACTCCACAGGAGAGGCTCACCAGCCGAAACCGGAAGAGCCTGCCTCTTCTGAATCCTCCTTATAAGGCTTTCATTGATTAGATTAAATATCACTGATTGCAGAAGACATGCCCCTTTGGCTGATTACAAATGGAATCAGCTGTAGATGCAGCTGACATGATCATGATTTAATTCTATGAAATGTCCTCATCGCAATAGACAAGCCAGCACTTGCCCAACCACCACTTGGCCAAGTTGACACATGAACCTGACCATGACAACCTCCAAGTCCTCCCCTCCCTCACCTCTCCTCCCATCTCTCTGGCAAGGAATAGACACTGTTAATACTTTAAAATTTTTCTACATTTTCTATTCAAGGGCAATCTGTTATTTTATTTTTTTTCCTTTAAGTTTGGGAGCTCATTTTTGTCACTGTATAACATCCTCTAAAGCTATAGAAGCTTTTTCTGTTTTACTACCAAGAAGGTTATAAGTGGTGAGAAAATTGTCCATTTTTCAATTTTTTCTTGAAAGTTTAAATTTTGTCTGTGTGGACAAAGCTGAGATATCCACAAACATGATATGGCTGGACTCTCCCCCCTCATAATTCATCACAAACCCTCTGTTACTTTTCACCTGTTCTTTCATTCACTTACTTTCTGCTGAGTGTTAACTGAGCACCTACTATCAGCTAGGCCCTGTGCTGGAACCCGGCAATGGAGGAATGAGTGACACAGGCCCTTATTGAGTCCAGTACCTTGCAGAGGCCCAGCGGTATTATTAGGGCCATACAATGACACAAACTGTGGTGCCTTCCAGAAAAGGTATCTGTCTTGGTGACATTTTCCACTGCTATGAGGTGGGCCTGGGCTTCTGTGGGCCCCTGTGGTGTGCTATTACTGACGGGTATCAGGAGAAGTGGGGTTGAATAAGCTGGGCAGCTCAGAGGGCTTGGGGCTTGCTGGAAAAAAGCATTTGATTCTGAAGGCAGAAGACGAGGGTTTGTGAATCTGCCTTTGGCTGCATTAGCCTTTATCTGATAAACATAAGAAAGATGAATTTTACTTCAGTGACCTCCATGGAAGGGGGAGAAACAGAGACTACAGGTGATGTGGGACCTGGTCTGGGCTTGGGCCACCTTACCTGGACACCACTGCTGCATCCAGCCAGCCCTGGGGAGTGAGGGTCAATTTCAGGCCAGTACCAAGGAGACTAGAGGGAAAACTTAAAAAAAAAAGGCATTTCAAAGCATGAGGGTATCCCTGAAGCAGGGGAGACCAAGACAGAAACCTTGCTTGCTTGGGCCTCTTGGAATGCTGGGGGGTCAAGTACCATTTGGTATAATAGAGGAGAAGACACTGAATAGTCAAAGCAAAAGGACCTCTAGATATGTACTATGCTGGTTTGAAAGAGTATGTACCCTAGAAAAGCCATGTCTCAATCTTGTTCATCTTGTGGAGGCAGCCATTTCTTTTAATCCCTATTCAGTACTGTAGGTTGGAAACTTGATTAGTTTATCAAGTTTATCTCTTGTATCCACAGAGATGCGACTCACCCAATTGTGGGTATTAACCTTAAATTAAAGGGAGATATGACTCCACCTGTTCCAGGTGGGTCTTGATTAGTTTACTGGAATCTTTTAAAAGAGGAAACATTTTGGAAAAAGCTTCAGAGCCACAAAACCATGAGAGCCCACGCAGCCAAATACCTTTGGAGATGAAGAAGGAAAATGACCCTGGGGAGCTTCATGAAACAAGAAGCCTGGAGAGAAAGCTAGCAGATGTTGCCATGTTTGCCATGTGCCTTTCCAATTGAGAGAGAAACCTTGAACGTCATCTGCCTTCTTGAACCAAGGTTTCTTTCCCTGGATGCCTTAGATTGGACATTTCTATAGCTTTGCTTTAATGTGGATAAATTCATGGCTTTAGAACTATAAACTTGCAACTTAATAAAGTCCCCTCTTAAAAAGCCATTCTGTTTCTGGTATATGGCAATTCTGGCAGCTTGCGTTTTGAAACTATAACATTTACCCTTGACGGTCCCTCAGAGAAATGGCTGGTTCCCTATACAATTATCCTAGAGAGAAATCCACCTCTCAATAAAGCCCCATGCACATATGCCAAGCCGCCCAGTCATTTTTTTCTCTCTTGAACGTGAACAGAGAGCCAAGAGAACACCAGATATTGCAGGAAAGCCTCCAGTGGGAATGGCAGCACCAATTCAAACAAACTGAAAAGAACAAAATCAGAGGAGAGAGACCTAGATTACAAATATGGGGGAGAAAAAGCTCCAAAATCTCAGAGAAATGGACTGTTGCATTCATGAAACAAGTATAGGATGAAATGAAGAGAAAGGAGCAAAAACCAAAGAAATAAGAGAGAGGACTTGGGAATTACAGATGTGACAGCTGAAATTAAAAATTCTGAAAAGTTTGGAAGATTAAGTCAGTGAAATCAACAAGGAAGTAGAACAACAACAAAAAGGCAAGGGATGGAATGTAAGAGGGGAATGATAAAGGACTTAGAGAATCAACTCAGGAAGTCCAACATTTGACTAACAGGAGTTGTAGAAAGAAAAAAGAAAAACAACAGGGGAATAAATTATCAAAGAAACCCTAAGTAAAGGTGTAAGAACAGAGAGACATGTGCCTCCAGAATGGCAGCACCTTGAATCCCTAGCACAATGGATGAAAGAAAATCCATCCCAAGACACATCATATAGAAAAAATCAGACCATCAGTGATAGAGGACAGCCTAAAGGCTTCCAGAGAGAAAAATTAATGCCTCAAACAGAAGACTGAGAATCAGAGTGGCATTACTGGATTCTAGAAGATAAAAAAGGAAAGTCTTCTAAATTCTGCAGAGTGATTTTCAATCAAATTCGATGCTCAGCTAAAACTAGCAGTTACATGCGAGGACAGTATATTGATATTTCTAGAGATGAAAAGACTCTGAACATTTCATTCCATGCAGCCCTATCTAAGAAGTACCAAAAGGTGTGTTGCTGCAAAATGAGCAAGAGACAAGAAAGAAGACATGGATGCAAAGAAGCTGAAACTCCCAGAGAAGCATAGGGGAAGCCTGAGGGATGAGAGATGGGATAATGGATGGATAGGAAACCTGGAGAGCAAGTTCAGATTGAGAAGGAAAGATGACTTCCAGGGGAAAGGGAGTCCCACTTGGAAAAAGATAATTTCTGTATTATCTGTTATAATAGAAAGAATTTGGTTAAAACAGAAAGATTTACTACAGATCTGAGAGAGGTTTGGGAGAATTCAATATTCAGCTTCAAGTTAAAACAATTGTTAACCCAGGAAAAAGTAAAAAAAAAAAACATTTGGAAAGAAATGGTCATGCCATAGTTACTGATTTAAGATGCCATCAATTGTAGAATGCATCATTATTTTACTTATTAAGAAGAAAGAAAAAATGATTGCCAATTAAAAAGGCAAGTTGTAAATTGTAAGACACACCTATATTTCAGAGATGTTGACAAGTTAAAAAATGCACTTCTTAAAATTGATGAAAATAGCAGCCTGTTTGGCTTTGTAACAAATTATATTTACACTGATTATTGATTTAACCACAAATGGTGTGGAGAAGAGAAGTTACGGGTGTGTACATGAGGGGGAAATATGAATTCTAACTACTCATTTACCCAAAAATAAAGACAGTGATGATGTCTGGAAATGATAAATTAAGAATTGGCAGCATTTTTCAGACGTATGGGTGTAACCACCCAAAGGGACAGCTAAAATAACTGAAAATGCTGGCCTCTGACTACCGGCCTGGGATGGGTGAGCTGGATGAAGTGGTTCAGAGAACTGTCATTTTTCATTATAAGCCTTTGTTACTACTTGATCTTTTAACAAGCATACACATTTTACTTTGATGTAAAAAAAGGTAGAGGAAAACAGACACAAACACGTATTATTTTGTTGGAGCTTAAAATGGGAGCCATTTGAGGTATCCACGCCTGCTCTATCTTTGAAATATCTTATTCTGACATAAGATTAAGATAAGATCACATCCTGGTTATTTGGTGTTCTAGTTTGCTAGCTGCCAGAATGCAATATACCAGAAACAGAATGGCTTTTAAAAAGGGGAATTTAATAAGTTGCTAGTTTACAGTTCTAAGGCTGAGAAAATGTCCCAATTGCAACAAGTCTATAGAAATGTCCAATCAAAGGCATTCAGGGAAAGATAGCTTGGTTCAAGAAGGCTATGAAGTTTGGATTTTCTCTCTCAAGTGAGAAGGCACTTGGAGAACACAGTCAGGGCTTCTCTCTCAACTGAAAGGGCACATGGCTAACACAGTGTCATCTGCTAGCTTTCTCTCCTGGCTTCCAGTTTCAATGAAGCTCCCCGGGAGGCATTTTCCTTCTTCATTTCTAAAGGTTTCTGGCTTGTGGACTCTGCTTCTAGTGGCTGCATTGTTCTGCTCTGCTTTCTCTGAATCGCTTTCATTCCCCAAATGTTTCCTCTTTTATAGGACTCCAGAAACGTATCAAGCCCCACCCAAATGGGTGGAGACATGACGTTACCTAATCCAGTTTTACAACCTCTCTTGATTAAATCACACCCCCAGGGAGATGATCTGATTACAGTTTCAAACATACAGTATGGAATAGGGATTATTCTGCCTTTACAAAATGGGATTTTGATTAAAACACGGCTTTCCAAGGGTACATATATCCTTTCAAACCGGCACAGTTGGCACCCAGGACGAAGAGGCACCCCCAACCTTCCTTCCCCCCCAGCCCACCTCCCCCACCCCCACGGAAACACAATGGATATCTTTGCAGGCAGCTTTAGGATTTACAAATGGTCCCGCATATTTCGATCCACTAGATCCTTACCACAGCCTTGCCAGTTAGGTGCAAGGCTGGCCATTGACGTGGGTGTGGACACTGAGACGGGGGTGGAATGGGGGGGGGAATTGGGGGGAGTAGCAGAGGTCTGTCCTGACCTGATGCACAATCGCAGAGGTGATACCACCCCCTCCCCCACCCCCAACAAGTGTCAAGGTCAGCTGACAGCACTCTGTCCTTGCGGCGTTTTAGAGGAAAGAGGAAGAGGAGAGGAGGCGAGGAGAAGAGCAGATTCGCCTCCAGGAGGAGCGGAGGGCCAAGGAACTCTACTGGACCCTGAAGCAGGCTCAGCTGCAGAGCCACGCCAGTGAGAAAGAGGAGCGCGAGTGGAAAGAACAGTGTGAGTAGAGCTGGCTTTTCAGGGGCGGGGGGACCGGTCCTGACTCTGCCCCTCACCCTGTTCCCACTTGATCATGAGCTCAGCCGTCATTTCAGGTGTTCGTTTATTCACCCCATAAACTTTACCCTGGACCAACCATGTGGCACGGTCCTGCTAAGCACCCAGAAGGTAAGGGCTCCACCCCTCAAGGAGCTTATATGCTCGGTGGGGAGATTTCTTATGTTAAAAAATAAAATCCTACTTTTATTGTGTTGTCGATAATTTCCTGGCTCTGTGCTAAGCCCTGGAGAGCCAGAGATGAGGGATCATGGAGGAAGTCATCTACTAGGGCTGGAGATAGACACAGGGCTCGGAGGAAGAAGGTACCATGCAGCGTTGGGGCACAAAGTGATTGCTCCAGTGGCTTCCCAGAGGAGGTGTTGTGAACCTGAGGCAGAGAGGCTGGGGAGGGCACTGCAGGCTGGCCCACCATGTGCAAGAGCGTGGTAAGAAAGGAATGCGGGATGCTTAGGGATGTTGGGGGTGTATGGGGTGGCTAGAGCTTGGAGGATGTCAGGGAAGATGAGAAATTTGTGTGAAAGGGAAGGTGGAACCAGCTTTGAAGGGTGGACAGTGGGAAATTTTAAAAAGTGAGTGACATGGAGAATGGGAGTTAATGCATAATGGGGTCTGCTGGAGGTGGTGGTGATTAAAGCCATTAAAGATGGTTTTGATGATAGCACGTTATGAATGTGATTAACCCCATGGGATTGGATGACTGACAGTTGTTGAGATGGGAAATTTTGCGGTATGTGTGTGTGTGTGTATATATATACTATATAGTACTACAATTAAAGATAGAGACCAAAGTACTAAAGAAGATGAGGGAAATAATATGTTATATGTGAACATGGACTGGATCTAAAACGGAAGTGAAAATGTCTAATATGACATTATTGTGACAACTGAGAAGTGGAATATAGATTGTAAGGTATACATAAATGCTAAATTTTGTGAACTTGAAAATTGTATTTAATGTGGTGACATAAATGAGTATCTTTGCTCCTAGGAAATACATGTTGAAATATTAAATTGTTAAGCAGCATGATGTATGTAACTACTCTCAAATGTTTAAAAATAGCTAGATTGATAGATAAATAGATAAGAAGATAGGTAGGAAGGTAATTAGGTAGGTAGGTAGAAAGAGAATGCTGTGATAAAATTGGTAAATCTGGGTGAATGGGTGGAGGGTATTTAGGAATTCTCTGTATATTTTGTATTATGTTTGATGCTTCATTGTAAGTTTGATATTACTTCAAAATTAAAACTCGGGGTATGATTATGTAAGGATCTATTATAAAAATTAGGTGTAATGCAATAATTTTGTTTCTCTCCTTTAAAAAAAAAAGTGAATAACATGATTAGAGCTGGGTTTGGGGGTGAGAGAGAGATGAGATTTGCAGTGGTACAGTTTAGTGATGATTGGATCTAGAGCCGCTACAGGGGCTGGAGGGCAAAGATGTAAGGTGACGTCTGCTGACCGTCCCTCTGTTCTTAGCCATGTGCCAGATTCACTGAACAGATTTTTTAATTGAGATATAATTCACATATCATAAAATTCACTCTTTTAAAGTATATAATTTGTGGATTTTAGTATATTCACAAAGTTGTGCAACCATCACCATTATGCAATTCCAGAAGATTTTCATCCCCCCCAAAAGAAACCCTATTCCCATCAGCAGTTAATGCCCCCACTTCCTGGCAACTGCTAATCTATTTTCTATCTCTGTAGATTTGCCTATTCTGACATTTCATATAAATGAAAACTGCAATATGTGGTCTTTTACGATTGACCCCGTCTTGTATCAGTACTTCATTCTTTTTTATAGCTGAATAATATTCCATTGTATGGATAAACTACATTTTGTTTGTCCATTCATCAGTTTATTGACATTTGAGTTGTTTCTACTTTTTGGCTATTATGGATAATGTTGTTATTGACATTTTCGTGAAAGTTTTTGTGTGAACTTATATTCTCAGTTCCTTTAGGTATGAATTTGGGATTAGGATTGCTGGGTCATGTGCATCTCTATATTTAACATTCTGAGGAACTGCTTAACTGTTTTCCAAAAAGACTGCACTATTTTACTTTCCCTCTATCAAGGTATGAGGGTTCCAATTTTTCCACATCCTTGTCAACACTTGTTATTATCCAACTTTTTAATTATAGTCATCCTAGTGGATGTGAAGTGGTATCACCTTGTGGTTTTGATTTCTATTTCTTTAATGACTAATGGATGTTAAGCATGTTTCCATATGCTTATTGGTCATTAATATTTCTTCTTTATATGTAGTGTGTGTGTGTTCTAGAACTTTATCAGATATTTGAAAATATTTTTCCTCCTTCTCTGGGTTTCCTCCTTCTCTTGATAGTGCCCTTTGAATACAGAAGTTTTCAACTTTGCTGAAGTTGAATGCATCCATTTTAAGTTTGATTCTTGTGCTTTGAGTGCTATAGTTAAGAAACCGTTGCTTAATCCAAGGTCAGAAAGATTTATCTGTATGTGTTCTTCTAAGAGTTTTAGTTTTAGCTCTTATTTAGGGTGTCGTTTCATTTTGAGTTCATTTTTGTATATGGTGTGAAGCAGGGTTCCAACTTAATTCCTTTTTCATGTGGCTATCCAGTTATCCAAGCACTATCTGTTGAAAGGACTAGTCTTTCCCCGTTGGATGGTTGTGAGACTCTTGTTGAAAATCCGTAGACCATAGATGTGTGGCTTCATTTCTGGATTATCAGTTATATTCTACTGAGATATATATTTATATTTATACCAATGGCATACAGTCTTGATTACTATAGCTTTGTAATAAGTTTTGAAATTGTGAAGTGTGAGTCCTCTAACATTGTGGTTCTTTTTCAAGATATTTTTGACTATTCTGGACCCATTTCACTTCCATATGGTTCTTAGGTTCAGCTTGTCCATGTCTTAAAAAATAAAGTCCATTGGATAGGGACTGTGTTGACTCTATAGATCAATTTGGGAAATATTTCAATCTTAATAGTACTGTCTTCTAATCCATGAACTTGGGGTATCTTTTATAATATCCGTGTATACAAGATCATTTTGCATGCAAATATGGATAGTTTCATTTCTCCTTTCCAATATGTATGTCATGTATTTCTTTTCTCTTGCCAAATCCCTGACTAAAACATCCTGTAAAATGTTGAGATGTTGAATAAAAGTTGCAAGAGAGGACATCCTTGCCTTGTTCCTGATCTTAGGAGAAAGTGTTCAGTCTTTCACCTTTTAAGTATTATGTTGCCTGTAGCTTTTTTTAAAAAAAATTTTTGTAGAAGCCTTTTATCAGATTGAAGAAGTTCCCTTCTTTTTAAAATTGTTGAGTTTTTTTCCTTTTCAGTCATGAAATGGTGTTGGATTTGTCAAATGCTTTTGCTGAATCTGTTGAGATGACCATGTGGTTTTTGTTCTTTATTCTATCAACATGAATAAATGTATTATCTTGTAATATCTTGGTATTACAAGTATCTTGGTGTATTATCTTGGTAGATTTTTATACATTAAAACAATCCTGCATACCTAGGCTAAATTCCACTTGGTATATCCTTTTTATATGTTTTTGGATTCAGTTTGCTAGTTTTTTTTTTTAATTTTTAATTTTATTTATTTTTTTATTACATGGGCAGGCACCGGGAATCGAACCCGGGTCCTCTGGCATTGCAGGCAAGCATTCCCACCTGCTGAGCCACCGTGGCCCACCCAATTTGCTAGTATTTTGAGAATTTTTGTGTCTCTACTCATAAGGGATATTTGTCTGTAGTTTCTTTTCTTGTGATGTTTGGCATGTCATGTGATATTTGGGAAGTGTCAGGGTAATACTGGATCCAAAGAACAAATTGGGAAATATTTCCTTCTCCTTTGTTTTTTGGAAGAGTCTGTGAAGGTCTGGGACATTTTTTTAAACGTTTGAAAGAATTCACCACTGAAGTCATTTAGTGGTCCAGAGCTTGGCTTTGAGGATTGTTTTTTTTTATTACTAATTTGATATCTTCACTTGTTACAGATTTATTCAGTATTCTCTTTCTTCTAAGACAGTTTTTGGTAGTTTCTGTTTTTTTTTTTCTTTCAGGTTTTTCCATTTCAATGAAATTATCTAATTTGTTGCCATACAGTAGTTCATGACATTCTGCTATAATCCCTTTAATTTCTGTAATATCAATAATAGCCCCTCTGTCATTGCTAATTTTAGTAACTTGAATTTTCTCTCTTTTTTTTTTCTTGCTCAGACTAGCTAAAAGTTAGTCAGTTTTGTTAATCTTTTCAAAGAACCAGCTTTTGGTTTTGTTGATTTTTTTTCTATTGTTTTTCTATTCTCCATGTTATTGATTCCCACGCTAATCTTGTTATTTCCTTTCTCCTGCTTATTCTGGGTTCAGTTTGCTCTTCTCCTTCCAATGTCTTAATTTGAAATGCTAGGTTATGGATTTGAGATCCATTTCAGGATAGGAATTTTTTTTTTTTTTGGTATGCTTTATGGCAGGGGTCATATGTCATTTTTTTCCATGTGAGTATTCCATTATTGCAGCACCATTTGTTGAATTTTGTTTGTTTGTTAGTTAGTTTGCTTGTCTATTTGTTTTTGGGAAGTGCATAGGCCAGGAATCAAACCTGGGTCTCCCACATGGCAGGTGAGTTCTACCACTGAACCACCCTTGCACCTCAAGATAAGAATGTATAGTTATAAATTTCCCTTTAATTTCTGCTCTCTCTGTATCCAAAAAGCCTTGGTATGTTGTGTCTTTATTTTCATTCCTCTCAAAATATTTTCTAATTTCCTCTATAATTTCTTCATTGGTTATTTAGGAGCATGTTTTAAAAATATCCACATATTTGTGAATTTCCTAAATTTCATTCTCTTACTGATTTCTAGATAATTGCATTGTGGTTGGAGAATATACCTTGCATGAATTCAATTCTTCTGAATTTATTTAGGCTTCTTTTATGGCCTGCTGTATTGTATTTCATGGAGAATGTTTCCTGAGTAAATACTCCTTGGATTTCTGCAAGCTTTTGGTTAATTTACAGCATTATGAGGAAGTTTATTCTGTAATTTTTGCCAGTCTTCTCATTGCTTTTATGGAGTAAAGGACTTGTGGAAGTCTTTAATCCACCATTTTTACTGACATTCTCTTAAAGAGATGTTTATTTAATTTGTGCCAGTCATAAACACTCAGAACTTCTGGGGGGCAAGTTTGGAGACATTATTTTGGACACCTGGCAAAGGGGGAGAGTTGGAAAATCTTTATTTTATTATTTTTTTTTTGCATGGGCAAGCACTGGGAATCAAACCCAGGTCTGTGGCATAGCAGGTGAGAACTCTACCTGCTGAGCCACTGTGGCCTGCCTGAAAATCCTTATTTTTAACGTTGGATTTTTTTTTTTTTTTATTCCGAGTGACCTAGTACATAAGGAAGTGGTTGAGAAAACAGAAATAGGATGAAAAGAAAAATTGGTCAAATTTTTATATTCGATATTTATTGATTTGCCTTTTTTTTCTCATCATGAGGCAGTTGCAATTTTTAAGATGCCAGTGCTCTTCCACTTAGCCTTGATGTCTTTAATCTGATGTTTCTAGGGCCTCTTGGGCCATGGCAGTCAGGCTGTGTGTCCGGGTCCAGGACAGGCAGAAGGAGAACTGGGACCCGCATGCTCCAAGCCTCACCTTGCAAGCGGAACTTTTGTCCCCTTTCCCAGGAACTTACTGTTTTATTCATAAAAGAGCTTGAAAACCAGTGTGTCTTGGCTCTCTGAGGCTGTTGTAGCGGTTGCCTTCACACTTTTTAAGCTGACACCTACTGGGTAAAACAGGGGTGAGCAGATGTCTCTAGTGGAGAGGGTGTGGGGGCCCACAGGACTGTCCCCCTAGCCCCTCCCCACTGCTGCAGCTTCAAGGGGCCTTCAGGGAAACCCTTTGAGTTCTCTAACCCTATTGTCCTGAATTTTTTTTTTAATTAAACATTTTTTTTAAACATAACAACATAGAAATATGAACATTCTTACCATATGATCCTTCCATTCTTAGTATATAACCAATAACTCATACTATCATCACATAGTTGTATATTCATCATCATGGTCATTTCTTAGAACATTTGCATCAATTCAGAAAAAGAAATAAAAAGAAAACAGAAAAAAAATCCATACATACCATAATCCTTACCCCTTTCTCTCATTAATTGCTAGTATTTCCATCTACCCAACGTATTTTAGCCTTTGTTTCCCCTATTTTTTTCTATACCCCTTACCACTCCCTTTCATTGATCACTAGCATTTCAATCTACTACATTTATTTTAACATTTGTTCCCCCTTTTATTTATTTATTTTTAATTCATATGTTTTACTCATCTGTCCATACTGTAGATAAAAGGAGCATCAGACACAAGGTTTTCACAATCACAAAGTCGCATTGCGAAAACTATATCATTACATAATCATCTTCAAGAAACATGGCTACTGGAACACAGCTCTACATTTCCAGGCAGTTCCCTCCAGCCTCTCCATTACATCTTGAATAACAAGGTGATATCTACTTAATGTGTAAGAATAACCTCTAACATAACCTCTCGACTCTGTTTGGAATCTCTCAGCCATTGACACTTGATCTCATTTCATTCTTCCCTCTTTTGGTCCAGAAGTTTTTCTCAATCCCTTGATGCTGAGTCTCAGCTCATTCTAGGGTTTCTCTCAATCCCTTGAAGCTGAGTCTTAGCTCATGCTAGGATTTCTGTCCCATGTTGCAAGGAAGGTTTACACCCCAGGGAGTCATGTCCCACGTTGAGGGGGGAGGGCAGTGAGTTTGTGTGTCGTGTTGGCTGAGAGAGAGAGAGGCCACATATGAGTTACAAAAGAGGTTCTCTGGGGGTGACTCTTAGGCCTGATTTTAAGTAGGCTTAGCCTATCCTTTGTGTGGATAAGTTTCATATGAACAAACTCCAAGATTGAAGGCTGGGCCTATTACTTTGCTTGTCCCCACTGCTTGTGAGAATATTATGCCCTGGATTTTTTGCAGCTGTCTTTAGCTTGAGATTGTCTTCTCTCAAGGAGAGGTCCTTTCTTACCTGAGTGACCTCTGCATTAGGCTCACTTGGTCCAGGAGAGCACAAGAGCTGACTCTTCCAGATAGGACTGAACTTCTGCCTGCCCTGTGTGAGGGAGGGCCCCGCACCCCGGGTGTCTCCTCTTGGAGCAGCAGAGTGGTGACTCCAGCCAGGGTCTCAGTGTCTGCAGGGAGTGGTCCTGTTCAGCAGTTTGTGGTCCAGCGCAATGATTGGTCGAGAAGAAAGGAATCCTCTGTATAGAACAAAAATAGAATCACATTATAGAATGTGCGTATCTGTACTTAAAATTACGTAGAAATTTTATTTTAAGTCTGTATTCCTTGTCACTTGGATATTGGTGTGTCCTTGGGACTCAGGAGGGAAATGAGGACAGAGGCCCCACCTGAGCAAGGTCCCCTTTCACTTGGCCATGGTACTAGTTACTTCTTCCTACAGCCTGACAAATGTAGATATTGTGTTCAAACCTCAGTTTTCTTCAAGGGCATGCTCTGAAGTGATGCCTCAGGGTGGCTACAAGGAGAGAAGAGAATCCACTCCCCCCCCCCCAACCCAATCAATTGGTAACTGCTGGGAAGATGCTCTGTAACTGTTTCAGGCCCATTCACATATGGGTTAGGGTTATTTTGAGCATTTCAATATAACTAATTACTGCGTTCTCATTAAATTCAATGGAATGGCCCAAGCTCTGACAAACCGTTCACAAATTCTTCTTACGTCCAGCCACTCATATGCTTAGAACAGCCCTGGAGCAGAGTTCGAATTGGCATTTCTATTTTATTGATGAGGAAACTGAGGCTCATATTCTGTAGCCAGGTTGGGGAGCTTCCTCTTGGAACTTGGGGGAGATGTTTTTGATCTGCACCTAGGGAAGACTGAGGAGCAACAGTATACATTTATTAAGCACCTACTATGTGCCAACCTATGTGGTAGACCTATTTCTTCTCCTCAGAAACTCACAGCCTAGCATAAGAGACTCACATGTACAAATTCTTACAATATGGGGAGTAAGTGTTCTGATAGAGGCTTTTTTTTTTTCTTACGTGGGCAGGCACCAGGAATTGAACCCGGGTTTCCAGCATGGTAGGCAAGAACTCTGCCTGCTGAACCACCATGCCCTGCCCTCTGATAGAGTTTTATGTAAAATACTTAAAGAAAGAAAGAATCCCTTTGGAGAAGGAAGGGTATTTGGAAAGGCCTTATGAAAGAAATGGCATTTGGTTTGGGTCTTGATTTGGGAAAAATGGAGAGGCAAAGAAGGTGGGGAACAGCATTGAAGCAGAGGGAACAGCATTGAGAAAAGGCAAGGGCATCGTGTGCCTATGTTATGCACGTGCTTTGATGTGGCCACAGCCTGGTATTCTTGTGGGTGACGAGGAAAATTGAGGCTAGAAAGATAAAATGGGGTAAGAGCTAAATGAGAATTCAATCATTTAAATTCAGAACAGAAGTAGTGGCAGATAGAGAAAGGAGGCAGGGCAAAGGTTCATACTGAATAAATAGTGAACAATTACAAAGTGAAGTTCATGCAAGGTTACTACAGTGTAGAGGAAAGAGCACTGGACTGGGAGTCCTGTCCCAGCTTTACCTCTTGCCAGTGTGGCCTTAAGCAGGTTCTTGCCCAGTTGCTCAGCTTCTTCTTTTGTAACATGGGGCTAATTATGCTGAGCTGAGGAGTATTGTGATGGTGAAATGAGAGAGGAAGCGAAAGCGCTTTCTAAGCTATAAAGGGCTGTGCACTCCTAAGTGTACTTCTTTTTGTAGTTGCCTCATGAAATGGAAAGTTATGGGCTGGGCCAGTGTTGCCTTAGGGATGGGAGAATGGAAATTATCAAGCTCAGGTGCTGCCTGATTGCTAATTAATGTACTGTGTGGCAACAGAAAAAGAAAAAGAAAAAAAAAAAGGAAAAACCTCCAAAAATCAGAGAGAAGATGTGATAATTCAGGGCCCATGATTTTAATTCCTCATTTTATGCCTTCTTGAAGAATGATGATCTAAACTCTGGAGCCTGTCATTCAAATCCAACAAAGCCATTCTGCACTCAATTAATTTAATATGAAAGATATAGTGGGCTATTAATCTGCCAGGGAGCAGCAGTTTTTGATAAACACCTAAATTAAATTTTCCAAGTTAGGCAAAAAAAAAAAAAAAAAAAAAATGGCGTTGTCCCCTTTATAGTATCATTTGAATACAGAGTTAACTATTCATTTCTGAGAAGCTCTGAGTATATCAGGCACAGAAATTCATTTAATAGTTTGTCGACTGTGATCTTGTAAGAGTAGAGTTGGGGCCCATCAAATTCACCAGGGTTTTAGACACGAGCTAGCATGATTTGGTAAATAATATGACTTTCAAAATTGGACATTTATTGTTGTTGTTGTTGCTATTTGATTAGAAGTGTAAATAGAAGCTCCTTAAACTGTGTAATTTCTGCTGTGGCCTCTAACCCCAATCTGTGATTGAGTCGTCTCAACCCTTCCTGGGTTGTTGTCAGAGCTGAGTGAGATACTGTAAGCTCAGGCCCAGTACTGAGTCAAGTTATGTTAGTTCCGTTCCCTTCCCTTTTAGAAAAGAGTCTACATTTAACATCAGTTTTTATAGGAAGAACCCACTGGGGCTTATGGGGATGGGATCTGGCCTGGATGTGGGGTGGGACAGAGCAGAATTTGGGGCTGGAAGGAAAGCTAAAGGATAACCCAAAGGGAGGGTTTTTTTTAATCCACTAATGGAATAGGGATATTGTGCAGTTTCTCCTTGGAAGTAACCAGTTTTAACTGTTCCCAGAACTCCAGGTACAAACGATGCCACCTATTTTTGGTTCCATAACTTAGAGCAGTGCCAGCCTGAGCCTCCATATGTCAAATTAGTGTCCTGTTGAGGGTTCTCCTTCTCTTTTGAATTGCTCAAGAGTCCCTGGGAGATTATCTTGTTCCTAAACGGAGTTGTTGCAACGGAACACACAAAGCGTGGGGAGTGTGCGCCTCTTAACGGATCTCATGCAGTGGCAAGTGGTTGCCACATGGGGTCACTGTTGGCAGTCATCAGGAATTCACAACTGTGCAAGGGCGGCTGGCTTCTGAGCTCAGAAATCTGGCGATTAAAGAGCCTTTTCAGACCTCAGATCAGGTTTGGCCGTGGGTGATCCTTGCTTGTTTTCTATGAGGTTCATCTCTCAGAATTCATTTTTTGAGTGCCGAACCCAGCTATTTTCCCAGCAGGCTGAGTCACAAGAGGCCTTTGCGTCTATACCCCTTGAAAGCTAAATCACCCATTTCTCTCACCCAAGGGTCAGGAAGCACCCCCCTTTCACAAAAGATTTCATTTTTTTAACATTTCTCTGAGGAGAGTCCCTAGCTGCCTCCACAAGGCTCCACGTAATCCCCTACCTCAACCCTACTTCCCCATCTCCCTTTTGGGAGAAATAACGAACTTTGTACCTTAATGGGTTGGACCTCTTTTTTTTTTTTTAAACCAATGTAAATTTCAGTTTTATTTTAATAGTATTCAGTAAGCATCAGTTTTCTGATAAATTCTGTTCAGAATAGTTGTTTGTACAGCAAACACGTACAAAGCCTCATCTATGATTTCCGGAATAAATACTATTGAGATATTGCCTCCAAAGGATTTAGAGATAAAACAAGGTATTTTTCACATATGACATGACGAATAAAACAAAGCAAGTATATGATAATATATTGCAACTATATATAAAATGCTTCGAATGATAATAGGAAATAAGGAAGAAGTTGATATGGGGTAAGATTCATCAAAGAGGATTAACTAGAGGAAGGAAATATTTAACTGGATTTTTTTTTCTTTTTTTGTGAAAAATAATATATATACAGGAAAGCAGCAAATTTCAAAGCACACTGCAACAATTAGTTGTAGAACAGATTTCAGAGTTTGGTACGGGTTACGGGTACACAATTTTAGGTTTTTACTTCTAGCTGCTCTAAGATACTGGAGACTGAAAGAAATATCAATATAATGATTCAGCACGCATACTCATTTGTTATGCCCTACCTTCTCTGTATAACCCCACCATCACCTTTGATCTTTCTACCATTCTTTAGGGTTGTTTGGGTTATGCCCATTCTAATTTTTTTCATGTTGGAAGGGGCTGTGGATAATAAAGGATAGGGGGATGAAACTAGCTGATGTTCTAGAGAGGCTGGGCCCTCTGCATTTCAGGACTTATCTGGAGATGGACCCTTTTTGAACATGACTAAGGTGGCATTCTAGCCCCCTTATCACATGAGAAACACAAAACAACAACAACCACAGATAATATTTAATAAGCCTCTACCATATGGCAAGGACTGTCTAAGTGCTTTCTATATACTATCTTCTTTAATCTCAAAGCAACCCTTTGAGGCCCCCTTTTACAGATGAGGAAATGAAGTACAGATAAGTTAATTAAAGTTGCCCACAGTCACATAGAGAAGAATATGGAGCAGAATCTAAACACATCTAAACACATGTGCAATTTAAATCTTTATTGGGAAGTCTCATGTACATAGGATTATTCACTAATTTTTAGGTTTATTTCATTTAGTCACCCAAGAGGCAATTACAGGTTGCTGTTGTTTTGAAGCTCTTGGTTTCCCTGTGGGATGTAACTGGCTCATCTGAAGTCCATAAAGCAATGCTCCTTTTTGCATGGGGAGGGGAGGGAAGAGGGCTGGAGTCCAGGGAACCATGGGCCAGTTCACCAGAGAGGGAGCCCATGAACCAGTGGTGGTAATGATCTTCCAGAACCAATGGCTTACTGGACCTTTCTCCCTGGAATCCCATGGACTGCTACCTCAACATGGCTGAAACTCAATCCTTTTCTTCCTCTCAACTTGCTTCCTTCCAGTGGGCTGTTCAAGGCAGAAATCTGGCTGTCTTTTTGCTCACTACTAATCAAAAAAACTTGCCATTTGTAAGGGTTCTGTCTCATTAGTCTTTTAATTTACCCTCCCCTCCCATTCTCCTGATACGATCTTACCTTAGACCCTCATTGCTCTTTGCCTAGATTTTTGTTTTCCAAGTTTTCATGTTTGTTCCCATTAGACTCATTCCCAAAGCTGTAGCTCAATCAATCATTAAAAAATTCAAATAGCATCCTGTTCTCCTGCTTAAAACCTCTTAGTGGCTTCCCATTATCCCTCTGCAAAACATTAAAATTCATCAGCTAGTATTTATTGGTTTTCTAAATGGCTTTTTCTTTTTCCTCAGGCTCACTTGAGCTCTTTCGCCTTCCATAGGAGGGCTTCCCTCCAGCCAGGCTGGCCCATTCCAAGAGGGATACTAGAGTTCCCTCTTGCCTCTGGACCTCCGACATTGAGCTTTCTACAGCACCGTGTCCTTGGTCTGTCTTCCTCTCTTGGTTGAATCCTGCATGTCCACTGGCCCCAGCTTAAATGTCACTCCTCCAGGAGCAGTTCCCTGCCTGGATTAGGTACACCTCCTCTGGCTCCCCATGGCACCCTGTGATACACCCCAACATGGCTCCTTTCACTATTTATTGGGTGTTTCTCCTATAAGCTATCTGGGGACAGTGATATCCACATCCCCCAGCACCAGATTTGACTGCAGGAGAGAAGGTGGTCTGCCTGGGCCAAGGCAGTTAGTAGCCTAGCATAATTAGAAAAACAAGTCCAGCTTCAAGAGCTCTCTACAAAAAGATTAGAATTTAGAGGCAGAAAAGGGGCCAGCAAAATGCACCCAGATGACAAAATGATTAAGGTCTTAATTCAGAACCTTATTTGCAATAGGTTTTATTCCTTCTCTCAGCATTTTCTGCTCCAGCTCTCCCTTTTGTGTTTTAGAGCAGCAACACACAGATGGCTTTTCAGGGTCACTTGACTGAGTTGCAGCCCTGCTTTGAGAAGCAAAGAAAGATGAAGGCTAGAGAGCCTGGTGCTTGGCTGCTTGGCATTTCAATCTGTAGAGTGACAGGGTTTTCAAAGGATCCTTTCCCCCTCCCTCCAACACACCCACCTACCAGATCTCAAAGTTACAGGTATCAAAGGAAAAACTGCACCAGTGTTAATCAGGCAAGGGTGCCTTTATTTAGGGGCTGCTATAGCAGGGGGCAGTGAATAAAACTCAACTCCCTTGAAACAAAGGACATCATTTTATTTTAGGAGGCAAAAAAAAAAAAAAAAAAAAAACCCAAACAACCAGACAATGGGTTGCTTTTAAACAAGGGGAATTTATTGGCTCAGGGTTTTGAGGTGGCCAAGAAAAGTTCAAAATTGAGCTGTCAACAAGGCAATGCTTTCTTCCCTAAGACCGTGGCATTTTGGGGGCAGGCTGCTGGTGGTCCTAGGTCTTTGGCTTTTCTGTCACATGGCAGTGCACCTGGCGAACTCTCCTGGCTTCTCTCTCCATCTGACTTTCACTCTGCTGATAAAGGATTCCTGCACCTGGATCAAAGCTCAGCCAGGCTCAGTGGAGTCACACCTTAACTAAAGTAGCATCTTGGCTTTATTTACAGTGGGTCTACACCCACCAGAAGGCGGACCGAGACCAAGAACATATCCAAACTGGGGTTCCCAATTCAATCTACTACAGACAGTGAGCTTTTTAAGAGCTGGGTGTGGTTTGGGGGAAAAGGTCTGGATGATGGTTGAGGGAGGGGGAAGGCGGTTAGTCATGCGGGTGGGCGAGTGATTTACTGAGGTTGCAGTTAGGATGGTTTGGTTCCACAGAAATGGGTGTGGGATTTACTGAGGTTGCACTGGGACCACTTGGTTAGAAATGTTTTCCTTTGTGGCAGTTGGGCCACCTGGAATCTGTAAGAGCCTGGAGAGGAGGTGGGAGATAAGGACCTGCCTAGTCAGGAGCTCCTCAGGTGCCTGGTAGAGAGGAGAGGAGGGGGAGGTGGGGGGCAAGCGTGATATTTAGAATACTTACGGACTGAAGTCCTCTGTCTTCCTTTTATTCCCTGCAGTCCCACAGCTTCAAGATTGGTTTCAGGGTGGTCAGGATGGGGGAGGGAGCAGGTAGGAGTGCACACTTGGTTAAGAGTAAGGAAAACAGACTTTGAAAGAAGGAAAAACCAGAATCCAAAAATGAAAGGGCACCAGAATTGGGGCACAGGTGTTTCCAAAAAGTCACCCTATGGTAGCAGAAAGAATGGTTCCTGTTCTGGGTTTGATGCCAGAGAGCCCCTGGGAGTTCTCGGAGAGGTCGAGACCCTAACCAGGGGATGGTGCTGTGAGGAGTCTTGCCTCAGCCACAAGAAAGAATTCAAGGACTAGTCAGCTTGTAAAGCCACTATGCTTAATGTGTTAGTGAAAGTACATATGTCATGGAGGTAAGTGTGGGTGTTCTCCAAAGGAGGAAGAGAAGCCCTCTGAGGTCAGGATTCTTGCATTATAAGGACTTGGAGGGACCCTTCCTCCTCTGGGTATGAGAATAAGGGATTGACGAGTTGAACTTTTCATTGGTTCTTTTCAAAGACCTGAGCGAGAACTAAGTGTGCACGTGCCAAAAGGAACTTCTTGTTATGGGTCTTAGGGTCACTTCCCTCTTCCTCCTTCCCTATCTAACTGCTTCAGTTTGGCTGCTGACCCAGCAGGGCATGTCACTGTTCTTCTTTGGGCTTTGCTTTCTGCATGAACAGCATGAGGAGGGCGCACGCATGGCCTTTAATTGCTCTCGTGGTGTTTTGTAGGAAAGAGCAGAGGCTCTGGTGTCAGATACACCTGGATTTAATCGAAAGAAGTCTGAGAGGTAGCTCTTTCCATATGATAGAAAGAGCTTCAGGGAAGTTTAGCACCAGGCACTCCTGGGATTGAATCCTGGTTCTGCTCCTCATTAGCTATAACTTTGGGCAAGCTGCTTAACTTCACGGGAGCCAGGTGTTCTCACCTATCAAGTGGGAATGATGATCCCCCCAACCTCAGTGGTTGAGAGAAGTACAGGTAAAGGTCTGAGTCCAGGGTTTGGAGTAGAGCAAGCCCCCAGTAAATGGGGGTAGTGGAAATGATGGCAGTTTGGAGTTGCTGGACAGGTGCCCTTGACACTGTGCAGATGGGCACAGGATTTGAGAAGCTGCCATGGGTAAGACATTCCCAAGAAGAAATATATACGGGGATGTAAATTTCCTTCCAAGGGTTGCTCGGTCATCCTGGAATGGAGCCACAGGAACAGCCTGATAACCCTCCATTGTCATGAGTGTTTTTACCAGACAGGGACAGGTTCCCCTAGGGCTGCTGGCTAGGTCTGGACCTGCTCTGCCCTCCCAGGGTTTTGGGTCTTCATGGAGACCACGTTGGGCCTGGGTGGCGGGTTCCGGGTGAGTCCTGGGCTCCTGGCCTGCGTCCCGGCCTGAGCTCAAGCAGTGCGAGGCCCGGACCGCAGGTCTCAGCTCAGGCGCTGTCTTGTTTTCCCCTTTCCAGTGCGCCGATCCAAGGCGGCCGATGAGGAGAGGAGCCGCAGCGCCCGGCGCGCCCGGGACGAGTACCGGCGCCACTCGCTCCGCGCCATCCAGAAGGGCACGGTCGCGGGCCTCAGCTCCATGTTCCAGGAACTCGGCCAGAGCCACGAGCAGGAGCAGAGACTCCGCAACCACCTCCCAGGTCCCGGCCCGCCGCTGCCCCTCGCGGTCAGGTCGGTAGGTCGGAGACTCTGCGTGGGTGGGGGCGGGAGGAAGTGTGTGGGGCGCCGGGGTTCCAGCTCTCTGCCTCTGACTTGCTGTGAAATTTGGGCTTGTCATTTCCCGCAGTTTCCCAGTAATAGAGAGGGAGATGGAAAGGAAGGGTGGGGGTTGGGGATTTCTAATAACCCTGGAATACAGGGAGTCTTGACTTTTTCAAGGTCAAGGATTCCTTTGAGAATGTGAAGAAAGCAGTTCACCCTCTCCCCCCCACCCCCCAAATGTGCATCTGCAAACATGATTGCGTGCGATTTCAGGCCCTTAAAGGTCCATGGATCCCAGGTTAAGAACAGGTAATGTCAGACCTCAAATGGGTTAAATATGGCTCAGCAGCCTGCCAATGAGAACTAACTGCATTTTGCAACCACAGGCTATGCTGGTTCATGCCCCCTTCTACTCAGTGGTTTGCAGAGGTGCTGAGGTTGTTTGCAGATTGAAAGCCCCAGAGGGGCTTGACAAGGACACTGTCACCCGCCCTCTCAAGCCACCAAGAAAGGGCAGTTGCCCACAGCTCCTCTGCCTTCTGCCTGCTGGTACCTTAGGGCAGCCACGAGGTTGGCTCCTCTCCTCTCGCATCCCCTTCACCCCCACGTCTCATCCTCGCTGGGTAGTCTTTGCCCCTGGGGAAGACCTAGAGGCTGGCTGGGGGGCTTCTTCAGCCACGGTTAATCTGCAGAAGAGTCAGATGGTGGAGGGTTGTCTGAGTTTTGCTTTAATTGGAATTTGGGATTATTCATAACCCCTTTCTCCCTCTCCCTCAGTCTCAGAAGAGCTGAACTTCATTTCCTTCCTTTCTCCCTCCCTTCCTTTCTTCCTTCTTCATTTATGTGATTCCCCAATCAGAAGATTTAAAGAGATGCACAGAAAAGTCCGACTCCTAGCCTTGTCCTCTTTCTCCCTGGGTCACTCTCCCCCAGAGATCACTGCTCTTTTTTGTTTCCTATGTGTCCTCACAGTCTCTTTTTGCAATTACAAAGGTGAGAACTCTTACTAGGGCTCCTTTTTCATTTATTCATGAAAGACTGCATATTATATACAGGGTTCTGCACTTTGATTTTTTTCCATTAAACTATATTTTGGCAGCCTTTTTGTATTAATTATTGGTTTGTTAGGTTTTTTTTTATTATTATTTCAGTTGCATAAGTATTTCACTGCACAAATGAGGCATAATTTATTTAACCAAAAATCTATTAATGGACCTTGTTTTTTTTTTTTTTTTTTACCCAATTCTTTGCCTATTACCCACAGTAGTGGTCTTATGGGGTTACTCCTTAGAAATTCATGGTATAGATGTGCAGCTATTAGCTGCAGGAGAAACTTCCCAAAGTGGGTTCACTGGGTCAAAAACCTTGTGCATTTCCAGCTTTGAGAGTTATTGCCGGCTTGTCCTCTACAAGGCGGGTATGAATTAACACTCTCATTCTTTAGCCTTCATGACACTATGTTTATCAACTTTGTTTGCTGGGGGAAATAACATGTCAGGGCCAGTTTAATTTTGCAAATCTATTTATGAGTGTGATCAAGTACTCTGTATATGTTTAAGGGTCACTGCATTTCTTTATCTGTCTGTTCATTTCCCTGCCCTTTTCCGACTGCCTTATTGGCCTTTTTAAAAAAAATTATTTTTATTAATAAAATTTAACATAGAAATATTCTTTTTCTAAATGCAGCGTGCATTCTTAATATGCACATGTTCCATACATGGTGTATAATCAATAACTCACAATATCATCACATAGTTATGTATTCATCACCATGATCATTTTTTTGAATATTTGCATCACTCCAGAAAAAAGAAAAAAGAAAAAACTCATACATACCATACCCTTACCCCTCTCTCTTATTGACCACTAGCGTTTCTATCTACCCAATTTATTTTAACCTTTGTTCTCCCTATTATTTGTTTATTTTTTATCCATAACTTTTTACTCATCTGTCCATACCCTAGATAAGAGAAGCATCAGACACAAGGTTTTCGCAATCACACAGTCACATTATAAAAGCTGTATCATTATATGATCATCTTCAAGAAGCAAGGCTACTGGAACAAAGCTCTATAGTTTCAGGTACTTCCCTCTAGCAACTCCAATACACCATAAACTAAAAAGGAATATCTATATAATGCGTAAGAATAACCTCCAGGATAACCTCTTGACTTTACTTGAAATCTCTCAGCCACTGAAACTTTGTTTTGTCTCATTTCTCCCTTCCCCCTTTGGGTCAAGAAGACTTTTCTCAATCCCTTTATGCTGGGTCCTGTCTCATCCCAGGATTTCTGTCCCATGTTTCCAGGGAGAGTTACACCCCTGAGAGTCATATCCCATGTAGGAGGGGAAGACTGTGAGTTCACTTGCCATGTTGGCTGAGAGAGAGAGGCCGCATCCAAGCAACAAAAGAGGTTCTCTGGGGGTAACTCTTAGGCCTAATTTAAAATAGGCATAGCCTGTCCTTGCAGGAGTAAGTTTCATAGGGGCGAGCCTCAATATCAAGGGCTTGTCCTACTGATTTGGTTGTCCCCACTGCTTGTGAAAATACAAGAAATTCTCCAAATGGGAAAGTTGAATATTTCCCCCTTTCTCCCAAAGGGACTTTGCAAATACTTCTTTCTTCATTGTCCAGATCACTCTGGAATTTATCAAGACATCACACTAGCCTGAACAGACCAACACAATCTCATTCCCTATTCAAGATTCCATGTACTTATGGTGTTCAGCTAAACTGTTACTGGTCTTTTTTAAAAAATAGATGTCTCAGAACTCCTTAAATAATAAGGAAGAGAATCCCTTTGTCTGTGATAAAAGTTTTTTTCTCAATTTACCATTTATCTTCTGACTATTGTGATAGAAAAATGCTATTACATGCAGACATTGTTGCCTTTTATGAGGTCAGACATTTCTTTTATTTTCTGGATTTGGGGACATGATTAGAAAGGCCTCCCCCACCTCTGTGCTTTGGTTAGGAAGCCTATAAACTGTTCCTTTAGCCATATGGTGACACTACATGGACCAGGGTGCAGGCTGGCCCCAGGCTGGTGGTGTGTAGTTATTAGTAGCCGTGGCCGCCACACTGAGCCACTGAGCTGGACAAGAGGACATGGGCTGGATAAGAGCAGCATACCCAGGCAGGGGAAAAAGCTGCACATCAATCTCCCTCTTATAACTGGCCTCTGGGACAGGACCCCATGGCCTTTTCACTCCCATGTCTGCAGTGATGGCACTGGCCATCAAATGCCTTGTCTGGTTGTGCTAAGGAGTGGAAGCACACTGCTGATGGGAGGGGAGTTCTGAGGTACAGGGACAAACAGCTGGCCAAGGCAGCCCCTCGGAGCACCTCATTCTAGCATTTATATGCTGGGGGTCAGAGCCTCTGCTTGGTGACCAAAGGACAAGAGTAAATGAATATCCTTTGTTGTTATTTATAATCTTCCATTGCCTTCTAAGGAGAGCGAGTCCTAGAAACTAGAGAATTTGTTTTTTCTCCTAAGCAGTTATTTATTAGGGAAATAGTAAGTGTGGAGAGAATAGCTGGGGCAGGGCAGCATGGGGTGCTTAATAAAAGGGAAGGCATCTGCTGTTACTGAGAAGGGGGAAGTCCTGAAGGACGGATGCAGTTGAGAACAAAGTTGGCCACAGGGGGCAAAGAAAAGCCTAGGGAGGCAGCAGAGAGAAGAAGAAACCTGACTGATGATAGTTTTTTAAAACTGTAATTTTATAGGTGCATATTCATGCACCATAGTATCCATTCAAAGTATATAATCAGTGGTTCACAATATCATCACAGAGTTGTACATTCATCACCATGATCATTTTAGAACATTTGCATCACTCCAGAAAGTGAAATAAAAAGGAAAAGGAAAACCCCAAACATCCCATACCCCTTACCCTTCCCTCTTACCGATCACTTCACTAGTGTTGCATTCTACCCAATTTTAAGCTTACAATAAAGGTAGGTTAACTAAGACACTGTAGTATTGTCAGATATATATATATATCTCAGTGGTACAGAACAAAACATCTTGAAGTAGATTCATATAAAGATGGGCAACTGACTTTTTTTGTTTGCAGTATTGTTATACAATCATTATCAAAGATCGAGTCCACTGGATTACAGTTCAACAGTTCAGCTATCTTCTTATGGCTATTCTAAAACACTAGACACTAAAAAGAAATAACTCTATAATGAGTCAGTAGTCACAGTTATTTGTTAAATCTTACTTTCTCGGTTATTACCTCCTCCCTCTCATTTGATCTTTCTCTCAATATTCAGGGATATCTGGGCACATTCTAACTTCTTTTTGTTGGAAAGGGTAGAGGAATGAAACTGGTTGATGTTCTTGGAGAGAATGGCACCTCTGGGTTTCAGGGCTTATCTGGTATAGGAGCAATCTGAAGGCCTTAAGTTTCTGAAAAAATAAACTTATTAAGAGAAACTTTTATAGATACTTAGAGCCCAGGGCACTCCCTAGGGTTTTTTTTTTAAATTTATTTATTAATTAAAAAATTAAGAAACAAAATAAAACATCAACATACATAATCAGTAATTTACAATATCATCACTTAGTTGCATATTCATCGTTTCTTAGAACATTTGCATTAATTCAGAAAAAGAAATAAAAAGACAATAGAAAAAGAAATAAAACGAACACAGGAAAGAAAAAGAAAAAAAAAGATTATACCTATCATACCCCTTACACTCCCTAGGGTTTTAAGGAATACTGTTGGTTGGGGCTTGGCCAAAGTATCCAGCTAAAGCATACATAAAAGAAACCTCGAGAATGACCTCTCAACTCTATTTGAAATCCCTTAGCTACTACAACTTCATTTTGGTCCATTTCTTTCCAAGCTTTTGGTCATTCTCCATTGCACAATGTCAGGGCCAGACTCATCCCTGGGAATCATATACCTATGTTGCCAGAGAGACTTAGATCCCTGGGAGTCATGTCCACGTGGAGGGGTGGGTAGTGAGTTTATTTGCAGAGTTGGCTTAGTGAGAGATGCCACACCTGAGCCACAGAAAAGAGGCTCTTTGAGGGTGAGCCTTAGGCATAATTACATGTAGGCCTAGCTTTACCATCGTAGAAATAAAATTTCATAAGAGCATGCCTCAAGATTGAGGTCCTGGCTTATTGAATTGGGAAGTCTAATGCCTGAGAGGATATCAAGAATTTCCCAAATAGTTCCAGTTTTTCCCTAGTTCCTCATGGGGATTTTGCAAATACTTTTTTATTTTCTGCCCCAAATACTCTGGAATGTATCTGGCTATTATATTAACCTATACAGAATAATAAGGTCTCATTCCCTATTCTAGTTTCCTTGTAATTATGTTGTTTAAATAAGTTGATCAGACCCGTTAAATTAGTGTGCTGCAGAAAATTTAAATTTGGGGCCAAATAAACATCTTTTACCTTTGTCTTGTATGGAAGTTGAAGTTTTAAAATACAGATATCATCATCCTTTACCCTGTATTCTGATTTATCTTAGTCCTAACCAGATCCATTTCATCCATATCTCTAATTGGAGTCTGAGCTCTTTTTCAGCTTCTTTAACAGTTGCTGTATGGAGTAATTCTGACTTTCATAGCTACAGAACTCTAACTCTGAGTCTCAGTTGTCACACAGATACCCGATGTTCCAGGAAACTACCAGGTTACACATAAAGAGCACCACATCTTGGAATTTAGAAATAACAGTTAAAAACTCAGGAATACAGCTCTCTGCTGTAAAAGCTTACAATCTAGGAAACTTTACAATGTGCCTTATTTGAAGATTCTGTACTCCTTAACCCTTGATTTTCCAGTCTCTACCCACTTTCTATCTCCTGATAACCTATGCACTCAATTCTCAGAGTTTGGTCATTATATTTAGTTTATATTATTGATATCTATTTAATATGTAAGAATAACCTCCAGGATAACCTCTTGACTCTGTTTGGAATCTCTCAGCCATTGACACTTTATTTTGTCTCATTTCTCTCTTCCCCCTTTTGGTTAAGAAGGTTTTCTCAGCTCCCTGATGCTGAGAGATGCTTATTCTAGGATTTCTGTCCCATGTTGCCAGGAAGGTCCACACCTCTGAGAGAGGGAGGACAATGAGTTTGCTTGTTCTGTTGGCTTAGAGAGAGAGAGGTGTGCCCATTTTCTGTACGCATTTAGAGACTGTGTTCAAAGGCAAAAGGAATTAAAATCCTGGCTCACTTCTAAGAAAAAACAAAAAAGTATCCAAGTCATCACTGACAAATTCTTCAAGCATTCTTCTGTGTTACACTGTTAGTGTCTTCAACTCCTTACTGGAATTCCTTGTCCATAACCAACCAATATACTTCTTTTCCTCCCATCTCTGTTTCCTTTGTCCTTATTCTTTTTGTTTCCTCAGCGGTCATTCTCAGCCATTCCCAGTGCAGGTTAGGTTCTCCAAGTTCTACCTCAGTCCCTTGCTCTGATTCTGCCTCACAAAAGCCTAGGAGCTAGCTGACAGAGGCAGGCTTCCCCCAGAAGGCAAGCAAGGGGAGGCATAGAGAGGACACCACCAGAATTCTCTTTAGCAGTGGGAATGGTGGGAGACAGATGACACTCACTTATTAATACTTAGACTGCTGCTACATTAGGATCCTTCTTTAAACATAGATGTTGGCCATCCTAGTGGGAAAATTTGCCTTTCCTTTCTCTCAGCCCTCCCCCATCCTCTTGTCCATTCCCACCTGTACGGCTTTCTTTCAAAGCAAGTGGTGACAGTTATCTTTTGTGAAAAATAATAACAGCTGGCACATAATAATCTACAAAATGTCTTCAAGTACCCTGCCTCATTTAATCCTCTCCACAGGCAAGAATTTGGGCTTCATGGTGATCATACTGAGGCTCTCCCCTCTTTGTCCTCTCCCTCTCTCACTCTCCCATATTCCTTCTTTCTAATTGGCAGGGCTTGGGAGCGCCCACTGCGTCCTGACTCCAGAGAAGTCATAGTTCGCTGGTTTAAGGAGGAGCAGCTGCCTCGCCGAGCTGGCTTCGAGAGGAACACCAAATCCATTGCCTCCTGGTTCCATGGTAGGACTGCTTTTCAGACCCTGCGATATATGATTTCCACATCTTTGCCTCCCTCTGGGGTTGAGGGAGAATGTCCTGACGGACTTTGATAACCAGGAGAAGTAGTAAACTTTAGACACTGTGCTGCCTCCACTCTGTCCCCATTCCCTACGATGAGTGGCCAGTCTCCCAGATCATGGCCATTGCCTGGTACAGAGCAAGTTCTGAATACACACATGTTGATTAGATTATAGAATCACTGAAGGAAGAGATCAGAGTCATCCAAATGTAGAACAGAACAGCTGGGAAGCTCTTTGCAAGCCGTCTACCCCAATCTCTTTTTAGAGATGAAAAAACTCAGACAGAGGAGGAAGTTTTCATAATGCCACTGAGATTTTTTTTTTTTTTTTTTTTTTTTTTACATGGGCAGGCACCAGAAATCAACCTGGGTCCTCTGGCATGGCAGGCAAACATTCTTGCCTGCTGAGCCACCCTGACCCACCCTCCACTAAGATTTTTAAGGTCAAGATCAGGAATACATCTCAAAGGCTCTTGACCCCTATTCAGTGATTTGAACATACAGAGGCCTCAAACAGGGAACAGGCTTGTGACTTCAGCAGAGACTTGCTTTAGGGAGATAGGAGTGGCTATCAGCCATCAAACCCTTCTACATCAGTTAGCTGTTGCTGCATGACAAATCATCCCAGAATGCAATAGTTTAAAACAAATATTTATTATTTGTTGATGACTTTATGAATCAGCTGGGTAGTTCTTCTGGTCCAGGCCAGGCTCAGATGATCTTGGAGGAACTTGTTCATGCATCTCTGGATAGCTGGCAGGTCAGTTGGGGGCTAGCTGCTCTGTGATATCTTCAGCTGAGATGTCCTTTCTCTGCTCTATATGGTCTTTCAGCTTCCAGCAGGCTAATCTGGCCCAGACTGACAAGTTTCTCTGGATAAGTTGTACTTTGGCCACGCTCCCTGAGCCTACCCTTCCATGCCAGCAATGAGCTCCTGTTTGCCTGGGACTCCCTTGATTGGAATTAATTTCTTCTGCCATACTTAGCACCTAGCTGAGCTTTGCCTGCCTCTGTTTCCCTTTTGCCAGTCTCCTGGGGACTTGACTGGTTTCCATCTTGGCCTGTACTTCTCTTGTGTCTGTCCTGGCCATGTGAACTGCCCTTTCTGCTTCCTGGCCATCTTCCATGTTTATCAACCCCATCCAGATGGAAAGATGAATCCATTGTCATGGTAGGCACTAGGGACTCTGTGATCTTGAGGTTTTGAAAGGTAGCTGGGTGGAAGGAGGCCCTTACAGTAAAGTTTTAGGTATGGCTTTTGACTCGAGGAAAGGCTACTGGAGTGATCAGATGAAATCATGCATGGGCCGGCAAGGTCATATAAATCTTCATCTCATGCTCCAGAGCCAAAAGAGCTTGCAAAATGTGACATGCAGGCAATAACCACATTCTGCAGATGGGATATCTAAGATGTTGCACTGCTATGGCCCTGCCCAAGGTCACAAGCAGTGACCAGTGCAGGCTGCAAGTGCCCTAACTGGTCTGTTTTTCACTCTCTTCCTCTACAACTCATCCTCTACAAAGTATCCCAAGAATTTTTCAAATATAAATCAGATCCTGTCACTTCGCTGAGCAAGACCTCACTGATTCCTTTTATACTTGCAGTAAACTTCAAGCTCTGTGCTGGGCCCCACGATGCCCCAGATGAGGGACCTGACTCCCGCTCTAGCCTGATGCTATAATTCTTTCCTTATACATCTTGCTACCACTACTCTGACTTCTTTTATGTTCCTCAAACAAACCATTCTCTTTTCTACCTCAGGATCTTTGCCTCTGGCAGGAGTACTCTTTCCCCAGATCTTTGCATGGTTGGTATATTCTCAGTTTTCATCTCCATATTACCTCATCAGAGAGGCCTTCCCTGAGCTCCTTACCTAAAGCAGCCTTCCCCACTTTCTCTATCTCAATTCACACTCTCTGTTTCTTTAAGAGCACTCACCCAATTTGTATTTTTCTTGTTAGTATATTTGCTTATTGCCTATTCTTTTTTCCTTGTTGTCTGACCCACAAGTGTCTATGGGAGTCAGATGGATGGCGGTGAGAATAAAGTGCAAGAATTGGGATTAGATCTAGGCCTTCTGATTCCAAAGAACAGCACTTGCTTCTCTGCACTGGGCCCTGGTAGATATGTGAGTCCCTTTAGGTCCTGATTAAGGTCAAGGGGCAGCAACCAGAAAATCCTGATCATAGGCGAGAGGGTTAGGCTGGACTTCCCAGTAAAACATGCACCCAAGGGGCCAGGGCTCTATGTGTTCAGTATCTCTGCATTCAACCCCCACCTACTTCCTCCCACCTATCTACAGGTCAGGTGTAGAAAATCATCCAGGGTGAACTCATCATCTTCCTTGGTTGCCACTGTGGTTGAGCTCTCCCACTCAGTTAATGGCATCACCATTGTGTCAACTCAGGTTGGGACTGGTTATGCCACAGTAACAAATCTAAAGTCTTAGTGACTTACACCAACCAAAGTACATTCCTTACGCATGTTACATGCCTGTTGGGGAATGGTTATGGATTTCACCCTGGTCTTCATTCTATGTTGGAATATTTGATGTTCTCATGGCAGAGGAAAAAGAGAGACATCATGAACCATTCACTGGTTTTTAAAGCTTTTGCCTGGCACCAATACAGCATTTTGTTCATGTTTCATTAGCTAGAGATAGCCTGGTGTCCATGATGTAGTACATATTTTTGAACCATAATAAAGTCTCTCATGACCACCATCTACTCTCTCGTTCAGCAAGACGTGTCATTGTTTTCTGGATGACTTCTTTCTCCCAGGCCACCTCACCTCAAACAGAGGATGGTGTTGATCTTTTTGGCTCAGAGAAGAGACAGTCTGCTCTGTGACTGTGCCACATGTCCTGGAGCTGGCCTGGGATTCCCTGCCTCTCCCTTCTGCCCCAGTTATGTATCCCCATAGCACCTGATAGAGTTCCCATTTGAACTGCCACTTTCCTTTTAATTTATGCATTATCATAATCATGGTGCACAGCCCCAGGATCTTAGGCACCTGCATAGTACAACTCAAAAGTTTTGTGGTCATGGGGAATGATAGAGGTACTGGTTACTCAGATGTACTTGAAACAAATGGAAAAGGCATGATGGAGCTGCTGAAATTTATCTTTAGCTTTATTTCTGTCTGGGTGAAAAAAATTGTTAACTTCTATGTTGTCACAGAACAAACAGAACCGTGATTTAAGTCTCACAATTTCTGTTACTAATTTCATGTTCTTTTGAGAGTTCTATCATAAAGCAGGCTGGAAAGTTGCTAATAGTCGACTAGAGCTATTTAGTGACAAAGTTTTCATTGATCAGTGACAGAATGAAAGAAAAAGGCTTACATATCCAATTATCTTTGCTTGGAAAGGGCTGCGTTGTATTCTCAGGTCATATCCTTTCTTCTGCTCTAGTGTTAAAATGTCCTGTCTTTTATGAAATATGGTGATAGTAAGCAGTAGTTATTTTTATATATTGCCCTTGCTTAGAAAAGCAAAAAGTTAGCAGTCCTTTGTTAGTTCCCAAGATCTTTTGTGTAACTTTACTCATTCCTTAAATCCCAATGTCTGGTTTGGCCCAACTTCTCTCCCAGTGTAGGCATTCCCTGACAGCATCCCTGGGATGACTCTGCTGCATGTGGGCTGGGAGCTCTAGACTGGACTCAGCTGGGCAGTGGGGGGCAGCTCAGCGACATGTAGTTCTCAGCCTTGTGGGACTGCTGGGCCAGCTAGCGAGGCTCTTCTCACAGCAATATATTAATTTGTAGGCTGCTGGATTGCAGTATATCATAAATGGAACAGCTTTTAAAAATGGAATTTAATAAGTTACAAGTTTACAATTCTAAGCCTATGAAAATGTCCAACCTAAGGCATACAGAGAAAGATAACCTTAATTCAAGGTAGGCTGTTGGGTCAGGAACACCTCTGTCAGCTGGGTAGTGACTTGGCTGGCATCTACTGGTCCCTTGCTCCAGGATCCATTGCTTTCAGCCTCTAACTGTGGGGGTTCCTCACTTTGCTTCTCCAGGGCTGGCTTTCATCTCTTAGTTTCCATTGGCTCTCTCCAGGTTCTAACTTGCTTAACATCTCATGGCAACATCTACTGGGCTCCAAGCATCTTCAGCCATCTGTGTCTCTATTCTCCAAGTGTTGACATCTGTGTCAGCTCTGATCTGAAGTTTTTATTGGCTCTCTCTCTGTCGGCTCTGTCATTTCTGAGCTTTCTCCAAAACGTTTCCTCTTTTAAAAGATTTCAGTAAACTATTCAAGACCCACCTGGAATGGGTAGACTCACATCTCTATCTAATTTAAGGTCACACCTCACATTTGGATGTGTCATGTCTTCAAGGAGGCAATCCAATCACAAGTTTCTTCCCTCCAATTTTGAATTAGGATGAAAAGAAATGACTTCCCCGACAAGACGGAATCAGGATTAAAACATGGCTTTTTGGGGGCACATAATATTTTCAAACTGGCAATGACGGCAGAGCTACCAGAGAGCAAGTGGCAGCATGCTGGGCTCTTAGTCTTAGAACTGGCTGGCCATCACTTCCACTTTGTGCTGTTGGCCACAGTTAGGTTACAGAGTCTAAGTGTGGGGAAATATCTTCTGCCACTTTTGTGCGAGGAACTGCAAAGCCATATGTTAAAGGATGTAGAGACAGGGAGGGAAGAAGAATTTGAGCCAGTTTATCACATTCCCAATGTGAATCTTGTCTTTCTCTGGTAAAATATTTCTTGTTAATTTTACTGGATTTTAGATGCAGATTAAACACGGTTACTGTGTCTTCTATTTCCTTCCCTTCCCTCAAACACATTTAGATGCACTGTGGTATCATCCAGAGAGTATTGTGTTGTCTCCTGGAATCTGAGGTTGACCCCCCACCCCCGCCACCTCCTTTAGGAAACCTCCTCTAGGAGTCAGGGGAAATGGACCCAGAACACAGAGGGGGAAGGTGGTTCCGTAACTTCCCACTGGGGCCACCGAGTTCTTGATAAAGTCTCCTCTGTTAAAAAGAACTATGGTAAATTAATTTCTCCTTTCTTACGTTCTGGGAGTTATGTAATTATACAAAACTGAGAAAAGCTAGTACATATAAGCTTATCTCTGAAAAAAAACGTATCTATTTTTGGACTTTAACATGTAACTTAAGTTATTAAGAATCTCCTCTGCCTGAATATTGTCTTGTTGGAACCCATTTCTCTTCCTGAGTGTTACTTCTAGAAAACAGTCATTGTGTGGTCCGTGGTTTATTGTCTAAGCAACAATCCACTGGCTTAAGGGTGGCTTTCCCTTAAGGCTTGACACAGAAGGGGCTTTGCAGTGGATGACATCATTGGCATTGATAGGTTATTCTCACGGGACTCTGCAAAGGTGCTGGGAATGGATCTCAAGCATGGCCTCATTTGGGCTTTGATGGGGCTAGCTATACTGGTGATCCTTTCTGTAGGATTTGCAGTATAATCCCGCATGTTTGTCAGGCAGTGTAAATGAACAGAGTGGTTTGAGTGTACCATCTCCTAGACATTCTCAACCTCTCCTTGAGCTGGGCATGACTACCCCTTTATAGAAAACCGCATTGACCAACCAAAGATCCAGATAGCTTGAGAAACCCTTACACATTTATTCAGCAGTGAACAAGGAAGCTGGGCTTCTGATTCCTATTCTAGGCCAGTTTTTCTTACTCCATTCAGCTGGCTCTGTGAATATATTGCAATCAAGGGAGGATAATTGGGGCAAAAAAGTGTCTTCCTTGGATTTGCAATCCCTTACTGTGTATTCATTGAACTTCCTTTAGGCACAGCCTGAGTTCTTCATTTTAAGTCTCACTACCTCCTCATTCCCTGATCTAGAAAAGCATAGCACCGATCTCTGCCTGGGTTGAGGGAAAATCTGGGAATGTCTTGTTTGGTCTTTGGGATTACTCTCAGGAGCTAGAGTTCCAGGGGCCAACATGGGAGGGTGAGTCAGCCCAGGCTTCTCTCCCTGGTTTCCGAGATCTGTGGAATGTAGGAAACTATTGTAAGTCTTTGCAACCCTTGGAGAGGTGACAGTCGGGATGGGGTGCAGGGAAATGGGAACTGGGGAGTGTGTATCCAGGCAGAAAAATCCATGTTGAACAAGAAATAGCTGAAGAAACTGGGGGTGGTTCTGGTGGAGAAGGTTTGAGAACTTTCAGGGCCCTTAACAGTTTTCTCACTTCTTCCTTGAGTAACCACTGACATGTAGTGGGTAGACAGTATTGTGAGTCACAGCACAGACTGTGGCTATCTGAGTTTGAATCCTGGCTCTGCCACCCAGCAGCCCTGTGATGTTGTGCAAGTTACTTAACCTCCCTGTACCTGCAATACCTCACTGTAAGGTGGAGATAGTGATAATACCTACTTTGTAGTGTTATTATGAGCATTATATTAATTAATATTTATGAAGTGTTTAGAACATGCCTGACATGAAATAAGTATGTATGTTAAGTGAAATAAATAGACAAGGAAGCTTTTGGAGATGTGTATCAGGTATTGAAGCATGTATGATGGTGGCTTCTTATCCTTAGGACATATCTAAGTTAAGACACTGTTTAAAATAAAGACAAATGATGCTATCAAATTACCATGTAAGAAAGGAAGATAACATTTTCTTAGCCTTGAAAAACAAACTTGAAAATGAGTACAAGTCTAAATTTTCTTTCGTTATGAGTATCATACCTGTCTTTGAACTTTTCTAAAAGCCATGAGGTAAAACACATGAGTCATTTGGAAACTGGTTATCATGTCATTTTCCATCATGTCAAGTCAGATTGCTAATTTTCCTCTCCTGAGCAGACGACTTGGAATGGAAAATTTCCACCAATGCTGATCCTAAATGCAAAAATTTCTAAAGAAGAAAAATGTAGGTCACTTGACCTACTTTCCTCTTAAGTTCTTGCTTAAGCTGTTCCAAATAAGAAATTAAGGAAAATTTTCTTTTCCTTTTTTAAAGTATACACTGGCTATGTATAGTCTCAAAAAGGGTTACAAAGAAGGGGCAAGATTATTTTTGCTTTGGGAAAACATACTGTAATGGTGTTCCCTGGAATTTAACTGTTTTTCCTTTTGCCTCTCTTTAGTTCTGTGACCTTGTTCCCAGATCCTTTGTTTCCTGTCTCCTTGATCCTTTTAGATCAGAGGTTTTGCTGGGGAAGATCTTTGTTTTCTGATCTGTATGGTTGGCAACTAAAATGTAAAATGTGTGGGCAAGGGTAGGGGGATTTAGATGCCTTGCGTGTATTAGTTTCCTGGATGCTAAAAAAAACAACGAGAATTTATTGGCTCTCAGTTTCAGAGGCTAGAGGGCTTGTTTCCTTCTGGGGTTGGTGTCCTCTGACTGCCCAGAAATCTTTGGGGGTTCTTCTCCTTTTCTGCCCATGGTAAGTTGGTATCTTCTTTCTTTTCCAGATTCTGTTGACATCAGCTTCTGGCTGCTCCCTGCAGCTTCTCCTTCTGTGTCCAATTTCCTTTGCTTATAAGGACTTCAGCCATATTGGACTGAGGCCACCCTCATTCAGTTTGGGCACACCTGAACTAATAACATCTTCAAAGGTCCTAGACATGATTCAATCCTCAACAGTGCAGAATGTTAATTTTCTATCTGGATTAAAATAACAACCACATAAACTAACAAACTAAGCTGTAATTTCTGTTGGTATAATCGATTTAATGTAATTTTGATAGATGTCATATATATGGTGGTTACTAAAGATTCTTCCTACTTCCCCTTCTCTGGGAAATTCCTATCACAGCTCAGACTTTTAACTTCATGAAGCTGCCTTTGAATTTTCTTTGTTCTAGGCCCCATAGTGTTGGCTAGTTTCCCACTGATCCTCAGTCCCAAGCTCGCCCCAGCCCTGGCACCTAAAACCCCAGCTCATTCCAGAGCCAGGGGCCTCACGCTTTCTTGAAAGCAGGTCTGAGGTACAGAAGAGAAGACTTGCAGACATAGCTGCTGTCTTCAAATCACTAAGATCCCAAACCTGTAATAGGCCTCAAGGCCATGGATCCTTTGGGGAAAGTCACAAGGTGCTGACTTTGGTTCAGTCTGATGAACTTTCCAGCAGGTAAATTGTCCTGAGATGAAACAAGTTACCTCCATCACTAGGTTAAGCTAACAGAAGCCAGATAGTCCGTCCATGATAGAACAGACTGTCCAGTCTGGTGGGAATTAGATCAGATTAGATGACTTTTCTCCTCACTTTCCATCATGAGTTGTTCTTTCTCTGCTTATCTCATGTTTTTGACATTTGCTAGAGAAGAAAGTCCAGTAACTTCAATAGTTGAGATGCCTTTCTGGACGTAAAGACTGAGATAATATTTACGTTTAATTATAAAACCTTATCAGATCGAAAGTATCTTCTGTTTAGTAAATTATGTTCTTAATCAGTTCAGATGCCAAGATTGCTTGGTTACAGGTTCCATTTCTCTTTTTAAATGTTTTTTATCATTAAATATAGCATATATACAAAGAAGACAAAGAAAAAACAATAATTTTCAAAGTACACTTTAACAAGTAGATACAGAACAGATTTCAGAGTTTGTTATGGGTTACCATTCCACTATTTCAGATTTTTCCTTATAGCTGTTCCAAAACACTGGAGACTAAAAGAAGTAATTTTTTTCTTTTTTGTGAAAAATAACATATATACAAAAAAGCAAAAATTTCAAAGCCCATCACAATAATTAGTTGTAGAACAGATTTCAGAGTTTGGTATGGGTTACAGTTTCACAATTTTAGGTTTTAACTTCTAGCTGCCCTAAGATACTGGAGACTAAAGGAAATATCACTATAATGATTAAGGAATCATACTTCTTTGTTAAACCTTACCTTCTCTGTGTAACTCCACCATCCCCTTTGATCTTTCTCCCACACTTTAGGGGTATTTGGGCTATGCCCATTCTAACTATTTCATGTCGATAATATAGGATAGGGGGATGGAACTAGCTGATGTTCTGGAGAGGCTGGCCCTCTACATTTTAGGACTTATTTGGTCCAGGGACCCATCTGGAGGTGGTAGGTGTCTGGATAGTTACCCTAGTGCATGGAGCTTTTGTAGAATCTTATATAATGGCCTGGGTGTTCTTTAGGATTGGCAGCAATGGTTTTGGTTGGGGTTTGGCAAGTTATGATAGGTAGCAATGTCTAACTGAAGCTTGCATGAGAGTGACCTCCTGAGTAGTTTCTTGACTCTATTTGAACTCTCTCAGCCACTGATACCTTATTTGTTACACTTCTTTTCCCCCTTTTGGTGAGGATGGCATTGGTGATCCCATGGTGCCAAGGCCGGATTCATCCCTGGGAGTCATCTCCCATGCCGTTCAGGGAGACTTTCACCCCTGGATGTCATGTCCCACATAGTGGGAGGGCAATGATTTTGTTGCAGAACTGGAGTTAGAGAGAGAGAAGCCACATCTGAGCAACAAAAGAGCCCCTTTGGAAGTAACTCTTAGGCATAGCTACAAATAGGCTAAGCTTCTCTGCTACAGAAATAAGCTTCTTAATACCAAGTCTCAAGAGCAAGGGCTTGGCCTATTGATTTGGGTGTCCCTAATGTTTGGCACAGTATCAGGGGTTTCTCTGGTGGTAAAGTTTAATAGTTACATATTTTTTCTACCATTCTTCAAAGGACTTAGCCAATACTTTTTGATTATTTGCTTAATATACTCTGGGATGTATCCAGGCATTGCATTAAGCTAAACAGGATTGAAAGCCTTCATTCTTTTTTTTTTTTTTTTTTTTTTTTTACTTTTTTTATTAATTAAAAAAATTAACAAACAAAACATTTAGATATCATTCCAATCTACATATACAATCAGTAATTCTTAATATCATCACATAGTTGCATATTCATCATTTCTTAGTACATTTGCATCGATTTAGAAAAAGAAAAAGATGACAGAAAAAGAAATAAAATGATAATAGAGAAAAAAAAACTATACGTACCATACCCCTTACCCCTCGCTTTCATTTACCACTATTTCAAATTGAATTTATTTTGACATTTGTTCCCCCTATTATTTATTTTTATTCCATATGTTCTACTCTTCTGTTGATGTAGTAGCTAAAAGGAGCATCAGACATAAGGTTTTCACATTCACAGAGTCTCATTGTGAAAGCTATATCATTGTTCAATCACCATCAAGAAACATGGAAAGCCTTCATTCTTATTCTGGGTTCCCTGTGTTTGGATTATTTAAATATCTATCCAGACAGGTTGAGTTAGATTATGTGCTACAGAAAACTTAGGTTCTGGATAAAATAAGCCTTTCTTCCTTTGGTCTCAAAGAGCAGATGAGGTTCTAAAATATAGACAACATCTTCCTTACCCTGGTTACAGGTTTCATTTTATCTAATAATGCTGCATTTGAGCCTTATAATTCATGCTCCCTTTTCACCAGCCTCCAGAAATGCACTTGGCATTCCTGAGCCAGGGCTGTGGCAGCCTAGAAATGCTTCTTGGGGGGCTTTGAACTTGGCTCTCAGAAGCAAATCATGTCCATTTTCTCCTGCAATCACAAATACACTGGGATCTGGTATTTTAATTCCCATTTCACACAGGAGAAGTTGTGTGACATTGAGAATTTGTGTTGTTTAAGTCTCATCTAGTTTTCTGTTGAGTTTGGAGTCAAAGCTGACTCTCATTATGCTACCTGCTCTCTCATGCTAAGGAAAGGAGAGATACTTTCCCCCAGATTCTGGGACTGAGGGATGAGGAAAGGAGTCTGTGTCAGTGCTGAAGACAGAGTGCACATTTGTGTTTGTGCATCTCCAGGCAACTCACACCTATAAATGATGATGATGATGTTGATGAAAGTGATGATGATGATAATTAACATTTATTGAGCAATCGCGATGAGCCAGGTACCGCTCTAAGAACATTAACTATATCAACTCATTTGCTTTTCCATAAAAGAACTATGGGGCAGGCATTAGTATGATTCTGTTATAATAGTCCACTATTATGATTTTGCAGGTAAAGAAATGGAGCCACAAAGAGGGTAGTTTTCTTGCTCACGGTATGCACTCTTCTGATCTTGGCATCAGAAAACTTGCTGCCACTTTACCAGCTATGTGAGCTTGGCCAAATGTCTCTGGACCATGCTTTCTTCAGATGGGATTAATACTTCCTTCTCACTAAAGGTGACAGGAAGGCAAAGCCAGACCGTATATATGAAGGCATTTTATAAACTTTAAATCCTACCCAGATGAGAAGTGATAGTATTGTTATTATGCTTTTGTAAGAAGGAGACTTGGAAGGTGTAGGGTGGGGGTGAGAAGCTGTGACATCCATGGTAGGGAGTATGTGACTGGGAGGGAAGAGAAGAAAGTGAAGCCAGTGAGCAGAGGATGTGGGGCAAAGGTACATGCCAAGTGGTGGGATTCACTTGGCAGATGCACCCCTTGCCTGATTCCCACAGGCAAGTCAGCTCCACTGGGCAGGGATTTTTGTCTGTTTTGATTACTGCTCTATTCTCAGTGCCTGGGACAGTTCCTGCCACCCTGAAGGCTTATTCAGGGAATATGTGCTGAATTGAATCTGCAAATTCTTTCCAATTTATTGAAGAAATTCCTGGCTTCAAAGTCCAGCTTCATTTTCCATTTGGGTGGGCTGAGGCAAATCGTTATATCTGTCTGAGCTTCAGTTTGCTAATTTATAGTGAAGGTAAGGTGGACTATCAATCTAAATCAATCTCAGCTCCATCTGATAACCTGTGAGACCTTGGGTACACATCTTAACCTCCTTGTTGTAGTCACTTGGCCATTGTCCTTGATCTGTTCTGTATGGATAGGAATGTCAAGCCAGGTTGTGAACGGGTGTCATTTGTAAAGTGCTGCCTTGAGGTCAGCATCAACCTTTCCAAAAGCATGCCCCTTCTTATGGGAAGGGCTGGGATATGCCTGCACTGCAGCCCATTCTTAGCCTTTCTGTCTGCATTTATTAGGTTGGAGTCTATATCTCCTCTATGGTACCATGATGACTATAGGCAAATTTGCTCTTATTTGCACAGTTCATTGTCACTGCTAGTTCTGCCACTTGGACATAACATTTCTCTTCCACACCACTTCTTTTGACTTCTCATTGTATTTTGCTCTGTTCACCATCCTGCCTTCTATTTTTCCCTTTTAATCTGTCTTCCTTGCTGTCTACTGCCTTGCCAAGTATTTCATGCCTATGACAGTGGTCAGCTGGAGTGCTGTACAAGGAATATTCTGAAGCTACATCCAGACCTAGAAGAAAAGAATGAAGAGGTTGGTTAATAATGTCTTCTGTAGCAAGGTGGCATAGAGTGGCAGCTCCGAAGCTACTTATTTGCCACCTCTGGCTAACAGCTTGGCTAGCTGGGGCAATCTCTATTGTCAGTTCATAGGGAAGGGGTAAAGGTATAAGGATAGTCTCTAGCTCTGGTGGCAAAAGCAGCGAACACATTGACTCTGGACTGGGAAAGCTCTTTTGTCTACCAGAAATAATGTTCCAGTTTTCCTTTTTCACTCACATTCCTTTGGGCTTAATACCTAGATTTTTGCTTTTCAATTCTTTCAAACTGACTGGTTTCTCAGTCAGGTCCAGAAACCAATTCTGGCCATTTTAAGAAAGAGAAAGAGAGAAAGAGATTGAAAAAGAATATATTGATAGGAAAGTAGAACAACTAGGTTTGGAATATGACCAGGGATCAAAGGGTGCCTAGGCCAGGCTTGTGAGAACCCAGCCAGGGTCAGGCCACAGGGATAGCCTGGTAGGGGTTCTGCTTCTGGAACTCTGACCCCTGGGCACACATAGCTGCCCCTGATTGCTACCTCTTGCATCTTTGCATCATTCTCTGAAGATTTAAAGCCCTGAATGGGGGCGTGTGATTGGCTGAGTTAAGGCCTCAGGCCTGTGCACTAGCTGCCATAAAGCAGGAAAAGAAAAGGGGAATCAGTCAGTTATTACCTCAGTATTGCTACATAACAAAGTACAGGAAGCATTTAATCTGAGAATTTCTTAGCTCATGTGACTGAAATACACAGAAGTAGGTCCAGCTTCAGGTTTAGCTTGATCCAGGGAGCTTAGTATTTTCAGTCAGTGGCCTCACTCCATCTCAGCTCTGCTCCTCTCTACATTGTTTCCATTCCCAAGGAGGGTATCGCACTGTGGTTGCCTGGCTGCATTCTCTTAGGCTCAATTCCACCCAGAAGGGGGGCTTGCCTTTCTCTCAACAGTCCCAGGATGAGTCCCGGGTTTGGGTTGTTGGATGTGGTTTGGTTACATGCCTAGTTGGATGTGGTTTGGTTACATGCCTACTCCCGAGCCAATCAGGAGGGCCAGGGGATAAGCTATCTGATTGGCTAGGCGAGAGTCACGTGGCCTCCCCTGGTGTGGGGGTGGAGTCCGTCCCTCAGAAGTGCATCCGAGGAGCGGGAGGGTGTGGTTTCCCTTGGTTTCTGCCTTAGGGAAACGGTCATTTCAGTCAGTGAGACTGACTTTTATGAAATAGTCACAGCAATAAGTGAATAAATCCAGCACCTACCCTTGCCGCCAGCTTCAGGAGTCCATCTGCAGGCAGCACGAGCCTTCTGTCATGAAGGGAAGTATTAAGGATGAGAATGTGGCATATGAGCTTGGAGCAGACAGTCTGGGCATGGGGCATTGCCTTGTGCATAGATATATCTGTAACCAAGAAGCTTGCCCAACGAAACCCTGTCTCAGCAGCCAAGTGCGGTTACATTTCATTTGAACTTGCTAAAAAAATGAAGGCATTTGAACCCATCCATCACAATCTCTGTGGCTTTAACATGCTTTGAGAAACTGTTGAAAATGAACAGCTTAATAATTCTAACCTCCTTAATGATATCGTCTGGAGAGAGTATGGCCATAAGAAAGGAAAGTCACAAAACTGAATGAGAAAGCGCTGAGCCATAATGGAGAAGTTGTCAGCCGCTGAGGCGTAGCTGCCGTGAAAGCTTTAAGAAATATGCACGGCAGATAAATTGAGACCCATAAAAGTAAGATGTCGAGTGTGGCCTGCCGGTCGTTTCTTTCTTTTCAGGAAGAAGCCCTAACAGAGAAATAAAAAGAGCTCATTTGGTTACTTAGGTTCAGTCCGGAGCTAATGATTTCAGGAAATGGTTTGGAGATGGAGGAGGGGCTGGAAAGGAAACCTGAGTCGGCTTTGAGGATTTGGGACCTGGGGATTTATGGGTCCATTAGCGCAGAGCATCTTTTGAAAGTGTCCTCAAAGTGCCTTGCCTTTCATGGGCCTGCTGCTGATTAGCACCGACAGAGTGAACATTTTGATAGTGAACGTGAAGTTATTGGCGGTGCTTGAGGGCGTCTGTCAGGAATCCAGGGCGAGGTGTCAGGAAGACAGCTTGGGGGCTTATGCACAGGGTGCAGGAACAGGGAGGGGCCAGGGGCTGCTGGCTCCACCTCAATATTAATGTGCAGGTTTGGGGAGAGTGGAAACCAGCTTGGTCTTCTTTGCTCGGTGGGTGCGCACCTTCCCTTCTGCATTCACTGCCCCCTCAACCTCACCTGGCCAGCCTGTAACCACGCAGAAGGGGGCTTTTCTGAGCCCGGCCTTGCCCTGCTCTGCTCCCCTCTGTGGGTCTGCCTCAGATGCCCCCTCCTACAGGCTGAATCAGGGGCACGCCCTGCTCAGTATCCTTCCTCTCCATCAAGAGGCTGACTTATGTTCTGGGCTCCTGCCTCGGTTTCCTGATTACAACCTGTTGGCTTGTCATTGACCCTAGAATTGCATGGCTTAGGCCAAGGCCCGGCTGGGTATGTGTCCAGCCTGCCAGCAAGAGCCCCTGTTTGCATGGCATTGTTTCATTTAATATGGTCAACGACTTTGGGTGATACTGGTGTGGGTCTGTTTTACTGTTGAGGAGAGATTTACTTGCTCTAGACCAGGACATACGTGGTAGAGCCATGATTGGAAATTCGTATTTACTGTCTTCAGTGCCTACTTTCAAGATTATAGTATTCTTAGACTCCCAGTCCCTGGAGGCAGGCTTCCCCACATTGGAAAAATGTCGTGAAGTCTGGACACATCTTCTGTTTGAGGACACTTGTGGTCACTCTCCACTCTGCGCAACAGGGTACTTTGGACCAGACCTTCTGTTCATTGATTCCTGAACCAGGGTCAGTGTGACAATTTGTCAGTGTCCCAAGGTCTGGCTCATCTGGCCCAGCATTCCACAGAGAGGCCTTAGCAAGCTTGGTGGGCTGAATCTTCATGGTTCACGCTGTGATTATTGCAAAACCCTGAGTGCAAGAGCTGGTTGTGTTAATCTATACCTTACAGGTATATTCTGCCTACGTGGAAGGTGCTTCCCTAGGCTGTCCCTAGGAAGAGCAGGCTGCTTATAGTCTAATAGTAATAGCGAGGTTTGTGCACATGACTGACATTAAAAGAAATGCTGTACCTCTGCTCCAAGCTCTTCCACTTACTGTCTGTGAGACCTTGGACAAATAACTCAATCTCTCCTAGCCCAGTTTTCTACTTGCCCTGCTCTGCTCCCCTCTGTGGGTCTGCCTCAGATGCCCCCTCCTACAGGCTGAATCAGGGGCACGCCCTGCTCAGTATCCTTCCTCTCCATCAAGAGGCTGACTTATGTTCTGGGCTCCTGCCTCGGTTTCCTGATTACAACCTGTTGGCTTGTCATTGACCCTAGAATTGCATGGCCCCTCCTACAGGCTGAATCAGGGGCACGCCCTGCTCAGTATCCTTAAAATGGGGAGAGTTAAAAGCACCTGCCTCAAATTATTGTAATGAGGATTTGAGGAATTAACTACTGCTTATAAAACTCTTCAGCACAGTGCTTGGCATAAAGTAAACCTCCTTGAATGCTAGTTATGCAAGTGTAATGCTAAGTAATGAATAATTTATTTAACAAATATTTACAGAAGTCTTGATGAGTTCCAGAAACTGTTTTGCCTCAGTTTCCTGGTGGGGATAGAGGGAACAAAACAGACAAAATCATTGCTTTCATAGATCTTATATTTGCAAAATAGCAATGATTTCTATATAAACTATTGTGGAAGCCACCTTTCTTGGGAAAATTATATCTTATACTACGATATTATTTTTCTATAATTTTTGTTTTCAGTTAATGACATTCCTTAGAGATCTTTCTGATCCATATCTATGTCAGTGGTTCTTAGGGTTGGTGGGGGCCTGGGGGTGGGTGCCAGTTGTTCTCGTGGGGGACATTTGGCAATGGTGATTGGCACAGCTGGGAGGTGATGTTGACATTTTGGTAGGTAGAGGCCAGGAATGCTGCTGCATATCGTACAATGCACAGGGCAGTCCCCCACAACAGAGAATTGCCTGGCCCCAAATGTCAGTAGGGTCCTGACTGGGAAACCCTGGTCTATGCTTATATTTGCATCTATATTTCTCACAGAGATTTTAATGGTTGCTAGAAGTATGTGCAGCACATATAGCTTCTTATTTACTTGTTTATATAAGTGATTTCATCTTACCCTGGAGATTTATTTCCTTTTAATGACAGAAAAAAAAAAACCCTTAAAAACTTCCCATTAAAAATAATCTAGTCTCCTCTGATTTAAGAGTCTCTTTCATTTTAACTTAGTTACCTTCTAGTAAATGTTCCATCACTTTAAGCCCAGCCTCCTGCCTTTCCCTTCTCTATGGGTCTCTCGAGTGTGGCTCTGCCTCCTGAAATGGTCTTATGGTTCAGAGAGAAGCTCATGGCCTTGAAAAGGGCCAGAGGAAGGGCCCTTGTCTCAGGCTCACACCTGGGCCTTGTCCTCTGCGTGCTGCATGTGCTGTTGAAGGAGGAACCATGGCCTGATCTCCAGCATGGCTGGATCTGGGGGTCCCCTTCCCCTCACCCTTCATTCCCCAAACTTGACTTAGCTCTATCTTCAGTCATACTGAGGCCTCTGAGTTTTAACAATGCTGCCCAAAGGCTAGGTTCTGTAGTCACCTTGCTTCTTTATTATTATTTTTTTTTGGTGGCCCTTTAATTAACTCTGCCTTTAAAAATTGTATGTACCAAGGGTTGAGTTCATCAGCCCAGATGGCTTATCATCCTCTTTGGAGGAAACAAGACTACTCCTTGTTTTGTTTATTTACTAATTGTCCTTTATCCCCATTCCTCACTTTCATTTCCCTTCCTCCCCAATAAGTAGCCAGTCTGCCAAATTTAAAATATATCTGTTGTAAGGGTTCTTGTGTATGTGGTTTGTATGTGTGTAGTCGGTAGGGAAATTATTCTGCTCCTTATTTTCCTTTTATTAAAAATGATGTGTATGTGATTTGACCTCGATGCTTTTTCTCATGCTAATTTTTTTATGTGAAATTAGTTTTGTGAACTTTTGAAATGAAACAGGACTCAGGAAACCTTTTTCTTTTAACTCCACAGAGCTTTCTCTTCTCTTATTTTTGTGTAGTGTTCACGCATGTGGAAGCAGCTTGCTTTCTGAGGTTACCTGGCTATGTGCCCTTCCCCACGTGGATATGAACTTTTTCTTTCTTTCCTTTCTTTGCCCTGTCTTGCCCAATTTTGATTCTTCCAGTTGGTGGAAGGTAACCCTGGAGGGTCTCATGATGGACCCCTTGTGCTCTTCCAGGGTTGAGGAGGGCAAAACTCTCCCTAGTTTCTGCTGCTGTTCTTAAATTGGACTCCTGCATTCCAGTGAATTCCACCAGCCACCCCTGTTGTTTCTTCCTTCTTCCTCCTGTGCAGACCCTGGTACCATTCAGATCTTGGTGTTGATTTGTTCCCACCCGCTTGTATTTTAGGGCTCATGGGGGATACTTCATCCCCTAGTTTTCATGTAAACATAGTCCACGGATTTTGCTATCTAGTTGCTCTGTCTGTTTTTATTTGGGAATTTGGAGAGATGGAAGAATTATGCTGCTATCACCATCTTCCTAGAATCTACTCTCTTTACCTTGCACTTACATAAATTTACACGAATGGTGAGGTACTTTCAATCTCACTTGTGTTCCTGACTTTATTTTGCCGGGCGCTGTGCTATAAGATCCCTGCTATGTGTACTCAGGTCTATTATTTCTAATTGCTGCATAGTACTCCACAGGGATGGTACCCATCCATTCCCCTAATGATTGATACCCGGGTTATCTCCAATTTATCACCAAACATAAGTAAATCTGAGAATCATTGCTTTGTATTTGACCCTTATGAATGTGTCTGAGGATTTATTTATAATAATATATCCCAGGGACGGAATTACTGGGCAGAGGCTATACATACAGTGAAGCCAGTGGTTTTCCAGAAGGCGGATCCAGTTCTATTTCTAGCAGCTCTCACCAGGGGTTGCTCTGCTAGAACTTGGGGAGGCTCAGAGCCATCATCTCCAGACTGCTCTCTCTCCAAACACACCATTTCCGCTTGGAGGTGCGTGGGTCTCCTACTGGACTCTCAACAGCACCTGGGGCACACATCTGCTCTGCTCTGCTCTCAGCTACCTTCCCAGTCTCTCTGGGCTGTGGGATGTGGAAGCCCGAGGGTACTCCCTGCAGTCCACCCTGCCCCAGCCCCAGCCCTAGAGCCCTAGCCCAGAAAGGCTCTCTCTCTCCTTTCTTTTCTTGTCTGACAGGGCCTTCTCATAGGACCTATCCTAGATCTCGTCTAGAGTCCTTCTTTAGTACTCTGTTCAGAGCTCCTACTATTGTTCTTAATATAGGGGGAGTTTCTAGAATGTAAAAATCCCCTTTTATCACTCTTTCAAGTCTCGCTTGCAAGACTACAGACTCTCTAGCTCAATGAGAAGGTTTTAAGTCTTCTTAAATTCACCTGAGAAAATTTTAAACATTACTGATGCTTGGTTTACCATGTAAAGAATTAAACCAGATTCCTTGGGAGTGGAATCTTGGCATCAGCCAGGGCTGAGAACCACTGTTCAGGGGACTTGAGGCAGCATCGAGATTTCAAGCTCATTAGAGACCCTTTTGTTCTAGGCAGATGGTTTTAACCTCTCCATCTGCATGGAAGGACACGACTGATTTTGTTGCATGTCATAGCATCAGTGTGTGGGAAGCTACAGAGCAACGGTATTAAAAGAATTTAAATAGTAAATGTATGCAACACATGCACACACATATGTGAAGTGTATAAAGACAGCTTAACAAGGGGAAACATTGTCAATCTTTGGAAGTCTCTGCGTGCTTCTCACCATCCCCACCTTCTCCCTTTCCCAGATATGATCCTTATCCTGAATATTTTGTATATGATTTCTTTGCTTTAATATACATGTGTGTGTGGGTGTGTGTGTACTCTCTAAACAATATAATGTTTAGCTTTGCGATATTTTCAATTAATTTAAATGGAAACATTGTATATGTAGTCAATTACTTCCTTTTTTGACTTTGCATGGAAATTTTTTTCTCATTCCATTTTTCTGCCTCTGTATTTTGGAGGTTCTACCACTCTCAATGCTTACCTTTTAGTGGCTAAATTAGCATACATACTTAAAAAGTTCTAAAGTTAATATAAATATATATATACTATATAAATATATTAGATATATATTATATAAATAAAATATATTAAAAATATATACCTTTATCCTATTTCTGAACAGATAGAACTTTTTACTCGTCATGCTGTTCCCAACTGATATGATATTGTCCAGTATTATAGTTCTTTTTAAAATCTTCAAATTATCTACTATTATTATTTTTAAGTCAATATTTGTTTAGAGTGGTCTAAACAAATCAATTTTTATTAATTTTAAAATTTATCTTTGTTCAACATTCCTTCTAGCATCTCACAGAAAATATCTATCCAGGATATTTTTCTTCTTCTTGAAGTTTTTTCTTTAGAATTTCCTTTAGTAGTCAACTCATTTTTTTTTTTTTTCAGCATTGGCAGGCATGGGAATCAAACCCGGGTCTCCGGCATGGCAGGCGAAAACTCTGCCTGCTGAGCCACTATGTCCCGCCCTCATTTTTTTTTCTGAAATGTCTGTATTTTTCTTTTGTCCCTGAAAGATAGTTTCTTTGACTATGGTTATTTTTCTCTTAGCCCACTAAAAATATTATCCCATTGCCCTTTTTTTTTTTTTCAAAAACATTTTTTTTATTAATTAAAAAAAGAATTAACAAAACAATTAGAAATCATTCCAATCTACATGTACAATCAGTAATTCTTAATAACATCACATGGTTGCATATTCATCATTTCTTAGTACATTTGCATCGATTTAGAAAAAGAAATAAAAAGACAACAGAATAAGCCATTGCCCTTTTGATTGTGTTGTTGCAACTAAGAAATCAGCCATCATTCTCATTTTTAGGTAATCTCTCTTCTCTCAGGTTGATAAAATGAGACATTGACATTGATAAAATGAGACATTTTGTGCAGTTCACTGTTATGTGAATTTGATGAATTCTCAACCATTCACTCTTTACACATTGCTTCCTCCCCATTCTTTTCCCTTCTCTTCTCTTCTCTGGGATTCAGATTATATGTATTTAGAACTTTTCACTCTATACTCCACACCACTTAAACATCTGAGATTTGGATTAGCTGCTCTCATGTTATGTATATATATAAATGTCTTATGGATGTTTCGTTCTTAGTCTTCACTTCGGCTTTTTCCTCCTCTTATCCCCTTTTCTCCCTTTATACCTCCTCACCACTCCTCACTGCTTACACCTTTTAAGGCCTGCCTTCCATTCCCGTTCACTGCCTCCACCTTCCCTGTCCTAACTTCTACAGGCCTCATTAATCTCCTACTTTTTGTGTCTTTCACAGCACTTATTATTCTCTGCATTAGATAATAATGATGTAGAGCAATGAGCACTGGACTTGGAGTCTGAGGACCTGAGTTCAAATTCTGGCTCTACCACTTAATAGCTCTGTAACCTTGGGTAAGTCACTTGTCTTCCTGACTGTCATGTCCTCAGTTGTGAACTGGTGACGGCAGGGTTGTTAGGAAGACTATTTTAGATCACGTCTGCAGCATCCCCAGCACAGTGCACAGTATTGGATTTGACATAAACTTCTCAGGTGACCCTCAGGGTGTCCCTTTGCCTCTCTGCTTCAGAATGAAGTCATGTCTGGCAGACTAGTGGTCAAGTTGCTGGATCCCAGTGGAAAAACTGTGGAAATATGATTTTGACACAACCTTTAGGTGAAGAAGCCCTTATTAGAAAGAAATCCCTATCTTGTATGCCTTAAATCAGTTCCCCTTCAACCCATTTTCCATATCCTTCTTCTGCTTAGGAAATACCAATAGTTCCCCTGCTCTCAAAATTAAGAGAGCCCACAGCGAGGGGTGTGGGCAGTGCCTGTAATGTTGCATGCGGTGAGGGAGAGAGAAGCCTAGAGAACTAAGCAGGGAACAGGGGCATGGAACCAGGTGTAGATTGTTCCTGAGCCTGGACTCTGCCTGAAGTCAATAGGAAATGATTCAAGGGTGTTAGATGGAGGAGAGACACGACGTGGCCATTTTGTTATAACTGGTCACTTATATTAAAATGTCGAGTCCTATTCAAATTTAACTAAGTCTTTCATCCAGTGCAGCACAGCACTCCACTCCTCTCCAACCCCCAGCCCAGGCTGGACTTCAGCTTGAGGTGCTTGAGGATGGGAGTGTAGCTTCTAACTCTTTTCCCCCCAAACCCCTGCCCTGCCTTCGTCTCCCCTTACTGCTCCATTTCGGGTAACCTTATTGGGTCTAGATCCTGTGGTGCTGGGGAAAGGAAAGGTGAGGGACATTGCCAAGGCTCTTTACAGATATTGAGTGTGCCCTTTCAGTCTCTTGGCTGTCACTGCTTCTCTGGCTGATCTGATTGGCAGCTGAGGCCTCTAGGTGGCAGCACCAGAGTGCATCCTATCTCTTGCTTGGGGTGTTTGTGACATTTCTTCACTTCCATCCATCCCGTCTCCCTAGCTTCTACTTATTTAGCTTGGTTGGGAAGCAGGTGGCTGGTTTGCTTTCCTTTTGGTACGTCCTGGGCAAGGAGGAAGCATGTGGCCCCAGTTGTGTTGGTTATCTTTAAAAGGTGGGGCATTTGCTGGTGAGGCATCTCTGTGTCCTCTGAGACCAAGGGCCATGGTTGCCCATTACAAAGCATAGGGAAGTTCTCCTTCATGTCCTATTAGATGGGAAAGAAATGGGAGTGCTGTGACTACAGGTAAGCCAGTGGCTTGACAAGTGCCCTTAGGATTCAGCTGGGGGGTAAAGTCACATATCTGTTGTGGGGCCAACCTCCATGGCCAGCCATCCCTCATCCTTTCTGCTCCCCAGCGTGGGATCCAGAAGAGGGATTGGAGTTCTGACCTAGGGATGGGACTTTCTTGGGAAGGCAAGATGGAGAGTTGAGGGTGCTGGTAGAAGGACAGCTCTAGGTGCCATCCATGAATTCTGGCGTTGGAATGTGCTGCCTGTGCTGGGACATTGTTCTAAGGTCTAAGCCGTCCTAAGGAGGCCACGGGGACCAGATGGACAGATCACATAGTCAAAGCTTTGCACGATCATGGAGCTGAGCAGCCCAGCTACCCTCTACCTCTTGCTATGTCAGTGACAATAAGTGACCCCACTGAGTATATGGTGTATGTGTATGTGTAAAGGGACAATGTGGTGGAATTCACTTCTCCCCCATGTGACAGGACCCAGCATTTCCACAGCTATTTATTTTTACTTTATAAAATGATTTTAAATTCTTTATCTGAGTTGAAAGTCATCATATGCCAATGATGTTAGATGGGTTAAAATTATCATTTAAATGTCAAAAGAGAAGCTGAGGGCTTGGCTGGAGATGACATAGCCAGGTAAGAGCAGAATTGGGCATCAATCCAGGTCTTCTGATTCTCCCCCTTCTCCCCCTACCCCCTGAACCCTAATACTCTCTATGGCCTGATCCACCAAACACATCACCTGCCATATATTACCCAGGTAAGGGCAGCTCCCTAAAGTCCTTTCCAGGGATTGCCATTGACTTATAAACATTTATAAGGCCAGACCTGGACCTTAGAAAATTTTGTTCTTTGAGTTAAATTGACACTTAATTAGGTACCCCCCCCCTTTGTTTTTTTTACATGGGCAGGCACTGGGAGTCGAACCCAGGTCCTCTGGCATGGCAGGCAAGCATTCCTGCCTGCTGAGCCACCATGGCCCGCCCTAGGTACCCCTTTTATGAAACTATTTACCTAGTGTCCACGGGTTTACAGAGTAAGTCTTTTCCCTTTCTTAAGGGAAAATATGGTTTTCAGTGCTCATTTATGGGGTACAAAGAGATAACTAAGGCTGTAATCGTAAGTCATTCTTGACTAGTCATTAAAGCAGGACTCTCCTCAGGGCACTGCTTGTTTGCTTGTATTTGTAATCGATAGAGCTATAATTCTACCTCATTATGAATTCCTTGCTTACTCAATTAATCCAAATTAGTGTGGCTTAATGTGAAGGAAAGCCTGCTAAACCGAGGTCCCAGTAGAAACACTGCCCCTGGTTGCTCTGGACCAAGATGCCGCCTCTGCGGCCCGAGGCAGGTGGCTGAAGAGCTCTTGTAGCCTTTCCCTTCTCCACCACCCTCGAAGACATGTAGACTCATCAGCAGAGTATAGGAGAGGGACCAGGGGGTGAAGGTGGCAAGGTAAGAGTTTGCAGAATCTGCTGAGTTTTTTTTCTTTTAAACCCAGGAATTATTAGCCGAGAAGATGCAGAAGATCTCCTTGAGAACATGACGGAGGGAGCGTTTCTTGTCCGGGTCAGTGAGAAAATCTGGGGCTACACCCTCTCCTACCGCCTGCAGAAGGGATTCAAGCACTTTCTGGTGGATGCCTCTGGGGATTTTTACAGCTTCCTGGGAGTGGACCCCAATCGCCATGCAACGCTCACAGATCTCATTGATTTCCACAAGGTATCCCTTTTGTGGGTACTGGTTGGGGAATGTTACTGGGAGAACCTTGAGCTGAAGAGAGGGCAGGGTAGGTAGAGCATGGCTGGAGGTCTTCTGAGAGATGGGGATGTGAGCAGGCAGTGCCGGAAAGGCCACAGAGATGTAGAGCCTCAGGGCAGAAGAGGCCAGAGATTGTATAGATCAGGCTCTGGGGCCCCCTGTTCTCTCTGGTTCAGCCTCTCACCCACCCAGCACCTCTAATCCCATTCCCTATGCCTCATCTCATTTGGTCAGCCCCCTCCAAGCTCACATATCAACCCCCCAACTCATCTCCAGGAATACCCCTCTTGTAGATATTCTGGTCAAACTTCTGGCAACTCAGAGAAGTGTAATGGGCAACCCCACAATTTTAGAAGCTTTTCTAATCGCGGGGTTCCTATTGCCTTTAGTTGAGTTCTAGCCTCATTGCTTAATATGTGGGTGACCTTGAGCAGTTTCTGTTTTCCAAATGTGCAAATGGATATAAAAAATACTTAGCTTGTAACTCCTTGGGGCATTAAGTGAGGTAATGTACATAACCATGCTCTGGAATGTAAAGTGGTTGAGAAAGTTTTTGCTTCCTAGGACTCTTTTTGTTATTTGTCCCCCTTACCTTGGACCCCACGTTGGGAAAGGTGTTGTCTTCCATTTATGTAGTAAGAAGCAATTCTGTGTAAATGTGGCTGTTCACATCAGTAGCAACCGAGAGAAAGCCAGAGGTGGAACTCAGTGACTCAGGAGGGCAGGACCTCAGCGGATCTTAGACAGAGGATGGTGGTAGCTCAGGGGTCCAACATCTCTTGGTCCCCAAGCTTTGCAGGTACAGAAGGATTCTGAGAATTTCTTGACTGTCACATGGGGCCTTTGCTATAATAGGGAATCTTGGGCTGATATCCTTTTCTCTTCATGGCCATCCCCAGGGCTCCAGGGAACAGCTCTTAATCTGGCTTTATAAGTCAAGCACAATGGAAAATCTTCCCTTTACAAATACCAGGATGCTGGGTTTAGAGTACGGGCTTGAAAGATGGGCTAAGCAGGATCTTGGCAGATTCCTGCTTGTGTTGAGAAGAGCCGGAAGAAAGGGAAAGGGAAGGAAAGTGTGGCTGTTGGCACTTCTCTGTGCAAAGCCCTGTGCCAGTTGCTCTACATCCATGATCTCTTTCGATCTTCATATTGCTCTGGGAGGGAAGATTTAAGTCCCATTTCACAGATCAGGAAGCCAAGGCCAAGGAGCTTGGGCAACTTGTCTAGCTTGTTACAACTGGTACCAGCTAAGCTCAGGCGTTAAGCCTCGGGCTGCCTCTAAAGATTTTGTTTTTTCCTCTAGGCCACATGGTTTTCTTTCTGTGTCCAGTTTCATTTGCTTTGAGCAGTGATGAGCTCCCCGTCCCTGGAAGTGTGCAAGCAAAGGGAAAGTGTCCATCCCTTGGGCATACTGTGGATAGGGTTTCTACACCCAAAGTTCCAGCTAGGTATACTTTGAAGGTTTCCAAGTCTAAGCTTTCCAGACTGCCAGGTCAGTTCGTAACACTCTTGAATATCATCTAAACCCATATGGCGATCTGGTGGCCAGCTTTTATAAATTAAAACTTTAATTACACAATTAATAACTTCACTCTAAGAAAAATCAAATGCAATACAAAGTGAATGCGTCCTTCACTTCATTTCCCAATACCATCCCCAATCTTGGATTATCAGTTTGCCATATTCTTATCTGAGTATTTTTCTGGGCATTTACATGGTAATTTGTGTACCTAAGGAAATACATAGTTTTGGTATTTTTTCACATAAATTGGATAATTCTTTATATATAGCTTAGAAACCTGATTTTAAAAATACTTAATAAATCATAGAAAGTAGCTTAAGAAAAACATAATCCTTAGAATCATGCTGCCAAATTTTAAATCCCAACTTCATTTCTGTGTGAGACTTTGGGCAACTATTCAAACTTTTCATGCCTAATTTCCTTCTCCATGAGATGGGTTTAATAATAGCACTTACCTTATAGGGTCACTATGAGATTTAAATCAGATATCACTGTGTAAGATGATGAAACAAGATACCTGACACCTGTAAGTTATCAGGAAATGCTGGCTATTCTACTCAAAAATGTGTCTAGAAGATCTTTCCATGTCAATATATGTGCTCTTTCTTTGTAAATAGTCCATGGTATTTCAAGGTATGGATGTGCATTACAGCTTAGTTAACTATTTTCCTTTTGATTGTCACTACATAGCTTCCAGTTTTTAATGATCATAAATAGTGCTGCAGAGACCTTGTTTATGCCATTTGGGGCACATGTGCCGGTAGGATGGATCCCTAGAACTGGAATTGCTGGATAGAAGAGGAACCACATTTTAATTTGAAAAGATCTGCCAAGATTGTCCTTCATAAATGTGGTGCCAATTCATGTTCCTGCCAAAGCTGTATGAGGTTGTTTCCTCATACTGCTGCCAACACTGGGGATTATTAGTTACTTATTATTTTTTTTTCCGTCAGAGGGGCAGACACTGTATCTCACTGTTGTTTAGTTTGCAGTTCTCTGATTACCACTGAGGCTGAGGATCTTTGCACATGTTTAATGGTCTCCTGGATTTCTTCTTCTGTGAATTAACTGTTCATATCCTTTGTCCATTTTTTTTTCTGTTTAGATGTCTCTTTCTTATTACGGTATCAATTTTTCCAGCTACTAAATTGCTCTTTAGTTATGTCCATCCTGTTTTTCAGTTCTGCTATTGAAAATTTTCTTTTTAAATGGTCATGTTTTTCATTTCCAGCTTCTTTTTCTGTAATAGCCCATTCTTGTTTCACAGATGACTAATATTATTCCATTGAGAAGATTAAGACATGCCTCTTAAGGCTTATTCTGTTTGTTTTATGAATATGATATTTTCTTAGGAGACAGTTCTGTTGTTAAGCTTGGCATCTTTCTTTTATGATTGTGGTTTCCCATAAACATTTATGACTTTCGAAGTCATATTTGAACTTTAAATTTCCTGTTTATACATCAGTGGACACAGTTTCTATTTCCCATCTCTAGTCTTCAGGCTATAAGGGTTAGAGTTGTCATCTTTTGGGCATGGGAGCATCCTTAACTTTTCAGCTAAGAACTGCATACCATTTCCACACTTCCTTATCTGACTGAGGCAACACCTCTATTGCCTAGGGTTCCCCGGTCTGTCCCACAGATGCCTGCTCAAGTCCCCAGAGAGCTAGGGGGCATTTTCTCCTCTAGCAATCTCATCCTGGATGTCTTTTGGTATTCTTCAACATATTTGCTTTGTTGAAAGCCTTCCTTCTTAATTTCTAGTACCTTTATGGATTTTTTTTTGGTAAACCTATAATTTCTCTAATAAAATACATATTTTAATTATCATAAATAAAATAAGACAACTTCAGTAAAAACCAGGGGGAAAAGGTTCCCATAATTAGGTAGACCAAGAATTAAATAAAGCTTTGATATAAAAGATTCTTATTAAACAACACGAAAAGCACTAAGACATTCATTCAACAGCTATTCATTGAGCCTCACTTTGTCCAAGTGACTGCAGATTCCCTTTCTTGCAGAGCTTTTCATTGTGAAAAATAACATATATACAAAAAAAGCAATGAATTTCAAAGCACACTGCAACAGTTAGTTGTAGAAAAGATTTCGGAGTTTGGTATGGGTTACAATTCTGCAATTTTAGGTTTTTCCTTCTAGTTGCTACAAGATACTGGAGACTAAATGAAATACTAATATAATGATTCAGCAATGATATGTATTTGTTAAATTCTGTCTTCTCTGTTATGACTTTACCTTTTCCTTTGATCTTTCTCCCAATCCTTAGGGATATTTGCGCTATACCCATTCTAACTTTTTGTTAGAATGTTGAAAAGGGCTATTGATAATATGGGATGGGGGATGGAACTAGTTGATGTTCTACAGAGGCTGAGCCCTCTGGGTTTCAAGATGCCTGGGAACCCATCTGAAGGTTGTAGGTTTCTGGAAAGTAATCATAGTACATGGAATCTTTGTAGAATCTCAGATAAAGCCCATTGTGTTCTTTAGGGTTGGTAGGAGTGGTTTTGCTTGGGCTTTAGCAAATCGTGATAAATACCAATGTCTAGCTGAAGCTTGGGTAAGAGTAGTCTCCTGACTCAGTTTGAACTCTCTCAGCCACTGATGCCTTATTTGTTAATATGGGTTTGTTTTTTAAAAGAGATTTTTTCCCAGTCATTTCTAGAATTTGGCTTGAGAGGGAGGCAGATGCATGTTCTCTGTCTTTCTGTCTTGATTCGGTCTTTCTCTGGTGGGTGTTTATTTTCATATCTTGATTATAAACAAGTTTTCCTCTTTTTTTTTTCCCATTTAGGAGGAAATTATCACCGTTTCAGGGGGAGAGTTGCTGCAGGAACCCTGTGGACAGAGGGACAGCCCACCAGACTACCATCTGTTGTTCGAATGACTTTTTTTCTCCTTATCAGTTGGACTTCTTTGGGCATCCTTTTTTTGAACACAAACTTAAGAATTTTTCAATTCGAACCTGTGGAGGGCCAGGAGCAATCAATCAGGCCCTAGCAGCGAAAGTACCCATAACATTGGGGCAAAATGTCCCCAAGAGTTAAACAATGACCAATGTTAGAAAACTGAGGGAACGGGCATTTTTTTGTTTTGGCAACAGCTGATGGCATTTTTCTGCTTCTATGATTACACTTGCTTGCTAGCAACTGCAAACCACAACATGATTTTAGTCTTTATAAGCACACCTTGAAAACCTCAGAGGGAGCTGCTCTCTGAATCTTCCTTCTTAGAGATTTCTGAGGCAGTCACTGGCCAACTAATAAAGACTCCCAATTGGCTTGCAGTTTTGAATTGTGTGGTCTCTCTTTTGGTGCGCCCCACAACAGAACCCCGTGGCTTTCTGGAAGACACATCACTATCCAGAGGAAAAAATATATTTGTATGTCTCAGGAGATATTAAATATATGGCATCTGTGTTACTGGTCCCCAACCCAAGGCCCAGGACAGAAATTGCGAATGATTGATGTAACTCTTTCATGAAGGGCGTAGACATGACCTTCAAAGAAAATGAGCCTTTTTGTTTTGCCCTTGCTGCCTAAACTGAGCTCTTAGAGCACACAGATCATGTTTTAATAATCCAAAATAATTCCAGTGCCGAACTCTGAATTGCATATATGGCAGACATTCAATAAACACTTGTTAAATGAATGCACTTTCTGACACCATTCAGCAATGCTTCCTAATAAGTTATTTCCTACTTGTAATCATTTATAAAGTCATAGAGATTATAGAAAAAGATAACGAATGATATATATGGAAGACATAGCTGCTGTGCCTTTAATACATGTTCATTATTTCCCTCATTGACGTTATCACATTGGAATTACCAAAGTCTTTCAAACCCAAGCTTTTTGGTCAGATATTGCCCTGCCCTTCTTATTTACCTCTTCTGCTACCACCCCTCCTATGTCTTGGAATCATATTTTGGCCCTAGTTTTGCAATATCGAGGCATAGCTTCATGCATTCCTACAGATGTACCTAAGACCTGGGAAGAATTATAAACCCAAGAATAGTTTATAGACATCTGATAAGGCCTTTGCTCTTTAGGATTTGGCCCTCTCTATGCAGGCTGCTCAGATGATGCCTTCGTCATCCTTTTGATTTTGATTCTAGTATGCACTTAATCTGAGTAAATTCTTCATATTAACAAGACGAGACTTGTCCAGAACCGCTCAGGGACAGTGTCTCTTTTGCAGCTATTGTATTCCACATTTATCGGACAAATACATAGAGGCAGCATGTTAAGATGGGATGAGTCAAGCAGGCTTGGGTTTCAAATCCCCAGCCTGAAACTTACTAGAATTTTAATGCTTGTGATTCTGTATTTGGTCAGAGTAAAAGGATGCATGGACTTTGTAGACTTTGATGAACTGGCTTATCTTGCTTGATAGTTGTATCAAACATCTCTTATCTCCCACTTGCCCCCTTGCGTCACCTTTTCTTCAGGTGTTTGGCCACTTATTTTACCCCAGTCACTACCAAGGTTAACAATTTTGCATGAGCTTTGTCCAATCCCCACACTGTGTTGGTCAGCTTCATGTGGGCCTAAGCCAAAGGCATCGCCATATGTTGTCATGGGCTTCTCATCTCCAGTTGCTGCAGAGGCATGAGACGAAATGCAACCAAGAAGAGCTGGGAAGTCAACATCCCAAACAGTGAACCTTTGATCAAGGAGGGACAGAAGGTGCGAATCAGTTCTCCCTTCTTCCTCCTGAAGGGGCTGTCCTCAGATACAATTCTTCATAAGCCTTTCAAAAGACAGTCCTGTGAGATTGAGCAGCCAGTCCTGATGAAACCAAGCAGCAGCCAGCCTAGTAACATGCTGTATTAGTTAGGGTTCTCTAGAGAAACAGAATCAACAGGAAACACTCACAAGTATAAAATTTATGAAAGTGTCTCACGTAACTGTAGGAATGCAGAGCACAAAATCTGCAGGGCAGGCTGTGAAGCCGATGATTCTGATGGAGGGTCTGGACAAACTCCACAGGAGAGGCTCACCAGCCGAAGCAGGAATGGAACCTGTCTCCTCTGAATCCTCCTTAAAAGGCTTCCAGTGATTAGATTAAGCATCCCTCATTGCAGAAGACACTCTCCTTGGCTGATTACAAATGGAATCAGCTGTGGATGCAGCTGACGTGATCATGATCTAATTCTATGAAATGTCGTTATCGCAACAGACAGGCCAGCACTTGCCCAACCAGACAGACAGGTACCACCACCTGGCCAAGTTGACACATGAACCTGACCATGACACATGCCTTCCTGTTCAGTCTTCCTCCTTTGTCCCACTCCCCTTTCTTCCTCACCTGCTTCTATGGGATTACAGTCCTGAATAAATCCCGAAAGCACATAAGCTTTCACCCCAGGCTCTGTTTTTGGGGAAACCCTGGCTAAGGACCCATCATACAAATGTGTTCGATAGTTTCTACTTTGCCACTTGGCTCCACGACTTCTCCCTTGTCTGCCTGTATAATAGACCACTAAATGGATAAAATGAGGTGATGTAGTGAACCTGCTTTCTGATTCTAAAGTGTTTTATAGCTATAACTGATTACGGTTAGAATTTCCTTATTTCTATCAAAGGTCACAGGAGCTGAGTTTAAGTTTTGGTTCCAATTCTATGAACTATGTGACTTTGTTAAGGTCATTTAACATCATGATAGCTTGTATAACTGGGGAGAGACTTTTGTGTGCCCCTTAGCAGATTCTTCAGCAGGTCAGTTAGGTGGTAAATATGAACGCTCTATCCCGGTCAAGGTTCTTGTGGAAAACAATCGCAGTAGCACCATCAATGCCGTCATGTTCAGCAGTGATGTGTCGGGGCATATGATCTGATGACTTTTAGAGTGTTGGAAGAAGCTTCTTGTTGCAAGAATTAGCAGCATCTTTGAAAGCAGACCAAGATGGGTTGAGAGTCCAGATCCCTGAGCTGTTGTTCCTGTCACCTCTAATTAATAGGTGAGAGACGATAGCTGAGTTTCCCATCCCTAACACATTGATTTCATTTTATCTGAGACCTTCACTTTCTGCATCTCATCTATTTAGGTTTTACCTGGCCTTAAAATAAATTCCTTGTAAGTTGCCCTGCAAATGAAATTACTGTCTGGAAAACTGCAATTTCGCCTTGAGAGTTTTATTATGCTAATAAGTGTCAGGATTCTCAAATAAAGGAATTGCTTATTTTACTTTATTTTTATCCTGAGCCCTACAAATGTGATGAAAAACAGTCAGCTACAAGACTCGGCAGAGGGAAAATTTACAGTCTATAACTAGAAAAAAAAAAAGTTGTGAAAAACTTCATGCCACTTGAAGCAAGATAAATTTCAGGACGTGAAAGGGCAATTTGGGATGCAGATTCAGGGAGGCCCTTGTGAGGTGGATTTGAGGAGCTGAGAATTTGGGGTGGGGGGTGGAGTGAATATTTAGAGCATGGGTTAAAAGAGGTCACCTAGAATGGACCTTTGGAAAGACCCAACAGCGTAAAGATCTGAGAATCTGAGGAATTGGGTCCCTTTTGCACCCTTGAACACTTCATTACTCTCAAGACTAAATTTGGGGGCAGAATGACCTTTGTTTTGTGACCTAGACAAGTTTCTCCAATTCTCTGGCCAGTTTCTTCATCTGTGAAATAAATTTTTGAAAATTAAGTAATATGAGATATTGCAGTTGTAAAGACCAACACTGTTTTAAGCTCTCTTTCTGGGCATGTGTGTGTTCAATCTTACAACCATGCTTGAGGGAAACAATGCTACCATTTCCCTCTTACACACAGGGAAATTGAGGAAATTGTGGCTCAACACTTTCCTAGGGTCATTTTTCCAGGAAGGTATAGCGCAAAGATTTGACCCATCGTGTAGACCTCAAATCATTGCCTTCTACTTTTATGTGCAAACCAAACGCCCAGTGATGTCGTGAAATGCAGATTCTCGTTCAGCAGATCTGGGGCGGGGCTTGTGATTCTGCATTTCTAACCAAAGTAGCTTCTTGTCTGTGGTCCACACTTGGAGAAGAACCTTGAAAGCAGGAGTCGACAAATTATGGCCTGTGGGCCAAATTTGGCTGCCATCTGTGCTCCTACAGCCTGTGAGCCAAAATGCTTTATAAGATTTTAGATGGTTGAAAAAAATGAAAGATTGATATTTTGTGACCTGTGAAATTATATGAAATTCAAATTTCAGAGTTCAGAAATAGTTTCATTAGCACTCAGCCATGCTTATTTGTTTATAAATTGTTTATGGCTATGTCTGGCTCACAAAATCTAAAATACTTACTATCTGACCCTTTACAGAAAAAGTTTGCCGACTCCCTGCTTAAAAGTATGGTGCATGTTAGGAATTATTTTGCTTCCTTTTTTCTTTTTTATTTAAATCTGCTCTTAAATTCTGGATCAATTCAGAAAAAGAAATAAAAAGAAAACAGAAAAAAATTCATACATACCATACCTCTTACCCCTCCCTTTCGTTGATCACTAGCATTTCAGTCTACTAAATTTAGTTTAACATTTGTTCCCCCTATTATTTGTTTATTTTTAATCCATATGTTTTACTCGTCTGTCCATAAGGTACATAAAAGAAGCATTAGACACAAGGTTTTCACAATCACACATCACACTGTGACAGCTATATCATTATACAAATCATCTTCAAGAAACGTGGCTACTGGAACACAGCTCTACATTTTCAAGAAGTTCCCTCCAGCCTCTCTGTTATGCCTTAACTAAAAAGGTGATATCTATTTAACAAGTAAGAATAACCTCTAGAATAACCTCTGTTTGGAATCTCTCAGCCATTGACAATTTATTTTGTCTCATCTTCTCTTCCCCCTTTCAGTCCAGAAGGTTTTCTTAATCCCTTGGTGCTGAGTCCCAGCTCATTCTAGGATTTCTGTCCCATGTTGCCAAGAAGGTCCACACCCCAGGGAGTCATGTCCCACATAGAGAGGGGGAGGGCAGTGAGTTTGCTTGTTGTGCTGGCTGAGAGAGAGAGGCCACATTTGAGCAACAAGAGAGGTTCTCTTGGGGGTGACTCTTAGGCCTAATTTTAAGTAGGCTTAGCCTATCATTTGCGGGGATAAGGTTCATATTAACAAACCCCAAGATTGGGGGCTCAGCCTGTTGCTCTGGTTGTCCCCACTGCTTGTGAGAATATCAGAAATCTCCACTAGGGAAGCTGAATTTTCCCCATTTCTCACCATTCCCCCAAGGCGACTTAGCAAATAATTTTTTATTCACTGTTCAAATCCTTCTGGGATTTATCGAGATATCACTCTGGACAAACCTACAAAATCTCATGCCCTACTCATGTACTTATGGTGTTCAATTAAGCTGTCCACATAAGTTATATTAGGAAATGCACTAATCAAAATGAAAATTTTGTACCAAATAAACATTTTTTGCTGTAGTGTCACACATAAGTTAAAGTTTTAAAATATTAATTACCATCTACTTTCAACGCCCTGCAGTATTGACATTCCTTTGTTCTTCCTCATGCAAAACATTTTTAAATTTGTACGTTTAGTCACTATCATTATACACTCTAGGCATTCCTAGATTATACCATCTCAGTCTTTATCATATATCTTTCCTTCTGATTACCTTTGTGCCCCCAGGCCTCCTCCCTCTATCGTTCTCACATTCAACTTCATTCAGTGTTTTAACATTATTGTATTACAGTTAGGTAGTATTGTGTTGTCCATTTCTGAATTTTTACAATCAGTCCTGTTGCACAATCTGTATCCCTTCAGTTCCGATTACCCAATATCTACCCTATTTCTATCTCCTGATGACCTCTGTTCTTAGCTGAAATGATCCAAATTCATTCATTAATGTTAGTTCATATCAGTGAGACCATACAGTATTTGTCCTTTTGTTTCTGGCTAATCTCACTCAGCATAATGTCCTTAAGGTCCATCCATGTTGTTACATACTTCATAACTTTATTGTCTTACAGCTGCATAATATTCCATTGTATGTATATACCACAGCTCGTTTAGCCACTCTTCTGTTGATGGACATTTTGGCTGTTTCCATCTCTTGGCAATTGTAAATAATGTTGCTATAAATATTGGTGTGCAAATGTCTGTTTGTGTCTTTGCTCTCCAGTCCTCTGAGTAGAGACTTAGCAATGGTATTGCTGGGTCATATGGCAATTCTATTCTTAGCTTCCCGAGGAACTGCCAAACTGCCTTCCACAGCAATTGTACCATTTGACATTCCCACCAACAATGGATAAGTGTGCCTCTTTCTCCACATCCTCTCCAGCACTTGTCATTTTCTGTTTTATTGATAATGGCCATTCTGGTGGGTGTGAGATGATACCTCATTGAGGTTTTGATTTGCATTTCCCTAATAGCAAGGAAGTTGAGCATCTTTTCATGTGCCTTTTGGCCATTTGTATTTACTCTTCTGAGAAGTGTCTGTTCAAATCTTTTGCCCATTTTCTAATCAGGTTGTTTGTCTTTTTGTTGTTGAGTTGAACAATCTCTTTACATATTCTGGATACTAGACCTTTATCTGATATATCATTTCCAAATATTGTCTCCCATTGTGCAGGCAGTCTTTCTACTTTCTTGACAAAGTTCTTTGATGCCCAAAAGTGTTTATTTTTGAGGAGTTCCCATTTCTTTCTTTCTTTCTTCAATGCTTGTGCTTTGGGTGTAAGGTCTAGGAAACTGCCTCCTATTATAAGATTTATAAGATATTTCCCTACATTTTTTTTCTAACAGTTTTATGGTCTTAGATCTAATATTTAGGTCTTTGATCCATTTTGAGTTAGTTTTTTTTATAGGGTCTGAGATATGGATCCTCTTTCATTCTTTTGCATGTGGATATCCAGTTCTCTAGGCACCATTTATTGAAGAGACTGTTCTGTCCCAGGTGAGTTGGCTTGACTGCCTTATCAAAGATCAATCATCCATAGATAAGAGGGTCTATATCTGAACACTCTATTCAATTCCAGTGGTCAGTGTATCTATCTTTATGCCAGTACTGTGTTGTTTTGACCACTGTCGCTTCATAATACACCTTTAAAGTCAGGTAGTGTGAGGCTTCTGACTTCATTTTTCTTTCTCAGGATACTTTTATCTATTTGGGGCACCCTGCCCTTCCAGATAAATTTGGTTATTGGTTTTTCTATTTCTGAAAAGTAAGTTTTTGTGATTTTAATTGGTATTGCATTGAATCTGTAAATAAATTTTGGTAGAATTGACATCTTAAGTATATTTAGTCTTCCAATCCATGAACACTGTATGCCCTTCTATTTATTTAGGTCTTCTGTGATTTCTTTTAACAATTTCTTGTAGTTTTTCTCTGTATAGGTATTTTGTCTCTTTACTTAAAGTTATTCCTAAATATTTTATTCTTTTGGTTGCAATTGTAAATGGAAGTTTTTTTCATGATTTCCCCCTCAGATTGTTCATTACTAGTGTATAGAAACACTACAGATTTTTGAGTGTTGATCTTGTAACCTGCCACTTGTTGTACTCATTTATTAACTCTAGTTTGCTGTGGGTTTTGGGGGGGTTTTAGACATGTAGTATCACATCATCTGCAAACAGTGAGAATGTTACTTCTTCCTTTCCAATTTTGATGCCTTGTATTTCTTTTTTTGACTAATTGCTCTGGCTAGAACTTCCAACACAATGTTGAATAACAGTGGTGATAGTGGACATCCTTGTCTTGTTCCTGATCTTAGGGGGAAAGTTTTCAGTTTTTCCCCATTGAGGACGATGTTAACTGTGGGTTTTTTTATATATTCCCCTCATCATGTTGAGGAATTTCCTAGAATGAATTAGGTAGCTTTCCCTCCTCCTCAATTTTTTGAATCGTTTGAGCAGGATTGGTACTAATTCTTTCTTGAATGTTTTGTGGAATTCACATGTGAAGCAATCTGGTCTTGGGCTTTTCTTTTTGGGGAGCTTCTTAATGACTGATTCAATTTCTTTACTTATGATTTGTTTGTTGAGGTCATCTATTTCTTCTTGAGTCAATGTGGTTGTCCATGCCTTTCTAGAAAGTTGTCTATTTCATCTATATTTTCGAGTTTATTAGCATAAAGTTGTTCATAGTATCCTCTCATTATTTCCTTTATTTCTGTGGGGTCAGTGGTTATGTCTCCTCTTCCATTTCTGATTTTATTTATTTGCATCCTCTCTCTTCTTTTTGTCAACCTCACTAAGGTTTCATCGATCTTATTGATTTCTCATAGAATCAACTTCTGGTTTTGTTGATCTTCTCAGTTGTTTTCATGTTCTCAATTTCATTTATTTCTGCTCTAATCTTCTTTGTTTCTTTCCTTTTGCTTGCATTGGGGCTAGTTTGCTGCTCTTTCTCTAATTCTTCCAAGTGGATAATTAATTCCTCAATTTTTGCTCTTTCTTCTTTTTTGATATAGGCATTTAGGGCAATAAATTTCTCTCTTAGCACTGCCTTTGCCGCATCCCGTAAATTTTGATATGTCATGTTTTCATTTTCATTTACCTTAAGATATTTACTGATTTCTCTTGTAATTTCTTCCTTGACCCACTGGTTGTTTAAGAGTGTGTTGTTGATCCTTCATATATTTGTGAATTTTCTGACACGCTGCCTATTATTGATTTCCAACTTTATTCTTTTATGATCTGAGAAAGTGTTTTGTATTATTTCAGTCTTTTTAAATTTATAGAGACTTGATGTGTGACCCAGTATATGGTCTATCCTTGAGAATGATCCATGAGCACTTGAGAAAAAGATATATCCTGCTGTGTGTGGGGTGTAATGCTCTATAAATGTCTGCTAAATCTAGGTCATTTATTGTATTATTCAAATTCTCTGTTTCTTTATTGATCCTCTGTCTAGATGTTCTGTCCATTGATGAGAGTGGAGAATTGAAGTCTCCAACTATTATGGTAGAGGTGTCTATTTCTCTTTTCAGTGTTTGCCTCATGTATTTTGGAGCATTCTGGCTAGGTGCATAAATATTTATGGTTGTTATGTCTTTTTGTTGAATTGTTCCTTTTATTAATACATAGTATCCTTCTTTGTCTCTTTTAACTGTTTTACATTTGAAGTCTAATTTGTTGGATATTAGTATAGCTACTCCTGCTTTTTCTGGTTGTTATTTATTTTTTTTCTTTTTCTGGTTGTTATTGGCATGAAATATCTTTTCCCAACATTTCACTTTCAACCTGTGTTTATCCTTGGGTCTAAGATACATTTCCTGTAGACAGCATATAGATGGGTTCTGTTTTTAATCCATTTTGCCAGTCTATGTCTTTTGATTGGGGAGTTTAACCCATTAACATTTAGTGTTTTTATTGTATGGGCAGTATTTCTACCATTTTGCCTTTTAGATTTTATATGTCATATCTAATTTTCCTTCTTTTTACCTTTAGTGATAGTCTTCATTTCTACACTCTTCTCCACACTTCTCTCTCCTGTCTTTTCATATCTGTCTCTAGTGCTCTCTTTAGTTTTTCTTGCAGAGCTGGTCTCTTGGTCACAAATTTTCTCCATGATTTTTTGTCTGAAAGTGTTTTAATTTCTCCCTCATTTTTGAAGGACAATTTTGCTGGATATAGAATTCTTGGTTGGCAGTTTTTCTCTTTTAGTAATTTAAATATGTCATCCCACTGTCTTCTCACCTCCATGGTTTCTGCTGAGAAATCTACCCATAGTCTTATTGGGCTTCCCTGGTATGTGAATGATTGCTTTTCTCTTGCTGCTTTCAAGATTCTCTCTTTCTCTTTGACATCTGACATTTTGATTAGTAAGTGTCTTGGAGTACATCTCTTTGGATTTATTCTGTTTGGTGTATGCTGCACTTCTTGGATCTATAATTTTAAGTCTTTCATAAGAGTTGGGAAATTTTCAGTGATAATTTCCTCCATTAGTTTTTCTCCTCCTTTTCCCTTCTCTTCTCCTTCTGGGACACACATAACACATATATTTGTATGCTTCAAGTTGTCATTCAATTCCCTGAGTCTCCTATTTTTCCATTCTTTTCTCTATATTTTCTTTTGCTTTTGGATTTCAGATGTCTTGCCCTCCAGTTCACTAATCCTATCTTCTGCTTCTTAAAATCTGACATTGTAGGTTTCCATTTTTTTCATCTCTTCTACTGTGCCTTCATTACCATAAGTTCTGTGATTTGTTATTTTATACTTTCGATTTCTTCTTTTTGTTCACACCTTGCCTTCTTTATATCTTCCCTCAATTCACTGATTTGATTTTTGATGAGGTTTTCCATATCTGTTCAAACATTCTGAATTAATTGTTTCAACTCTTGTATCTCATTTGAATTGTTGGTGTGTTCCTTTGACTAGACCATATCTTCAATTTTCCTAGTATGATTCATTATTTTTTGCTGGCATCTAGGCATTTAATTAACCTAATTAGTTTATTCTGGAGATTGTTTTCACTTTTTTTTTTTTTTTACCTAGGATTTTCTTTCTGGATGACTTTGTTTTCTATCTGTTCTTTGACATTCAGTTCAGCTTATCTAGACCTCTAGCTTAGGTTTTGTTTAATGGATCAGAATTCTTCAGTTCTTGTTTTCTTGTTTCTTGCCCTGCATGTATGGTGCGTTCCCCTCCTCCCCTGTAGGAATGTCTACTTAGGTATTATAGACCCAAGCCAAATATTCCCAGACCAAACTGGCCCCCAGTCAGGGGGAAAGAGTCACCTGCATCAGTTTTCCCTGAGGGTGAGACCCAACAGATTGGAAAGCTTTCCTATGAAGCGTCTGGGCTCTCCGTTTTTCCTATCCTGCCCAGTATGTGGTGCTTGTCTGCCTGCAGATCCCACCAGCATGAAGGTGATGCAGTACCTCTAACTTCAGCAGGCTTTCTCTGCCAGGGGCATGGTGCAGACAGAGGAGAGGTTGTAGGCTAACTTTAATCGCTTCACTTTTCCAGACCCTGGGGTCTGAACTCCTTGAGGGAGGGATTCCATCTGAGTTAGGCATGACCCCTGTCCCAGGGAAGGCACAGGTTCCAGACAAACACTTCCCCTGACTATGCCTGGGGAAGTGGAGCATGAGAAGCCTTGCACCTGTATCCAAAGAGTAGTCTAGCTATAGAAACACAGCCATCAAAATGAAAGAGAAAAATCCTTTTCAGAGCAGGACCCCTCAGGTTTGCCAGTCAAGAGCTTAAGTTGGTACGTTGCTCTGTGTATCTCCAGGTCCTATGTGTCCCCTTCTTTCCTTCAGGGCCCAGACCTTTTAAATCCCCAAAAAAACCCTGTTTTATTTTTTCTTTTTCCATCAGCCCTGCCCCCTCTGCACCCGGGGCAAAAACCAGCAACCTCCACTTTTACTTGAGGTTCAGCTGAGCTGGGGGGCCTATTTTTAGTAGTCAGAATTTGTGAATTAATTCCACAATTGGAGTTTGGTTGTGTTCCACCTCTGCTGCTGGTGAAGTCTCTTTCCTTTCCCCTCTGGGAAGCAGCCTGTAGGAGAGGGGCACCAGCTATGGCTTGGGGCACTCACGGTTCTGGCGGGGCTTGCAGCCGGTCCAGCTGGTCCAGAGTGGGGTACGCTGTGTGTCCAGTCACTGATGTGGCAGTTGTTTTGTACTGTTCCTGGCTTTTTACTAGCTGCTCTGGAGGACAAACTAAATCCCACACCTTGCTAAGCTGCCATCTTGGCCCCGAACCCCTTGTCAAAGGATTTTAACCCAAAGCAAGCAATTAGTAGCACAGTTAGATACTTTACATGGGTAAATGATAGTTCGTTTCCTAGAGTTTATCGTGCTCTGCTATACTTCACTGTGTACCTATCTTTTTCCCCCTTCAGTCTGTGAGGTCCTGGGAGTTAGGCAATGTCATATTTATCTGTGCATTTCTCAGTACCTCAAGCAAAGTCAATGTTTTATAATGTTGATTTGCAATTGTTATGGATTGGGGCAAATGATTGCACAGATTTCAAAGACCCGCTTTAAACTATAGGGAAGTTCTCTGGTGGGAAAATCCAGTCTGAGCATTCTGGCTGCTTTGCGTGGAATCCTGAAACCACGACTTTTCAGTTGTTAGGACTGAGTCTAATAAAACAACAACCACAAAACCCTCAGCTCTGCTCACAGCTAGATTGACATGAGAGAACCGAGAATTAAAAAAAGAAACTACATCTTGCAAAACTGTACTGTGATTTGCAAAACAAAAAAAAATGAACTAAGCTATGGCAGACAAGAGAAACTGTTAAGCTCAAACTCTTTTAACCCCAGCTCATGCAGAAGCATATGTTTTAGAGAAGGCATTAGACAAATTGATCTCACAGTAACTCTGCTTGGACTTTGTGTTCTAAAGATAACCCCGTTGTCTGTTTCTGCAACTTCCTAGTTTACATATTCAGGGCAATCTCTGCCAAGGCCATTCTGTGATCATTTTCAGCTACCCAAACTCTTTAAGTTCCCTTTCCTAACTCCTGCGTTTGGGGATGTTCCACGATGCCTCCTATGTGTGTGATAAGTGAGTAAACCTGACTTTGGCTCCATGTGTGCTCTGGTGGTCTTTAGCTAGTGCGCTTCAACAGGGTGAGATCTTGGCATGTGATGTCTAGGATAGACTTGGTGCCAAATGTCTTCTCTCCACCGACAATGGAAGAGTAGCAGCAGTATTAAGTCCCTACTGGATCAGCGAGTGCAATGTCCGTTCATATCCTCACTTCAGAGGATGGATTCAAGGAACTTGCTAGCTTGTGAGCTCATCACCAAGCAAACTGAGCAAAGTGCGGGACGGTAAGGGTGTAAAGCCAGAGGCAGACTCAAAGAATGGTTACGCTAATGACTCTTCTGAAGGGCACTTTCTTAACCTGGAAGCACCTGATGTCAGAGGCCCAGTAATTGCAGGGACACTCGATAGAAGCTGATGGAGAGGAGGTGGAGGGAGCACCCATCTTCTGAATAATGAGGAGATGGCAGAGCTTGTCTGTGGTGGGTCCTTGATCCAGTCACCAAGGGGCATCCGCCTTCCATAGACAGCCCCTACCTCCATGTAGGAGAAAGCAGCTGGGTGTAGTGGGGAGAGTAATTGTTTTGGGGTTATCAGTATATATCAGAATTAAATCAGCATAAGCAAAGATATGGAGGTACCAAAGTGTGTTATGTGAGTAAAGGCCTGAAATGGGCTGTTTAGCTTCCTATTCACTACCCCTCCCTCATCACACAAACTAAATATTTGCACTCACTAAATTCATCACAAGGGACACAGTGCCCAAATTCTCAGCCACTGACTGAGCATCTTAGACACTTCAGCAAGCCTATGAAGAAACAGCAATTCATACCTTTAACTTGGTAATTTGGTTTGCTCCTCATTTCTTTTTTTCTGACTTCTTTGATCCATCTGGCATATTGCTAACTGCCTTTTCGGTCCTTATGCTGGCAGGCCTCTGCTTAATTTCCCTTTTAGTCTCAGCATTTTCATGGGGTTTGGGTGGCTTTTTACATTCAGCTCATTCTGATTGGTTGTAATTATTGCCTTTCATTCTACCTCTCCTTAACTCCTGTTTGTTTTTTTCCCCCTCCTCTGGAGAACATGGACAGCTGTTGGGAAATTTAGGGGGCGCCCCATCTCCTAATATCTAGCATGTGTACTCTTTTAGGCCTCGTGTATCTACATTTGGGCTAATTGTTGAATAGAACCACAGAAAGTTCCTTGGGGTTAATTATGGCTTTCCTCCCATTTTCGTTTCTAAGGATTTATGAAATGTAAGAAACACTTCCAGCTTATAGGCCATCAAAATCAACAGAACAACCAAAATATTAAGCCAAGATAAAAAGAAAATTAGTATTTTAAGCTATAAATTTATAAAAACATCTGTGAGCTAGTGGCCCAAAGTGTGACTCTAACACGTTGTTTTAGGAACAAATCAGATTCCTCCCCAAGCCTTCCTAACAAAATACTGTTTTCCATTAACAGCTTAGCAATTTGTTCAAGAGACATAAGAATCCCTGAACAAATGGGTCATCAGAAAGCTGATTAATGATACTTTGCACCAGAAATATTCCTAGCCTTAAAAAGCAGACTCTAACTCATAGCTGAAGCAGAAACATAAAAATAATTTTAGGAACAGCTTAATTTTTATTATTTAGTACATACCAAGGGAGGAATACTGGGTGTTAAAAGCATTTACTGACACGTATATAAAAACTGAAGCTCGGGCTGGTAGATGTGACACACATAACCATTAAAGAGAAAACTTCAGTATTCAACAATAGAGATTTATGATCTCAATAAGCCATCCAATTATTGGCTTAAGGAAGGCACCATTTCTACCAATCATTTTAAAATCCCCTGAACACTAATTTTAAACCCATTGTACCCAAAAGTACAAGACCTGCTCAAAAAGGAGAAAAAGTTGAGATACTTTCATAGACTTCTGCAGGCTGTTTCTCTTAACTCTATTTCTTACTTCTTCTAATGCAATCATTGTGCTATCTCATAGAATATGTAATTTGTCTTTTTCTGCAGGTACCTAAGAAGAAGCAAGGGGCTGCTTGTGTCTATATTATTAAGGCCTTAGTTAGAAAGAGGAGGGAGCCCTCTGAAAGGTTCACTTAACAAGGGGTTATTTACAGTGGTTTGGGAGTAGGGGAACCATGATGGAAACTATGGTCCTTTTGGGGCTTCCTACAATCCCAGCCATTAGACCTAAAGGCCCAAAGGACCAGGAGAGGGAGCGGTTATGGGATAAGGAAGGAGAGGCACATAGATTCAGCCATCTTAAGAAGAGCAGTAGCCTGGATCCAGGGACAAGGTAGCGCAGGGAATAAATATCCTGACCTCACCTTTCTCCCTCTTTCTCATCTCTGCTGGGCTTCCTATTGGTTGAACCAGCCTAATGCTAGAAGGGTCTGAAACTGTTGGGTTAAGCTACACAGGTCTGCCATCTATGGTGGGAAAGGGTGAAGAGTGGCTCTGGAGGGGCCAAGTTAGGTGTCCCAACTTGCCTTGCCAACCTTGAACTATTCAGAATAGTTTGTCTGTTGCGCTGTTTCATCCATCACGGCCAACTTCCCAGGTCCCCTTGCAAAGTCTCTCAATGTGTTTCTTGATCTTGCTTTGATCTCATTATGAAACCTCCAGCTTTTAAATTCTATTGTGGTGTCTCAGCACCCCAGTCGCAAGGTGACACTCATCTTTCCCTTCTCACCTGAGGAGGAAAACAACATGGCAGTGGATCCCTGCCTCATCCTTCAAGCTCAGATGTCATTTTGGTATGCTACTTTTGATCAATTTTCCATTTTTAGCAATGAGTCCATTCTTGGTGTTATATTTCTGTCCTGCATGTGACCATTTGAACAGCTCCTAATTAGAGACGTTCTACTTCCTCCAACCTTCTCCACTCTCCTCTTGGTGTAGTTTTCTTCTTTTGGGGTTCACCAAAGGCAAAGTTACAAAAGGAGACTTATGAGATGCATCAAAAACCAAAATTGGAGACAGTTCATTTTGACCTGTTGCTCTGGCCTCCTGAGAGGATCTTCACTTGGACCTATGGCCGAGGGTTCCTGCATGAGTGGTTCAGGGGCTGGAAGTCTGGGCTGTGCTTCTGGGACAGCATACAGACCTTGGATTTCACCCACTGGACAATGCATTCCAGCTTCTCCAGCTGTTTTGTGGTTTCTGCAGAACTAGAGGGTGGCCATTCAAAATGGCTGTTGTCATCTCCCCACTGGTTAATCTGTGCATGGGATAAAGTTTCTAGGGTAATTTCTGGCAAATTGGAAGGGAGAGGTACAACGTAGCTATAGTTTGGACTCCAGGCTGAGTCTGATACAGCTGTATTTGAAAGTTTGCAAAAATAGAGGGAATGAAAACAAACTAGAAAAGACATGAAATATCTTCAATTGTCTTACTGTGTTTGTCTAGTCTGGAATGAAAAGATTAGATAATGGTTGTGAAAAGGAAGATTGGTTCCTTTTCACAATAATGGTTGTGAAAAGTGGTTACTGATTGCATTCACATGAGAATTCAAGAATCTTACAAACAACTAAACAAACAAACAAATAGTGTTCTGACTCTGGAGACACTGATAGAATTGGTCTAGAATTGGGCTGTAAATCAGTATATTTTGAGAAAATGGGACTCTATGTTTCTGATGTTAAATGCTCTCCCTGTCCCCTGGTCACAGATTAAAGAATACATGCTGTCTTTGTGGGGATGGTGACATTTATAACAATTCTTCTATCTCAGGTAGGTGTGCAAGAAATGCAACTTTAATTTTCTGTAATCAACCTAATTTATATCAAGTTCCCATTTTTCTGAGCAGAAGAAACTTACTTTTACCTATTTGGGATTAAATTTGGCTATTTCAGGTTAATGTCAATCAATTCACCATTTCCTTTTCTTCCCAGATGTACAAGCTTTGGGTGATTCCTGATGTATCCTGAGAGTGGTGGGGCCAGTGAGGTGTCTAACTTCTAGGAGACGTTCTGTCCTCCTTCACATCCACTAGGACATGCGCACCTGTCGGGTCTTTGGGATTTGTCCTGCTTCCCTGCTCATCCCTGGCAGAGACTCCCATCTAGTTCCCAGTCATAAGATCTACAGTGTACCAGCTGATGGCCAATGCTCCAAGTCTACCCTCTCTCAAAAGTACCCAGGATTTGTTTGCTTCTTAAGCTCTCTCCATTAGATGTGTGGGGACTCAGTGATACTGCCTTGGGTCATCTTCCTGCCTCCCCCCATCACCCCCAGGTAGATTTCCTGACTCTGCTTTTCTGAGCCATCATGATATGGGGAACTATGGGAGGGATTACGTTTCCTAGTGGCCCTCGGCTCTCTGACCCTAGCCAAGTTGGGTAAAGCCATGCCTCCCCCAACCCAGGAGGGCTCCGGCATCTGGGCTTTTTTTGGGATGCTCTACATGCTATAATTATCTTGCTTTGCTCCTCAATTCTTTTTCCCTTGCCAATTTGAAGCATCTTTATTAGTCCAGGGGTCATGGTGGAAAAGTTTGAAATGGTTTGGTCTAATTTGTGCTCTTCTAAATATTTACACTATTACTTAAACTGCCACCTTGGGATTTAAAGCCAAACTGTGCATTGATCGTGATGCTGGATGATGGGTACTTGGGGGTTCCTTGTACAATTATTTCTACTTGAAATCTTCTATAATAAAAATAAAGGTTGGGAAAACTTTTAAAATGGCAAGTATTTGATGTACAGTATTTGATGCACCCCAAAAACAGCCCAGATGCCAGAGCCCTCCTGTGTTGGGGGAGGCATGGCTTTACCCAGCTTGGCTAGGGTCAGAGAGCCGAGGGCCACTAGGAAACGTAATCCCTCCCATAGTTCCCCATATCATGATGGCTCAGAAAAGCAGAGTCAGGAAGGCTACCTGGGGGTGATGGGGGGAGGCAGGAAGATGACCCAAGATGCTTCCTTATAAAAGCATCTCTAGCAGATGCTCCATGTCTAGCTTTCTGAATAAGGGAAGTCATTGGGGGAAAAATAAAGGAGTATGTGTGTTTTCATGTATGCATGGGTGTGCACGTACATACTTGCGTGTGTGCATGCATCTGTGCATGGGTGTACACATGCATGCATGTGTGCTTATATGTGTATTGTTACAGGCTTGGTAGAGGACAAGAACACCCTCCTACTTCCTTGGCCACTTCCCTGGTCTCCTGCCTTGCCCTTGCTGATGGCTCAGGTGTGATGTTTTGGAAGCTTTATGGACCCCAGGAAAGATCATGTTCTTAAAGCTAATCCATTCCTGTGGCTGTAAACCTATTGTGGCTGGGACCCTTTGATTAGGTTTTTTGAGTTGAGGTATGCTCCACGTGGGTCTTAATCCTCTAACTGGAGTCCTTTATAAAAGGATAAAATTCAGAGACAGAAGCCAAGAGAAAGACACAGAAGCTGAGAAGAAAAGCCACAGACAGAGCAGCCAGAAGCTGAAAGCAGAGAGGCCTGGGAGAGAAGAGAGAGACCAGCAGACATGCCATGTGGCAGAGGAGTCCAGGATCGCTGGGAGCCAGTCTCTGGGGAGAAAGCATCGCCTGTTGATGCCTTGATTTGGACATTTTCATAGCCTCAGAACTATAAGTTTGTAAGTTAGTAAGTCTCCATTGTAAAAGCTAATCTATTTTATTGTATCTGCATTTCAGCAGCTTTAGCAAAGAAAAACTTCAGGATTCTGGGGAATTGCCCTAAGTCCCTTTGGCTTTTGATTTAGACTTTTGCCTTGCAGAACTCCCACCACTATTCCGTTTGGCCACGGTGTTTCTGGGGCAGGTGGTTTCCCATTCCCTCTTCTCAGAGGCACTTGAGTCCTGCCTACGTCTTCCCTCCTGCCTTCAGTTCCTGGACACACGGTCCCTCTCTCCCCCTGTGACTGTGGGCTGTCTCAGTGCTGGAGGACCAGGCCATGCCCATAAGAAAACAACTTTGTTCCTTTGTTTGTTGGTCCCTTAAGGACTGGCAAGTGAACCATTCAGAGTCTGGCGCCATCTCCTTACTAGGTTCTTTCAGAGTGTTCTCTGATGCCCTCATCATACCATGCCAAACCAGGATGTATCAATGGGTCAAGATGGGCAGGGGCCCTTGAAAAGAGAACAACATAGGGGGAAGAGTTCTCATGTGTGAGCAACTATGGCCCTGCCTTCTTTTTTTTTTCAATTTTTAATTTTTTTAAACATAACATACAAACACAAACATCATTACCATATGATCATTCCATTTTTGGTATATAATCAATAACTCACAATATCATCACATAGTTGTATATTCATCACCATGATCACCTCTCAGAACATTTGCATAAATCCAGAGAAAGAAATAAAAATAAAAAAATTTGTACATACCATACTCCCCCCCCACCAATTACCAGCATTTCAATCTCTTAAATTTATTTTAACATTTGTTCCCATTATTTATTTATTTTTAATCCATATGTTTTACTCATCTGTCAATAAGGTAGATAAAAGGAGCATCAGACACAAGGTTTTCACAATCACATGTCACACTGTGAAAGCTATATCATTATACAATCATCTTCAAGAAACATGGCTACTGGAACACAGCTCTACAGTTTCAGGCAGTTCCCTCCAGCCTCTTCATTACAGCTTTACTAAAAAGGTAATATCTATGTAATGCATAAGAATAACCTCCAGGATAACCTCTCAACTCTGTTTGGAATCTCTCAGCCACTGACACTTTGTTTTGTCTCATTTCACTCTTCCCCATTTGGTCGAGAAGGTTTTCTCAATCCCTTGATGTTGAGTCTCAGCTCATTCTAGGATTTCTGTCCCACATTGCTGGAAAGGTCCACACCCCTGGGAGTCATGTCCCATGTAGACAGAGGGAGGGTGGTGAGTTTGCTTTTTGTGTTGACTGGAGAGAGAGGCCACATCAGAGCAACAGAAGAGGTTCTCTTGGGGGTGATTCTTAGGCCTAATTTTAAGTAGGCTTAGCCTATCCTTTGTGGGGTTAAGTTTCATATGAACAAACCCCAAGACGGAGTGGCCCTGCCTTCTTACACGTGGTAGCCTGAACCCCTTGCTGCTCAGCCACACTGCTGGGGTAGGAGGACCTGCTGGTGGCATCAGCAACAAAATATACTGAAAACATTCCTACTAAATTCCTTCTAGACTGGACTCTTGCTAGATGTCCCCTAGACTTCTTCGTTGCCCACCTTCTCCCTTACACCACACTGGTGGGTTTTCTGATCCCATCTTCAGCCCTGAGTCAGACTCTGGAACTAGTCCTGGTTTTGGTAGAAGTCCCCCAGCTTGTTGGGGGCCTCCTCCAAACCCTTGGTGCTGTCCTTTGCATGATGAGCCACATCAGAGACCACAGCACTTCCAGCTCTGTGCTATCCTATATGATGGAAACTTCCCATCTCGGGATCTGACGTCCCAATCTATTTCTACCTCTCTGGTTTGGTTGACTGCCCTTTAAGTGGTCAGGTCCAGATCTTGGGGTCTGAAGACAGTGGGGACTGTTTTTTTTTTTCTTCTAGCAGTCCCTAAGTCCAGAAGCTAAGGAAAGGTCTGGATTGTCTATGCTGACAACATGATCTGGAACACGGATCTGTTTGTTGGTTTTGTGATGGTCTGCCAGACTCCTGGGTACCATCTGCTCTCCCTCCCCCCCACCCCCCTGCCCCACATCTGCAAAGGACCCAGATCTCTCTGGTCTCCCAAATCTGGCCTTTGCCATCATTCCACTCTGCTTCTTCAACTGAAAATGGGAAAGGGAAATTGTCCCCCGGGTTCTGTTCTTTCTCTAAGGTTGACCAATTTGAAAGCATAGGATTAAAAATAGCCCTGTCTCCCCAGGCTGCCTACATGAATTCTTCTGGGGCTCTCCCCTGAAAGCAAATCCATCAGGGCCCTACAAGCTGTCCAGTCCTGCCTGCCACTTGCTAGCAGGTGACGAGAAGTGAGCAGCCGCAGCAAATCACCCGTGACTGCTGGGAATTTTATGTGACTTCTGGAAGCCGCCTGCATTAGCTCCGGCTTCTGTCCTCTTCCCTGGGGGAATGGAGGTTGTAGCTTTGCTGTATCAGAGAATTCCACATGCTTGTTCACTGCCCTGGAGACATCGTTCACTCGGCTGGGACTGGAGTCTCCACACTGGATCCTTTTCATGGTGGGGATCCTCTGACTTGGGAGACCTCAACCAACTATTTCCTTGGACAGAGACATGTGGCTAGGACTTGCAAGATAATGAAGGAAATGTAAAGTCAGACAGGAATTCCTTCACCCTTGCCTGCCTGTCTCCCATCTGGGTCAGCAATTTTCCCAGTCACTTCACTTCACATCCTGGAAACACACCCTTCTAGCCAACATTTATTCATTTTTCGGGGGATATTTTCGGAGGGCCTACTAAGCTAGTACCCTGTGTTGGGTGTTGGGGACAGAGGGATAAATCAACCACAGGCAGTACCTTCCAGGGACTCCTAATCTGGTGGGGTCACTGGGGCAGAGTGCTTCATCCCACCCGCGTGGAACATGTGTCACCACCTCTGCGGACGGTGCTGTGCTTCCCAGGGGGCACGAGCTTCCTGTTCTTCGGAGCCCTGTGCTAGGTGCACGTTGCCACGTTGCCAGGGTGTACCTTAGAGTTCACGTCTGTGCCGTCCTTGCCCCGGCCCTGGCTATCACTAACAAGCACTGCTGGGTAGGCTGCGTGGAAGCCCAGCTCGCTGGCCGAACTTGGGATGTTTTTGAGAGGCATAGCTCCCTCTCCTGAGTTCCCTTCCGGAATCAGCCTGAAGCCACCCTCTGCAAGAACTTTGCTGGAGGTCACTCCCTGGCTTGGCTTTCTCCTCTTTCCAGTCCTGCTTCCCCACTCCCTCAATGTCACAGTCACTTCTACATGATTCGTCATCTCAAGGTCTGCCCTTAGTGAGTCCATCCTAAGGCAGTCATGGGAACCTAATCAGAAAAATACAGAAGCACATGATTACATTCAAAGGGTGCTGGAGCATAGTTCTGGGTCATTGTGTCTGTGTACGTGCGCGCGCACGTGTGTGTGTGTGTGTGTGTGTGTGTGCATGAGAGAGAGAGAAGGTAAGGACACACACAGAGAAAACTTATGTCAGGGAAAGCTTTGCAGAACCACGATGCTTATATAGAACTGTAGCGTCTTTTTGTTTTCTTTCTGTTGCTCTATGTTCTGCCAGCATATGCACCCATTTGCCTGAATGGGTCTTGCTGGAATACAGGCTCTGTGTCCCATCAGAAGTTGAAAAGGTGGATGATCACATTCTCAGCCCCCCTTGTAAGGTGTGAGAGTTGCCCAATTGTGCAGGCCTGCCTGGAACTTGGCATTTTGAGCTGATGAGTCTCATGTCCACGGTCAGAAAGAGTGCCAGCACAGTGGCAGGGTGAACCTGCAGGGCTGGTGGCATTGGGGTTGCCCACACCAACAGCTTCCAGGGCTTGGCAGTGGTGGCAGCGGTACCGGCCCTAGACTGTTCCGAGCTACAGTCTTGGCTGTGGTTCTGACTGCTCCATGCTCTGTTTCTGCCCATCTGCCCAGCCACTTCCTCCAGCCTTCCACGTGATTCTGTGAGCTCCGTGAGAACCTCTAAGATGCTATTTAATGCTTATGTCACCCAGAGACAGTTTCTGTTGCAACCGAGAGCCCTGACTGGTCCTTGAGCCTGGGAGTCGGGGATGATGGGGAAGATGGGGAGGGGAAGGGCATGTGAAAGGCACAGAGGTATCACAGGCACCAGAGCCAGGGGAGCTGCAGAGTTGAGCGCTGTTGGGGATGGAGAGCGGGTAAATCCAGAGGGGGCCAAGGTGCCAGTGCAGAAGGTTTTTCTGGGTTCTGCTGTGGGATGGGATTTATGTTTTGGCCACTCTTTGTTTCAATATGGAACCCAGATGGGGAGATGGGTCTTCGATACCTAATACCTCAATTCTTGGACTGAAAAATAAATTGCAGTGAGTTTTATTTACTGTGCTAGTTTGGAGCTATATGTACCCTAGAAAATGCCATGCTCTTTTAATCCATTCCTTCAGGTGCAGACCTATTGTGGGTGGGAGCTTTTGATTAGGTCATTTCACTTGAGATGTGACCCTCCCAACTCAAGGTGGGTTTTAATCCTTTACTGGGGTCTTTTATGAGGATAAAAGACAGAGCTCAGACAGAAACACCCAGAGATATTTGGAGAGCTTGGAGAAAAAGTCCCTGGAGGAACTGAGAGAGAAAAGCATCAGAGATGTTGAGAGGGCCCACAGAAGCTTAGAGAGGAAGCCACAGAAACCAGGAGCTGAAAGCAATGAACCGGGGAGTGAAGGACCAGCAGATGCTGGCATGCGCCTTGCTCTCTGACAGAGGAACCCCAGATGCCAGTGGCCTTTCTTCAGAGTAGGTATTATCCTGCTGATGCCTTAATTGGGACATTTTCATGGCCCTAGAACTGTAAATTTGGAAACTAACAAGTCCCCATTGCAAAAGCCAACCCATTTCTGGTATATTGCATTGTGGCAGCTTTAGCAAACCAAAACAATTACAGATAAACATTTCTGTAGCATCTCCTGCTTCCAATTTCAAGAATCCTTGGCTCTGGAGCTAACAATGGGTCCTAAAGTATCTTAAATTCCAAGCTCTCTCCCACCAGAGGAGCCAACACGAGGGGGATGGTGACTTTCTCAGCACTTCCCACCCTTTATCTAATTTCGATATGTTATTATCATCATCTCATTTTACAGACGAGGAAACTGAGGCTCACTAGCAGAAAAGTCTGTTGAGTTTGCAGAGTAACAGAATACTTGTGCTCATGTGGGAACCCAGACTTTCTAACTCTGAAGCACTGAATTTCTTCTCGTGTGTTCCTGGGTGATTTTATTTGCAGGTCACATCCCAGTGTCTGCCTAGAGCATGCGTGAAATAGAGCTCACCTCCAGTGTGTCAATGAGGCATCAGTCTTATTTCTACAGTGTCTTTCCAGTCTGGATGTGAAAGAACATGTACATTTCATCAGGGACACCCAAGACCTCTGCAAAGGATTCAGTTCTAACTGGCCGTCAGCTTCAGGGCTTGTAGGATGAGGTGGCTCTAACCTTGGAGGTGAGGGGGAATAAATATACTAAAAGAAGCCACAACATGCATATGTTTGAGACACTGAGATTTACATGCTTGTGTAAATCAAAGCTCTTTCCCAATATGGATGAGCAATAAACTGCTGAAGACATGAACCCAATGGGAGAAACCCAGGTGTTGAGAGCAGATGCCTAATCCAAATAAATGTCCAGCACTTGGCAGAAACCATACTAGGTGCTTCTGCATGGTATATACCATGAGGTAGGTGTGGACATGCCCATGCCACAGATGTTCAAGATTCAAGATGTTGAGCATATTGCCTGAGATCACACAGCTCGTAAGTGGCAAACTGGATTCAGACCCCTTTGGTTGACTCCAGAGTTCATGCATTTTCTTCTAGATTCTTACTCCTTGTGCCGTGTGGTCCCTGGACGTGTGGCATCAGCATCCCTTGGGAGCTTGTTAGTCGCGCAGGATCTGACTCCACCGCAGATGTGATTTTAACAGGGGTGTCCATGCACGTTAAATCGCCAAGCACTGCTCTGGGCTGTACTACCTCTGCCTCAGCCCTTCAGGATCTTGTGGCTGGAATTCTGATTGTCACAGTCTCAGCTGAGCATGAAGACAACAGCGACTCCTGGAATATTTCCTTCACCCTTTAATGTGGAAAACTGTGGCACGTTAGGCCGTGGATCCTAAGGACAGGCACATAGACAGCTAGAGATGGGGCCAAGATCTGTAAAAGGGGGGAGTGGTGAGACCTGTGACATTTGGCTTGGCCAGCAGAGGGCACCAGTGGCACCCGCCACAGCAGGGAAGAAAGGTGGGAAGCTCAGACCCTGGCAATATGGAGGGTGGATGTATGGAGTCAACAACAACACCAGTGGGGGAAAAAAATCCTTGCTCTCTGCTTGTCTGACCTGGGGGCCCTGGCTTTGCAATGCGTGGCAGTGAGATGGATATAAGGGGCATCGCAGGACGTGCCGGGGCTAATCCCTTGGAAATGCCCAGGTACTGTGAGCAGAAGCACAGGGACAGGAGGCAAGGGGCTTAGGCTCTAATTCTGGTTTTGCCACTAACTCATAGCGTGATTTGGGGCAAGTCTCTCCCTTTTCTGGGCCTTACTTCCCTCAGCTGTCGGAAGAATAAGGCGCCTAAGTTTGCCTCTTAGGTCATTTCAAGCAGTGACATTCTATGAAGTCGTAATTAAAACGCCCTGGAAGAACACTCGACTTAAGAGTTTTTCTTAGCGCAAACTGTGCAAAGCTAATTATCGCTCCTTTATTCATCTATTTTATAACTTTTGATATTTTTCTCCCCAAGTTTTTTTTTTAGGTACAAAAGTGAATATTTATTTAAAATATGAAAAAAAAAATCACACCCAAACACAAACTTGAATAAGTCGTTAAATATCACAAATAGAATCGCCAAGTCTGGAAAGATGGCATATAATATTTTCACTAAATAACTGCCGGAAAGGAGGCTGGAATATTCAGTTGAGGGGCAGTGGGGAAGGCGGGGGTGGAGATGGGATAGGGGAAGCTGGGGAAAGTGCAACTACTTTTGAGATTCCTACTCAAAGCAAGAAAACTCTGGCAGTCCTGAGAGGAAGGGCCTGCCTGGGGGTCTTTGCTTACGTTTTCCCACTTTGGGATTAAAGTGTCACTCTCTCTGGGGCCTGGAAGCCTGCTGAAGGCCTTTGTAACACTGCCAGCTATTGCTAAGAGGACATGGCTTGGTGGGGTGTGGGGTCTGCAGCAGTCCCAATAGGGGGTGATTTTAGCTTGGTTTCCCTCTCCGACACTCCCACAGCAGGGGTCCCTCCTATCCCTGATGGCACTTGCCACCCTATATAACCACTACTTGGGTAAAAAGTATGAATCACTAACATGACACTTGAGGTGTGAAAAATGACAGTTCTTAACTTTTCCAAATAATATACTCTCTGGCTCTGAAATTCTGCTTGTCAAGAAGTTGAATCATGCCATTTCTGGGATCTCCATAAACAAGAGGCTTACATGATCCATAGTGGTTGCCTGTTTCCTTTGCTCCTTCTGCTAACAATGTCACTTCTGGGACGTGGATTCTCTGGGAAGGCAGCTGTGATGCCTGCAGCAACCACCTTTTTCTCTGCCTGCAGCCTGGGCTACCGAAGCTTTGTACCTCTGGAATTCCAGACAGCCCTCTCAACTGGAGACCTTGGTTTCCTTGGGGACTGGGCCCCAGAGGGTTTCTGGTTCCCATGAAGTGTGGAAACTGAAACACACACCCTCCTCCAGCTGATCTTGAGGGCCAGCAATACTTCCTTCAATCCCATTGTTTAAAGCTGCAAACGCCTCATGGTAGACCAGCTGTTCTCATTGGAATCACCTGGGGGAAATTTACAAACTACTGATGACTGGAGTTCACCTCCAGATTTTCTGTTATTGGTCTGGGTGCTGAGTGGGCCGAGGGATCGTTCAAAGTTCCAGATGATTCTAATCTGCACCCAGGATTGAGAGCTCCTGTCAGCCCAATTCCTCTTCACTGGCCACAAGAAGGCTCTCAGACCCAACTACCTGCAGAGGTGATGGTGGACATCAACACCAGGTGCCAAGGCGCCCACAGCCCAAACCTAGTGTCTTTAAAACCTTGTGCACATGGGGTGCATGAGTGGTTCAGTGGTAGAATGCTCCCCTTCAATGCAGTAGACCCAGGTTCGATTCCTGGACCCTGCATCCTCACATCACCCCCCACCCCCCAAAAAACGTCATATGTTGCAAAAGACTTCACAAGCAACAGCTTCCATATGTTTCACATTTTAAATATTGACCATTCACAACAGAGATTCCATAAAATAATACCTAAGTGGGTAGGTAGATAGATGTAGAAATAGATTTCTTTATTCATATTCTTTAGAAATTCCTCTTCTTTAAAAATTTACTCTCTCCACCATTACCTACGTCTGCCTATCAAAATCCTACTCATCTTTCATGTCCTCACACAATTAAAATTCCACAGAAACACTCCTGATTAAAAAAAACAAAACAAACTAAAACTAAATTAGGCCAAGAGTTCTGTGCTGACACCAAGCAGAGGTAGGTCCCGGATTCCATGAAGCTCCTGGATTAAAAGTCTCAAACCCTGAATTCTTGAACTTTCATGCCTGCACTCAGAGACTTAGGGCTTGAGGAAATAACTATTTATTTGTTTTCCTCAGTCTTCCCCACAAACATCCAAAGTTTTGCTACTATAACATTCCAAATAATGTTTGTCTAATTATCTAAAAATAATATTTAATGTATGTTTGTTTGCATTTAAAATCAACAGCTATAGTTTGGCCCTCCATGATCAGTCTGAAACCCTTACCTGGATTCTTTCTTATTTCTTAATATTTTTCTCGCTAAAACAACATACAAACACAAACATTCTTTTTTTTTTTCCCCAGCATTTTAAAGTCTCTATTTAGGAAACATTAAAAAATGCACAAAATTGAAAGGAATAATATATTGAAGCTCCATATACTCATGACCCAGCTTCAGCAATTATAAACATTATGTTAATTTTGTTCATTGTATCCTTCCACTTTTTTTTCCATTTGAGGGGGAGAATCCCAAACTTTCAAACACAAACATTCTTAACATACAAACATTCTATGCATGGTGTACAATCAATCGTGCCTGAATTCTTGAAAACATTAACTTTAGTTACTCTCCCAATAGGTAAAGGAAGCTCAGGTCTGCAGCCCCAAAAGTCCTGGCTATCCTTCTCGGGGAAAAGACATAGTTATTTATAAGCCAGGTTATAGTGTATTTCTAACAAAACATCTGTTACACTAGTTTACTTGTTTGTTTTCTCTCTGACTGCCAGTTCCACGAAAGCGAGGGAACATGGCCATGAATTTCCTGCTGTGTCCTTACTTTATAGGACAGACACTGGCACTCAGCCAATTGTTGTTGCAAGAACAAGTGAATGTCCAAATGGATGGATGGATGGATGAACTGGAATCACTGCCTCCTGAGAGGTTCTGGAAAACCAGCCTCTCACCCAGGGTTTATGGCTCTTTGCTAAAGCCAGAATTGGCGAGGGACATATGAAAGCAGAGAAACCCATAAATTCAATTTTTTAAAAGGCGTTGCAGCCCTTGCAAGTTTTATTTTAGCTGTTCACGTGGTTCCAATTTAAGATTTTACAAGAGGACTCACTGCATCAGTCTCTCCATTTTGTGACACGCCAAACCCATGACTGAGGAAGAGAAAGAAAGCATATTCTTAAGGAAGCCATCAACTTCAAAGCGTGACCTTTCAGACGCAATGATTTATAAAAGAAGGGAAAAATGCTACAATGAAAAGAATAAGATTTCTTTCTTTCACTCTTTTCCAACTATATTTATTCCCAGAGGGAATATTTTTGGGCTGCTTTTTATTCCATCATTGTGTAGGCTTTCTCTCTGCAACCTGTAAAGAAGGAAATCCCCCAGGGCAGAGGCACTTCTGAGCTGGTAGGGGGAGGTGGAAGGTGGGAGGAGGTGGTGGGGCTGCCGGCAGCTCCTGTCCTGACCTGGTTTCCTTCCAGCTGTCTCTAATCAGTGTGCAGGGCCAGGTGAGTGAGTAGAAAGCAGTCAGTCCACGTCCTGGAAGCACAGGCTGCCTCGGGCCCATGCAGGACTGTCTTGGGCGGCTACTGGTTCTGTTACTTGACTTGTGGATGCTTTCAGAACCTGGTGTGGGTCAGGCCTCCAGGACACAGGGATGGACACAGGACACAGCCTTGGCCTTAATTTCTCTCTCTCTCCCTTTGTTCAGTAAGTACTCCTGGGTCAACAGTCTGTTCTACAACCATGATCAGCCATCACCTCTTACCCTTGTCCCTGGCTCAGGCAGAGGCTGAGTCCTCTGAATCCTTTATGAGCCCATTCCGTGGAGGAGAGGCTGTGCTCTGCCTGTTTGCATTTGGGAGTGCATGAGATGTTGGCTGAGGAGTACCCAACATGGAGCCTATCTAAAAGGGGGCCCTCAACTGACTGACTCCGACAGTGCTGGGAGGCTAGAGCCATAAAGGACCCTGTGACTGACAAGGGGTGTCTTATTTTGAGGGTACAAACTTTCCTTGCTGGGTCCTGCTCTGCGCCATGCTTTGTGCTTTGCACATCTTATCTCCCTGCATCCTAGCGACAGCCTGTAAAGGAGCAATGTCTTCCCCATCCTACAGAAAAAGAAATGGACGCCAAATTCCCAACTAGGTAGTGACGGGGTCATGTCCCACTCCTGGTGGAACAAAGCCCAGTGATAGACACGAGAGGGTTCTGCAGGAAACCCTGAGGCTCCAGGGGAAGGGACACCTCCACTGGGTGCAGGCCTGGCCACGCGCGATCAGGAAGATACCCAGACGACCTGAGACTCACAATGAACGGCAAAGGCAGCTGGGCTCAAGGGCCTATTTAGCTTTGTCTGGAGTTAGTTGAACAAGGACAGTGTCTGCCTGCTGTTTGGGGCGAGGCTGATCAATGGAGCTGAAAGAACACCATTTCCTTCCTAGTCTCTGCGGAGGACCAAATTCTGTATCGACCCAATTTGGATGGGAGAACCAATATAATGGGTCGTTGAATACAGCCTCAAAGAGATGAGCTGTATCATTTAGATTAAAAAACAAAAAGTTTTAACAGGAGTAACTCCTAAGTTCACCATTAGGTCCACAATATCAAATAAATAGCTAGAAGAGGGGGAGCTTCAGACCCTGCCTGGAAAATGCTGGAGAGTTTTAGTCTCAGTGCTCATGGGGTCATGGGCACTAGTAGGAGAAACAGCAGAGCCAGAGAAAATCTGGGTGTGTTTTTGCTCTGCCCTGAGCTTCTCAGATCCCATCCAGTGGGCTGGGGATGTGTTCTATGTTCACTGTTCAGATGATGTTTGGCCAAATAGAGTTTATATAGAAAACTCTTTCTTCCTGCATTTCTTCACTAATCAATTAATTAATTCAACAAAACTCACTGAGCATTTGCTAATGTCGGGCAATCATTGGATTTCCTAATGTAATGTAGAGGCTGATAATAAGCAAGTCTGCTAATAATGGACAAGATTGATTCAGATGCTGATGTAAGCACATGAAGAAGTAGAAATAAGGGGTTCTTATAACTGGTGGGTTGGAGGCTATCTTAGATCAGATGGCCAGCCTCTTCGAGGAGGCAAGTTTTGAGCTGAGGCCTGTAGAAGGAGAAGGACCCAGCCAGGTGGAGATCCAGGCAAAGTGAACGAGGGGCAGGGGCAGGAAGAGACTTGGTGTGTTTGAAGAAGATGAATAGGGTTTGAGCTTTTTTCCCAAAACAATGGGAGACATGGCAGGGGCTGGCTAGCTCTTCACCGAGCTTGCTTCCTCTTTCTCTGGACATCTAACTTTTTGTGTATCTCCTGACCACCTTGCTGTTAGACATGACCATTTGACTAGGTTTCTGTCAATGGAATGTGAGGGCAAGTAATAGGTGCCACTTCCAGTCTTGGCCCCTAAAAATTCCCCATACCTATTTCTACATCCTTTTTCCTTCTGTGGCTTGTTGAAAATGAGCAAGGTGACATTAGGAGCCATATGTTGAAGACCTAAAAAAAATTTTTTTTTTAGAAGGGCAGATCAAGATTCTTGGTTTGGATACATTAGGCTTGAGATGCCAATTAGATATCAAGGGAAGAATGACCTCATATATCATTACATATATGATATACATATCCTATCTATATCTACATCAATATCATATATTATGTATGTATATTATCAGTTGGTTATATGAGTCTGCAGCTAAATGAAAAAGTCTGAGCTGGAGATAAAATGTTTACAGTCTCAGGCATAGAGATGTGATTGAAGCTGGTGGCAGACAGAGTAGGTTTGGGTAGCAGCCTGGCATACCACTATTTAGAGGGGACATGCAAAGAGCCGGCATCAGCCAAGAACACTGAATGGGATCAGCCAGTGAGGTGGAAAGAAACTAGACACTTTCTGAGAGACCTAGATTGGAAAAAGAAAAACAACAAAAAGCAAACCAGGACGGTTGTTCTAGTTTGCTAGCTGCTGGAATGCAATATACCAGAAAAGGAATGGTTTTAAAAAGGGGAATTTAATAAGTTGCTAGTTTACAGTTCTAAGGCCAAGAAAATGTCCCAATTAAAGCAAATCTGTAGAAATGTCCAATCTAAGGCATCCGGGGAAAGATACCTCGGTTCAAGAAGGCCGATGAAGTTTAGGGTTTCTCTCTCAAGTGGAAAGGCACACGGCGAACACAGTCACCGTCAGGGTTCCTCTTTCATCTGGAAGGGCACATGGCAAACACAGGGTCATCTGCTAGCTTCTTCTCCTGGCTTCCTGTTTCATGAAGCTCCCTGGGAGGCGTTTTCCTTCTTCATCTCCAAAGCATTGACTGGTGGACTCTCTGCTTCGTGGTGCTGCAGCATTCTCTGCTCTCTCTGAATCTCTTATTCTCCAAAATGTTTCCTCTTTTATAGGATCCAATAAACCAATCAAGACTCACCCAAATGGGTGGAGACATGTCGTCACCTAATCCAGTTTAACAACCACTCTTGACTAAATCACATCATCCAGGAAGATGATCTGATTACAGTTTCAAACATACAGTATTGAATAGGTATTATTCTACCTTTATGAAATGGGATTTTGATTAAAATGGCTTTTCTAGGGGGCACACATCCTTTTAAACCAGCACAATGGTTAAAGGTATCAGAATCATAGTATAAGAGATTTAAAAAAAAATAAGCTTTCATTGATAAAACAACACACAAACACGAACACTCTTAACAAAAAACATTCCATATATGGTGTACAATCAATGGCTCAAAATATCATCATATAGTTGTGTATTCATCACCATGATACTTTTTCTTGAATATCTGCATCACTCTAGAAAAGAAATGAAAAGAAAAAAGGAAAAACTCATGATCCCATACCCCTTACCCCTCCCTCTCATTGACCAATAGTGTTTCTATCTACCCAATAAATTTCAACCTTTGTTCCCCTATTATTTATTTTTATCCATATTTTTCACTCATCTGTCCATGTCCATACAGCACAAAAGACTTTGAAAGAATGCCACTACTAGTGTTTTTTGGAGTGCTTAGGATGTGTTAAGGCTTATTTTTGCATTGTGCACAGAATATATGCATTATCTTACCTTTTACATTCTCCATTTTATAGAAATGTCTAACATTTCGTGAGGACATGGTAAGTGAGGAAATATATTCACATTATACACAAAACTCTCTGAGGTGTCTTCTCTATTAAATTCTTCTTTTTACAGAAGAGGCATTGAAGTAGCCGGACCAAGGCCACGTCAAGTAGCCAATTAGATTCTCTCCACTTCTGCGTGACTTCAGAGTCTTTGCTATTAAAAGCACCAGGCAATGCTGCCTCCCCGGGGGCCTGGGCCTGGGGTAAGGAATAAGGGGCTCTTAGCAGAGACCCTTTCTGAAGGATCACAACTTGGAAGTAGATTTAGGACAGCCTGGGCCATGCTGGGAGAAGAAGAAGATTTCATTTGACTCTGAAAGCCCTTCCCGGTAACAGGGACTCTCCGAAAGGACACAGGAGGGTGGGTGTCCCTGTCACCTGCAAGCAGAGGCAGGTGAGCCATGTTCAGGGAGGTCCAGAGCTGAGTTCTCGCTACTGGGTCTGAGCTCTGTTTCTTTCTATGCTTCCTGGGACTTTCAGTGTCATCTAAATATCACAGTCCACCCCCCCCCCCCCCCACCCCGGTTTCTCTTCCTATGCCTTCAGACTTTCTTAAATCAAGGTCATCCAATCAATAAGCTGTAATTTGGCGCAGACAATGTGGTTGCTAACATGTAGGACTGTACTGGGCAGTAATTATTAGCCAGATGCTGTGTTATTAGGCAGATCTGAACTGTCCAGTGAGATAGGGATCATTATCCCCAATTAAAATGGGGGAAATTTCAGTTAGTTGAAGTTGCAGAATACAGGGTCCAAACTCCAAAGCTTGTCTGCAGAATTGTACCAGACCTTAGGTTTGCATTGTTTGATGTTGTCCGGTCTGATGGACCAGCTGTCTGGTCAACCTCCCTGCTTAACTGCTGTGATTTTTCCCTTAAGCTGTTAGAAATAAATGACTAAGTGTCCATATTTGGTGAAGACCCAAGAGCAGAAACATTAGCTGACGCATAAGGTGGCCTGCTTGGAACATGAGCTGCGGGCAGTGGCGGGTAGACACCCTGTCCACGTCTAGAATCCCAATATTCATGCTGCCCCCAGCCCAGTAAGGATTCAGGCTGGGAGGAGGGTGGGCGGTGTACCCACCATGCTAAATAACTTGAATAAATGACTGGAGTCTTTGTTTTCATGCTGTTTTTAAAAATACATTGTCTGTGACTGTTTAGTTTGCAAAATATACACTCCCTAATCTCTTGAGATCTTCATATCAGTTCTGGGGGCACCCAGGCAGGTGGGCTTGTTTCGGTTTTACAAGTGAGGAAGCAAAGACCCAGAGAGGTTGAATAAACTGCCCAAGGTTGCACAGCCAGTTAATGGCAGACCAGGGATACCCACATGCTTTGTGCTCCACCATCTACCTTCCCGAGGGACTCAGTCTACCAATTGGCACCTTGCTTGTGGACCCACAGAGAGGAGTCCTCGCTCCTTCTAGAGTTGGAAAGGTGAGTGTTGGAGGAGAAAAAAAATGGAAACAGCAGCAATTGTGTTGCTTTCTGGGAAATACTGTTCAAAATTTGATTATCCCAAGATTCCAAACCAAGCCTGGCAGCTGGGCTAGTACCTAATTCTGAGGCTTGCCCATGCGTGGAGGAAAATAGAATATTGAAGGCATATAAGGTGTTATCGCTGCCTTAATGCAGAAGCCTGGAGTGATTATGCTGTGAAATTTACCTGGCAGCTCAGCAGTGAAATTGCAGCTAATTAATTTTGCCTGACTTTATGGAATCCTTCTCATTCTTAATCCGCTCTCTGCTCTTTGCCAGAAGATGAGTGAGGGGGATGTGGATGGAAATGTGGTGTGTTACTTGCAAAGTAGCTTCGATGTCTGGCTGCCTGGCATTTACCCTGTAACCCCCACTGGGTTTTCAAGCACAGGCATTCTCTTCTCATGGGAACTGGATGGAAAGAAAGCTGGCGGCTCTTATGGCAGTTCCTTCACTTCCAGCAGGACCACAGTGGAATTGAAAATAAGGAGGAGAAGGAGGAGGGCGAGAGTGACTTAAGAGTCTGGCTGTTGCAGACACGATGGAGAAATTCAGAGAAATTTTTTGAGCTGGAAAGGTTCTTAGAAATTATCTCTCTATTCTAGTTATTTGGAAGCTTTGAGCCAGTTTGGACTGAGCTCCGGACACCCAACCTGTAGGGGGCGAGCTCAGACAATGACCCAGAGGGCCATTGTCCAATTCTTGGTTAGTCCTCATGATTGGCGGTGACATCGGAAACTGATCTGTGACTTCAGGGATGGGGAACAGCATCTGATCCAGACAGGCTGTTTGGATCCTAACTGAACCTTGACTGACCATGTCCAGTAGTCTGGCTGGTGGAAGTACCCCTAATAGGCTAATATCGGAGTTCAACCTCCTGGGTTGCTGCACCTTCCAAGGTCTCCAGCTTAGGGAGCAGAGTACCCTCCCAGCTGTGACTACCTCATCCTCTGGGGGAAACTTGTGGACATTTTGCTGATCTAATCCAGGGCCCTTCCCTAGGCTGAATCCATTTCTCAGATTTGTCTTTTCTTCTATTGCTGGGCCCTATCTTCTTGAAATGTTTCCACCAACCATGTGGTCCCATAGCCTAGGTAAATGATCAGAAGCAGGCTTCCTATTCTTGCTGCCTGGCCACTGGTCCCTGCTGCACTAGGGAGTATCCTCTCCAAGCGTTTCTTCTAATCCCCAGAGCAGCTGCTGGAGTCACAGGCCCCTGGAGCATGTGGGGGTTCCTGAGTGAGCAGCCAGTACCTACTATGCGGGGGGCGGGGGTCTTGTGGGGGCACTGTGCTTGCCTGCAGTAGAAAGGAGTCCAACTTTAGCCATCTAGAGAGAGATAAAGTGTCTTTAGCGTTGTCCTCCCTCCTCCCCACCCCCCACCCGCCCCATGCTGTTCCCTGTTTCTCCCTTCCAGGCCCCCAGAGGTCAGGAGGGAGCATATCATCTCAGGGAGAACATTCTGAACTCCAGGGCTCCCTTTGCATGAAGATGCTGGCAATCCCCAAGACAAAGACCAGGGAGGCCAAGGCTTTCCACCCTTGGTGTGAACTAGTCGCTCTCATTCTGGGTGCAGGGAGGAGGGCATTCCAGGCAGAGAGGCTGGCCAAAGTGTGGCATATCTGGAGAAATGCAGAGTGGTTCTGTATGGCTGGAGGGTAAGGTACAAAGGAGATTATCACGGAAATCTGTCTCTCGTGGTCAGGAGGCCCAGCTTTCAAAGGGCTTCATTTACCAAGGTAAGGAATTTTGGATTTAGAAGTTTTGGGGAAATCATCAAAGGTTTTTTTTCCTCCCATTAGATTTTTTAATGCAATAACTTTATTTTAGGATCGTTTTAGATTTACCAAAAAATGTCAAAGATAGTAGAGAGAATCCCCATTTACGCACAACCAGTTTCTGCTATGATTAACATTTTACATTAGTATGATACGTTTGTCACAATTAATGAACTAATATTGATACATTATTAACGGTAAATCCCATAGTATACGCGATTCCCTTACTTTTTACATAATGTCCTTTTTCTGTTCCAGAATCCCATCCAGGATGCCACATCCCATTCAGACATGATGTCTTCTTAGGCCCCTCTAGGCTTTGGCAGCTTCTCAGACCCGATGAAGATTTTTAAATAGGGGTCAGATTTGAGGTAAGAGAAACTCTGGGGTGTAGTGATTGAGAGTGGTGGCCTGTCAGAGATGGACCTCAGGGTGTCCAGTAGGACAGATGTACTTGCTGGCCTCAGGCTCAGACCCTCAGCAGACGCTGTGCCCTGCCACAGCACTGCCAACAAATTTATCCATTTTACCTACATTTTCAGTTTTATTACAGACGTTTTTAAAATTATAATTCAATCTTTACTGTCTGGAACGCACAACCAGTTTCTGCTATGATTAACATTTTACATTAGTATGATACGTTTGTCACAATTAATGAACTAATATTGATACATTATTAACGGTAAATCCCATAGTAAATGGGTAAATGAAGCCCTTTGAAAGCTGGGCCTCCTGACCACGAGAGACAGATTTCCGTGATAATCTCCTTTGTACCTTACCCTCCAGCCATACAGAACCACTCTGCATTTCTCCAGATATGCCACACTTTGGCCAGCCTCTCTGCCTGGAATGCCCTCCTCCCTGCACCCAGAATGAGAGCGACTAGTTCACACCAAGGGTGGAAAGCCTTGGCCTCCCTGGTCTTTGTCTTGGGGATTGCCAGCATCTTCATGCAAAGGGAGCCCTGGAGTTCAGAATGTTCTCCCTGAGATGATATGCTCCCTCCTGACCTCTGGGGGCCTGGAAGGGAGAAACAGGGAACAGCATGGGGCGGGTGGGGGGTGGGGAGGAGGGAGGACAACGCTAAAGACACTTTATCTCTCTCTAGATGGCTAAAGTTGGACTCCTTTCTACTGCAGGCAAGCACAGTGCCCCCACAAGACCCCCGCCCCCCGCATAGTAGGTACTGGCTGCTCACTCAGGAACCCCCACATGCTCCAGGGGCCTGTGACTCCAGCAGCTGCTCTGGGGATTAGAAGAAACGCTTGGAGAGGATACTCCCTAGTGCAGCAGGGACCAGTGGCCAGGCAGCAAGAATAGGAAGCCTGCTTCTGATCATTTACCTAGGCTATGGGACCACATGGTTGGTGGAAACATTTCAAGAAGATAGGGCCCAGCAATAGAAGAAAAGACAAATCTGAGAAATGGATTCAGCCTAGGGAAGGGCCCTGGATTAGATCAGCAAAATGTCCACAAGTTTCCCCCAGAGGATGAGGTAGTCACAGCTGGGAGGGTACTCTGCTCCCTAAGCTGGAGACCTTGGAAGGTGCAGCAACCCAGGAGGTTGAACTCCGATATTAGCCTATTAGGGGTACTTCCACCAGCCAGACTACTGGACATGGTCAGTCAAGGTTCAGTTAGGATCCAAACAGCCTGTCTGGATTTTTCTTCTGTAGTTTGTATGTTTTAATTTTCTCTTCTTTTTTTTTCTCCATTTGTCTTGCTGGAGTTCTACACTGTTAATTTCTTTAAAGAATGAGATTTTGGAATTGACTGTCTTTTTGTTGTTGCTCTCAATTTTACTTATTTTTGACTACCTGTATTATTTTCTTCTTTCCTATTCCTTCTATTTGCCCTTGTTATAGACTTGGCACCTTCTTGAACTGAATGTGTTTTCCAGTTTTCTTTTTCGTGGTATATTTATGAATATCTGAAAAATTCTGCTGTAACTGTTCCACAGATTTTGAAAGGAAGTGTTTTGTATGTTACAGAGTTTTAACTATTTATTAATTTCCCTTTTGAGTTTCTTATTCCAAAAGCTGTTGGTAATATGTAATTCTGGTTTCTAAAGCATGGGATTTTAAACCTAATGTTTTGTTATTAATTTCTAATGCTCTTATGTTATGGGCAGAAAACAGCCTCAGCAATAGTGAGTCTTTGGAACTTTTTGAAACTTCCTTGGTGACCTTATTTTTTGATGTGTATTTAATGTTTAACTAAAAAGAGTACATATTCTACATTTACTTGCTACAGAGTTCTCTGTATTTAATTGCTTGAAACTGTTAATTACATTATTCAGATATTCTATATTTTTGCTTTTTTCTCCTACCTTATCAGTTTCTGAGAGGGGGTATCAAATTAGCAATTGTAATTTTTGATTTATGTATTTTTTCCCCTCAGTTCTGTTAGTTATTGGTTTGTGTATTTTGAAATGATATTGTTAGGTGCCCAACATCATATAATGATGATTATATTTCTTGCTCTACCATTTCCTTTAATCATTGTTTTCCATTTCTCTTTGTGTGTTTTTTTTTTTTTTTTTTTTGCATGGGCAGGCACCGGGAATTGAACCCGGGTCTCTGGCATGGCAGGCGAGAACTCTCCCTGCTGAACCACTGTGGCCAGCCCTCTCTTTGTGTTTTGATATCCATTTTATCAGATATTAAGATTGTCCCCCCAGCTTTCTTTTGTTTCATATTTGCCTAGAGTATCTTTCCAATTCTTTTATTTTTAGCTTTTTTCTGTTTTTGGTTTTGAGCCTATCTTAGACAATAAATCGTTAGATATTGTTTTCTTTAATCCAACCTGGGAGTCTCATTTTAAGTTGGTCAATTTAACACCTTTGGATTTTTTGTTATCACCATTAGATTAGAAATCATTCCTGCCATATCAGGCCATATTTTCCATTTGTCATGTGTATTTTTCCTCTTTACTATTTTTCACTGGATTGGAGAACTCTTGCTGGCGGAAACCTGAGGAACCCCTGAATTATGGAGAGCGTGAGGGAACAAGACAGAAGGAGGGAACCCAGGGAAAAACTCATGCAGGAGAGGCCTGCCAGATGGTGGTAGCATGCGGCCCTGCTCAACCCCTGGGAAGGCAAACCACGGCAGGAGGAGGGGTAATTTGTTGGGCTACCTCTGGAAAAGCAGCAGGGGGTGGTGGTGTCATCATATGCCACTCACTGCTCAAACTTGGTCCAGGGCACAATGCGGGATATTTACCCCCAGGTGGGAAGAGTGAGAGGCAGAGACAGGCAGGCAAGGCAGTGCTGAATGGCTGGAAGGGAGTTTCTGAGGCCCCCAGACCGGGTCCTGGATCATTCTGCTTCAAAGCCAAGCCACTTATAAATTGTATTTACCTACTTTTTAAAATTAGAGCAGTGGTAGGTTTACAGAAAAATTGTGCATGAAGTGTAGAGTTCCCATACATCTTCTCTTCCCCACCCTCCAGTTTTTCTCTATTGTAAACATTAGTTGTCCCAGCCATGGGACATGTTTTACCCTAGGCTGATTTCAGGTCTGCTTCATTCGCCAGTCCTTTCTGTGGATCCTATTCCCATGGGAAAGCTGCTACTTCAAGTGGGAAAGGAAGAATGCAGGAAGGAAGATTGAAGAAAGCCTGCGTCATTGCCTTCTGAAAAAATATCTAAAATCCTAGTTTGGAGTGGGTGCAATTTGTGCTGTAATAAAGGTTGTATGGCTACAATTAAGAAGTGGTCCTTTCAAATCCCACCAAACTCCTGGAATTTGAGCGATGTTGGGTGATTTTTTTGATGTGAAGGGGCATCCAGTCCCGCATCAAGATGCCCCTGTTTGGGCTAATGCACTGGTTTTGGTTAATTTTGTGGTTTATTCAGCTGCGACTTTGTGACATTACAGAGGGATTGCCCAGAACAACTACAAATCATGCTCTTCTCAGCTGGGAAGAAGTCTGGGAATGAAAGCACCATTTTCTGCTCATTGCTTAATTGATTACAGAGTCTATTTATTGATGAGGTTTGCTTTAGCTGCAGTAAACTGAAGTTGGTTTTCTAATGAGACAGTTTCAGAATTTGGAGTTTTCTATATGGTGCAGACAATGTGGACAAGGGGCAAAAGTATGGGCTTTAGATTCAGATAGACTTGAGTTTGAATCCTGACTCCATCACTTATTTGCTGGATGACTTTTGTAAGTAACATGACTGTCCTCAGTTATCTTACTTATAGAACAGGGAACAGGGATCGGCCATATGGGGTCATTACAAGGATTAAATGAGATAAAACATACAAGATATCTGGCTTGGAGTAGGTGCTCAGTCAAGGTTAGTTCTCTTTTGTCCTAGAGAGGCTGTGTTGGAAAAAGTATAGCAACTGGAAGCAGAGAAGCTGGATTCGGCACCATGTCAGTCCTTCCAGTATAGAGAGTTTAACTTTCGTGAGCCTCAGTTGCCTTATCTATATAAAAGAGGATTAATATAATTGTACTCTAAGTACTTCTAATAGATGCCATGAGCCCCCCCCCCATAAAATTGTTGAAAGTCCTTTAAGAGCCACAAAATCCTTTTAGTTGTTATGATGCAGGAGGATGACTATGAATGGGCAAGAAGGAGAGGGAAGGGCATGGGCTTGCCTATTTACAGTTTGTGTGGGGAAGGCATTCATTCAATAGTCAGAAGACGTTTGTTAGAGTGAGCTGAAACGATATCCACTCTGGGATTTAGGACCATCTGGAGGTGTGTCTTGAGGTGGATTTTACTCTGGAGTTACTTCAGAGGAGGGCATTGGGATCCTTCAGGAACTGAGCTCATTGGGAGGGAAGGTAGGCATGTGCCTACCTTCAGGCCAGGAGGTTACATGGTAGGAAGTGTGAGGTGGGATTCCCAGCAAGAGTGCCCTGCATTCCATGCCTTTGTGACTGATGTCCAAGCCTTAAAGTAAGTGGGTATAAATGGGCTGTATGTTTATAGTCTCTTTAGCAGTGAGCCTGACACTGAGCAGTCCAACAATAATAAATTTTGAATTAATGAACGTTAAGCGTGTCTCTGCAGCTCACAGCAAAGTCTAGGCACCAATAGATTTGGGATTGGGGATGACAGCAACATTGACCTTCAATACTCTTGGTACTGGTGCATAATGAGCAGCAGCTGGGTCTTGGTGTCCACTGGGGCATGGTGCCCACATTTTGATTGGGTAATAGCAGGAGATAACACCATGGCAGCTATTGGGGGATAAGAGGTAAATTGTAGATATCTTACAGTAGCTAAGAGGGCTCATTCTCAAAGCTCATGTAGGAAACATCCTGGCTGTTTCCAGAGTTGGTTGGAAGAAACTTTAGAGGAAATCAAAGTTTTCATAGAATGAGTGGAGTCATAGATAGAGAAATACTTTGTGATGCTAGGCTGATGTGTTGTGGTAAATATCCAAGATGTACTGGAATGAATCAAAGGTGAATGAGGTGGAGTCTGAACTCTTAAGAGAGCTTAAAGTCTTGTGGTGAAGTAGACTTGTATTAGAAAAACTGTGAGGCAGGATGGGAGGAATAATTAGGGTCAGGAGAGAGGCTGAGGACAGGTGACATGAGCCTTCCAGGAGGGTGAGATGCCCTCTGGCTTGGGACCTCACTGTATCGGGGGCTTTGATCTGAGCATTGAGGGCAGGATTGGATGGGGGAGGTGAGGTGGAGGGTCATTCAGACAATAGCTCTTAATCCCTGGGAGGGAGGACCCAATTATCCTCATTTCTCTCATGTGTCCATGCTGCTCCCCTCAACTGTGGCCAGGGAGGTGGGCTCATGAAGGGAAGACATGGTGGCCGGGGCCTGTACTCCTGTCCTTCTACTCAGTTCATATAGACCCACCCCGGGTACTCCCCAACTGAGCTATTGTAACAGATCCTTCATGACTAGATGCTGACAGTCTGGCTTCCACAGAGCTGCCTAGTTCATCTTCCAGAGGCTTTACTATGTTTATGTCATCACTCTCTTTAGAACCTTTGAGGACTCACAATTGCCTCTGTGAAATTTATCAAACTTTCCTGAAACTAGGAATCACCGGAATGTCAGGTCTGTCTCCCAAGACATCTGATACAGCCATCCATTTCTTCAACCAACACTCCAGATAATTCTTAACCTCAAACAAATTTGAGAAGATGTCAGAATAGAGTCCAAACTTATCCCCAACTCTGGAGAATCCAAGAAATCTGGTCTGCAGAAAGAACAGGCAAATGTGCAGGGAGAGGTGGAAATACAAGAGAGGAAGGAAAGTCCTACCAATTTTTCACTCTTCATGAGACACCTTATAATATTCTTAGAATAAACACCTTCTGTATTTTATATGCTATACTAGAGTGGGTGTCAAGTTTATAGACATACAACCAAAGACTCTTGACTAATGTAGGAAGGACCTTAAGAGGTCATCATTCTATTGTTAAATGTACGCAGACTGGTGAAGTTACCGTCTCTGACCCTATCTTACAGCGCCTGCTGTTCTCTCTTCTTACCTCCCTCTTTTTCCTCTTGCCCTCAATCTCCATTCTTAATTTCAGAGTATGGAATTTAGAATTAATCACATTTGCAGAGTAACCATGATCCAATCCAAACTCCTCTCTGCTGCCTGAATTTCCTCTAGAGAACCTGTAACACAAGAGGTCCTTGTGGGCCTCTCATCTCTTCTTGGATATCTAAAATGATGACAAATTCACTATATCGCAAGGCAATTTTCAATTTTTAAAGTGATTCAGCAGTTCTTTCATTTCTCTTCATTGAATCTAATTCTGGCCTCTGAAATGACCAAGGACTTTTTTTTTCTCTTTTTCACATTGTTTTTCAGCAATCAGATTTCAGATATAATGTGTTAGTTTTTCCTTCTGTAAACTAAGCTTATCTTGATCCCTTAAAGCAAAATTCCTTGCATTATTATTTTGAGTCAACTGGTTGCTTTTCTTTGGAAATGCTCTAATTTGCCCATTTTCAGCCTTCCATGCAGGGTGTGTCAGTTTGAAGCTATTATGCACCCCAGAAAAGCCATGTCCTTTAATCCTCATTCAGTATTTCTGGGTGGGATCTTTTTTATTTTTTCTATGGAGATGTGACCCATCCAATTGTGGGTGATAACTTTTGATTAGATGGTTTCCATTGAGATGTGTCTCCACCCATTCAAGTTGGGGTTGCTTACTGGAGCCCTTTAAGGGGGAACCATTTTGGATAAAGCCTTAGAATCAACACAGCCCACACAGCCAGAGACCTTTGGAGATGCTGAAGGAAGATGCCTTGGGGAAGCCATATGAAATGAAAAGAGAAAACTAGCAGCCTTCACCTTGTCCCTTACCAGCTGAGAGAGGTGTCTGGGACCCAAAGACCCCAGCAGAGGCCAGCTACATGCCTTCCCACTTGACAGAGGTGTTCTGGATGGCATTAGTCTTTTTGAGTGAAGGTAACCTCTTGTTGGTGCCTTAATTTGGACAGTTTCATGGCCTTAGAACTGTAAACTTGCAACTTAATAAATACTTTTTTAAAAAGCTGTTCTGTTTCTGATATATTGCGTTCTGACATTGCAAACTAAAACACAGGATCTGATCAGGAAGCCAATACTTGCTCTGCTTGGGCATCAAAAGTTTGTTGAGCTAAATGTATTTGAGTATATGTATGTATGTATGTGTGTGTGTGTGTGTGTGTGTGTGTGTGTGTGTGTGTGTGTGCATATAGTATAAGAAACATTAGTTAGTCCATGAATTATTTGATTCTACATTTGTGGAATGGCTACTTTGTAACAGGAATATCATGGTGCAACTCATGGGCCCTCTGGTCAACCCAAACCTCTTCTTGCAGGTGCTGCTGCAAAGCCAGGACTAACAGGTAAAGTCCTCCATTTCTACCCTGGGGCAGAAGTATTTACGTCTATAATTAGAATAGCTCCAGGTTAGAATTCCAGTGCCTGGGCTGTGGTCCCAGCTCTGGACTGGCTCACATTTTGGTCTTGGGTTCTACTTTGCTCTCGTTGGGCCTCAGACATTTTCTCTTCTATGACACAGGAGACCAGGATCAAAATATTGGTTCCCAGCCAAGCTTTGATCATGCTAAGAGCTTGTGGAAAGGGTGGAGATGGGCTCAGAAAAATGTATCCATCAGCCCAATTACCATTCCTGATAGGGAGGGGGTTGGGAATGGCACACAACAGGAGAGACACAGTTTCTGGTAAAGCAGCCCCACCTCCTATGGCAGCTGCGGGGAAGAGGCAGCATCTTTTTTGACCAGAAGTTGCTCCGACATCGAAAGTGCAACAGCTGCTCTTGAGGCTGGTTCTGCTTCCTTTGCTGTTGTCTCCTTCCTGGACTCCCAGATACCTGAGACACAGAAGAGCGGTGGGCAGCAGACAAAGATGGACCTGCCCTACAGCCTCAAGGTGATTGTGCTGTTTATGGCTCTGACAGTCACAGTGCAGGTGAACCCGGTCAGCTTTGACATACATCAGGACGTGGAGGAAGAGGGCAGATTGGAGGGGCCTAGACCGTAGAAATTAAACATGCGCCCAGTGTCCTCACCACTGGATGGATGTTTGGGATTGGTTATTATCCAGCCACACTGTTAAAGAAATCCTCCATCTCTTGACCCCTGAGGGACACACAATTTCAGAGTAGAAGTTCTCGAGCTCAGAGGCAGGGTCCTTTGGCCCCAGCAGTGGAGAGAGGAAGCTAGAGGGGCAAAGAGTCAGACAGATAATGTTTGACCTGGTTTGGTTTTCTCTGCTCTGAAGTTCTAATCTTGTCAAGTGCTCCTGGGGTTTGATTTCCCATCCTGGTAGAGACAGGACCTCATGAACAAGCCTAGGGTGGGGCCAGACAGGATTGGCTGGATTGGCAGCTCCAGACTGAGACCAAGAAGAAGATCACATTCTATAGAAAGAGCCAATGATGGGCTGGAAGAAAATGATCCATTCTAGGATCCACGGGAGCACAGGGAACCCAGGCAGCGTCAAAGCTAGAGTCCGGGAACATAGGATGCTGGGAAAGTCCTACCAGCTGAGCAGGTCCTCACCTGTTCCAGGTGCTGGTGGAGCCCATTTCTTTGGCATTCTCTGGCATGGGTGAGGCCAGTTGGGTTTAAGGCTGTAGGTTCTGGTTGGACAAGTAGGGCTGCATATGGCATTTCTACAGCCAAAGGCAGGGGCTGCTAGGGCCCACTAGCTTCAAACATGAGCTCATAAATCCACTGACATCCTCTGGGGTACCTTTGGCGATTTAAAGAAAAGGTACCCAAGAGATATCAGTGGATCTATGAGCTCATGTCAGACAGGGGCATTGGGGAAATAGCTCCAGAATGCAGGGAGCTCCGGTATTTTGTTGGCAGGCCACTGTGTTGCTTTGCCTGCCTCCCCTGCTCCCAGTCCTTTTCCTCCCCCCAGCCCTGGCCCAGACTGAGGAGCTGAGGTGTTTGTGACTTGTGTTGTCACCCTGGTGGAGGCACAGATGGAGAAGTAATCAAGCAGCACCGTTTGTTTTTTGGAAGCAACAGAACAGAAAACCTTGTGTCATTTTAACAAAGAAGGAATGAAACAGCAGGCAATTAGGCAGGAGTGTATCAATTAGTGAGCCAGAAAAATTGCTTTATAGTATTTTGATGATTCAACATTGTCACAAACAAAAACAAAATTAAAAAAACAAACCCCAAAACAAATGCCAAAAAGCCCACAGAAATTGGTAAATAATCACTTCATTTAAATGCACTTAACATACATGAAAATGAGAAAAAGGGAAAGAGCCATTTCATAGGGAGCAGAGTTAATATAATCGAGTTCTCAGTTTGTAAAACGAATACAGTTGCGTGAATTCCCGTCCTGTGTTCCCCTCTCAACATACTCCCCATTTGGCCAACAATCTACTCTGACCTTCTGTTGACTTCCCAGCCTGGAAAACGTAGCCGAGTCTTTACCCCAAGCTGATCACGAGAAGACACCACAGGGCACGTGCCCCACCCTGGGCTGACTCCAAGCTGCCTGTCCCTCCTCGAAGGGGGAAGCCAACCCGGAATTGTGCGAGGCGCGTCTTTCACAAGCCAGTAAGTGAGTTAAAGAGAACTGTGTTTTGTCATGATTGGGCCTTGGATTTGAATCCCAGCTTTGACCTGTGCTAGCCACATGACCTAGGAGAAGACACATTAGCCTTTTCGGGGCCCTGTGTCCTCATTTGTAAATCAGAATAATAATTTCTACTTCACAAGGTCATAGTTAGGATTAAATGAAAAAAATACATTAAAAAGTTCATGACATACAGTAGGTGCTGAACAAATATTTCTCTTCCCTCCTCAGAGCTTCAGTCTTGATGATAACTGGTGTCTCCAGGAAGACCAGCATTTTACAACTCAACTCGCTTTAGGAGTAATAATAGAAAGGGTCATTTCAGCCACATGGTCATTACAGCTTGCTGGGTACACATAAAGGCAGGACGCGTGGCCCTGGAAGATTTCTTTATGGAAACCCAAGTTATTTTCTACAGAGGACACCTTTCTTGTTTTCATAAGAGTTTTGCTTGCATGATTAAGTCTGGGCAAAAAATTCTTATTCTTTCCGGGTGGAGGATATATGTAGATTTCTAGCTGTTCTGAATCTATTTGTTTTAGTGTTTCAAAAGCTGCCAGAATGCAACACACCACAGATGGATTGGCTTTTAATAAATGGGGATTTATTTAGCTAAAAACAAAGTTCTTCAGAGCAAAGGCAGCTAACTTTCTGAGGTTCTCCATTACATGGGAAGGCACAGGGAGCTGTCTTGCTGGCCTTTTCTCCTGGCTTCTGGGTTCCACCAGCTTTCCCCAGGGCTGCTTCTTTCTGCACTTCCAAACATCTGGGTTGAGCTATGAGTGCTGAGATGAGGTATACCGAGCTGCTTGGGCTGTGCTGCATGGAGTGCTCTTCTGACATCTCTCTTTTAAGCTTGCAACTAATTAAATTAAATGTCACTCATTGCAGAAGGCCCTCCTTTTAACTGGCAGCAGATGTCATCAGCCACAGATGAATTTCACATGCTAATGATTCAAGTCCTCAGCAGCAGAACTAGGCACCATGACCTGACCCAGTTGACACCTGAACCTAACTACCACCCTATTCATTGCCTTATGTTCTTTCATTCTCAACCACAGTAAAGATATTCAGTGCACATGGAGCTGAGGAGTACATGCTTTGGAGGGAGGCAGAATTTCCTCGGCAGAGTTAGAGAAGGGCAGAGGCTGTGGTGGACATGTCTGCAGAACTTAGAACACCGTTCCTTAACACGTACTGCGGCTGGGCTGGCCTGGTTCTGTGTGTACTCATGTTATCATGATCAGTAAACATGTACTTATTCACACACTCAGTACCCACGGTGCCTCCATTCACATAAAGGCACGTGGCCGGAACCCCAGAACCACAGGCTGGAAAGCCAGTAGAGGGCACTTCGCCAGCAGTGTCATGATACAAGGGGGGAAACTGAGACCATGGCAGGGAGTTTACAGGTCCCAGACCAGTCAGAGAGCTGGAGGCAAGACCCAGTGGCCCCTGCGTTCCCTTCCTAGACACAGCCACTCCCAATTCTCTAGCTATTCCTTCTTGTATTTATTTTTACTTTTCTGAATTCCAAGGTTGGACTGATATTTCACAATTTACCAGTTTTAGGCAAATATCTACTGACTTCTTGTCAGGTAGCTGTGGCATCAGTCAGTGCTCCTGTTTCCTGCTTCTCTTTTAGTCTCTTTAGTCACCCAAGCCTTTCAATTGAATGAAAACATTGTGTATTGCGGGTCAGGTAGGCCCTTTGAATACCAAGTTTTAATTTTCCTGGAATTCAAAACTGCATACTCTTTTTTCATGAGTGTCATCCATGGTATACCTGCTGACATTTCCCCCATCAGATCCATCATAGCGTTGGCAGAGGTTTTCCCAAACCAGAGCGGCGTTTGCTGCCATGTCTTGGCAGATTTCAGGTCTTGTACAACCTGTGGTGCTCGGTTCTCCCCAGCGGGGGAGGGGGGTGAATGGATGCTAACAGGAATCAACTGCACTGCAGGGCTCCCTGCCGTCTCTGCTCACACAAGGCCTGGGCTCCCTGTCTGGGTCTCTCTCCTTCCAGGCACTTCTGGGAGTTCCAGGCTGTTTCCCACGCGAGCTCACAAAGGGGTCTGTGACTGGTCTTTCCTGCCCTGTGGCTGCTGCCTCTGCCGGGGCCACCTGCTTCTCTGCTCCCTCCTGTTTCCACCGCAAACCAGCACCTCCTGGTTCTGTAGACTCCTGCCAGCATGGTGGTGTCTCCTGGCAAAACACAGTGGATGCTTCCTTTTATGGCTGCCTGCGTTATATATTTTAACACTGGGGCTGGGCCAGCCACTGCCCTGGCTCCTAAGGACATCCCAGTTTGGTCAGGGATAGGGTGTGTGCTTCGGGCTCCATCCCCACCTAAAAACACCCACACTCGAGGACTGCAGTTATCCCTTGGGTCACGTCGTCATTCTCTTAGAGTCTTTGTTTCAGCTGGGGGTGCTCCGAGGCACCTGTGAGAAGGGAGAGGCGGTGCACAGAGAGCACATCCCTTGATCCTTTGAATCTAACCTGACTCAGGACCAAAGTAGGTGCTCCCAAGCCCGGGTCTTCAGAGCTGTTAGGGGAAGGCTGCTGTCTGACTCGATTTTTGTTCTCTTTAGGAATCAGATGCAAGTCTCTGGGACTGGCCTCAGGCTGATGGCACAAGGTCTGTGTCATCATGGGTTCCTGGGTCAAACACGTACCGAGCAGGGATCATTTCCCAGGAAGTCTCGGCTCTCTGCTCACCACTCTCCTCTGTCAGGAGCCCAGCTCAGGCTCGCGCTGAGACCTGACACACTTTATTTCAATGATGCAAGCTTTTGAATTATTTTGGTATTTTTTTCTTTCATGAAATGATACTATTTTTCATAGAATATCTATCGAATGTGTAATTAAATATGATTATATTAAAATCTTTGTAATTGTTTCCAGATGCATAAATTCACAAATCAGAACCAACTTCAAAAAAATTACGTTTTGGGTCAGAAAAATGGCCACCTTGCCTGTAGGGGGACGTCACAGCGCCCACTCAGCTGTGGCCCGATTTGTCAGCCTCCCTCCCCAGCTCCACCGGACCTGGTCTCGGCTCCAGGGAAGTCACCATTAGGCGGCTGGATGAATACTTCTCAGCTGTTAGAGGGAACTCACCTCAGCTACCCAAGAGCAGTTTGAGAAACAAATGTTTCTGTTCTAAGAATTGCACAGCTGTCATTAACTGCAGCCTCTCCTTAGAGGCCCACGGAAAATGACCCTGCCCTCCTGTCACCCCTGAGCTGGGCACTGCGGCTGATAAGTTGTCTTCTCCACGGGGAGGACTTGGCACCTTTCCATGAAGATGGGGAGAAGCAGAGATTCAGGCAGGGCTTCCCCAGGGGCTCGGGCACATCCTGGTAGACTGTGCAGTGTGGATGACTTGATTCATTCAGCTGGGGGCCCCCACGGAACCAGGCGCTGTGGTGGAAAATGGACGCATCAGTCCCTGCCCTGTCCCGCCCGCTGAAGGTGGGAGCTGGCTCCTCTGCCCACCGGGCCCTGCCCAGGTAAGCCCTCACCTCTTGCTGATCTCACTGAGCAACAGTTGACCTTATTTTACTAAGGTGGGAAAGAAAAGGCTTATAGGGAACAACCAGCAAGAGAAAAAAGGCAGGGAGTAAAACAAAGCTCATTAAATGAAATAAAGTAGACCTTGGCATTTCAGGGTTAATATTCATAGCCCTGTTAAGGCTCTGAGAGCCAATGCTGGGTGGGAATTTATTATGTTTTGGGGGGTTTTGTGAATCTCATAGGTGGGAAGTTTATGGACCTGTCCAGAACCCTCATCTCACAAGGGCTCTGTTCTGTACACCTTTTATAGAAGAAGTTGCATGCTCCCATAATATTGGAGGACTTGAGATTATCTACAGACATAGGTTTCCCAATTGTCACAGTCTGCAGTGACGTGGGTACAGCATATGCTTACTTAGGCAGGTGTTCGATAATCATCAGCCCGCTTCTTTGTCTCGCTAAGGACCTACAACAGATGCATTCCCTTGTGCACAATAGCCTGCGTCAGCCTAACAGATGAGGAGAGCGATGCTCAAAGAGTTTACGTGCTTAGCGTGCCTTACTAAAGGACGACAGTCAGGACCGCTGGGGTGGCGGGGCTTAGAGCCCTGAAATGAGAAAGTAACAGCAGCTCAGATAGGTAAAGGGACAATCCTGCCGCTGACTGATCTCACGGAAGATCCGGATGCCGACACCCGTTCCCACAGCACAGGCTTTCTGCAGAAGGCAATTCTCTCCTCTCCTCCTCGGCCAGCGTCAGGGTGGAGGGAGGAGATGGGCGGGGAACCCTGGAGAGGTGGCCCCAGGAAGCAGGGGTGGCTGGTGCTGCGGCGGAGAGGGGACTCTATTTCTCCAGCAGATGGCGCTGTTCGGCTGATTATCAAAGAGTTGGTTATGGCCAGAAAACATCAGGTCTGCTTGCCGTCTTCTCCTTCCCAAACTGCAAGTCTCCAGCCCTTTCATTTTTGGGAACTGAGAAAGAGTGTCCTTGTCTTCACCTGGAAAACTGTCCCCTATGCGCGGATTTGCTGGAGAAAAGGAACGCTCTGGCATGACCCTGGGCTTCCTGGCAGGGGGGTAGCCGGTGGCCAGGGCTCCTGGGTCAGCTAGAATGCTCTGCTTGCCATCCCCCCCCCTGCTGTTCCCTGTAGCCTGGAGCTGTCTCTAGAGTGGGGTGGAAGGAACACCACCCTCTCCCCCACCCCAGCAACTGCTCAGTTCCATTTCTTCTGAGGCTGCCCCTAAAATGTAGGAAATCTTGGGATAAACCAATTAATCATAAACATTTTCCTAAATTCAGGTATTTGAACTTGAATTGATATGTCTAGAGGGTTGGGGAGCCATCCCGGTCTTTTCCATCTGGGTACTTGTTCCTTTGCACTATAGCATATGGCACAATGATGGAACTGAATCTGGACCCTTCTCTGACTTGCTGTGTGACTTGAGCAAGTGTCTTCACACCTCTGTGCCTCAGAGTCCCCTTCTGTAAAATGGGAATGCTAGCAGTCTTTATCTCATGGGTTTATTATGAGGAGTAAGGTAAATATAAAGCTCTCAGGACAGCATCTGACATGTAACTATTATATCTTAGCGGCTGTTTCTACAGTTAGCTGTGAATGGGATAATTTTAAAAAGTAGGTCATGCAACACCAATGCCTGATGTGCAGTAGGTTCCCAGTAAATGCTGAATCAGATTTAAATGGGAATAATGAGCTTCTAGCAAGGAGTGTGGAGTGGGACAGTGGATATCTGCAACTGGAGGGTACCAACCCCTTCCAGAGAGGGATCTGCTATCCAAGCCACTTGCACCCAGGGTAACTCTGAAGAGCTGATGCGAGAGGGAGGGGGGTGGGTATGCTGGTTAGAGACTGGGGTACCCATCAGCATCCATGCTTGGTAGCAGGATATAGGGTCCAGCTGTGTGGGAAAGGCTGGTGAGAGCCACATGCAAGAGTACAACCAGCCTGGGCTGGGAAAGCCAAGGACTGGAGACCAAAGCTGGCCACATATGGGCCAGGACAGGGAAGGGAGCTTGGCTGGGCTGGGCCACTGAGGGCGCCAGTCTCCTCTGTCACTCCCTCTACCTGTCTTGGGACAGAGCAGCAGGCCCAGATGCAGGGCTGATACAATAAATTGGAACAACCACTTTGACCTTACCCACCGGAACAAGAGGTCCCTCCTGGAGGCCTTTGATAGGCCAGGGATTACCTTTTTTAATTGCTGGATCAATTGCAGGGATGGAGAGGGAGAATTTTCAGGGAGGAGGCTGGGCAGCCAGGCTAAGGGGAGGGTGGCTTGGGGTGGCAGCTTTTTGCCAACTAGCTCAGAAGTATTTAAAATGTTTAACCAGCATGCCTGCACCTGTGTGACTTAGCTGGGACCGTCCTCGCCCCTCCCTTCTCCTCCCAGGTGAGGCCATCTCTATAGGCAGCTGACTCTCACTGGACTGAGGGAGCCATGGGCAGCTGGGTGGCACAAGGAAGGCAGGCACTGACTGACTTACATGCTATTATCTCATCTGAACTGGGACCTTGATCAGGTCAGGGGTCAATGGCTGGTGGTGAAGGGCAACTGGCCCTGTACCCAGACTTCTTGACTTCGAATCATAACTCCATCAATTCCAAGCTGTGTGACCTTGAGCAAGTTACTTGACTTCTCTGTGTCAGCTCAACTTCCCTGCTTCTAAAGTGAGGACAATAATAACGTGTCCCTCAGGAAAGGCAGTGAGCCACGTGTCCGTATTTGGAATCACTATTTCATAAACATTTACTTTTATTGTTAACTCCACATTAAGTTTGCATAATCTACAAAATGACATATACAGATTCAGGAAAGAACTTTGTCAGGACTCTGGCCCTGGGGGGTATGTGCTCGAAAACCTGGGAATCAGTGAAGGAAAGGGTCACTCAGGCCACTAGAATGATTAGTGGCAGAACATGGAGGAGGACACGGTCCTCCTGACGCCCGTGAGAGTCTGAGGCATAGAATGCTTTGATGTGGTAACTCAGTTTCTTTCCCTCTTTCCCACATCCAAACAGATGCTTGGGCTCTAATCTCCAAGGGTAAGATAGAACTGAAAGCAGAAATATTTATCAAATCTTTATGGCATTATTTCCAAAGATCTTTGCCTCAAAGGGGAGAGTGGATTAGGCTCAGGCAAAGAGCATGTTTTGGTTGGAACATACATAGAGAAGGATTTCCTCTGAGACGAGGGGGTCTGAGGTGAGGAGAGAAGTGAGGGCTAGTTAGATTTTAACCGTGGACCAGCCCAGGGCTGCCCCTGGAGCCCACTGCTGTGTTTGTCGTGAACTACATTTCTGCAGTCCCAGCTTCTGGGGCTATTTTTTAGCTGCAGGGATCCAGGCCATGGCCAGAGTCTGCCCTCTCCCCCACCTGAACTGGCTCAGCAATGAATGGCTGCAGCGGCCACCATCTTCTCCCAGGGCTGCTTGCCTGTGAAGGGTTTTATGGACTGCTCTGCTTCTGGTGGAAATGGAACAGCTCCGAACTTGCTAGCTCTCACCTAGAAATCATTTCCCATAAAGTTATTCCGTTTGTTCCACCATCAGCCAGACTTTCTAGCAGCAGCCAAAGGTTTTTCTGTTTACCTGTCACATGCTCACAGCCAAATGTGCTTTGACCGTGCCTGTGAGGGAGTCCTGTCTGTACCCACCGCCTCTGGCGTCTTATTTGCGCTGATCTCATTATTCATATGGTTATTAGACTCTAAGCTGCTTGTGGGGCTGGGTTCCCAGTTTTGCAGCTTCAGTACCCTAGAGCTGACTGCTCTGAGTTTAAGCCTTCATTCTGCCAAGCTGGTGAATGACATTTTGTCATGCATAGCTCAACACGCACGGGTTTAATCTGATTCTTTCTGGGACCCTTAACCAGGAAAAGAAATGACAGCATTGGACTGAGCAGGAAGCCAGGTCACTGGTGGGATGGGCCGGCCAGGGGTACACCAGGACCCCGGAGGGGACGGGAGCCTGGCGCCCCAAATCAGATTCCCCTCGTTTCACTGCAAGGACTGCTGAGGAGTCTCCCAACACCTGAGAGCCGGAAAGGAAGAGTCCAGCTGTAAGTGGCTTTCCTTTCCTTCTCCACGCATTTTCAACAGTGTGGAACAGTGACCAGTGCAATCAGTCATTTTAGGACTAAGCAGGGGTCTGGTCTGTGAGTTAAGGGCCGCTCGGACAAGGCTGACTGCCCGGCTCACCCCCGGGAGACGCTGTTCTCCGACGCCTCGCGCAGCGCCCTGGGGTGGGAGGGACCACGGGGCCACCCGGGCGACGGAGCTCGCCGGGGCGGGGGGGGGGGGGGGGGGGGGGGGGGGGGAAGGAAAGGCAGTGATGTCAAGCCCCCTTGGTTGCTGTAGCAACGTTCAAAACTGACTGGAGATCAGTAGCAGCGGCTTGAATTCTCTTTGCTCTTATTTTCTCCTTGGGAACAGCAGAGGGCCTAAAAATAAGAATGGCAGGAACAGAGCCCCCCGCTGGGTTCGGCGGTGGCTTCCCGAGTCTGTAGGTCGGCGGGGGAGAGCGGGCTGGGGGCCCTGGGAGCCGCCGCGGCCGGAGAGAGGGACCACGTAGCCTGTTTTGTGCCTTACAATTTGGCAGCTTGGTCCCTCGGAGGAGGGAAAAATCAAAAGTGATACAGGCACACCTGTGCCTCTCTTGGCTACTGCCCACTTGAATGCGCATTCAGAAACTTCAAGGAGTACACACACAGCGTTTCGGGCTGGGGAGAGGGATCTCTGCAGCTGTGGCGTTGTGGTGGGACCAGAAGGGCCCTGGGAGGCCCACCGAGGATGCTAGGAAAAGGAACGAAGGGCAACGCCTGTGCCTGGAGTCAAGGAATAAAGGTTCCGGGCTGGATGGAGGTATTTGTGACACGCACAGTTTCAGACTGTTGGCCGAGATCCTTGCATCATCCGGGCTCTGCTGCCAACAGGACCACCCGTGGAGAAAGGGCTCCTACCGGGCAGTGGTGAGAGCAGGGAGTGGGGGCCATTGACAAGCAGGGGGAGGGTGGGTGGGCAGACACAAAGAGAAGGGAGGAATTCTGGATCTATTCTGAAGCCAGTGCAGAGGAACTTTCTTAAGAGATCATCTCTGGTTTGCACTGATTTTTTAAAAACATTTTTTATTGTGAAATATAACATATGTATCAAAAACAATAAGCAATACATTTCAAAGTACATTTTAACAAGTAGTTACAGAACAGATTTCAAAGTTGGGTATGAGCTACCATTCCACATTTTCAGGTTTTTCCTTCTAGCTGCTCCAAAACACTGGAAGCTAAAAGAAATATCACTATAGTGATTCAGCAGTCATACTCATTTGTTAAATCCTATCTTCTCTGTTGCAATTCCTCCTTCTGCTGTGATCCTACTCCCAGCATATAGGGGTCTTTGGGCTATTCCCATTCTAACTTTTTCATGTTGAAAAGGGGTGTCAACAGTATAGAATAGGGGGATGGAGTTAGTTGATGTTCTTGGAGAGGCTGGCCCTCTGGGGTTCAGGACTTATCTGGCCTAGAAACCCTCTGGAGATGGTAGGTTTCAGGAAAGTAAACTTTGTACATGAAACTTTTGTAGCATCTCAGTTAGAGCCCTAAGTATTCTTTAGGGTTAGCAGTAATGATGTTAGTTGGTGTATGGTAAACCATGGCTATTAGCAATATCTAGCTGAAGCTTGCATAAGAGTAGCCTCCAGGATGAACTCTCGACTCCCTCTGAACTCTCTTAGCCACTGATCCTTATTTTGTTACATTTGTTACATTTCTTTCCCCCCTTTTAGTCTGGAAGGCATTGTCGTGCTAGGGCCAGGCTCAACCCTGGGGGTCATGTCCCCTGTTGTCAGGGAGACTTTTACTCCTGAATGTCATGTCCCAATGTATGGTGGAGGTTAATAATTTTTCTTATAGAGTTGGGCTTAGAGAGAGTGGCCACATCTGGGCAACCAAAGAGGTTTCCTGGAAGCGATTCTTGGGCATCATTATAGGTAGTCTTAGGTTCTTTGCTACAGAAATTAGTATTATAAGGGCAAGCCTCAAAATCGAGAGCTAGGCCTATTTCCTTGGGTGTGCCTAATGTTTGAGAGAGCACCAGAGGTTTCCCAGTTGGGAACATCTAATATTTTCATATATTTTCTCCAGTCCCTCGAGGGACTCTACTAGTACTTTTTAATTATCAGTCTACCATAATCTGGGATGTCTCTGGGTATCACATTCAGTTATACAGAATTATAAGGCCTGTTCCCGTTCTGGCCTCCATGTGTTTGGGTTGTAGAAATGATCCATCCAGACAGGTTGATTTAGACTGTGTGTTAGAGAAAACTTAGGTTCTGGACACAATAAGCCTCTCTGTCTTTGGTCTCATGTAGCAGGTGAATCTCTAGAGCACACACACTATCATCTTTTTCCCTGTTCTGATTTACCTTTATCCCAACCAAATCAGCTTAGCTTTTATCTCTAGTTGAAGCCTGATCTCTTTCTTGGTTACTTGAACTGCTAACAAAGCCAACTTTCTGAGACGCAAAACTCCAGCTCTGAATCTTAGGGGTTACAGAAGTACTCAAAATTCCAGGGAAATGCCATTTATACACACGTAGCTCAGTGTCTCAGCATCTAGACATGCACTTACAACTTCAAACTAAGTGTGGCTGCTATAAGAGTTTGCAGTCTAGGCTCCAATTTTCTGAAGGAGACCATAGCATAATTTTTCTTTTGTTTCTGGCTTATTTTGTACAACATATTGTCTCCAAGTTTCATTCAATTTGTTGCATGCCTCACAACATCATTCCTTTTTTGTAGCTGCATAGTATTCCATCACACACATATATATCTGTTTGCCTTTCAGCTCCTCACTGTACCTTCCAGCCCCTTCCATCCACTGGGCATCATGGATAATGTCCAAAATAAACAATCCGTGTCTTACATTGTCTTCACTTGGTTGTGCAATCAGCATCACTCTCAACTTTAGACAATTTTCATTGGTCCAAAGAGACGAAGAACCATTAAACACAGCTGCACCAAATATCAAATCAAAACCTACCCTAATCTCTTGCTCCTCTCCTGCTACCCCCCACACCCCACCCCCCACCCCCTGCCAATATTTACCCCAGTGTTACTATGGCACTGTTGCTGTCTTCTGTTAACTATAGGCCATAGCCATGCAATATTAGTTTTCCCTCTATACACCTCTGTAATTGTGTTTGTACATAAGAATATGGCCATACCACCCTGAATGCACCCAATCTCCTCTGGAGGTTATTGTTATGTATTATATAGATATCCCTTTGTAGTTAGGGTGTATTGGAGTGGCTGCGGTAAAGTACCTGAAACTGTTGAACTTGTTCCAGTAGCCTTGATTCTTGAAGATGATTGTATAATGTTATAGCTTTTACAATGTGACTGTGTGATTGTGAAAACCTTGTGTCTGATGCAACTTTTATCCAGGGTATGGACAGATGAGTAAAAAAAAATAAGGATAAAAAATAAATAATAGGGGGGAGATAAAGGGTAAAAAGTGGGTAGTTTAAAATACCGTGGGTCAATGAAAGGGTGTTGTAAGCGGTATGGGATGTTTGAGATTTTTCTTTTTCTGGAGTGATGCAAACGTTCCAAAAAATGATCGTGGTGATGAATATACAACAATGTGATGATGTTGTGAGTCATTGATTGTATATTTTGGATGGACTGTATGTGTGAAGATATCTCAATAAAATTCTTAAAAATGAAGAAATGATGCTGGATTTTGTCAAATGCCTTTTCTGTGAATCAATTTGGTTAGAACTGGCATCTTGCTACCTTGACTCTTGCTGAAAGAGTCTTGGGAACGCTTGGGGATAGGGCTGAAACAATGCTCATAGCTGGGGTACTTGGCCTTGCCCCACCCTGCTCTTGGAGAAGGGGGCTTTCGTGTCGCTCTCCATCCACAGGAGCCAGCTGGGAGCCAGACCCCTGATGGCTTGCCTTGAGAGCTGGGGATGGAAACTGGCAGTAGCCACTGAGTGATTCACTTACAGTTTTAAAATTTTTTGGGGGGTAGGCCACGGTGGCTCAGCGGCAAGAACGCTTGCCTGCCATGCCAGAGGACCCGGGTTTGATTCCCGGTGCCTGCCCATGTAAAAAAAAAAAAGATTAAAAAAAAATTTTTTTGTAATTTTTTTACTGCAGTGTCTCAGACTCTTTTTCCCAGTGTTCCCCAGTTGGTGTACTGTACTCCCCTGGCCTCCGGAGCCCCAGAACAGTTGTTTCAGACCGTTTCTGCCCATTCACTAGCTGTTTTGGAGGAGGGGGCACTGCAGCCCCTACTCTGCCATCTTCCCTGGAGGTCCCGATTGCTTTCCTTTTATCACATCCTGCATTTTACAAAGTCTTTTCAGGTGTTGGCTTACTGAGCCCTCCACCCGCCCCCCCCCCCCAGGAGGTTATAGTTAGAATTTATTTATTTATCTATTTATTTATTTAAAATTTTTTATTAATTAAAGAAAAAAAAAGAAATTAACCCAACATTTAGAAATCATTCCATTCTACATATGCAATCAGTAATTCTTAATATCATCACATAGATGCATGATCATCATTTCTTAGTACATTTGCATCGATTTAGAAGAACTAGCAAAACAACAGAAAAAGATATAGAATATTAATATAAAGAAAAAAATAAAAATAATAGTAATAGTACAAAAAAAAGACAAACAAACAGACAGATACACACACAAAAAACTATAGCTCAGATGTAGCTTCATTCAGTGTTTTAACATGATTACTTTACAATTAGGTATTATTGTGCTGTCCATTTTAGAGTTTTTGTATCTAGTCCTGTTGCACAGTCTGTATCCCTTCAGCTCCAATCACCCATTATCTTACCCTGTTTATAGTTAGAATTTTTAAGGTGAAGAAATTAAAGCTCAGCAAGATGAAATGGTTTCTCCCAAAGCTACTCACCTCCTTCCATTTCTTTTTTGGAGTCCTTCCCACATTGCAGAATCAATGTTCTCACATAAAACCTAGAGACAGATTTTTCCTGGAACTGTTTTCTCTCCAGTCTCCCTACTACATCACGAGTTTTTTCGGACTCAGGGACTGTCCTTCATTGTCTTTGTGCAGAGCACGTGATCCTGGGCTGCCTGCCCAAGTAGGGCCCTTTGGAGCACCTGCCGCCACTCGGGATGCATTGAGGGTGAAACCAGAGCCTGGGGAGCGTCAGATACAGCAGACCATGGGTGGAGCTGAGCTGGGAAAGCCACAGCCAGTATCTGCTCTGGGGTGAGTCATCACCCTGGCAATAGGGGTTTGAGAGCCAGAATTCAATAGTCAATTTGAAATTGGAGGCCTGCAATGAACGATCTAGGCTACAGATGGGAGAAAGTATAGGTCTGGGGAAGTTTAATGAGAAATTTCCTGCTTTCAACCTTGAAATCCCTCTGAAAGATCATGGCCAAGGACATGCTTCTTCTAGTTTTGCCTTCAATGGGCCTTTGCCCATAGTTTGCCCTTAATAAATGTTGATGAAATATGTACAGGACAAGCAAGCAATTGCAGCACCTTCTTCCCAATGTTCCTTCCGGGGCCTCCTGATTTCCAAGCTGCAGCCATGTTGCAAGCCCCTGGACGAGCTCCTCTCTGGAAGTCACAGCCATCCTGGAAGGCACTTCCCTTTGGAGAACTCTCAGGCTGCGGATGTGAGTTTGCGCCTTTGCCTCGTTGGCCCTGCCTCATCAGGAGCACCAGTTCTGGAGGAGGTGGCTCTGCCCAGTGCTCTGGCTTCATGGAGTCCCACTCTCACAACTCTGACTAGGTCCACTCAGAGCCCAGGAGCTCAAAGAGTTCTTTGATGAATGAGGAAAGAGCTTGCAAGAACACTATTCTTTCCAAATACCTGCCCATACTTTACAGGACAACACGTTTGAGCACTGGTGTGTAAGACTCGCTGAAGGGAGTCTTTTTCGGGGGCAGGGAGGAGTCCAAGGCACAGGCTATCACCTGACTGGAAGGTCTCAGAGATGCAGTTCCTCACTGGGACATAGGACCATCCTCTGTGTTCATGGCAAAGGAGAGATGTCTTCTTGGTTAGGGTGGGGGGGAGGTGACTAGGAGGTAATGGAGATCAGCACAGCCTTTATCAATGGTGGGATCAGAAGGAAAAGAAAGGGAAGGGAAGGGAGCCAGTAAAAAATTTGTCATTAAGCAAGTTACCACTGTAAGTCAGTGAAGCCTCATCCTGCTGGGAATCTCTGAGAGCTACTATAAAATATGCATCTCATAGTGCTCCCCCTCCCCTCAAGGGATAAGGGAGATGGGGCATTTATATCTGAACTCATTAGTCATTTGAGGAGGTGGTGGAGGGGTAAAGTAGACTCTTTGGTGAGAGAAAACCCTCCAGCAAGGAAATATAGCACCAGAGATCAGGCCTGCTTGCTCTGAAGTGGCCAGGAATGGGTGATGTGGATGCAAAGCCACCTGGTCTGTTTCAGTTGTAAAGTGGAAGCAGATGTTTTACAGGTTTTGCAAATGACTACCTCAGATGAACAGGAGCTCAAGGGGACCATGCCTGTAAAAGCTTTCTGGAATCTGGATTATTGTAATTTCTCTACATAGGTTCAAGTCCTTATTCTTTTCTTAGATAACTTACAGTTACAATGGGACTCTTCTTGTCTCAGTTTTGATTGAGGCAGAAACAGCAAATCCTTTATCCCAATGTTTGGCCATGGATAAATTCCAAAGTGAAGGGTCAAGAACTGTGTAAACCAGTCTGTGGACTGCTTCTTTTCTATCCATGTGAAATAAGGAACTCGAGCTAGAATAAATCAACCACATCCCTAAGCTTATTGTTTAGTTCTGATGAATTTTTTTTTCATAGCAAAACTTTCTCGATGAAGGAAGCAGCACGTCCTTGACTTAAAAGCTTCCTATTAGTTTATCGGACCACATGTGAGTAGCACTGACTTAGGCCATATAACCTTTTCCCTACACTGAAGGTATAAAAGAGTTGGGATGGAGAAATAACTTTTTTTTTGAGAGGTGTTATCATGCCTAGCATAGAGGGCAGAACGTCCATGGAACTACTATGAGCATTTATGAAGAGTCCTGCCAAGGAATCTAAAGGGTAAAACAGGCTTGCTGTAGATGGATCAGCTGAAGGAGAGGTGACTGAGTTGCTACTGTTCTATGCCCCTGCATGAGTATTTTTCCCCTGAGCAATGAGGGCTCTGCACCTTCTCAGGGGATCAGCAGTAAAACCTTATGAATATTAAGGGCCTGGGTCATGTCCTTGGAGAATTGTCCCAAGTAGTAGCCCAGACCATGCCATGGTGCACCAGCTGAGAGCAGCAGCAGCCTGCTTGGGTCTAAGAAGTGAGAAGCCACCCTGTTCACCATCTCCATGGACAGCAGGTTCCATTGTGATTGGTGGTGTGGCCTTAGGGACACCATTTCCACTCTCGATCCTCAGATGTCTAATCTGTAAAGTATGATAGAAGAAGAGTAGAGACTAGGAACATTTTGGAGGTGGGTCTTTAGTTGCTGTAGTAGCTAGGGTTCTTTAAAGAAACAGAATCATCAAGAGATATCCATAGATCTAAAATTTATAAAAGCATCACATAGAAAGGGGGAAGATTCAACCTCCCCAAGTTGAATTTTTGATATTCTCACAAGCAATGGGGACAACCAAAGCAATAGGCTGAGCCCCCAATCTTGGGGTTTGTTCCTATGAAACAACCCCACAGAGGACAGGTCAAGTCTACTTAAAATTAGGCCTAAGAGTCACCACCAAGAGAACCTCTTTTGTTGCTCAGATGTGGCTTCTCTCTCCAGCCGACACAACAAGCAAACTCACTGCCCTCCCCCTGTCTACTTGCGACATGACTCCCAGGAGTGTGGACCTTCCTGGCAACGTGGGACAGAAATCCTAGAATGAGCTGAGACTCAGCATCAAGGGATTGAGAAAAACCTTCTTGACCAAAAGGGGGAAGAGCAAAATGAGACAAAATAAAATATCAATGACTGAGAGATTCCAAACAGAGTTGAGAGGTTATCCTTATGCATTAAATAGATCTCACCTTGTTAGTCAAGATGTAATGGAGAGGCTGGAGGGAACTGCCTGAAAATGTAGAGCTGTGTTCCAGTAGCCATGCTTCTTGAAGATGATTGTATAATGACATAGCTTTCACAGTGTGACTGTGTGATTGTGAAAACCTTGTGTCTGATGCTCCTTTTATCTACCTTGTCAACAGATGAGTAAAACATATGGAATAAAAATAAATAATAAGGGGAACAAATGTTAAAGTAAATTTAGATTGAAATGCTAGTGATCAATGAAAGGGAGGGGTAAGGGATATGGTATGTATGAATTTTTTTCTGTTGTCTTTTTATTTCTTTTTCTGAATTGATGCAAATGTTCTAAGAAATGATCATGACAATGAATATGCAACTATGTCATGATATTGTGAATTACTGATTGTATAAGTAGAACGGAATGATCATAAGTTAAGAATGTTTGCATTTGTTTGTTGTTATATTTGTAAAAAAATATAAAAAATTAATTAAAAAAAGTCCCACATAACCATGGGAATGTAGAGTTCAAGATTTGTAGGGCAGGCTACAAGCTGGCAACTCTGCTGAAGGTCCTCAGGGAGGCTGGCTGGACAACCGTGGGAATGGAATAGTCCAAAATCTGCAGGGCAGTCTGTGAAGCTGGCAGCTCTGATGGAGGGTCTGAATGAACTCCACAGGAGAGGCTCGCTGGCTGAAGCAGGAAGAGTGAAGCAGGAAGGTCTTCTGACCCTTTTTAAAAGCCTTCTGGTGATTAGATTAAGCATCACTCATTGCAGAAGACACTCCCCTTAGTTGATTCCACATGCAATTAGCTGTGGATACAGCCAACATGAGCATGATTTAAGTCCATGAAATGTCGCCATAGCAACAGATAGGCCAGCACTTGGCCGACCAGACAACCGGGCACCACCACCTGGCCAAGTTGACACATGAACCTGACCGTGACACTTACTAAGAGGATCAGAAGTAGCATACCACAGAGCAATGAAATTGAACTTATATCTCCAAGGTCTGTCTCCTAGAAAGTTTTGCAATACATGCTGGAGAGAAATCCCTATCCAATGATTATTACTATTGAGAAAGTGCTGAGTATGGAGTCTGAGGGAGACTATGAATTCATGTTTGGATCAGATAGCATGTCATGTGGGCCAAAGATTTAGCAAAGGGGGTGCTTTGAGGCTGAGTTTACTGGGACAAGTGCAGACGCAGGCATGCAAGAAATTATTACTTTATTTTCCCAAACCAATGTCATCTTGAGCCTTCATTCTGTTGGTTAATGAATTGGGAAATCTGCTCACTCTTTCTTGGTGTTTCCTGCCACCCAAGATTGAAGCCATGGTTGCCGAGCTTCCTGACATCCAAGTTCAAACTTGATTATATTATAATTTTCATGTGCACTTAGCACCAAATAACACAGCAACCAAATCAAAACCTCTTATTATAAACACAATGAAAACTTAAGTCTTGAGGTGAGATCTCAGGGCTTGCACAGGACCCATGTCCAGTAGTGGGTGTCCCTGTGGTACCTGAATTATCTGTCTTCGGGGTTGGATACTGCTGTGTCACTACCTTTTCACTGGCCCAGCCTCGTAGATCCTGTGGCTCTGTGCACATGCCCCTTGGGTCATGGGGCTCTCTGAAGGGCTGCCTATGCTGGCTCCTGCCTCAGTGTACCCCAAGCTACCATTTCTTGGGATTTTTCCAGTTTCTGGGCATGCTATCTTGGTGGTGCCTGTTTTGGAACCACAGTCAGGAGCTCTCTCTTACTGTCTGTTTCCAGTCTGAGGATAGGCATGTGAGGTTTGGGTAAAGTCTGCACCAATACCTTCTCTTCTTTGTTTGAGATTTTGGCTTTTGGAAATAAAAGACAGAAATCTCATAGGCTACTTTTGCTTACTCCCCTGCTCTCTAACTCTCCCCCAGGTTCTGTTTGTAAAGATTATGGTGGGACCCAGTGGGCAGCTGTCTCTGAAGTTGAAAACTTGGTGGGGCCTTTTGTTCATTTTGAAATAAGTGCAGATCACACAGACACTGGCCTACATTGATTTGTACCCAACTCCCAACCCCACTCACCCCATCAGCAGCAAGGAGGATGAATATCAGATTATGCCAACCTAAGAATGATTATATTTGTAATTTTGTAGAAGTCCTTTTTTCTTGAATTTCATTAATAATATGATTAACAATGAAATAGATGCATTGGACATTTTAATGTATTTTTTTATTACAAAAGTAATAGAAACATTGCAGAGAATAAAAAAGAATGAGAAAGGAGAGGAATGAGGGAAGAAGGGCAGGGAAGGGACAAATGAAGACCATAGCTGGATGCAAATCTCTCAGAAATGCTGAGTGCGTGCAGACTCCTGGGTATTTTATATGTGTTCTCATTTCATCTTCACCATACCTTTGTTGTAAAGGCATTGTTATTATTGTTTTGCAGCTTAGAACACAGAGGCACAGAAAGGTTAAGTAATTTTTCCCAGAATCACACAGCTCCAGGCAGTCTCATTCACCATCACACAATACTGTCTCCTGTACATTATATTCCCACAGCACCTGGATTGGATTCATTTCTTCTTTGCAGCATTGTCTAAATAATTTGTGATTTTGATTTTGATTTCTTTTTTAATCTAGCTCTAAGAGGTGTTCTTAATTTTCAAGGACTCGATTTTTAAGATGATACTTTACTTGTTGATTTCTAATGCTATTGCATAATGGTCAGAGAAGTGGCTTGTACATTTTTGTATTTGACAAGTTTTTTCCTTTTCTAAGGAAATGATCAATATTGTGGAAGATTCTTGGACATAAGAAAGGTGCACACACACACACATACACACACACTACTATCCTTAATAAAATCCTCATTCCTTGCTTATCCTTTGCTAACTTAATTTATAAATTTAAAAGAAGTATTTTCATATTTTAATATGCACTGTATTTGACTTAAGTTTTCATAGGGTTTATAATAGGAGGGCTTGATTTGGCTGCTGTGTTATTTGGTGCAAAGTACACATGACAATTATAATATCATGGCTTGAATCTTTTATCATCATACCATCAGCCTTGTTAAATGCTTTTAACCTTAAATTATTTGCCTCATAATGAGATTATTGCTTCTAGTTTTTGTTTGCTTATTTCGTTCGCTATTATTGTTTTTCAATGCTGATAGTCTCTGTTTTCAATGTTTGTCATTCTGTTCCATGCATATTTCTTGTGAACAATGAAAAATATAATGTTTTAAAAATATAGTTTGACAGTCTGTTTATCAGGAAATTCTGAATATTAACTTTTTTGGGTAATAATTGATAGCCTCGATTTGATCTCTTTCATTTTTTTAAAAGTTTACTGTTTATTTTATTTTTTCCTAGTCCTTATTTCTGCTGACTTGATAGAACTTCTTTAAATTTGAAAGTTCTAGTATGCCTGTTATACTATTTTAATTTAGAAGCGCTGGGATGCCTCTTGTTCCTTATGCTTTTCTCCATTTTATTTCCTAAAAGAAATATTAATTCTCCCTTTCCTCACATGCTTTACTTCCCTACTCTTCTCTTTCACTCCCTACTTTTGTTTTCTATGTCCTGGTTTATTTTAACCATTTTTTTTAAAACAATGCACCAGTTTAATATAATATTTCTTCATATGGTGTATCTCTTCAGAAAGGGGTGCTCCGATGGCTTGCTTCAGGATTGGTTCCTAGTCCTGCCTTCTTGAACTGGCTGTTAGAAGTAGAGAAAAGCAAAGAGGCCTGTCCTTAGACTGTCATCTTTAAATTAAAATAATTAAAATTAATTTAACCTGAATATTGTAGAAGAGGGCACTAAAGGAAGAGCTGAATTTCAGATAAATATTTCTTCATCATATGCCATTGTGCCTTTCCCCAACTTTCCTTACAAGGTTAAGAAGCAGCTTATGGAACTATTGAAAGGTGGGAATTAGCTTTTTAAATTACATTTAAAGATATTTTATCAGTCAACACTCAGCTATGGATGATAAAAAATATTAGTACTCTTTTACTTTTTTCCATCTCTGTTTCCTCTACATCTTTATTTTTGTTGGTTATGTTATTATTTTTACTTGATTACGTCTCATAACATTTACATTGTGGTCTTTAAATCACACAATTGTTTAGTTCTAGTTTATATTTAAATAAATTACATAACCACCAGCAATCTTTTACCAGAAATGTTCGTATCTGATTTTTAATTTTGATCATTTATTAGGAATTAAATCTATCACAAGGAGTTTTTACAAGAAAGCATCAGAGTAATGTATGGCCAGCACTTAGTACTTAGTACAATTACAGGCAATATTCATGTTGAATGTCATATAATAATAATAAAAAATGGAATACATTTTATTCTTTTAAGAACATTCTTATTCATCAACTGTTTTTCTTTTTTATTGATGTTCCTTTGTCCTTCCCATAATAAAAATGTTACCTCTTTGCTTTTTCTAAAGAAGCATTTCTTATCTTAGCTTCCTTTTTTTAAGACTTTTTTATTGTGAAATATAATATATATACAAAGAAGTGATAAATTTTAAAGTACATTTTAACAAGTAGCTTTAGAACAAATTTCAAAGTATGGTATCGGCTACGTTCCACCATTGCAGGTGGTTCCTTCTAATTGCTCTAAGACGCTGGAGACTAAAAGGAAATGTCAATGTAACAATTTAGCAATCACACTCATTTGTTAAATCCCATCTTCTCTGATACAACTCCTCCTTCTCCTTTGATCCTACTCCCAATCTCTAGGGATATTTGAGCAATGGCTGTTACAGCTTCTTCATGTTGAAAAGTGGTGTCAATATTATGGGATAATGTGGGGGATACAATGGATCAATACTCTTGGAGAAACTAGACTGGTAACTCTGGGTTTCAGGGGTAATCCGGCCTAGGAACCATCTGGAGGTTATAGGTCTCTGAAAAATAAACTTAGCAAGTGAAACTTTAAAAGAGTCTCAGATTGAGCCTTGGGTATTCTTTAGGGTTTTCAGGAATACTGTTAGTTGGGTTTGGCATGCCATGGCAATTAGCAATATCTTGCTAAAGCTTGCATGAGAATAACCTCCAGAATAACCTCTTGACTCTATATGAAATCTCTTAGTCATTGAAATCTTATTTTGTTATATTTTTTCCCCTTTTGATCAGGAAGGCATTGCCAATCCCACGGTGCCAGGTTAAGGCTCATTCCTGGGAGTCATGTCCCATGTTGCCAGGAAGACTTACATCATTTTCACTTGCAGAGTTAGGCTTAGAGAGAGAGAAAGAGGGCATATCTGAGCAACAGAAGAGGTGCTCTGGAAGTAACTCTTAGGCATTAGGATAGGTAGGCTTATCTTCTCCGTTACAGATCTAAGTTTTGTAAGAGCAAGTCTCAAGGTCAAGGGCTTGGCCTGTTAACTTGTGAGTCCCTAATGTTTTAGAGAGTATCTGGGATTTCCCAGGTGAGAAAGTTTAATAGTTCCATATTTTTTCCCCAGTTCCTCAAGGGACTTTGTCAATAGTTTTTAATTATCTGCCTTGTATACTTTGAAATGTATCTGGGTATTATATAAAGCTGTACAGAATTGCAAGACCTTGTTCCTAATTCTAGGTTCCATGTGTTTAGGTTGTTTAACTGAACTGGCCAGTTAACTCACTTGACTTTTTATTCTGGTTTCTTTCAACATGCAGAAACTTTAATGATATGTAATTAAATCTGATGATCTATTATTTGTGATTTCTAATTTACATATTTGATATTCGATGTTATGTTCTATTCCTCTAATTGGCAAGTAGTATTTTAATATATAGTTCTGTAATTCATTTAAAAGTTTATTTGTATATGGTTTAAGGAGAAACTCAAAATTACTTTTTCCCAAATTCACAACCAAACACAAATTTTTGAGAAGCTTTCCTCTTTCCTTTATTTGTTGACTATTATATTCTAATATACATACATACATACACAAACATGCTCATGCATGTTTTCTCTCTCCTGACTATCTATTCTGTATCTTTAACCTCTGATCAGGCTTTAGACAAAAGATTTTGGTACCGGAGAGTGGGGTGCTGCTGCTCCAGTTAGGAAATACCAAACATGTTGGAGTGGTTTTTTGAATGGATAAGGGGAAGATTCTGGAAGAGTTGTGAGAAGCTTGATGGAGAAGGCCTAGAATGCTTTGAAGAGACTCTTGGTAGAAATGTGGACTCTAAAGACACTTCTGATAAAGACTTAGACAGAAATGAGGCATGTGTTATTATAGACTGGAAGGAAGACGAACCTTGTTTTAAAATGGCAGATAATCTGGCAAAATTGACGAGTGGCTTTGGCTGGAAGGCTGATTTAGGAAGCCATGAACTTGGATAATTAGCGGAAGAGATCTCCAAATTAAATGTGGGAAGTGCAACCTGGTTTCTCCTCGGAGCTTACTCTGAAATGTGACGGGAAAGAGATAAGCTGAGAACTGAATTTTTGGGTACAAAGAAACCAGAAATTGATGTTCTGTAACATTCTGGGCTTCCAGGAAGGGAGACCCCAGAGAATAGTGCCCCACATGAGGATTTGGCCAAATGTAGAACCAGCCAGCCATTTCAGAGAAAGCCAGGATTGGACATGGAGTTATCCAGGAAGGATCTGTGGAAACTCCTTATGTCTGATGGGCACGATCCAAGACTACTGCATAGAAAGCCAACGAGAGTGCCGTGGGACTTGTATAAACAGAGCCGCTGCCAGTCTGGACTGAGGGGTTCAGAGAAGGGACACATTGGAGGAAAAATAACTTCAGAGGCAAAACCCTGGAGGCTGAGGTCTGAAGTCAAGAAGACTCGGGCCAGCAGAGTGGACTCACCCAAGCCCATGGAGAGGTTGAGTTTGCCCCAAAGGCAGAGGATGGGCCTTCCACCTCATTGCAGTGGAAGAGTCATGCTGCCTCAGGTCTTGGAGAGGGTAAAGTACATTTCTTGGGGTTTGGGGAGAGCCTGGCTGCCACCACATGGAGGGGTTGAGTGTGCGCTCCAGAGATGGCAGAGAGTCCGGGTACGTCCCCAATGCTTGGAGAGGGTGGAGCCGAGAAAAAAGTGGTCTCCCCAATATTCCCCAAGGTTGCATTTGGAGAGAGGCAGGTCTCTGTGTAGGCCTTTGGAAGGGGTGGAACTGCTGCTTTCAAAAGTCCCGAAGATAAATGATTCTCAGACTTTGAAATCGAATGGATTTTGCCCTGCAGATTTTCAAAACTGTATGGGTCCAGTGATCCTATGTTCCTTCCTCCCTATGGAAATGTGTATATGTATCCTATGACTGTTCCTCCTTTGTATGTGGCAGCAAATAACTTATGAGTTTTCAAAGGTCCAAAGTGAGAGGATAATTTTGCCTTAGAACAGACCATGCCTGTAACTTACTTTGAGATTTTGTACTGGTTTTAACCTTGCATTGTATTTGTAATGCTACTGAAATGGTTTAAGGTTCTCTGATATTGTTATGGAATGAATGTATTTTGTATATGGGGAAAACATGTCTTTTTTAGGGTCCAGAGGGTGGAATGTGCTGGTTTGAAGGGATGTATGTCCTCTAGAAAAGCCATGTTTTAATCTGGGCCCCATTTCATAGGGGCAGAATAGTCCCTATTCAGTACTGTACTGTATGTTTGGGGCTGTGATCAGATCATCTCCCTGGAGATGTGATTTGATCAAGGGTGTTTGTTGGACTGGATTGGGTGGCAACATGTCTCCACCCATTTGGGTGGTTCTTGATGAGTTTCTGAAGTCCTATAGAAGAGGAAACATTTTAGAGAATAAAAGAGATTCAGAGAGAGTCAGAGAAGAACGACATAGCCATGAGAAACAGAGAGCCCACTAGCCAGCGACCTTTGGAGATGAAGAAGGAAAACACTTCCTGGGGAGCTTCATGAAACAGGAAGCAAGGAGAAGAAGCTAGCAGATGATGCCATGTTCACCGTGTACCTTTCCAGATGAACGAGAAACTCTGTGTTTGCCATGTGCCCTTCCAGATGAGAAAGAAACTGTGAACATCATCGGCCTTTTTGAACCAAAGTATGTTTCCCTGGATGCCTTTGATTGGAGATTGCTATAGACTTGTTATTGGGACATTTTCTTGACCTTAGAACTGTAAAATAGCAACTTATTAAATTCCCATTTTTAAAAGTCATTCCGTTTCTGGTACATTGCATTCTGGCCGCAAGCAAACTAGAACAGGGTTACTCCTGCCTTGCAAGTCACATTGATTGTCTCATCTAGATATTCTCTAAATCAAATTTTTCCCAAACTGAGTTTCTGAGTTTCGGTGAAGCCTTTGTAATATACAAAGCAAAAAGTATTGTTGCATTGCTTATTTCTTCAACTTAAGAGAAGAGCAAAGTGCTACTTGCCGTATTTTAGAACCTTGGGAGTGGGTCTGTCTAAAAGTTGTATGTGCGGTTGTGGTGTCTATTGTCCATCTGACTCTCATAACACGGTTGGGAGACCAGTTGATCCTAATTGTGCAAATGGATTCACCTCCTTCTTCTCAGGGAAACAACTTCTGACACCAAAGCTCTCCAGCTTCTCCAGACCGCATTGGGTCACAGAAGGATTTCTTACACTGTTACGTCTGGAGGAGTAGGAACTCTTCATGTCTGCAGTACAAGCACAGCCATTCCTACCTTTATGGTACCGTTTAGTGGTTTGTTTTGTTATTTATCTTTTAAAATAATGTTTTATTACAGTAGTTATTTATCCTTTTACAAGCCTATCTTCCTCACAGTACTGTGAGTTGCTGGAGGACAGAAAATATATCTTTATATTTTTATTTTTTATTTATTTATTTTTTTACTAATTAAAAAAATTAACTAACAACATTTAGAAATCATTCCATTCTACATATGCAATCAGTAATTCTTAATATCATCACATAGATGTATGATCATCATTTCTTAGTACATATGCATCGATTTAGAAAAAGAAATAGCAAGACAACAGAAAAAGAAATAAAATGATAATATAGAGAAAAAATAAAAATAAAAAAAATACAAAAATATACAAGAAAAAAAACAACTATAGCTCAGATGCAGCTTCATTCAGTGTTTTAACATAATTGCATTACAATTGGGTAGTATTGTGCTGTCCATTTTTTTAGAAATCATACCATTCTACATATGCAATCAGTAATTCTTAACATCATCACATAGATGCATGATCATCGTTTCTTAGTACATTTGCATCGGTTTAGAAGAACTAGCAATATAACTGAAAAAGATATAGAATGTTAATATAGAGAAAAAAATAAAAGTAATAATAGTAAGAACAAAACAAAACAAAACAAATCAAAACAAAAACCTATAGCTCGGATGCAGCTTCATTCAGCGTTTTAACATGATTACTTTACAATTAGGTATTATTGTGCTGTCCATTTTTGAGTTTTTGTATCTAGTCCTATTGCACAGTCTGTATCCCATCAGCTCCAATTACCCATTATCTTACCCTGTTTCTAACTCCTGCTGGACTCTGTTACCAATGACATATTCCAAGTTTATTCTCGAGTGTCGATTCACATCATTGGGACCATACAGTATTTGTCTTTTAGTTTTTGGCTAGACTCACTCAGCATAATGTTCTCTAGGTCCATCCATGTTATTACATGCATCATAAGTTTATCCTGCCTTAAAGCTGCATAATATTCCATCGTATGTATATACCACAGTTTGTTTAGTCACTCGTCTGTTAATGGACATTTTGGCTGTTTCCATCTCTTTGCAATTGTAAATAACGCTGCTATAAACATTGGTGTGCAAATGTCCATTTGAGCTTTTGCCCTTAATTCCTTTGAGTAGATTCCCAGCAATGGTATTGCTGGGTCGTATGGCAATTCTATATTCAGCTTTTTGAGGAACCGCCAAACTGCCTTCCACAGTGGTTGCACCATTTGACATTCCCACCAACAGTGGATAAGTGTGCCTCTTTCACCGCATCCTCTCCAGCACTTGTCATTTTCTGTTTTGTTGATAGTGGCCATTCTGGTGGGTGTGAGATGATATCTCATTGTGGTTTTGATTTGCATTTCTCTAATGGCCAGGGACATTGAGCATCTCTTCATGTGCCTTTTGGCCATTTGTATTTCCTCCTCTGAGAGGTGTCTATTCAAGTCTTTTCCCATTATGTAATTGGGTTGGCTGTCTTTTTGTTGTTGAGTTGAACAATTTCTTTATAAATTCTGGATACTAGACTTTTATCTGATATGTCATTTCCAAATATTGATTCCCATTGTGTAGGCTGTCTTTCTACTTTCTTGATGAAGTTCTTTGATGCACAAAAGTGTTTAATTTTGAGGAGTTCCCATTTATTTATTTCCTTCTTCAGTGCTCTTGCTTTAGGTTTAAGGTCCATAAAACTGCCTCCAATTGTAAGATTCATAAGATATCTCCCTACATTTTCCTCTAACTGTTTTATGGTCTTAGACCTAATGTTTAGATCTTTGATCCATTTTGAGTTAACTTTTGTGTAGGGTGTGAGATATGGGTCTTCTTTCATTCTTTTGCATATGGATATCCAGTTCTCTAGGCACCATTTATTGAAGAGACTGCTCTGTCCCAGGTGAGTTGGCTTGACTGCCTTATGAAAGATCAAATGTCCATAGATGAGAGGGTCTATATCTGAGCACTCTATTCGATTCCATTGGTCGATATATCTATCTTTATGCCAATACCATGCTGTTTTGACCACTGTGGCTTCATAATATGCCTTAAAGTCCGGCAGCGTGAGACCTCCAGCTTCGTTTTTTTTCCTCAAGATGTTTTTAGCAATTCGGGGCACCCTGCCCTTCCAGATAAATTTGCTTATTGGTTTTTCTATTTCTGAAAAATAAGTTGTTGGGATTTTGATTGGTATTGCATTGAATCTGTAAATCAATTTAGGTAGGATTGACATCTTAACTATATTTAGTCTTCCAATCCATGAACACGGTATGCCCTTCCATCTATTTAGGTCTTCTGTGATTTCCTTTAGCAGTTTTTTGTAGTTTTCTTTATATAGGTTTTTTGTCTCTTTAGTTAAATTTATTCCTAGGTATTTTATTCTTTTAGTTGCAATTGTAAATGGGATTCGTTTCTTGATTTCCCCGTCCGCTTGTTCATTGCTAGTGTATAGAAATGCTACAGATTTTTGAATGTTGATCTTGTAACCTGCTACTTTGCTGTACTCATTTATTAGCTCTAGTAGTTTTGTTGTGGATATTTCCGGGTTATCGACGTATAGTATCATATCATCTGCAAACAGTGATAGTTTTACTTCTTCCTTTCCAATTTTGATGCCTTGTATTTCTTTTTCTTGTCTAATTGCTCTGGCTAGAACCTCCAACACAATGTTGAATAATAGTGGTGATAGTGGACATCCTTGTCTTGTTCTTGATCTTAGGGGGAAAGTTTTCAATTTTTCCCCATTGAGGATGATATTAGCTGTGGGTTTTTCATATATTCCCTCTATAATTTTAAGGAAGTTCCCTTGTATTCCTATCCTTTGAAGTGTTTTCAACAGGAAAGGATGTTGAATGTTGTCAAATGCCTTCTCTGCATCAATTGAGATGATCATGTGATTTTTCTGCTTTGATTTGTTGATATGGTGTATTACATTAATTGATTTTCTTATGTTGAACCATCCTTGCATACCTGGGATGAATCCTACTTGGTCATGATGTATAATTCTTTTAATGTGTTGTTGGATATGATTTGCTAGAATTTTATTGAGGATTTTTGCATCTATATTCATTAGAGAGATTGGCCTGTAGTTTTCTTTTTTTGTAATATCTTTGCCTGGTTTTGGTATGAGGGTGATGTTGGCTTCATAGAATGAATTAGGTAGTTTTCCCTCCGCTTCGATTTTTTTGAAGAGTTTGAGGAGAGTTGGCACTAATTCTTTCTGGAATGTTTGGTAGAATTCACATGTGAAGCCGTCTGGTTCTGGACTTCTCTTTTTGGGAAGCTTTTGAATGACCGATTCAATTTCTTTACTTGTGATTGGTTTGTTGAGGTCATCTATTTCTTCTTGAGTCAAAGTTGGTTGTTCATGCCTTTCCAGAAACCCATTTCATCTAAATTGTTGTATTTATTAGCGTGAAGTTGTTCATAGTATCCTGTTATTACCTCCTTTATTTCTGTGAGGTCAGTGGTTATGTCTCCTCTTCCATTTCTGATCTTATTTATTTGCATCCTCTCTCTTCTTCTTTTTTTCAGTCTTGCTAAGGGCCCATCAATCTTATTGATTTTCTCATAGAACCAACTTCTGGCCTTATTGATTTTCTCTATTGTTTTCATGTTTTCAATTTCATTTATTTCTGCTCTAATCTTTGTTATTTCTTTCCTTTTGCTTGCTTTGGGGTTAGTTTTCTGTTCTTTCTCCAGTTCTTCCAAATAGATAGTTAATTCCTGAATTTTTGCCTTTTCTTCTTTTCTGATATAGGGATTTAGGGCAATAAATTTCCCTCTTAGCACTGCCTTTGCTGCGTCCCATAAGTTTTGATATGTTGTGTTTTCATTTTCATTCGCCTCGAGGTATTTGCTAATTTCTCTAGCAATTTCTTCTTTGACCCACTTGTTGTTTAGGAGTGTGTTGTTGAGCCTCCACGTATTTGTGAATTTTCTGGCACTCTGCCTATTATTGATTTCCAACTTCATTCCTTTATGATCCGAGAAAGTGTTGTGTATGAATTCAATCTTTTTAAATTTGTTAAGACTTGCTTTGTGACCCAGCATATGGTCTATCTTTGAGAATGATCCATGAGCACTTGAGAAAAAGGTGTATCCTGCTGTTGTGGGATGCAATGTCCTATAAATGTCTGTTAAGTCTAGCTCATTTATAGTAATATTCAAATTCTCTGTTTCTTTATTGATCCTCTGTCTAGATGTTCTGTCCATTGATGAGAGTGGTGAATTGAAGTCTCCAACTATTATGGTATATGAGTCTATTTCCCTTTTCAGTGTTTGCAGTGTATTCCTCACGTATTTTGGGGCATTCCAGTTTGGTGCATAAATATTTATGATTGTTATGTCTTCTTGTTTAATTGTTCCTTTTATTAGTAGATAGTGTCCTTCTTTGTCTCTTTTAACTGTTTTACATTTGAAGTCTAACTTGTTGGATATTAGTATAGCCACTCCTGCTATTACTGGTTGTTATTTGCATGAAATATCTTTTCCCAACCTTTCACTTTCAACCTATGTTTATCTTTGGGTCTAAGATGTATTTCCTGTAGACAGCATATAGAAGGAGCCTGTTTTTTAATCCATTCTGCCAGTCTATGTCTTTTGATTGGGGAATTCAGTCCATTGACATTTAGTGTTATTACTGTTTGGATAATATTTTCCTCTAACATTTTGCCTTTTGTATTATATATATCATATCTGATTTTCCTTCTTTCTACACTCTTCTCCATACCTTTCTCTTCTGTCTTTTTGTATCTGACTCTAGTGCTCCCTTTAGTATTTCTTGCAGAGCTGGTCTCTTGGTCAAAAATTCTCTCAGTGACTTTTTGTCTGAGAATGTTTTAATTTCTCCTTCATTTTTGAAGGATAATTTTGCTGGATATAGGAGTCTTGGTTGGCAGTTTTTCTCTTTTAGTAATTTAAATATATCATCCCACTGTCTCCTAGCTTCCATGGTTTCTGCTGAGAAATCTACACATAGTCTTATTGGGTTTCCCTTGTATGTGATGGATTGTTTTTCTCTTGCTGCTTTCAAGATCCTCTCTTTCTCTTTGACCGCTGACATTCTAACTAGTAAGTGTCTTGGAGAACGCCTATTTGGGTCTAATCTCTTTGGGGTGTGCTGCACTTCTTGGATCTGTAATTTTAGGTCTTTCATAAGAGTTGGGAAATTTTCAGTGAAAATTTCTTCCATTAGTTTTTCTCCTCCTTTTCCCTTCTCTTCTCCTTCTGGGACACCCACAAGACATATATTTGTGCGGTTCATATTGTCCTTGAGTTCCCTGATACCCTGTTCAAATTTTTCCATTCTTTTCCCGATATTTTCTGTTTCTTTTTGGAATTCAGATGTTCCATCCTCCAAATCACTATTCTGTCTTCTGTCTCTTTAAATCTATCATTGTAGGTATCCATTGCTTTTTCCATCTTTTCTACTTTATCCTTCACTTCCATAAGTTCTGTGATTTGTTTTTTCAGTTTTTCTATTTCTTCTTTATGTTCAGCCCATGTCCTCTTCATGTCCTCCCTCAATTTATCGATTTCATTTTTGAAGAGGTTTTCCATTTATGTTCGTATATTCAGCATTAGTTGTCTCAGCTCTTGTATCTCATTTGAACTATTGGTTTGTTCCTTTGACTGGGCCATATTCTCAATCTTCTGAGCATGGACAGTTATCTTCTGCTGCTGGCGTCTGGGCATTTAGTCAGATTTCCCTGGGTGTCGGACCCAACAAGGTTGTAAGATTTTTCTGTGAAATCTCTGGGTTCTGTTTTTCTTATCCTGCCCGGTAGGTGGCACTCGTGGCACACGTTTGTCTGTGGGTCCCACCAGTAAGAAGTGCTGTGGGTCCTTTAACTTTGGAAAACTCTCGCTGTCCGGGAGGTTCGCTAGCTGAAGCGGCTTGGAAGAGTGCCAGCCGACCCGGGGTCCGAACGCGGGGAGGGTCGCTGCCCGCCGCAGCCTGGGAAAGCGCCCGTCCGAATTTCCTAGTCAGCCCGGGGTGCCAAGTTTTGCGGGAGGGCGCCAGCCGCAGCGGCCTGCCCGGGAGAGTGCACGTTCCCGGGGAGTCATGGGTTTGGAAGGGGTCCCCCCCCCGTCACCATTCTCTGCGGCCTGGGGATTTCCGATCCAATTCTTTCAGTTGGTCCCGGGGGCCGCGCATGGTGTGGGCGCCAGTCACCGCGGTTTGAGGGGACTGCCTGTCCAATTCTCCCAGCCGGCCCGGGGAGGGGGAAGGGAGTGACTCCGGCCGCTTGCCGCCCCGCCCGGTGAAGCCCGCGCCCCTCGGCGATCTCACCAGAGCAGGTTCTCTCAGCCAGCCAGCTGTTCCAGGATGGGGTACGCTGTCTTTTTTATCTCTGTCGTGGCTTTGGGAGCTGTTCTGTATCATTTCTACTCCCCTAGTAGCTGTCCTGGAGGAGAAACTAAGATCCGCATGTCTTACTAAGCTGCCATCTTCTCCGGAAGTCCTCTCTATCTTTTTATTTTTAATCTCTATTGCAGAGTACAAAATCTATCACACATTTAAGACTTAATTACTACTCATTATTGAATGATTGACTTCCTCCCCCAAACCAACCAATTAACCAACCAGCCTATTGACCAACCATCATACAACCAAATAGCAGTGACACATTATCAAAGCAATTTCCTAAATGTACATAAGTCAGTTGTGTGTGTATGCTAGCAAGTTGTGTCAGTTCTCGGATCTAGATTCTGAGGCAAATTTAAAGATGAATCAGATATGATTCCCTTTCTTAGGGAACTAAGAATCTCTGAGGATAGATGGCACATTAGCTTAAATATAATCCAAATGGAAGACTGATTGGTGCCACAGAAGCTGTGTATCAGGAAAGAGAAGAAGGAAGATGTAAAAAAAAAAGTTTTCCCATTAACCTTTGGGGATAGGAAACACCAAAATTTTGGTCTTATTAAATGCTGCCTTGGGATTAAGTTTTCCTTCTAAGAAGCAATTAAGGAATTACTATCCAGGGAGATTGTGACAAAAGGAATTCCACCTCTGTTGAGGTGGAATAAAGCTCAGCTTTGAGTATTGAAAATTAAGTCTTTTTAGAATAAAGGCTTATGTCTTGTCCTTAACTTTTGCCCAGGTGCTGTTTAAGAACCACTGGGTGGGTAAGTATTACATTTTCTAGAACCACTTAGCAAATACAATCTACAGTGTTAAATGGGATGCATTATAATCATGGGGTGATAATTGGAATAATAATAATTTAATATATGTAGTAGACTCCAAGGGAGAACAGTCTGTTTCCGCCTGTTAAAGCACTTGTGATTTGAGATATAAAACTGTACTTTTTAGTGTTACAGGGAGTAGGATTATTTCCAAATATTATTGAAATAGTAGAGAAATAATCTTGCCTGAGTGCTGTAATCATATTGTGCTCATCGTGCATCTATTTACGAACATTTTATCAGAAATTTTGGCAAACCCAGCTTTTTTCTAAGGTGCTAAGAGGGAAGGGTTGTAACAACTTTGAAAAATAACTACATAAAACATCAACTCCCAAATATCTACAGGCTCATAAAAGAGCAGACTAGGAAGGTCCCTGTGGCCTGACTTAATTCAATGCCCTCCCTTTCCTAAGGAGAAAGTGGTGGTTCAGAGAGGCCTCTTTCTCGGCCAAGAAGGAGTTGGGCTGGAAGCAGAGACGGTGTTTTCTTCCAGTTCCTGCCTAGGCCTGGAATCCTTCAGGCTGGTGTCTTTAGTGGACTTTTATGGAAGGAATGAATTTTTTAAAAAAAATATTTTTATTCCCATATCTTCATACATATACAGTCCATACATAGTGTGCAATCAATAGCTCACAATATCATCACATAGTTGTGTATTCATCACCATGATCATTTTTTAGAACATTTGTATCACTCTGGAAAAAGATATAGAAGGAAAAAAGAAAAAACTTGTACATCCCATACTCCTTATCCCTCCCTCTCATGAGCCGCTATTTTATCAATTCTACCCAATTTATTTTACAGGTTACCCCCCCCATTATTTATTTATTTTTATCCCTATTTTTTGCTCATCTGTCCATACCCTGGATAAAAGGAGAGGAATGGAATTTTGATGTCTTCTTTTGAGAGAGGAGACACTGACATCCTGCATTTGGAAATAATGTTGCTGTGCCATGCAGGTAGCATGTGGGTCCCTGACCAGAACCAGAGTTGCTTGTTACGAACTCTTGCACCCTCCATGGTGTCCGGTGCAAAGCTGGGTTCCGGCAGTCCTCATCTGTAGGCTCATGGTACCCTGCTCTGTCTCTCTTCACACCTTTAAAGGCATGGCAGCTCCTCCTGCAACCACTGCAGGCTGGCAGGAAGGGGTCTGGAAGTTTCTGTGGATGCATTACCAGAATCAACTTCAATTTTTCAAAGGTGTATTAAGCACTTCCTAGGTACTTGGCACTTCTTTGAAGCTGGAGACAGGTGAATGAAACAAGGAACTTTCCTCAAAGAGCCTACAGGCTAGAGGAGAGACAGGGTAGAAGGAATAAAAAGGGGAGGGTTATCCCCTAAGGGTCCGTGGCCTTGGGATGTGCCCTCAGGAATGACAGGAGTCTTTCCCACATTCTAAGTGAAAAGTCTCTTTGTTCTGAACTTCTGAAATCCCACAGATCCCAGTGTAGTGACACGCTACTCATTCCTTTAGCCTATCCATTTCAAAATACTTGCTTGTGCACACTAGTCATTTCTCACAGCCCTTTTCAGAAATTTTCCACATGATTAATGTTACATTAAAACACCTCCACTTTGGGTATGTTTTGCGGTAGATACCGCACAGCTGTAGCTGTCAGTGAGTCATGCTGCGTGATAAATTAGCCAAAATGAAGCTCTGGAAATGCTGTCACTTCCCTCCATTAAGGCAAGAGCTGTGGACAAGTCCCTGCATTGTCACTGCTCCAAATTACACCTGAGATCGACAGAGTACTGTTTTGCAATGTCTTCTCCAGATGTGATTTCCCAGAAACTTGAGAGATGGCAAAACCCATGGAATTCCTCAGGTAAGACTGACCCTCCTTCACAGCAGGCATCTGTCAGTGGGACCCTAAGTCACTTCTTAGTTACAGTTTTCTTTTTGCTACTCTCCATGCTGCATATTTCAAAACTTAAGTGGCACACATGCACATTTCGTGGCCACACCGTCTTTGTTTGCTTTGAAGAGTCTGGGGCTATCCTGAGGTGAGACATGGCGTCTAGCTAAACAGTGAGAGGCTCCCATTTCCCTGGCTGGCAGCAGTGCCAAGGATGCTGTGATTGTGGGTCAGGACAACCTCTCCCTTGGGGCTTGGATGGATGCTCTACACTTCCGCCTTTTTTAACGTTCATGCTCTGGGATTTCATCCTCTGTTTACAGCCCTTCTCCAGGAAGGAAACAATACAAATGATTAGGCTTCTGCTTACAAATTATAATCACAGTGACTTCTCTTTGAGGTTGCTCCCAGGGCACCTTGGATAAAGTTTGGTGATTCATGTATTTCTCTGGTCATACGTCTTTTGGCTTGTCCCCATTGATCACTTATCATACAGTGGTACATTCTATTGGGTTCAACCCCAGAAGCAACCTTTTTCTTGTATCTCCTGGATCTCGGGCCATCATTTACTTTACATATGTATTTGCAATTGATAAGGAGGCCACAGAAGGAATCCGATGGCAGCCTCTCTTCCTGCTCTCTCAGGCAGGGGGGTAGCCATCAGACAGGGGAGGCCAAGTGAGCAGTTTACCCTAGAGGGGTTTCCTTTTCTTTCCTGTTCTCCAAGTTCCAGTGCATGGGCCCTCTGGTTCTTAGCCCATGGTGCCATCCTGGGCTGGGGCTTCGCTGCCTGTGGACCTTTATGATTTATGGAAAACATCTGGCCTCTGTTTATATCGCTTTACCCTACATTCAGTTGAATGCCCACATCCTGGCATTTAAGGCAGTTCCTTCTGTCCACACACTCTAGGAGGCTTCATGGCTGCTACCTACTCCTGCTCTTTGGCTTCGCCCCTGTGTCTGTTCTTTGTGTCCACCAACCAGCCGTCCCTGGCCATCCCCAGGATCTGGGGCTGCTACCTTCTCTGCTCCATGGGGTCAAAGGGAAAGGAAGAGCAACTGTTTGATTGAGAGTGAGCTGCAAGCAGAAACTTTTGGCCACCATGAAGTCCAATATTAAAACCCTAAGAAATACGAATGAACTATTATGTTTTCTCCCAGGCTGAAGCAGTCAGTTTTATATTGGTTATTATTCATTGACCATGCCTGAGTGATTTGCACAGATAAGGTACATGGTGAGAATGTGTCTAAGTGCTTGGTTTTTTGCTTAAATGGAGAGACCAGTGGTTGTCACCGGAGGGGCTGTCTGTGGCTGCATCAGCCTTCTTCAGGCAGTCTCGGGTAGGTCTAGGCAGAGAAGCTGGGAGCAGAGCCTTCATTTCTTCCCTGGGTGAGATGTTGGATAGATAGGGTGTGCCAAAGTCAGTCAAGGTCCAACAGAACACTTTGTTGCCCGCTTCTCCATTTTCACTTCTACATCCATGGTCCAAGCTGCCTCTGTTTCCGGGTCTACTGTATGTTTCTGAAATGGATTTCTCTGCAACCCCTCCTGCCTCACTTCTTTCTGTCCCTCCTCTGCTCTGCAGCTGGGATTCTGTAAATGAGAGCATGTCACCTAAAATCTTCCAGTGGCTTCCCATTGTACCTGGAATAAGGTTCCTGCCTTACTGCAAGGAGTGACATGATCTGGTCCTGGTTACCCACATCCTTGTCTCAAGCCACCGTCTGGAGCCCCTTTGGAGGGCTGACCCAGAACAGACAAAGTTCTTCCCTGCCTCAGGGCCCAGCACCTGCAGTTCCATCTGCCTGGACAGTTCTTTAGGTCTTTCATTTTTAGATTTATCTCGTTCTTCAGGTCTGCTCAAATGCCCCTTTATGAGATAAACCTTCTTTGACCCTTACCTAGAGCATCTTTAACCCTTCCTTAATCTGGAAACTCTTGAGAACATCATCCTTTTATGCTCTAAAGACCATAAAAAGTTATTATCTGAAGTTGTTGTTGTTTATTAGACCAGCAAATCCATGAGGGAAGGATTTCATATGTCTGGGCCAGGGCCACTGTCCTAATGTCCAGCGCTTAGCAGTCACTGAAATAAATATACCATTGAATTAATCTCTCTATAAAGTCCTAGGCTTATGGCTATTTGGCTGCAGTTTCTAGAATCATTCCAAAGTCACTCATGAGTGGGAACATGGCAATGGACAGAAGCTCCTCAAAAATTTTATCTTTGTATGTTTGGGGGTTAGGTTAGGTAAGGCCAGGTGCTCAGTTTCCTGAGTTATAAGAGCAGTTTGGAATAGACTAGAAGAGCTTTGCTTATCTTTGCTGCTCTGCATTTTGATGATTTCAGCATGTGGCCCCTGGTTTCTCAGAGATCCTTATCTTCTCCAATTCTAAAATGGAAATCATTGCACACAGCTATTTATCACCTTTCTATAGATACCAAGTATTTATGAGAAGGCTGTATTGACTAGGCTTACTTTTATTTTTTTGTCTTGGAGAAAAAAGTTGTTCTGATTTAGTTAAAGGCATGATTTGGAAAAATTAAAAAGTTTTTAAGAGTAGGACACTGTGTGTGCGGGAAGATTGTGCCACATCAGTGAACCGTGAGCCGTGATCTCTCAGAGTGCATGTGGCAGAGTCCCAACACCCAGGGAGAGTGAGCTGCCCTTCCCCTCTTCCTCCTCCAGCAGAGTCAGACCTGGGGGAGCAGGAAGTTAATTATCACCTCCTAGGACGCTTGGAACCTCCTCTCATCTTGAAAGGATTTTCCTCATGCTGATCTCAGAAGGGAAAGGGACCCATACAGACAATTATTTCCTTAGCTCTGTGCCACTCTGGGTACATAGGTGTCTGACAGACTTGCACTTTGATCGTGAGATACATGCAGAATTCAATGTGGAGAGAAGTGTTGGCTGAGCAGGCCCCAAGGCACCGCCTGCTTGGTGGTTGCAATGAACATGGGCGGCCGTTCTGTGCTGTGGCATCGTGGGAGCCAGGCGGACTTTGGCAGAGGCCACCACCTGGAGCCCCCTCCCACAGTTGGCGAGATCAAAGAGTCTGGAGGGAAGAGGCTGTCGGAAATGCAAAGCCAGCACCCTCACCGCCACCTCCCATCCCACTAGGCAATGGGCCCCGAGGAGGCCGAGAGCAAGCAGGCTTGGAAGGCATGATCTGCACAACCCGTGACCCGGGAACGATGTGAGGGGGATGTCGGACAAGATGGAAGATGCAGTACATCTTCTTGTACTTGGCAGGTCAAACTCAAGCATGTTTCTCATCTTGTATGGAAAGTCAAATTCTATGGGGCTGCACCATGTCGTGCACTGTGCAAAGAGATCCTCCTGTTCTATCTCCTTTAGTCTTGACGATATCATGTGAAGCAGTTTTTTTTTTTCCATATCACTATTATATAGAAGTGGCTCTTTAGAAAGGATAAATGTTTGCCCGAGGCCACACCATGTTCCAGTTCTGTTTTGCTGTGTAACAAACCATCCCCAAACTTAGTGTCCTAAAAAAATAGCTGTTGTTACACTTTGTCCAGCGGGGATGGTTTATCTTTGCTCTTTCACGTCCAAACCGTTAGTTGGAAAAACTCAAATGACTGGAGGTTACTTGAGTGGGAGACTGGCTGGAACACCTGGAAAGTTGGGTTCAGTTGGCCTCTTGGGTTCATCCGTGCAGCACGGTGACTGGGTTCCAGAGGAAGCGTCCCAAGAGAACACTTTTTCACAGTCTGGAGAGTGAGAGTTCATGAGAAGGCTTCTCTTGACTTAGCAAGACACCTAGCATCCCTTCCTCACTACTTTATTGGTTGAAGCAGCCACAAGCCCTCCCTATTTCAAAGGAAGGGGACACACAGACCTTACCTCTTGATGGGATGAGTAACAAACAATTTATGGCCACGGTTTATAACTGCTGTACAAGATTCAAATGAAGATCCCTTGGCTCTACAGTAATTGCCCTTTCCATGAGACAACGTTGCTGTCATGGTTAGGGACAGGTGTCAACTTGGCCAAGTTGTGGTACCTGTTCATCTGATTGGGCAAGTGCTGGCCTGTCTGTTGCAATGAGGACATTTCATAGGATTAGGTCATGATCATGTCAGCTACATCCACAGCTGATTCCATTTGTAATCAGCCAAAGGGGAGTGTCTTCTGCAATTAGTGATGCTAAATCCAATCATGGGAAGGCTTTTAAGGAGGACTCAGAGGAGACAGGTCCCATTCCTGCTTTGGCTGGTGAGCCTCTCCTGTGGAGTTCATCCAGGCCATCCATTGGAGTCATCGGCTTCGCAGCCTGCCCTGTGGATTTTGGACTCTGCGTTCCTATGGTCACGTGAGACACTTTCATAAATTTTATATTTGCAAGTGTTCCCTGTTGATTCTGTTTCTCTAGAGAACCCTAACTAATACATCTTGGTACCAGGAGTGGTTCTTAAGAAACAGAATCTTAAAAATGGGTTTTTATGAATGGTTTTCTACTCTGACTGGGCTCAGAGACACTAAGGACTCTGATTCCCGTAATCAGAATGACACTCCCAATCCATGGACTGAGTTGGCAAAGGAGATAGTCAAAATATCATCATTCGATTCTCCTAATGCTTCGCTTGTACGAAGCCAGACTCTGGGGGATAATGTTTTTGACACCTTTACAGAGTTTTGTAGAAATAAGAGTTATAGAGATGTTGGTTGGTTGTTGTTAGATACACTGTCTACATTAAAGGGTGAAAGGGATGGGCTTAAGGCTTCAAACAAGAAGCTTCAGTGCCGTCTGAAAGATGTAGAGGTTTCTATGAGTATTCTGAAGGAAAATTTTATTTCCTGTAGCCATAGACTTGAGATCTCTGAAAATCAGACTCAGAATCTTATTGTTAGAGTAGCAACTTTACAACGTAAATTGAAATCTCAGTCTTGCATGGTGTCTGCCGTTAAAGTGAGGGCATTGATTGGAAAGGAGTGGGACCCTGAAAAATGGGATGGTGACATATGGATTGATAATGATGTTGGGGGTGAGGTTGAAACCCTAGACCATGCTGAGCCTTCTTTAGATAACCCTGTAATAGTCTGCCCTGAGGACATAGCCGCCCCACCTCCAGCCTGCCTTGAGGAATTGGCCACCCAACCTCCTCCTGAAGGGATTAGCCCTAGAGTTATTAATCCTGTTTCACCAGATGAAACTGCAAATGAAAGCCCTGAAGCAAATGGCTTGGAAGATATTTCTAATTCTTTTCATGACCCACTCCCACCACCCCTCATTTCTTCCAGACCTATAACTAGACTCAAGTCCCAACAGGCCCCTAAAGGTGAGGTACAAAGTATCACACATGAGGAGGTATGTTATACTCCAAAAGAACTGTGTGAGTTTTCCAATTTATATAGACAGAAATCAGGGGAATATGTGTGGCAATGGATTTTAAGAGTGTAGGATAATGGTGGGAGGAATATAAGGCTGGATCAGGCTGAATTTATTGATATGGGCCCACTAAGCAGAGATTCTGCATTCAATGTTACAGCTAGAGCAGTTAGAAAAGGTGTTAACAGCTTGTTTGGGTGGTTGGTTGAAACATGGATCAAAAGGTGGCCAACATTACCTGAGGTTGAAATGTCAGAACTGCCCTGGTATAATGTAGATGAGGGGATCCAGAGGCTTAGAGAGATTGGGATGTTAGAGTGGATTTATCATGCAAAGCCTGCTCTTACACCCCAGGAATGTCCAGAGGATGCACCTTTTACCAGAACAGTGAGAAATAAATTTGTGAGACTAGCACCATCATCCCTCAAGAGCTCTGTGGTTGCACTTCTCTGTAGGTCAGATGTTACTGTAGGAACTGCTGTCACTGAGCTGGAATCCTTAAACACAATGGGGATGACAGGATCCCGAGTTGGCAGAAGCCAGGTGGCAGCACTTAATCACCAAAGACAGGGTAGATGTGGGTATTATAATAGACAACAAACTCAAAGGAGACATCAAAATTATATGACACGCAGAGATTTGTGGCATTGGCTAGTAAATCATGGGGTGCCTAGAAATACAATAGAAGGGCAGTCTACTAAATTCTTGTTGGAGCTGTATAAACAAAAGAGTTCTAGGTCAAGGGAACAGAAGTCTAACCTGAATTACAAAAACACAGAGTCACGGCCCCTTAACCAATTTCCAGACTTGAAACAGTTTACAGACTTGAGCCCCTTGAATGAAGGGGAGGCCAGGTCCCTATGGGGGAGAAACCTGTTACACTGCCACAAATTTATACTGTTAACCTTCCTCTAAGTCTTCCCCAAGGAGACCGACGGCCTTTTACCAGGGTAACTGTGCATTGGGGAAAAGGAAATGATCAGATATTTCGGGGATTATTAGACACTGGTTCAGAAGTGACATTAATTCCAGGGGACCCAAAACGTCACTCTGGACCACCAGTCAGAGTGGGGGCTTATGGAGGCCAGGTGATCAATGGAGTTTTAGCTCAGGTCCGTCTCACAGTGGGTCCAGTGGGCCCCCGGACCCATCCTGTAGTTATTTCCCCAGTTCCGGAATGTATAATTGGCGTAGACATACTGAGCAACTGGCAGAATCCCCACGTTGGTTCTCTAACTTGTGCAGTGAGGGCTATTATGGTGGGAAAGGCCAAGTGGAAGCCACTAGAACTGCCCCTACCAAGCAAAATAGTAAATCAAAAGCAATACCATATTCCTGGAGGGATTGCAGAGATTACTGCCACTCTTAAGGACTTGAAAGATGCAGGGGTGGTGATTCCCACCACATCCCCGTTCAACTCTCCTATTTGGCCTGTGCAGAAAACAGATGGGTCTTGGAGAATGACAGTGGATTATCGTAAACTCAATCAGGTGGTAACTCCAATTGCAGCTGCTGTTCCAGATGTAGTATCATTGCTTGAGCAAATCAATACATCCCCTGGTACCTGGTATGCAGCTATTGATCTGGCAAATGCTTTTTTCTCAATAGCTATTAGTAAGGACCACCAGAAACAGTTTGCTTTCAGCTGGCAAGGTCAGCAATATACTTTCACTGTCCTACCTCAGGGGTATATCAACTCTCCAGCCCTATGTCATAATCTTGTTCGCAGAGACCTTGATCATTTCTCCCTCCCACAAGACATCACATTGGTCCATTATATTGATGATATCATGTTGATTGGACCTAGTGAGCAAGAAGTAGCAACTACTCTAGATTTACTGGTAAGGCATTTGCGTGTCAGAGGATGGGAGATAAATCCAACAAAAATACAGGGGCCTTCCATCTCAGTAAAATTTCTAGGTGTCCAGTGGTGTGGGGCATGTCGAGATATCCCTTCTAAGGTGAAGGATAAATTGCTGCATCTGGCCCCTCCCACAACCAAAAAAGAGGCACAACGCCTAGTTGGTCTTTTTGGACTTCAGTGACAACATATTCCTCATTTGGGTGTGCTACTCCAGCCCATTTATCGAGTGACCAGAAAAGCTTCTAATTTTGAGTGGGGACCTGAACAAGAGGAGGCTCTGCGACAGGTCCAGGCTGCTGTACAAGTTGCGCTGCCACTTGGGCCGTATGATCCAGCAGATCCAATGGTGCTGGAAGTGTCAGTGGCAAATAGAGATGCTGTCTGGAGCCTTTGGCAGGCCCCTATAGGAGAATCACAACGCAGACCCTTAGGATTTTGGAGCAAAGCCTTACCATCTGCTGCAGATAACTACTCTCCTTTTGAGAAACAGCTTTTGGCCTGCTACTGGGCCTTAGTAGAGACTGAACGCTTAACCATGGGCCACCAAGTTACCATGAGACCTGAGTTGCCTATCATGAGTTGGGTGTTGTCTGACCCACCAAGCCATAAAGTTGGGCGTGCACAGCAGCACTCTATTGTAAAGTGGAAATGGTATATACGAGATAGAGCCAGAGCAGGTCCTGAAGGCACAAGTAAGTTACATGAAGAAGTGGCCCAAATGCCCATGGTTTCCACTCCTGCTGCCACATTACCTTCTCTTTCCCAGACCAGAGCTATGGCCTCTTGGGGAGTTCCTTACAGTGAATTGACTGAGGAGGAGAAAACTCGGGCCTGGTTTACAGATGGTTCAGCACGATATGCAGGTACCACCCGAAAGTGGACAGCTGCAGCATTACAACCCCTTTCTGGGGTGTCCTTGAAGGACAGTGGTGAGGGGAAATCCTCCCAGTGGGCAGAACTTCGAGCAGTGCACCTGGTTGTTCATTTTGCTTGGAAGGAAAACTGGCCAGAGGTGCGTTTGTATACTGACTCATGGGCTGTTGCTAATGGTTTGGCTGGATGGTCAGGGACTTGGAAAGACCATAATTGGAAAATTGGTGACAAAGAGGTCTGGGGAAGAAGTATGTGGATAGACCTTTCTGAGTGGGCTAAAAACATGAAGATATTTGTGTCCCATGTGAATGCACACCAGAGGGTGACTTCAGCAGAGGAAGATTTTAATAATCAAGTGGATAAGATGACCCGTTCTATGGATACCAGTCAGTCTCTTTCCCCAGCAACTCCTGTTATTGCCCAATGGGCTCATGAACAAAGTGGTCATGGTGGTAGGGATGGAGGTTATGCATGGGCTCAGCAGCATGGACTTCCACTCACCAAGGCTGACCTGGCTACAGCCACTGCTGAGTGCCCAATCTGCCAGCAGCAGAGACCCACACTCAGCCCCCGATATGGCACCATTCCCCGAGGTGACCAGCCAGCTACATGGTGGCAGGTTGATTACATTGGACCACTCCCTTCATGGAAGGGGCAGCGATTTGTTCTAACTGGAATAGACACATACTCTGAATATGGGTTTGCTTTCCCTGCACGCAATGCTTCTGCCAAAACTACTATCCATGGGCTTACAGAATGCCTTATCCATTGTCATGGTATTCCACATAGCATTGCTTCGGATCAAGGAACACACTTCACAGCAAATGAAGTGCGGGAATGGGCACATGCTCATGGAATTCTCTGGTCTTACCATGTTCCCCATCATCCAGAAGCAGCTGGATTGATAGAACGGTGGAATGGCCTTTTGAAAACTCAATTACGGTGCCAACTAGGTGGCAAAAACTTGAAAGGCTGGGGTAATGTTCTCCAGGAAGCTGTGTATGCTCTGAATCAGTGTCCGCTGTATGGTGCTGTTTCTCCCATAGCCAGGATCCATGGGTCCAGGAACCAAGGGGTGGAAATGGGTGTGGTGCCACTCACTATTACTCCTAGTGATCCACTAGGAAAATTTTTGCTTCCTGTCCCTGCTACCCTGAGTTCTGCTGGTCTACAGGTTTTAGTTCCAAAACGGGGTATGCTTTCTCCAGGAGAAACAACAGTGATACCACTGAACTGGAAGTTAAGATTGCCACCTGGCCACTTTGGGCTACTTATGCCTCTGGATCAACACACCAAGAAGGGAATTACATTACTGTCTGGGGTAATTGACCCTGACTATCAGAAGGAAGTAGGACTGCAACTACATAATGGAGGTAAAGAAGAGTTTTCTTGGAATATAGGAGATCCCCTGGGGCGTCTATTAGTACTACCATGCCCTGTGATTAAAATCAATGGAAAACTGCAACAACACAATCCAGGCAGGACCACTAATGGCTCTGAGACTTCAGGAATGAAGGTTTGGGTCACCCCACCAGGCAAAGAACCACGGCCAGCTGAAGTGCTTGCTGAGGGGAAAGGGAACATGGAATGGGTAGTGGAAGAAGGTAGTGATAAATATGAACTTCGACCACGTGATCAGTTACAGAAACGAGGACTGTAATGCTGTCTTGTTTGTGTTATACAATTTAAGTTGTAAGATATCAAGTTTAAGAATGAATGTTGCCCAAGGATTTGCACGCTATTCTGGAGAGATTTAATGTGTTTCCAGTTATATGCAGGACAGTTGAGTATTGTCAGGTAAAAGAAAAAATGTGTGCTTATTTGTTTTCATTTGGAAATTAAGTATGGTCTAAGGTGATATATATATATATATATATATATATATATATATATATATATATATATATATATGTGCCAAGTTGACAAGGGGTGGACTGTCATGGTTAGGGACAGGTGTCAACTTGGCCAAGTTGTGGTACCTGTTCATCTGATTGGGCAAGCGCTGGCCTGTCTGTTGCAATGAGGACATTTCATAGGATTAGGTCATGATCATGTCAGCTATATCCACAGCTGATTCCATTTGTAATCAGCCAAAGGGGAGTGTCTTCTGCAATTAGTGATGCTAAATCCAATCATGGGAAGGCTTTTAAGGAGGACTCAGAGGAGACAGGTCCCATTCCTGCTTTGGCTGGTGAGCCTCTCCTGTGGAGTTCATCCAGGCCATCCATTGGAGTCATCGGCTTCGCAGCCTGCCCTGTGGATTTTGGACTCTGCGTTCCTATGGTCATGTGAGACACTTTCATAAATTTTATATTTGCAAGTGTTCCCTGTTGATTCTGTTTCTCTAGAGAACCCTAACTAATATAGTTGCCTAGATGGAAGAGGCAGTGTGTCCTGGAGGAGATTTAGCAGGGAAATGCATTGTAAGTCTTTAGAAAGGCTGTATCACGGCATCCCTTGAGCTCTTTTAAAGGAAATGCAACACTTCACCACATGGCTTGGTAGTCAGAATGCTGGAGTGGGGATCGGGTGTCCCCACCTGTGCAACTTGGGGTGACCTGCTGCAGCTCTCTTGCCTCAGGCCTTCCTCCATGAGCAGGGGATAATCACAGTATCCCTTGGCTGCCCATAAGGATGCAGAGCACAGGGCACCTGAGAGCCTCTAGGACTTCCCAGCCTGCTTTGCAGAGAGGAGGAAGGTCTCTGTGTTCAAGAGGAGACCCTCTGGCCAGCTCTTCAGCTCAGTGCTTTCCAACACATTCAACTGACAGGTCAGCCTCTGAAACCCAGCCCAAATCCCAGAGGCCTTCTTGAACCCCCTGACTGTCTGGTCTTTTCCCTCCTTGATCATTTTCACTGTATCAATTCTATCTTATATATTTCATTTGCCAGTTCATCACATCCTGGAAAGATGAATAAAACTGGAATGACCATAACCTCCTAAAGTCTTGGCCCCTTCAAGCACTAGGGCAGCCCTGGGCATATCACGCAACTTCTATGATTTCAGTTTTCTGCAGAACAGTGATCAGTATACCTGCTTCCCAGCAAAGTTATGGGGGTAAAATGATCTGACGGGAGAAAGTGTTTTCTAATCAGATAAACACTATATGTTAGCTGTTTTGTTAATGAAATTTTGTTGAGATATATTCACACACCATATATGTTAGCTGTTTCTGTATAATCATTTCCTCTAACACTCAGCAAGCAGACTGACTCACCCAGAGCAAGTGCTTGTGAGTATGTGTACCTTAGTCATGATTTACTCCCGACCCTAAGTGAAGTTCATGGCAGAAGGGGATTGGAACTTTCATCTCCTGTCCCACTTGGGGACATATGTCACAGAAACCCTTCTGTGTGAATTGGCTATGATCTACCTTTTTTTATGCTGCCAAGCTAGAAGAGAGATGGCAGGCTTTTGTAACCGACACAATCATGGCATTGATTAAGAAAAAAATAACCACCTCTGTCAATTTAATTAAGTAGCTAGGGACATGCAGCCCAAATCTCAAGCTATCAGCTTCAGCACAAAGCTGGCGTGGGTAGGGTGGTGTGGGCCTGTGGTCCGGTGGCTCCTCTTCCAAGAGATTGTGGAAGCTGAACACATTTTCATAACAACTCACTTACCCATCAGAGACTGAGTTAAAATTGATCTATGAAATGAGTGGAAACTGTTCATCCCATGGCATACCTCTGCACCAGGACTAATCAGAACAAACTCACAAAAGAGAGACACATCTTGGTGCAAAATTTCTTTCTGCAAAATTTCAATCTGCTCTATTTTTAGTGCAACGAGTGGATCTGCGTTTTAAACAGTCGGCATGATCAGGTTTCCACTATGTACTCAGAGCTGCTTTAGAAGCTGTGGGGACTGCAGAGTAGAAGATGCTGTTCCTGCAATTATGATGGAGTTTTTGGTGTATGCTTTGAGAAAATCTTTCAGCATACAGCACTAAGTATTCATAAAATGATCCGTGCCCGGCCAGAAGCATCAGCGCTGGGTTAGATTATTGAAAGGAAAGGACCGCAAACAACGAGGGTTTGGGTTGTATTTTGCTCAATTTCCTTCTAACTAGCCGTACAATATTGGGCATGTTGTTTAACAATTTTAGTCTCAGTATCTTGCTTTTAAAATAGGTCACATACAGGAGGCTGTTGCGAGAATCCAATGAGATCTATATAGTAAAGCTTTTGACTCGCCCAATTCAGTAAATACTCATTAGGGTAATTTGTATAGACGACTGGAGAAACTGCCTTGGATGATGTTTTGATAATCTATATCTGCCTAAGAAATCACTCCAAATTAATGGTTCAAACAACCATTTTATGATTTCTCACAATTCATGGGTTACCTGGGGCTCAGCTGGAAGGTTCCTCCACTGTCTCTCTTGGGGTTTCTCTGGAGTTTGCAGTCAGATAGGGTTTGGATTTTTGTGCTACAGCATGCGGGCTCTGTGTCCACATGGCATCTTATCCTCAAGGGCCTCTCCATGTGGACTCTCTCTAACTTGGACTTCTTTCATGGTCAGACTGGGACTGCAATAGGAGGGATCAGAAGCAGTCAGGCTTTCTTTTTTAAAAAATATTTTTTATTGAGAAATATCAACACACACATATTATACAATCAGTGGCTCACAATATCATCACATAGCTGTGTACTCTTCTACATGATCATTGTTAGAACATTTTCCTTACTCCAGAAAAGGAAATGAAAAAAATAAATAAAAGAACTCATGCATCCCATATGCCTTACCTTTCCCTCTCATTGACCCACAATATTTCAATCTACACACTTTTTACCCTTTATCTTCCCCTATTATTTATTTTTTATCCTTTTTTTCCCTCTCATCTGTCCATATCTTGGATAAAAGGAGCACCAGACACAAGGTTTTCACAATTACGTGGTCACATTGTAAAAGCTATGTAGTTATACAATCATCTTCAAGAATCAAAGCTACTGGAACACAGTTCAGTAGTTTTAGGTATTTCTCTCTAGTCACTCTAATACACCATAAACTAAAAAGGGATATCTATATAATATGTAAGAATAACCTCAAAGATAACCTCTCAACTCTGAAATCTCTCAGCTACTGAAACTTTATTTTGTCTCATTCTTTCTTCTCCCTTTTAGTCAAGAAGGCTTTCTCAATCCCGTGATACCAGAGCCAGTCTTATCCTCAGGAGTCCTGCCCCACATTGCCAGGGAGATTTACACCCCTGCGAGTCATGTCCCATGTAGTTGGGAGGGCGGTGAGTTTACCTGCTGACATGGCTTAGAGAGACAGGCCACATCTGATCAACAAAAGATGTTCTCTGGGGGTGACTCTTAGGTATAATTATCAGTAGGCTTAGGATCACCTTTGCAGGAATAAGTTTCATAGGGGTGAGCCCCAAGATCAAGGGCTCAGTCTTTATTGAATTGTTTGTCACTACTGCTTGTGAGAATATCAGGAATTCCCCAGATAGGGAAGTTGAATATTTCTTCCTTTCTCCCCAGTCCCCCAAGGGACTTTCCAAATACTTTTTTGTTCTCTGAACAGTCAGGCTTTCTTAATGCTTGGGTTTGTGAGTCTCAGAATCTCACTTCCTCCATATTACATTGGTCAATGCAGACCCAGCCCAAATTCAAGGGCAATCTTAGGTTCCTAAATTCCCAGCTTCAGGACCCTTACCCAGCAGCCTCTTGGTGCTGTGGAGATGTGCAATTCCCAATTTCTGTTATCAGCATTCACAACCATTTTGGATAGAGGGGAAGACCCACTGCTGTCGGGGAGGTGGGGGGATCAGTAACCCAACATGATCTCTTCTCAGGTCCAGGTCTTTGGTGTGAAGGCCCCCAAATTTGACTTTGTCAGAACAACCAGAGTTTTTCTAAGCTCCCAGGGATCGATTCATACTAACGAACCGATCAAAGTACTTATTTACAATGGCACATCTATTTTGCTCCCAACACAACATCTGGAAGGCTGAATTCTTATCAGAGAATTTTAGCTCTGGGCTCAGAACAAGAGGCAGAGAAATCACTGGAGAAACATCCCAACCAAGGATCCTTTGGACACTTCTCTGACTTTTGGCCTTATGCACTCCCTTTTCCAAGGTCCAAATGGGTCCTGCTTCTGTTCATACATTTTTCAGCAACAATAATATCTATGGTAAAAGGACAGACTATCACCTTGAAGGAGGTCTTGATCCAAATGCAAATCCTATTCCTTCTTATTTGGCTTGGCTTGGGAAATTTCGACCTTTGAGGGTGACCTGTAGATCACGTATCAACTCTATTCAGTTCTGACTTCATTAGAATAGCCCATTTCCACGTTCAGGGTGTGGGTGTGAGCAATGAGGGCTTCTTATACCCTGATCCTAGGGAAGGCAGGCACCCCAACGATGTGCCCTGACCCAGGATGAGTATGGCAAGTGCTGGCACTGAACAAATACACGGGAGGTGCACATCCATTGCCAGTATCTACAGCCAGGAGGACTTTATGGAGGAGATGGCTGGACAAGATCAGGAAGATTAGCTTTTCTAGGGTAGTTGAAATGGGCAACCAAAGCAGGGAAATGGGAAGACACATGGTATTCAGGGAAATGGATATTGTTTTTTTATAAGATTAGATAATGAGGTAATGCACATTCAAGAGGAGAGTGATGGTGTGGTTGGCAGAATCAAGGCTCCCATCTCCCTAAATGTGGGACTATGAATATGAGGAGATACCACAACAGATTATTAACTTACAGGGAAACAGAGACTTTGAAAGATGGAATCAAGGTTACTAATCAGCAGCTTTAGGACAGAGAGATTTTTCTGGATCATATGGGTGGACTAAGTGTAATTACATGAACCCTTGGAAGCAGAGAAAGAAGAAGAGAAAGTCAGACATTCAGAGGGCAAGTAGATGGGTTACCATGATGGGGATGGGAAATAGAGAGTTAAAGCTTAAAAGGTACAGAGTTTTTATTTGAAACGTTGGAAATGTTTTGGTAATAGATGGTGAGATGATATGTTAATCATAAAATATAATTAATAGCACTGAATGCATGTGTGAATGTGGTTAAGAGGGGAAACGAGAGATGTATATATGGTACTGGGACAAAAGTTTTTAAAAAATCCATGGAGGGGGTGCAAGGGTATTTCAGTGGTAGAATTCTCGTCTGCCATGCAGGAGACCTGTGTTCGATTCTTGGCCCATGCTCTTCTGAAAAACAAACAAACAAAAACAAATAAACGAAAGTTCAACAAATGGTACTACAATAAAGGGATATGCACATGGAAAAAGAATGAAATGTGACCCCCGCCATACAGCATACAAAAAAAAAATCCATGCATGCCATGAACAGTGAATCCTAAGTTAAACTAGGGGCTATAATTAATAACACAATTATACAAATGTGCTTTCATAAATTATAACAAATATACTATACCAATGCCAGGTCTTGATAATAGTGTAGTATATGGGAATCCTGTATTTTATGTTACTCTATAAATGACAACTTCTATAATAAAAAGTCAACAGAAAAGAAATGCAGAAGGACTCAATGCATGTGTCAAGGAAACAGGGACTTTCATTCTTCCAGCCCAAGGAACTGAATTCCACCAACAACCTGAAGGTGGATTTTCCCCTAAAGCCTTCAGATAAGAGTCCAAGCTGGGTGACACCCTGACTTCAGCTTTGCGAGACCCAGCCAAAATGTGCTGGACTTCTGTCCTACAGAATCTGTGAGATAATAAATTTGCATTGCTTTAAGTCACTAAATTTGTGAAAATTTGTTGCGGCAGCAATAAAAACTAATAAGGCAATACACTTTCTTTCTCTCTCTTTCTCTTCCCCTCCTCTCCTCCTTAGCTCATGCAGCCCAAGCTTCTCAGCAGCCTGTAATTGGGGGCAGATGCAAAACGGATGTCACTGTCTTGAGCTGGAGAAGAGAGCCAGTGGGAGGCCAGCTCCTGGGCTGGGGAGTTGGGTTGAATGCTGGGCTCCAGGCTTCTAAGCCAGGTTATCAAAAACACTCAGGAAACGGCTTCCCCAGGGGGAACTCCTGGGTGACTGTTATCCTCCCTACCACCTCCAGGTGCCTGGGCAGACTTTAGCATCCTGCCTGCTCATCCTGGGCTCCTTTTGCATCCCTTCTCCTCTCCCCTGACACTTGGTCACTCTGCCAAGGTTCCATCACACAAAGTAACTTGAGTCACACCTCCTTCAAAGCTCACTTCCACAGAGACTATCTTAGCTTGGTGCTTGGTCAGATTTGGGGAATTAGTACTAACACATGAATGCAATTTATTCAGGCCTAGGAGGGCACACTAACAGCTTCCAATTAGGAAGTTAACTCCTACCTTTTTTGATCATTATGCAGGTATCGTACTTTATTTCTTCCTTTCTTCCTCTTGTTCCTTGCCTTTTACAAAAACATCCCTTTTCCACTTGGTTGATTATCCTTTAAGGTTCAAAACCCCACCTTCTCCGAGAAGTCTTTCTTGATTCCCTGCCAAGGTCATCATCCCTTCCTATTTTTGCATATCTAGCTGTTATAATCCTTATCACATTGCATGGAAGCCTCGGTTGATACTTTGCCTCCTCTTCTGGACTGTAGTTCCTTATGTCTCTTGCCTCCACAGCACCCAGGATATGGTTATAGGTGCCTAGGGGGTGCTCTAGAAAAGAAGGGAAAGGAGCAATGAATGCAGAAGCAGCCTGCTGAAAAAACAACAGATGGGACTTGCCAGACTGCAAAAAGCAGCTGGGTGTAAGGCATAAAAAGCAAGGCAGTTAATTAAAAGCATTTTATTTGACCTGATTAAAAAGAAGTTAACGTGATGAGAAATTTCTGTGGAGGAATTAGGGAGGCTATGAGTCAGGTGGAGAGGGAGGAGGCACCCTGAAAGAGGCGAGGCTGATGAGTCAGGAGCCTTTGGCTGGAGCCCTGGACTGGCTGCTAGCCCATGGTGCCTTGGGCTGTTGAGCTCTCCACCCAAGGCAGTGAGGACTGGCATTTCCTAGTGCTTAGGGCTCTTCTGGCTCTTCATTTATTGGGTATCCATTGGGCTGGCTGAGCAGGCTGCAATTTGCGATTAATATTGTGCCTGTGCTGGAAGGAGTCTGATCCAGGAGCAAATGAGAGGAAACAAAAAAGGTAAGGCCTGACTCATATTTCTGAGTTGTGCAGTCAATTACAGCCTTAACTTAGAAGCCTGCCCATTTCCATCTTCATCTCCAGTCTCCCCTGTGGATAACAAATGCTTATGCCAACATTTTCCCTCTCTGATTGAAATTCCTTTTTTGTGTGTGTTTGCTGATATGCCCAGAATCTTTAGGGAGAAAATGAGCCATCCTACCTGGGTTTTGCTGTAGTCCCCAGTGTTTTAATTTTCTAGCTGCCAAAACAAATACCATGCAATGGGTTGACTTAAACAAGAGGAATTTTTTGGCTCATGGTTTTGAGGCTAGGAGAAGTCCAAATCAGGGTGCCATCAGGTTAATGCTTTCTCCTTGGTCCTTGGTTTTTCTGTCCCATGGCGATGTACATTGCGGTCTCTTTGGGCGTCTTCTTCTTCTGGTTTCTATTAATTTTCAGCTTCTTATGATGGCTTTTTTTGTATCTCATTTTCACTCTGCTTGTACAGGACTCCAGTAATTGAAATCAAAACCCAGTCTGATTCATTTGCACCACAATTTAACTGAGGTAATATCCTAAAGACATTTTATTTACAGTGGGTCTCCACCCACTGGAATGGATCAAGTTTAAGAGCATGTTTTGTTTTGTTTTCTGGTGCACATGGCTTCAAACCACCACACCAGTAACTAGAATCATCAACTGGGTTGGAGTGAGTGGAGCTCACTTTTCAGAGGCTGATGTGAAAGCAATTAGGGTGATTGTGCCTTCCTCTTAAAATTGTTCCCTCCCACTCCTTCAGGCACAGAATTTTCCTCTAGGAAGAGCCTCACCTATGAGTGAAGAAGTGGGATGTGTCTTCTGTTTTCACAGATGGGGCAGCATAGGTATCTGGTCCAAGAGCAGAGCAGCCAAGTTTTATTGATTGTGGCTGGCTGGATGGAATAGGATGCTTTCTCACAGCCAAACTTCATTGGGGGAAAGAAGCTGCATTTCCTGAACACTTGGTGTGGTGGGCACAAGATGTTCAAAGGATGTTGGGTGGTCCTTGTTCGGACACTGGACAGAGAAACAGTGAGACCATGGGTATCTAGACACCTGGTGCTGTAGGGTCCAAGCAAGCAGAGAGATGCAGGTGTTGTTAATGGCATCACCACAACCAGGGCTGGAGGTCTGTGAATTAAAGTGCTTTGTTCCAAAGCAGGTAGCTAGTGGCATATGAGTCATTGCACCTAGAGCTCAGAACTGGTTCTTTCTGGACACCAGAGATCAATATTCTGGAGAGACCTTTCCTCCCAGACAAAGGGTTCCTTCTGGGTGGGGGTAGAGTAGTGGGAATAGCTTTGGAATTCACCTCTGCCACTTAACAGTTATGCGACTTGGGCCGCATTTTCTCTAGTCACAGTTTCCTTACTTAACAATTTTGGAAATTAACCTTTGCCTCATTGGTTTGTTGTGAAGATTACAATATTTAATCAATAGAGGACTTCTGTTTCAAAATGTCCTCAGGCAATTAGCTCTTGAAACATTTTCTCCCAGTTTCCATTTGAATATTAATGAAATTATAGAAAAACAGTTCTGAGAACAGAGAAACATGAAAACAGCCAGTCATTGCATCAATTTGGGAGAAATCTCCCTAACCACAGGTCTGATGAAGAATTGACAAAGTACCTGATTATCTCATGGTCTCTCTTTCTCTTACTGAAGTAGGGGACTTGATAATCTTAGTGTGCATTTGGCACAGCCAGAAGGCCCCAGAATCCCCTGCTTCTTTTGTGGCATGCGTGGGCTTTGCACACTGTCCCCTTTGAAGGGGATGGTGTCAGTTGTCCATGGATAGGTGGGGATAACAACCAGCCCTCTCCCCACAAACTGCCCACAAGTCAGAGACACAGGTTCTTCTTCAATCACAGACAGCCAGGTCCCTTTCTGGGAGGCCAAGGCCTTGCCCAGCATCTTTTACTTCCCCTGGGACTTTCTCCATTCAGTCTACAACTCCCATTGTGTAACCATTGGGAGAGACGGGCTGTCATGCATTACATCCTGGGAGCTGGTGTGGGAAAGGATGTAGGAAAAGCGAGCCCTGGGAGCGGGAAGGGTGGGCATGCAGAGCAGCTTACAGTTTTTTATAAACTCGACTTCATCAAAGAAGAACCCCAACTTACTCCTCACATTCATTTGGAACTACATTCTTTCCTTAAAATCAGGCCATTTAAATTGTATTAGACTCTGAAATTTTGAGTCAGAGAGGCTAAGATCAGTTTATTTTTATTATTGTTCATATTTTTTTAACTTTAACCCTGTGAAGGGGTTCTTTCTTATTCTGGCACTTGTTAGCTATGCGATCTTGGAAAAGTTAGTCCAAGTCTCAGATTTCTCATTTTTAAAACAGAGATAGCAACGTTGCTGTCATAGGGCTATTGGTGTACTTGGTTTGTTGTCCACATTTCTTAGTAGATATTATGGCCTTGTTTTAGTTTGCTATCTGCCAGAATGCAATATGCCAGAAATGGAAGGCTTTTAAAAAGGGGAATTTAATAAGTTGCAAATTAACAGTTTTTAGGCTGCGGAATTGTCCCAATTAAAGCAAGTCTATAGAAATGTCCAATCTAAGGTGTCCAGGAAAAGATACCTTGGTTCAAGAAGACCAATGAAATTCAGGGTTTCTCTCTCAAGTGGAAAGGCACATGGCAAAAACAGTGTCATCTTCTAGCTTTCTCTCCTGGCTTCCTGTTTCATGAAACTCCCCATGAAACAAGAGGCATTTTCCTTCTTCATCTCCAAAGGTCGCTGGCTGGTGGACTCTCTGCTTCTTGTGGCTATGTCATTCTCTCCTCTCGCAGAATTTCCCTTTTATAGGATTCCACTAAATTAATCAAGACTCACCTAGAATGGGTGGTGACTCGTCTCCACCTAATCCAGTTTCACAACTACTCTTGATTGAGTCACATCTCCAGGGAGATGATCTAACTAAAGTTTCAAATATATAGTACTGAATAGGGATTAAAAGAAACAGCTGCCTTTACAAAATGGGATTAGGATTAAAACATGTCATTTCTAGGGTACATACATCCTTTCAAACTAGCACAGGCCTCAATATGTATATTTTTATCAATTATTATGAATAATCCAGCATCTGCATTGGTGAAGGGGCAGGCAATGCAAGTCATCCACTCTATTAGTAAACATTAGGCCTAGCTAGAAAGAAACGTGCTTAAGAATGAAGTGGCAGAAAAGTAAAACAAAGCAAAAATAAAAGGCTTTTGAATGAGCTCTTTCAAAGAATCCTAAAGCAAAAAGTATTTATAATTAGGATATGGAATATTTTATCTAATGTGTGTTTTAGAGAACCTGGCCCTCAAGGATTAATTGCAGACAAAGAAAAGGCAATAAGGGAATGAGATATGAAGTCAATAGGTGAGATGGTAAGAAAGCTAATTGAACTTGAAAAGATTTTCTGGAAAATGAAGCAAGTAAACATAACTATACATCCAACCATTAGCCTCACTAGGAAGAGAGAAACCAAGGGACACTAAAGTGACACTAAAAGACAATACTTTGACATTGGTGATGAAATATTCCCTAAGGACAAAAGAACTTCAGAATATCTTGAATTATACTTGATAATTATATTATCGGTAGTCGTGTTGGTATTTTTATTCTGGGACTGTTGAGTGTATTATGGAATGAATCGAATAAGTGATTATGTTATTGATGTTGAGAACAGATTTGGGGCATGGATACAAGGAGACATGGATGAGGTTGAGTAAAAACTCTGTTTCTGAATATGAATTGTCAGTGTGAACTCCTACTGAATTTTACCTTAGAAAGATTTTCCTATCTCTGTCAACTGGAAAGACCTTGAACTAAAGATCAGCCCAGTAGCAGTGGGCATCCCTAGTGCATAGATTTTGGTCATTAGTTGAATTAAGTATCTCCAGCTCTGGGACAGAAAATGCTAAGATGAGCCTAAAATAACTACAGTACATAGTGAAGAAGCTATTAAATACTACTAGAGATGTGTCAGGAGGATTTAGGGCCCTGCCTGAGTAAGCTTCCAGTGACCAAAAATGGGACAAATTGATCCTCCATAATGATAATAATTGCAATGGATTGCAATATATCAAATATGTTTCAATGCATGCATTTATAATGACAATAATAAAGATGTCATTGATCAATTTTGGAGGATGCTGGAGAATCCCCTCATTGTTTTAAAATCTGGAAAATAAAGGGCAAATATCAAACATTTATCCTGACCTTCTTATAGGATTTTTTTTCTCTACCTCCTCAGAGGTAGTTTCTCTGTGTAGAAATTGTGCTTATCAGTTGTTCAGCTCATGTCCTAGTTTGCTACGCAGGTATGACAAATACCATATAATGGGTGGCCTAAACAACAGCATTTTTTGTTTCACGTTCCCTCTGAATGGAGTAAGTCCAAGATCATGGTGTGAGCAAAACTGTGCTTCCTCACAGAGGCCTGTAGCTTGGTTTGCATTTCTTCCTCTTGTCACACGGTGATCTCTCTGTCTCCTTACGTCTGCTCTTCCAGTTTTTGCTGATTTTCAACTTCTGGCTTCTTTTTGTGGTTTTCTCTGACTGACCATGCCAAATTTCTTCTACTTATAAAGGATTCCACTAATATGGATTAAAGCCCACCTTGGTTCATTTGGGTCACACCTTAACAAAAAATAGCATCTTCTAGAGGTCCTATTTATAAATGAGTTCCCACCCACAGGAATGGGGTGGCTGGGGAGTGCTTATGTGATCCAGTCTACTACAGTGAAGAAAGGTGGGATTTATCAGCACTTTTCGGTCTTTAATGAATTAAAAAAATCCAGGCAATGGATTCTGTCAATGCTTATAAATGACTGATCATATCACAAGAAGAGAGACACTCAGATATTGTATGTCCTGACAGAAAGAAATACCACCTTTGAAAAAGTCTTGCATGTGTGTATATATACATCTGACCTGAATCACGCCTATAGATTTAAATATCAATTTTCAGTAAACACTGGAAGCAAAGGAACACTACAGAGATGAAATCAGTAAGACCCAGAGTGTGGGAAACTCTACAGCACAAATGACCTGGTTTCTACAGAAAACAAAACAAAACAAAAAAACAAAATAAAACAAAAAAACAAAATAAGGAAAACAAAAGAAATAGAGGAAATCTATAGTAAAAGAGATTTAAGAGTCCAGTTTAGATTCTGATTCAAATGAGCCAACGGTTTTAAAAAGTACTGATAAGACCTCCAGGAAAACCTGAACTCTATAGTTTTGTTTAGGTATAATTGTAAAATGGTGTATATATTTTCAAGAGGACTCACCTTTCAAAAGAGGTATATATATTATCAAAACACTAATACTCACGATGATATCTTTACTTTTTGTATACAATAAAATTTTTTCAAAATAAAAAGGTAAAGATTAGAAAAAGACTTCCAGGAAACACACAAAATCCAAATTAAAATTTGGGTATAGGCTATAGAAAACAGAAACAACATTGAAAAAATAATGACTTTTGATGTAGAGGACAAACTGGTCATACTTTTCCACAATATGAGGGAAAGTGCTTATCACAGTTTCTTGAAGATGGTAGGCACCTAAGATGTGTTCTCTCTCTTCCTCCAAGTCTACCTTTCTATTCTATCCTATCCCCTTCTACACTAGAGCAAGGAAGAACTGTATGGCATATACCACATGACGATGATTCCCTGGGGAGCACATCTGATTCACACTCCTAGCCATATTATAGTAGTGCAAGGCTGCAACCCAGGTCTCCCAACTATCTTGCTGTAAAAACAAAGTTCTGGGAAGATAGGTCATTTTCCTGTGGACCTGGAGGCGAGATGACCCTCAAAGCTTGCATGTTGGAAGGCCATGTCATCAAGAACACCATGAATTCATTTTCCATTTGCTCACTGATGTGTGAAATCTATATGGTATTCCCTGATGCATGAAACTTCAGTGGCTCCTTTTGCCTAAAACTAATGTCTTTAAAGTGGTAGTTAAAACCTCCACAATCTTCCAAAATCCACATTCCTTAGCATAGGATGCTCTCCTCCATTTCTACCAGCCTCAATCCTACTCATTCCTCAAGACAGCTCAGGATGTCTTCTTTATGAAGGTTTATCTGATCTAATCCCCTATTCTATGGTCTATCTCTCACTTTCCTCCTTTAACCCACTCTCTTCTTCTCTTTTGAACTTTCACAAAGCCCGATCTGTATTTCTCTGATTGTAGTGGCATCTTTTGCCAGTGTTTGTGTTGATAGCTTATCTCATCTACTAGGTTTCGGGCTTTTGTGTTATATTGTCTTATATGTCTGCCTCTGATAAATAGCATATACATGGATTTACAAACATAAAATCTTGTCTCATTTTTTTCTACACAAATTTAATTCATTTATATTTTATATAATTACTGATTTATTTACTCTTATTTCTACATCAATTTTTAATTTTTTGCTTACTATATATTCTGGGGGTTTGTTTTTATCTCCTTTCCTGCCTTCTTCTGAATTGATAAAACTTTCTTTATTCTCTCTTATTTCTGTTCTTGTTTTGCAAGCCAAAATTGGTTATCTTTCTTGTGATGATTACTCTTGCATTTTAACATATATGTTAATTATATACTTATTTAGTTTAGTATCTCTATTGTCTTCCCAACAGAGCAAAAGGCTTCAGCGTATTTTAGTACACCATTTCTCTAGTTATTATTATCTAACACTTTAGTCCCATATATTTAATGCAAGATAATCTCTTATTATGTTTACAGACTATATTTGGTCACTTTCTTTACTTACTATTGCTTTTTGCATTACGAACGTTCCTCAGGGTTCACATTTTTTTCTTGTTAAAAGTGTATCAATCAGTAATTCCGTTGGTGAGGGTTTGTGATAAACTGTTTTGTAAGCTCAAAAATATATTTATTTTTTTCTGACTCATGAGTGATAGTTTGTGAATATGTAATTCTAGGTGACAATTATGTCTTTTCAGCAATGGGAGATGCTATACCATTGTCTTCTGGCATCTGTTGTTGACGAGATTTTGAGAGTAATTTAATTTGCCTTTCCCTTGTAGGTAAAATGAATCTTACAGCATTTATGCTTTATCTTTATTTTGATTTTTGCTTCTTCACAACAGCATATTTAGAGATAGATTTATTTTATGCCTCTTTCTTGGCTTTCAAACTAAAGACCTGTATCCTTTTTAATTCTAGAAAATATTCAACCATTATTTCTTTGTATATTGCTTCTCTTCCAATCTATTCTACTCTTTTACTTTGGGAAATCTTAATAGACATATGTTGGGTCTTTTACATCTCATCTCCATGTCTCTTACTTTCTCCTTCATACTTTTTAATCTTCTTTCTCTGTATAAAATTTTCAAAGAGCTTCCAATTAACCAATGTCCAGTTCAATTTGCCAGTCTATTTCAACTCTATTCAATCTGGAGTTTGTTGAATCTACTTCAATATGTTTTTAAAAATTTTACTGATCATATTTTTATTTTCCAGATTGTTTTTTTTAATGAAAAATATTTATGTTTTAATCTGACTTAAAGTCGTCAAAAGAAAACCTTAACCAATGGCCTTCCTCACCATCCCTTGTGTCCTCTTTACAGCCTGACTTGGGAACATCTAACCAATTTCATGTGATTACCCTCTTGCAACCATAGGCAGGGGATCAGCATCAAAGTTCAGGTTATATTGATCATGCCAATACTTTGGCAAAGGTAATACAGGGAGTTGTACATGGTTACCAAAGCAACTTGAATTTTGGAAACATTCTTTTGTTTCATTTTATCTTAAGGACTGTGCTTGGGCCAAATAGGTTGAAACTTTGAAAATTCTAATTCTAATCTTTAAATTGTAAAGTCTGAAATTGCTCTGTGGTAATTATATTTACGGGTATCAATATGATGACTAGATACTACATTATTTTGTTAAATCCCTTAACTAAACCTCAGAAATAATTAGCTGAACAAATAAAACACATCTGTGGAGTATTTTGTCATATTTCTTAATTACAAGAATGTTATTGGAAGTGTAGCTGCAAAACTAATAAAGTATAATCTATCTTTATGATTTTGATAACTCTCAATTGCCTCCAAAACTAATCTGGCATAATTTTCAAATGATGCAGAAAAAATTGTGATTGCCTGGGAAGACTATAGTTTTGTTGATAATTTAAACCAAATTTGAGTTCAGTAGTTCATTTAGAATAAGCAATTTGTTCCTGCCTGAAGTTCTTATTTATATTCAGAGTTTTATGGCCACACCAGATTCTTCAGTCACTGAGCACATGACTGAGACCTATACATATGCAGTGTATTTTCTTCTATTTCTTGACCGAGTGACCTTCTGGAAGCTTAAGACCATCATGAACTTCCTTAGCTGCTGACATCAAGGAAAGGTAACTGCAGCTTACAATGTTGGTGTCCAGACCAGTTCTCCTGACACGCATTTTACCTTTTGTCTGAGCGCCTCTCTGGACTTGTGGATCCTTTTCTTCTCATGGCCAGCACTTGGGACTTCTTTGGAGGTCTGCCTCTGAGCTATGGGAGCCACTTCATGCACAGATACAGAGAGAGAGAGACAGAGAGAGAGAGAGACAGAGAGACAGAGAGAGAGAGAGAGAGACAGAGAGAGAGGGCCTGGGAGTTTATGCCAACAACTGGCTTAGGATGGGGTAGGTAAGCCCAGCTCCCTTGACTCAGTTCAGGAAAATCTCTGAGATGTAATTTACATGGAATCAAGCTGAGACCCACTGAGACTCTGCCTGAAATTGCATCCTTGCCCTGTGGCTTCTCTTTTTTTCCTTTCTCTATCCTCTGTCCTGTTCCCTTACAGGGTTCTCCTAGGAGCATGCCCTTAACAAATCAATTTCTCATGCTCCCTAGCTCAGAGTCAATCAGGGAAATGGGAGCTATGACAGTGACCAACCTGAGTGCAAATCAGGTGATGCTCATTTTTCTTCATATTTGGAACATCTATGTTATAAGGAGAAGAGTTAGCATTTTCAAATTTTATTGCCCTTGTCCATGAAAGCAAAGAGTTCCAACCAGGTGAAACTTGGCATGACTCTGCTGGTCACACATCAGTAGCAGGATGTGGTCATGCTACTGAGTTGTCCTGCATAGGTCCGAGGACTGCATAGGGAGAGGGCTGGAAGACTCTGCCTCCCATAGGGCACTTAATTAATGTGATGGGTTGGGGAGATGGTTGGATTTCTGTGGGAACATCAAGCCAGGAAAAGAGGGACTTTTTCTTAGGTACTCTTGCCAGTTCCATGTCTTTGGACCTATTTTGCTCTGTTTCATATCTTTTTGTTGTTGTTCTTTTTAAAAATAGGATATTATTCTTGCATTAACTCTTTCCAGATCTTATATATGTATATACTTACTTTAAAGTCAGTATGAGATTGTCCTATGTTTCTGCATTTTGTTGGAAGTGAATCATCCCTCATTAATTTTGTTAGCCCACGTTCTCATCATTTGCTTTCATTGTGTGGTTTGGAATTTTCCGATTTGGACTTATACTAGGTGGGGTTTTTGTTTGTTCTCTCTCTGCACTCACTTCTTCCTGTCTAGCAGTTTCATAGTTGTTTCCATCTGGCCCAAAGGAACCCTGGATGCAGGAAACTCTTCTATTTTGATATCCGGGTGATTTCACATCTAGTACTTGGTCTTATGTGAGCAGCTTTCTCTTCTCCTTTTCAGAACTGCTGTTGCCAGTGTTTCAAGCTCCAGCCTCAATGCAGCAGTTTGTTTTTTAGCTACTTTAACAGGAGGGGGCCAGTTCAGGCTCTCTTTTGTGTGGACTAACCCTTTTCTCTATCAATGCTGGGAACTTGGGGCTCCAGTACTTGCATAGTTTATCTCATGGCCACTTCTAGTTTTGATCTGGAATCAACAAGGTCATGGCCTCAACTCTTGTGTAGCATTTGGCTTGTCTTCTGCTTGTGGTCCAGAGAATTAGGCTTTTCTCTCTTTCAAAGTGGACTTGCATTAATTAAAATACAATTAAAAACAAAATTAAATAGATTTAATTATAGTTCTGTTTAGAGTGGAGGAGGTCGTTTTAAGCATGAATCCTCCATCGGAAGTTCAGCTTTCAGTTTCTTGAAGAGAGAAACTGTTTTCTCTCCTCATTTATAAACACACAGTTAGCATCAAGCCTTGTAGCAGGTCATAATCAAATATTTGTTGAATAAGTGATTCATCTAGTTGAGTAGTTTGTAAACTTATGTTTTCATCATGGGAAATTTTTTTTCCAAGCAAAGTGTTATGCAGATCTCCAATAATTAAATATATAAAATTGTTTTAGTGTAAAATTATTTTATTAAGTTCATATTTATAACATTTACTTATTTTAAAGTCAATCATTTAGTTTATTGATACTTTGGAAAAAACATATTTTCAATTCTTATGGATGAGAAAATTTGTTGTTTTAAGTTCAGTTCCAATATCTCTTCTTTCTTCCCTTTCCTTCCTTCCTTAGTATTCCTTCCTCCTTCCTTTCTTTCTCCTCCCTCCCTCCCTTGCTTCCTTTCCTTCCTCTTTTCCATTTTGGTTTTGATTCTATTTGTTTTTGCATTATCTCTAAAGCAGCTCCATAAATGGTAGGGTCTATGAAAATCACTGGAATCGTGCATTCCCCTGAGAAGGCTATTGAATGCCTTTTTCCAGGTCACATTATGAATCAGTGTCAGAGCTGGAGCCAGATCTGGTGTTTTGGTCTGTTTTAACATGGGAGTTGTTTTTCTTATTATGGAGATACTTCAAAGAGAGATGAAGCAGCTTCATACAGTGCTAGGCTTCACCACCTCTCCTTGCCTTACAGGCCCCCAATACTCATGGACAAATAAAACCTTTTTTTTAAGCCTGTCTTTTTCATATCCAGACCCTTCTCACTGTCCTCCAAGTCCCTCTTGCTCAATACGAACAACAGGAAAGAGTTGGAAGAAACAACCACAGCCCCCATCCTCAGCAGACAAGGAATGTCTGTGGACCACCACTGAGCAGACCTTCACATGTAGAACAGAACTTGAACCAACTTTGTGTTTATATTCAGAGACAGGGTCATGATCATCAGACTTCCTCAGTGTTCTCTGCTGTCTTCATCATTGGGTCATGTGGTCATGTTTGCTCAAGGGCCATGATAGAGGGTGTTTAGACAGTCAACCAGCACAACTGAAGCTTGAATTTTGTTTTTTGTTTGTTTGCTTGCAATTTGGAAAGAGGGAAATGACTACTTATGAAGGGAAGCTTTATCTTTATTAAAGACCTATTTAGGCAATGTTGAGAGTAAATGAAATGAAAGCTTACCTACTTGGATTACCCATGATTTCCTCCTCTGGCTGAATAATATGGTAGAGGAAAGGGAGAGGAAATGACTTAATAATGTCTTATCACGCTATAAAAATACCATCTAAGCTCAGTCATAGAGAAAATTCTTGAATAAACACTTGAATAATATTGCCTTGCAAAACGTTGTGCTTCAGCAGTTTCTTTTCTGGCTACTTTAATTGACAGCTCTGCGGATATCTTTAGAGAGAAAAATAGTCACAGAAATCCAGCTGTTTGGTCATTGCATTGTGGGGGCTCAAGTATGGTCAGTAACATGAAGGAGACATTTCAGGAAGGAAAACAACAAATGATAATAGGCGCATAGCCTATAAGCCTTGAATCCATTTAGTTTTTGCCTCACAGATTAGTTCAGGGTAAGGTCTCTTAAGCGAGGACAATATATTTGATTGTCAGCAATAATGACCAGAGAAAACCTTAATGACACCAGGATTCCTAAACTATTGCGTGGACTTTCAAACAGATATATTGTAGGTATTTACTGAATTTGCTGAAAGAATGCAAGAGAGAAAGCTATTCTATAAATTCTACAAGATAATGGTAGGCAAATTTGGTCATGACCAAAATCAGCATTTCCCACAGGGCCTCCCTTTGGAAATTAAGAAAGACTACAATGATCATTTTTATTATCTTTTTTCATTTCCTTGTTCTCTTTCACTCATTGCAGATGCCATTAGCAAAATCATTGGATGCTAAAATCTCAGTGATTTGAAGGAAGAAGAAAAGGGAAGGACATGAAAAAGGAAAGAAATAATTATTTATTGAGTAAAACCTATGTTCCAAGAACTGTATGAGGCTTCTTTGCTATTAACATTCTCACAGTTTTGTGAAGTAGGTATGAGAGACTGTACTACCTATACAAAATATTTGCTGCCCCTCCCCGCCAGACCCATCCTACAGAAGCCACTCAGTACCCCTGCCCATCAGAGGATTCTCTGATTCCCTCATTGAGGTCAAGCTTGGCCATGTCAATTGGTTTGGCCAATGGAACGTGAGCATAAATGATGTGCGCCCTTTCCCAGCAAAAGCTTTAAAAGCCTTAGCTGTTTCTGCCAGCCAAGTCTCAGGTAGGGACTGTTCCTTTAGCCTGGATCCCAGAATGAAGACCTGGGGAGTCGAGCCACGGCTGATCTGTAGCCAACATAGACATGGATGAGAAATAAACCCCTGTTGTGTAAATCACTGCAATCAGTGATTTATACACATGACAAAAATATTTTTTTATTTATTTTCCACAGCAAAATCTAGCCAAAAGTTGACCAATATGCAAATTGGTATCAGAAATGGGGTGCTGCATAACAAGAACAGGGATAAGAACAGCACACCTATAATGTGTGGCAGTGCCTAAACATTTTGTAAAACTGTTGCCTATAACATCTTAGAAAACAGGCAATGAATCTTATGCAGAAGTGGTTAAATAGAACAGCATAGTGTGAATTAGTTGTTATTGGCTGTCTTTGGAAATGTGCTAAAAGAATCAGGTTAGCCAGAAAAGAATGGGCCGATTTGAAAGCAGAAGTGAAAAGGAACAGAGAGAGTCCAGAAACACCAGGATTTACATGGTTGGAATTTCTAATTGATTTTCATGTATGACCCATATGTGGTAGGACAGAAGTGCTTTGCTGTGTCTCAAAAAGAATTGTGATGCCACTGGCACATGTTGCTGATTGGAATCAAATAGACAAAAGCTGTCTATGCTTTTGAAAGCCCTTTTTCCAAAAGAGACACCAGCATGGATCAAAGCAACTGAGGCTGTTGAAGAATTCAAATGACCTCAGGGTTCCTAATCTATAAGAAAAAATAGTTACCCAGTTTATGAGATGGGCACGTTCTCCAATGACGTCTTAGAAGAAGGATAATTGACATGGGAGGATCTTCAAGAGGACATAGCCATAAGGAACAATGGACTAGGAAGCTCCATTTCCAAACCTCAGGTTCAAGTGCCTTTTTAATATGCGTCCATCAGGATTTCAGAGTTTATATGAAAATAGAATCATACCCTATGTGGTCTTTTGATTGGCTTCTTTCCCTTAACATAATGTTTTTAAGTTTCAGATAAGTAATAATGTGTATCAGTATTTCCCCCTTTTAGTGCCAGATATTAGTCCTTTGTATGAATATACTATATTTTACTTGTCCACTTATGAGTTGATGGGCATTGGGGTTGTTTCTCCTTTTGGGCTATTATGAGTAGTGCTGCTAAAAACATTCATATACAAGTATTTATTTGTACACCAATTTTCAATTCTTTTGGGTGTAGGAGTGGAGTGAAATTGTGGACTCGTATGTTAACTATGTTAACATTTTGGGGAACTGAAAACTGTTTTCCAAAGCAGCTGCACCATTTTACATTCCCTGCAGCATAGGTGAAGGTTCTAAGTTCTCCACATTCTTATTAACTCTTGTTATCATCTGACTTTTTTATTATAGACATTCTAGTGGGTGTGGAATGATAGCTCATTGTGGTTTTCATTTATATTTCTCTAATGACTAATGATACTGATCATCTTTTCATGTGCCTATTGGCCATTTGTACATTTTTTTTTTTTGAAAAATGTCTATTCAGATCATTTGACCATTTTAAAATTGGGTTATTGGTCTTTTTATTATTGAGTTGTGAGAGCTCTTTGTGTATTCTGGATAGAAGTCCCTTCTCAGATATATGATTTGCAAATACTTTCTCCTTTTCTGTAGGTTGTCTTTTTTTTTTATTACCTTGACAGTATTGTTTGTAGCATAAAAGTTTTTAATTTTAGTATATTTCAATTTATTTATCTTTAATTTATTGTTCTTTGGTGTCATTTCTAAAAAATTATTGCTTAGCCCAAGATTACAAAGGTTTACTCCTATTTCCTGCCAGTTTGAATCTATTATGTATCCTAAAAAGGCCATGTTTTAATATTGATCCGATCTTATAGGAGCAGCCTTTCTTTTAGTCCTGATTCAATACTGTAGGGCAGAAACTTTTATTAGATTATCTCCATGGAGATGTGACATGCCTAATTTTTTAAAAAACATTTAAAATTTATAATATAAGATATATACAAAGCAAAGAAAGAAAGAAGCAATAGTTTTCAAAGCACTCCTCAATAAGTAGTTACAGGACAGATCTGAGAGTTTGTCATGGGCTACCTTATGATCCTCTCAGATTTTTCCTTCGAGCTGCTCCAGGATATTGGAGGCTAGAAGGAATAAATATTTTTTTATCATCACAATTGACTTTTTTCTGTGAAAAATAACATTTATACAAAAAAGCAATACATTTTAAAGCACAGCACAACAATTAGTTGTAGAACAGATTCCAGAGTTTGGTATGGGTCACAATTCCACAATTTTAGGTTTTACTTCTAGCTGCCCTAAGATACTAGAGACTAAAAGAAATATCAATATAATGATACAGCAATCATACTCGTTTGTTAAACCCTACCTTTTCTGTATAACTCCACCATCACCTTTGACCTTTCCATCCCTCTCTTTAGGGGTATTTGGGCTATGCCACTTCTAACTTTTTCATGTTGGAAGGGTCTGTTAATAATATGGGGTAGAGAGATGGAAGTAGCTGATGTTCTGGAGAGGTTGGCGCTCTAGGATTCAGGACTTATCTGGTTCAGGGACCCATCTGGAGGTTGTAGATTTCTTGAAAGTTCCCCTAGTGCATGGAACTTTTGTAGAATCTTATATATTGCCCTCGGTGTTCTTTATGATTGGCTGGAATGGTTTTGGTTGGGATTTCGCAAGCTGTCATAGATAGCAATGTCTAAATGGAGCTTGTGTAAGAGTGACCTCTAGAGTAGCCTCTCAACTCTATCTGAACTCTCTCAGCCAACGATGCCTTATTTGTTCTTTTCCCCCTTTTGGTCAGGATAGCAATCTCATGGTGCCAGGGCCAGACTCATCCCTGGGAATCATCTCCCGTACTGCCACATCCCTGGGAGTCATCTCCCATAGTGACAGGGAGACTTATCCCTGGATGTCATGTCCCATGTAGAGGGGAGGGCAATTATTTCACTTGTACAGTTTGGCTTAGAGAGACTGAGGTTGCATCTGAGCAACAAAAGAGGTCCTCCAGAAGTAACTCTTAGGCATATTTATAGGTAGGTTAAACTTCTCTACTATGTATATAAGTTTCACAACAGCCAGCCTCAAGATCAAGGGCTTGGCCTATTGATTTGGGTGTCCCTAATGTTTGGCACAGTTCAGGGGGTTCCTGGGTGATAAAGTTTAATAGTTCCATATTTTTTCCCCCCATCCCTTAAGGGACTTTGTCAGTACTTTTTGATTATCTGCTTAATATACTCTGGGATGTATCCAGGCATTACATTAAGCCATACAGGATTAAAAGCCCTCATTCTTATCTGGGCTCCCTGTGTTTCAGTTGTTTAAATGAGCTATCCAGACAGGTTGAGTCAGATTACTCATTACAGAAAATTTAGGTTCTGGACATAATAAACCTTTCTTCCCTTGGTATCAAAGAGTAGATGAGATCCTAAAATATAGACATTATCTTTCTTAGCCCTGTGTTCTGAATTACCTCAATCCCGATCTGATTGGCTTCATTCTTATCTCTAAATACCACATTATACATATAAAGCAGCCTCTTAAAATCCAGAAATAATAATTACTACTCTAGAAAAAATGTGTTTGCTGTAAGAGCTTACAATCTAGGCCCTTGGTTTATTATAAGTATTTTCTAAAGCAGACCATACTGTAATTGCTCTTTTGTTTCTAGCTTATTTTCCCTCACCAAATGTCCCACAGGTTCATTCACAATGATGCATGCCTCCAACTTTGTTCCTTCTTGTAGCAGCACAATATTCAATCACATGTATATACCATCATTCGCCAATCTACTTCTCAGTCAGTGGATCCTTCAGTCACCTGCATTCATTAGGTATCATGTATAGTGCCCAATGTATATAGTCCATCAACACTGTCGATTTTAGATAATTTCACTGTTCCCAAGAGAAGGATAACCAATAAACACACTTTCACCTAATAGGAAATCTAAATTTCCCCTTAACTCTTGTCCCTCCCCCCATTTTTACCCCTGGTGTTGCTGTGGTAGGCTGATGCATAGCCCATAGCATGCAAAGCAGTTTTCCCCCTGTGCCTTGGACTTGAAACACTCTTTGTCCATGAATCATACTTTTGAAGTAGTTCTTGCAAGGACATATTTATATTTCTGGTGTTAATCAGTGGGACACATAGGTCTATAAACCCTTTTCAATCTTGCTCCCCTTTGATATGGTAATATTATAGATTCATTAGAGAACCACCTTTACTTCTATCTATTCCCTTACATTTGAGTTCAACCTCATTAACTTTGGTGGTTATTGATATCCACCTTCATTTCATTGTGATCAGAGAAAGTGCTTTGAATAATTTCAGTGTTTTTTAAATTTACAAAGGTCTGTTTTGTGCCCGAGCATATGATCTGTCCTGGAGAATGTTCCATGAGCACTACAGAAGAATGTATATCCTGGTATTTGGGGGTATAATGACCTATATATGTCTGTTAGTTTTAATTAATTTTCAAGCTGTTTAACTTCTTTATTTCCTTGTTGATCTTCTGTCCGGTTGTTCTATCTATAGAGGAGAGTGGTGTATTGAAGTCTCCTACTATTATTGTTGAAATATCTATCACTCCCTTCAGTTTTGCCAATGTCTGTCTCGTGTAGTTTGGAGCTCCTTGACTGGGAGCATAAACATTTATGATTGCTATTTCTTCTTGGTGAATTGTTCCTTTTATTAATATATAGGGTTCTTTTTTGGTCTCTTATGATGTCTTAAGTCTATTTCATCTTCTATTAGTGTAGCTATTCCTGCTTTCTTTTGGTCACAACTTGCATGGAACAACTTTTTCCATCCTTTTACTTTCAATCTGTTCACATCCATATGTCTAAGATGAATCTGTTTAAGCAGCATATAGCTGGATTGTCAATCTGTATCTTTCCATTCTGTCAATCTGTATCTTTTAATTGGTAAGTTTACTCCATTAACATTCAGAGTTATTACTGAAAAAGTGTTTCTTGAATCTACCATCTTAGCCTTTGGGTTTTATTTGTCAGATCTATATATTCTTTTTCCCTCTTTCTCTTTTCGTCCTTTAAGTTTCCCTTACTGGTACTGTTCAATTCTGTGCCCTCCTCCAGACCTCCTTCTCCTGTCTTTTTTTCAACTGGCAGGACTCCCTTTAGTATTTCTTGTAGGGTTGGTCTCTTGTTGATGAATTCTTTCAGAATTTGTTTGTCTGTGAAAATTTCAATCTCTTTCTCAGTTTTGAAGGACAGTTTGGCTGGGCACAGAATTCTTGGCTGGAGTTTTTCTCTTTCAGGATCTTAAACATGTCATACCACTGCCTTCTTGTCCCCATAGTGCTAGTCGAATAGTGTCTGAACTCAGTCTTATATGGTTTCTCTTGTATGCAGTAGATTGTTTTTCTCTTGCTGCTTTCAGGATTTTCTCCTTCTCTTTAACATTTGACAGGCTGATTAGTATGTATCTTGGAGGGCCTATAGGGTTTATTCTGTTTGGGGTTCATTGAGCTTCTTTGATTTGCTTATTTATGTCCTTTATAAGGGTTGGGAAGTTTTCCCAGATTTTATCTTCAACTACTCTTCCTAGCTCTTTACTCTTCTCTTCTCCTTCTGGGACATCAGTGATTCTTATATTTGTATGCTTTGTTTTGTCTATCATTTTCCTGGGATCCAATTGAAATTTTTCTATCTTTTTGCCATTTGTTATTTTGAGTGTTCAAAATCAGTTGGCCTGTCCTTTAGTTCACTTATTCTTTTTTTTTGCCTCTTCAAATCTGCTGTTGTGTGTCTCAAGTATATTTTTGATTTGGTCTACAGCATCTTTAATCTCTGTGATATCTGCTATTTTTCTATTTATCTTCAAAATTCCTCTTCATGCTCTTCTTGATGTCATTAGTCATCCCATTTATTTTATTTAGTAGCGTTATATGAATATCTCTGACTAGTTGTTCCAAAGTCTATGTCTCCTCCAGTGTTTTAATTTGGTCATTAGCTGGGCTATATCTGTCTGCATCTTGATATGCTTAGTGATATGCTGTCTTTGAAGCATGTAAATATCTTGATAGGGTTACTTTGGAATTGGATTTCCTCCAGAGTTCTATAGCTTTGTATTTGTGGGATGGATGTGGAGGAGGATGCAGGGCATGGGGCAGACACAAAAGTGTGGTGATGTGTTGCAGTGCAGGTATAGGCACAGGTTGGGGGGGTGCCTGTGAGCATGGGGTGTGGGTCACGGTATTGTGGAGGTGCAGTGTGGGAGCCAAGGGTGTGGGGTGCAGTTCAGGCAGAACTTGGAATGCAGGATCAGGGTGTGGTTTGGGAGACACAGAGGTAGAGTGTGGTGAGAGGCGGATGGGGAGGCTGTGTGGATGCAAGGGGACTGGTGTGCAGGTAGGATGTGGGTGGGTACATGGATGTGGGGGTCATGGGTATCAGGTATAGGAGTAGGTGGCACAGATGTCAGGGCATGGGGTGTAGGGGCAGGGTGCGGGTGTCTCCTTGTGGAGGGGGAGGGGTCCAGAGGGTCCTGGGTGTGGATGTGGGAGTGTATAGGGATAGGCACAGGTCACCAGGGTGGTGGATGTGGGGTAGACGGGAGGAAATGTACTGGGTGGTCGTTATCCTGGCCCAGGTGTGCAGGTGTGGAGGGGGTTGGAGTAGGTGTGCATGCATGTGCAAGGCAGGGGCTATTTAGCACAGATTCGCCTGTGAACACCTGCCAGGTGTGGGAGCAGGGTACTTGTGCTGCAGGGTGGGGAATGTGTGCACATTTGTGGGGCAGGGGGTTGGGGTGCTGGGGTCAAGAAGACAAGGCATGAATGCGTGGGTACCCAGTGGTAGGGAAGATGTGCTTGTGCAAGTCTAGGAGGTGGGGCCCTAGTGTGTGCTGGTCTAGGTATGCCCTTGTATGCGCACATGCAGAGCATAGGAGCAACTGGCTGGGGTTGTGCCTATATGGACTGGGGACAGATGTGGTCCAGCTGCACAGGTCAGTGCTTGCCCAGAGCTGGGAGGTGGGTGGTAGATCTGGGATGGCCATGAACTGATATACACATGTGCAGAGCTGGGGGTTTTGGGGGGTCGTGACATGAATGTATGGGTTGGGGGCAGGTGTATCCTAGTCCTTGCACTCCTGAGGGCTCTAGGTTTCCATTTGGAAAGGGGTGCATTAGGTTATTTGCACCAGTCAAATGATCTCTGTTTCTCTGTTTCTCAGTTCTTTGGCTTTTGCAATCAGGCCTCCCTACACAGTGTAGAAGACCCTTCCAGGTCACTTACACTCTGGAATTGCCATCTCAGCTGCCTTCCTGTCCGTTCTCTAGCTGTTCCTTGGAGCAGGGGTGAACCCAACGTATCTTATTCTGCCATTTTCCTGGAACCTGCCCAATTTTAATATGTACTTTTTTGCCTGGGCAGGCCCCAGGAATTGAACCCAGATCTCTGGCATGGCAGGTGAGAATTCTGCAACTGAGCCAAACCTGCCTAAGTTTGATTAGATGGAGATATGATTCTGCTCATTCAACATGGGCTTTGATTAGTTTACTGGAGTCCTTCAAAAGGGGAAACATTTTGAAGAAACATCAAGCAGATGCAGGTGCTTGGAAAACAGTTGTTTCAAAGCTGATAGAAACATGGATGTTTGGAGATACTTGCAGTGCTAATGGAGAGGGCAGATGCCTAGACACAGGAAGAGCCCAGCAGTCGTCACCATGTGCCTTTCCATGAGATGCTAATCAAGCCAGAACCCACAGCTGTGTCCCAGAAGAGCTACGTGAAGGCTCACAGAAGCCAAGTGAGGAACCCAAACAGGAAACAGAGGCTGAAAGCAACAAAGCCCAGGAGCAAGGGACCAGCAGACACTAGCCATGTGCCTTCACAGCTGTCAGAGGAGTTTTGGGTAGCATCAGCCTTTCATGACTGAAGGTAATGTCTTATAGATGCCTTAATTTGGACATTTTCATGGCCTTAGAACTGTACACTTAAAACCTGATAAATTCTCTTTTTAAAAGCCATTCCATTTCTCATATATTGCATTCTGGAAGCTTAGCAAACTAATACAGATTTTCATATCAGAGAAGTGGGGTGCTGTGGTTTGCAGATACCAAACATGTTGGAATGGCTTTTTAAATGGATAAGGGGAAGGTTCTGGAAGAGTTGTGAGGATCTTGATAGAGAAGGCCTAGAATGCTTTGAAGTGACTGTTGGTAGAAATGTAGACTCCAAAGATACTTCTGGGCAAGGCTTAGACAGAAATGAGGAATGTGTCTTTGCAAGCTGGAAGGAAGGTGACCCTTGTTGTAAAGTGGCACAGAATCTTGTAAAACTGTGTACTGATATTGGATGGAAGTTAGAATTTAAAGGTGAAAATTTGGAATATTTAGCTGAGGAAATTTCCAAACTGAATATAGAAAATGCAGCCTGGCTGCTCCTTGAAGCTTATAGTTAAATGTGAGAGACATGAGACAAGTTGAGAACTGAACTCTTGGGTACAAAGAAAACAGAAATTTCTAGAAAATTCTGGGCTTCTAGACAATGAGACCCCAGTGAGTAGGGCTCCACATGAGGATTTAACCAAGCATGGCAGCAGCCAGCCATTACAGGACAAGTGAGGATTGGAGATGGAGTCACCAGCAAGGATTTGTGGAAAGTACTATTGTCTGATGGCTTTGATCCTTGTGTACTACATGGAGAATCAACAAAATTTTAAAATGAGATCTGTATGAATGGACTCACTACAACTCTGAAGTAAAAGGGACAAAGTGAAGGAAAATGGTTTCAGATTAGAATGACAGAAGCTAAGGTCTGAAGCCAGGGAATCTTGGGCCAGGAGATTGGACCCAACCATATATGTGGAGAGGGTGAACTTGCCCCAGAAGCAGAGGGAAGGTCTTCCACTTCATTGCTCAGGAAGAGTTGTGGTGCCCCAGGCCTTGGAGATGGTGGAGCACATAAAATGGGGATTGGGGGAAGCCTGGCTGCAACCCCATTGTTCTGGAGGGATTGAGAATGTGCTCCGTAGATGGCAGAGATCCCAGGTATTGCCCCAATACTTGGAGAAGATTGAGCTGAGAAAAAGGTGGTCCCCCAATTTGTCCCAGTGTTTAACCTCACCCCAGCATTTGGAGAGAGAGCAAGGCTGCTGTGTAGGCCCTTGGAAAGGGTGGGACTGGTGCTTTCTAAAGTGCCAAAGATAAGCAACTCCTAGACTTTGAAATCCAAAGGAGTTTGTCCCACACATTTTTGGAACTGTTTGGATCTGGTGACCCCTACTTACATTTTATTTCTCCCTATGACATTTCTCTGACAAGGATGTCCCTATGACAATGGAAACATATCCTCTGACTGTCCTCCTTTATATATTGGCAGTAGAGAACTTGTTCTGAGTTTCACAGGTCCAGAGCCAGAGGAGAATTTTTTGCCTTAGAACAGACCATGCTTGAGGCTGACTTTGATGAGATTTTGTACTAGTTTTGACTTTGTATTGTATTTGTATTGTTACTGAAATGGTTTAAGGCTTTGTGATATTGTAATGGAATTGATGTATTCTGTCCATGGAATGAACATGTCTATTTTGTGGTCCAGAGGGTGGAATGTGCAAGTTTGAAGTTATTATGTACCCCAGAAAAGCCATGTTTAATACTGATCCAATCTCATGGGGGAAACCATTTCTTTTAATCCTGATTAAAAACTGTGGGGCAGAAACTTTTGATCAGATTATCTCCGTGGAGATGTGACATGCCCAATTGTGGGTGTGACCTTTTGAGTAGATGGATATGTGACTCCACCAATTCAACATGGTTTTGATCAGTTTACTGGAGTCCTTTAAAAGGGGAAACATTTTGAAGAAACTTGAGGGCAGATGCAGGTGTTTGGAGAACAGTTGCTTCAGAGCTAATAGAGCTAACAGATGTTTGGAGATGCTTGGAGTGCTGATAGAGCAGATGCCCAGACATGCACAGAGCCCAGTAGATGTCACCATGTGCCTTCCTGTGAGATGCTAAGCAAGCAAGAGTTGTGTCCCAGAGGAGCTAAGTGAAGGCCCACAGAAGTCGTGAGGAACCCCAACAGGAAACAGAGGCTGAAAGCAAGGGAAGAGCAGATGCCAGCCACATGCTTTTCCAGCTGACAGAAAGTGTTCTGGGTGGCATCAGCCTTTTGTGCATGAAGGTAATCTCTTTTGGGTGCCTTAATTTGGACATTTTCATGACCTTAGAACTGTAAACTTGGAACTTAATAAATTCTCTCTCTCTCTTTTTTTTGTATGGGCAGGCAATGGTGTATTTCATTCTTGTGGAATAACAAACTATTACAATGTCTTCTAGTCTTAGCTGTAGCATTTAGATCAGTGATCCATTTTGAGTTAAATTTTGTATATGGTGTGAGTTAGGGGTCTAAGTTTATTCTTTTGCATTTGGATAGTCAATTGTCCCCCAAACATTTGTTGAAAAGACTATACTTTCCCTATTGAATTGTCTTGGTACACTTGATAAAAATCAATTGTTCATAAATGTGAGGGCTTATTTTTAGACTTTTAATTCTACTCCATTGATCTATATGTCTATCTTTATGCCAATACCACACAATCTTGATTGCTATAGCATGTAGTATGTTTTGAAATTGGGAAGTGTGAATCCTTCAAATTTGTTCTTCTCTTTCCAAGGGTGCTTTGGTTATTCTGGGTCCATTGCATTTCCATATAAATTTTAGGATCGGTTTGTCAATTTCTGCAAAAACCATTTCTTGACAAACCCAAATCACAGTGGTCTTCTTTTCCTCTGGAAATAGGGAGCAACTGTAATGTTTTTATTAACATGAATTGTTTCCAAAATAGATGTTGAGTTTTTCTAGTGTAGGTAGAACATCTTTCAATTCCATAGAAATATAGTAAACATAGAGACTTAATCTCTCAGGATTTATATTCTCCTCTATAGATGAAGGGGTTGAAACAGATCATTAATCTCAAGTGACAGTGAGTGTATTGAGTAGGTAGAGCCTTACCATCTGTGCCTTTTCTATGTCCTTCAATGGTGATTTCCGGTTGTGTTTTCTCCCATTTAAAATTTTTTTTTCCTTTCTGCTCCCTGTATTTGTATTTGTATTATTATTTATTTTTTGGGTGCATGGTCCGGGAATTGAACCGGACCTCCCACATGACAGGTGGGCATTCTAACCACTAAACTACCCGTACACCCTTGTATTTGTATTGATGTCCCCTGGGCTAGGCCTATTCTCAGATTCCTTTGGCTTTTTTGAGGACTATAATTGAATGAAGAAGCCTGGGTTATGAGAAAGTCCCTGTTCTGGTTTAAGAATATCCCACAAAATTCATGTCCACCCAGAGCCTCAGAATATATCTTATTTGGAAATAGGATATCTGTGGATGTACTTAGTTAAGGATGTCAAGATTCAATTATCCTGGCTTTAGGGTGGGTCCTCATCCAATGACTGGTGTCCTAAGAAGAAGAGCAGAGGGCACAGAGATGCACACTGGGAAGGAGACCATATAAAGATGGAGGCAGAGTTTGGAGTGATGTTGCTCTAAGCCAAAGACTGCCAAGAGCCATCAGAAGCTGGAAGAGGTAAGGGATGAATTCTTCCTTAGAGCCCTTGAAGGGAGTATGGCCCTACCAACATCTTTTTTTTAAAAAAATATTTTTATTGATAAATCATCACACACATACAGTGCATCCACAATATCATCACATAGTTGTGTATTCATCACCAAGATCATTCTTAGAATGTTTGCATCACTCCAGAAAAAGAAATAAAAATAAAACTTATAATCCTATACCCCTTTCTGCTCCTTTCATTGACCACTAGTACTTCAATCTGCCCAATTTTTTCACCCCTTATCTCCCACTATTATTTATTTATTTTTCCTTATTATTATTCTTTTTTTAGCAATTGCCCAAACCCTGGATAAAAGGAGCATCAGACACAAGCTTTCACAACCACACAGATACACTGTAAAATCTATATGGTTATATAATCATCTACAAGAATCAAGGTTACTGGAACACAGCTCAACAGTTTCAGGTACTTCCTTCTAGTCACCCCAATGCACCATAAACTAAAAAATTATATATATATATATATATATATATATATTATATATAATGCAAAAGAATAACCTCCAGGATAACCTCTTGACTCTGTTTGTAATCTTTCATTTTTCTCAGAGAAATGTCTTATTTTTCTTTTCTTCCTTTTGGTCAAGGTTTTCTCAATCCCATGATGCCAGGCCCTGGCCTATCCTGGGAGTCCTGTCCCACATTGTCAGGGAGAGTTACACACTTGGAAGTCATGTCCCATATAGAGGGAAGGGCAGTGAATCTACCTGCCAAGTTGGCTTAAAGAGAGAGGCCATGTCTGAGCAACAAAAGAGGTTCTCTGGGGGTAACTCTTAGACATAAGTAGGCTTAGCATCTCCTTTCCTGCTTATATCTTGATTTCAAACTTTTGGTCTCTGGAATTGTGATAGAGTGAACTTCTGATTTGTCTTGGTAGCCTTAGGAAACTAATATTACTCTCTTTTTCAAGAATACAGCTTTTTTTTTTTCTTTTGGAACTCATTTTCGGTTATTGGCTCTGTTCAGTTGTCCTGCCAAGTATTGCATTGTCTCTAGGCCTGGCGTACTTGCCTCTGAGAAAACGTCCATTCCCCAAAGCTGTGTCTGTATCATGCGGACTTTAGTCACACCAAACATCATAATGTCAGAACAAGTATTGAGTAGATATTTCACTTTCCCAGCATCATGTGCTAGTTTATACTGATAATTGGTTGTCTCTGAATCACCACAGCAAAATTAAATATAAAGGGATTAACGGGCTCTGAGATGAAATGGGAACCTATGACTCTTGGTTGTTATATTTATATTTTTGATCATTTGAGTCAAGTTTTGTATATGGTGTAAGGGAGAGGCCCTGCTTCATTGTTTTACATATGGGTATTTAGCTTTCCCAAAATCAGCTGTTGAACAGACTGTCCTTTTCCCATCAAATGGACTTGGCACCCTTGTTAAAAATCAATTGGCCATAGATGTGAGAGTTTATTTCTCAATTTTCAATGATTCTATCGGTCTATATCTTTGTCCTTATGCCAGGACCATGCTGTTTTGATTACTGTGATTTTGAATTAAGGATTAAAATTAAGAAGTACAAGTCTTCCAACTTTGTTCTTACTTTTCAAGATACTTTTGGCTATTCAGGACCCCTTACCCTTCCATGTAAATTGGATGATCGGTTTTTCTATTTCTGCAAAGGAGGCTGTTAGAATTTTTATTGTGATTTCTTTGAAGCTGTAAATCACTTTGGGGAAAACTGATATCTTAACAATATGTCATCTTCTAATCCATGAAAGCAGAATTCTTCTTTGATTTTTTTTAGTACTGTTTTACAGTTTTTTTCAAAATTAAAAATCTTTTATTATTATTATTTAATTTTTTATTATGAACAACAAACATACAAACATTCTTGACATAGTTACAATCACTGGCTCACAATATCATCACATAGTTGTGTATTCATCACCATGATCATTTGTTTTTGAGCATTTGCATCTCTTCAGTGAAAAGAAAGAAAAAACAAAAAAGAAAAAACATAAACATACCATACCCCTTATCCCTCCCTCTCACTGACGACCAGTATTTCAATCTACTCAATTTATTTTAACCTTTCTTCTCCCTTTTATTTATTTATTTCTTATCCCTATTTTTTATGCATCTATCTATACTGTAGGTAAAAGGAGCATCAGACACAATCACACAGTCAATTGCAAAAGCTATATCATTATACAATAATCTTCAAGAAACATGACTATTGGAACACAGCTCTACAGTTTCAGATACTTCCTTCTAGCTACTCTAATACACCTTAAACTAAAAAAGGGGATATCTATATAATGCGTAAGAATAACCTCCAGGATAACTTCTCGACTCTGTTTGAAATCTCTCAGCCACTGACATTTTATTTTATCTCATTTCTCTCTTCCCCCTTTTGGTTGAGATTTTCTAAATCCCTTGATGCTGAAACCAGCTCATTCTAGGATTCTTGTTTCATGTTGTCAGGGAGTCATGTCCCAAGTAGAGGGATGGAGAGCAGTGAGTTCAGTTGCCATGTCAGCTGATGGAGAGAGGCCACATCTGAGCAACAAAAGAGGTTCTCTGAGGGTGACTATTAGGTCTAATTTTAAGTAGGCTTAGCCTATCCTTTGCTGGGATAAGTTTCATAGGGGCAAACCCCAAGACTGAGGGCTCAGCTTATTGATTTGGTTGTTCCCACTGCTTGTGAGAATATTGGGAATTCTTCAAATGGGGAAATTGAAAATTTCCTCCTTTCTCCCCATTCCCCCAAGGGAACCCTGCAAATATCTTTTTTATTCACTGTTCAAATCATTCTGGGATTTATTGGGGCATCACACTAAGCCCTTAGAAGGAAGTTGGACACCAGACCAGGGGAATGTAGTCAGATGGTCGGGAATGTCAAGGACTCATCTGAGGGAAGAGGCTGTAGTGGGTTGAATAGAGTCCCTCAAATTGATGTCCGTTGGGAAGCTGTGAATGTCATTTAATTTACAGATATTCTTCACAGATGTAAGCAAGTTAAGGTGAAGTTATACTGGGCCCTAAATCCAATGACTGGTATCCTCATAAGAAGACTATATGATGACATGGGAGACACACACACACACACATGGGAGAAGGCCATGTGAGGATGGAAATAAAGATGGAGTTATGCTGTCACAAGCTAAGTATCACCAAGGATTGCTGCCAACCATCACAAGCTAGACAAGGGAAGAAAGGATTCTTCCTTAGAGCCTTCAGAAAAATCACATTATTTAAGATTTCTGGTTTCCAGAATTGTAAGATGATAAATTTCTATTGTTTCACATCATCCAGTTGGTGGTACTTTGTTACAGCAGCTCTAGAAAACAGAGGTGATCATGAATTTATGACAATTTCTACTTTCCTTATTGCCGCAGGTAGTATCTAGCAGCAGTACTGTGTGCAGGGTCAGAGAAAGGAGTTCACCAAAATTCAAATTAAAATTGATTCTTCATTTTTTTGGAAGTATTTATCTTTTGACAAATATATAGTGGTGTGTGTGTGTGTGTGTGTTCACTCATCTGAAAGTCTGGCTACTTTTCCCTCCTTTTCTTAACTTTTCCTTCTAGGCTTATTTAACTACCACTCACATATCTTAAAGTATATCAAATAGGTATTGCTAAAATTCATAAACATTTAAAGTAATTCATGATATTTATTCCCACCCCAGAACCTTCTTTCATTCCATGTGTACTTTCACAACACTTTTGGAGGCAGGACAGATTTGAGGGTTAAGATAGTCAATAACTGACCTAGAAATCAAATTCAGAGTTCCTGGTCCCTAATCTTTTTATACCACGCTAATTCTTTAAATCTTATTAAAACATTAATTACTATAGATTCATTGATCTGGGAATTTAAATGGACAAGAATAGATAAAGTTTTCTACTCCCTGATTAAATATTCAGTGCAGTTAACTTCCTTGAACCCCACCCATCGTCCAACCTCTCCAAGGTAATGGAGCATAGAAATTGTGGAAGTTTCTCTTGACTGTATGCTTGAGTGCAATCATAATTCTAGGTTCTACAACCACCAAGCTATAGGGTACTTCATATGGAGGGAAGTTTATAACACTCTTATTTCGGACAGAAAAGCTAAAGGGTTGACTAAGGTTGATATGGGCCTTTCTTATTTCCTTTCTTATTGAGCTTTATGACATTTTGACAGAAGTAGGAAGAAAATGACTGTAGGAAGCTTGTTGACATTCCCTTTTCTTGTTCCATACAACTTACCCACTGAAGTCTGAAAGCTACAGTCCTGTAGTGACTGGGCAATACTTATTGGACCATTTCTAGAAGGGATCACAATACCTAAAGGAGAAAATATGTCATAATTGGCAAAGGAACATTGGGTTAAAGTTGAACTTTTTCTTCCCCTCATTTTGCAATTATTCTAAATTTCAGAAGAAAAAAAGAAATATGAATATATTCATACAATTTTGCAGGTTATCCTTAAATATCCCAATGTAATGGTGCCTAAGATTATTTTACAGTTGACTAAGTATGCTTTTGACAGTGAAAATCAAAGTTGAAACATAGTAGATACAGACAAAATTTGCGACCAGCTATTTTGTTTTCAATCACACCTTACACTCTTTCTGTCTGTAATATTTAATTTAATATCTTCTCTCTATATGGTATGTTATATGGTATGTCATAATGTCATAATTCCCAATTGTGCTGTTGGGAAACTCAAGGACACATGCAGCTGCCATCTTCCAGCCCCTGCCTAATGCCTTGATTTTCCCTTTTCGCTTGTTCGTGTGCAGGTATGTGCTATGTTTTCACTCTTGTTTATTTGCATGTAAGTGTTTCCGTTTGTGCTTATTTTCATGCAGGTGTTAGATATGTTTCTATTTTGTAAGAGAGAAGATATTAAATTAAACGTTACAGACAGAAATTTAATATCTTCTCTCAGTTTATCCATTTGTAGAATGGAGAAGATAATCACTAATTTCTTCAAGTGATAGTCCAGATAATAAGGCAGTAAAATGGTAGCAGATTGTTTTCAGAGAGGGCATCAAGTTCATTTGCTTGCAACTGACAGCAGTTGGCAGAGTTTTCATGTGTTTGGTAAATCTGAGCACCTGGATTGTGCCAGAGCAAAGTCCTGACTTTGGGTGATGTGACATGGACACTGGACCCCAAACCTCCCACTGTACAGGATCAGGGTAATATGAATTTTGCTTTTCCAAAGATGAGCAGTGATGCCAGCTTTGTGGCTCCACGTTTAAGTTTGGGTCTTGGAAGTCTTTTCTTACAGAACACAGGATAGCTTTATAGCTATTTAGCAAACTAGCTGTTCTCTCCTCTTTTTCTTCATCCTTCTCTGCTTTTGATGGTAAGGAATTCTCTGATGGGGCTTCTGAGAGTAGAGTCAAGGCCTCGATGACTACTACCTGCTCAAGAGTTAATCTCCTGTCTTTCATTAGGGATAAAAGACTTGGTTGAACTGGAGACCCATCTTTTGGTTCTTTACCTGGTATGGTCTCAGGAGTTTTGGGTTGATCACTTTCATTGTTGATACTGGCTTGACTATTCAAATTGAAGTTTGCAGAATATGGAATAGACTTGCAGTGAAAGCCAGGCTTCTGGAAGACAAAAACATCACTCACCCCCTTGAGATGATCACAGTTTGCACCATTTGCAATGAAGCTCATGGCACTGTTGAAGTTTGCAGTGTCTTTCAGGAATTTGTAGGAATTGTTTTCAAGTGCCTTGCCAAATTCTTCAATATTGAATTTTTTAAATGATTCGTTTGTTTCAGTTGGTAAATAGGGTACATTTTAAATGGCATTTCTTACAGTTTGTGCAAAAAATTTCTGAAGTTCAAGGAAGTTGGTAAATAGGTCTTTTATCTATCCTCTTCAGACTTTTTCAATTTTTTAGCTTCAGTCATAATATCACTGAAATCTCCTTTGACATAGTTGATTAAATGTGATTTCTTATTTCGTGTCCACTTCTCCACTTCAGTGCCTGTTATGCTTTCTTCATTTTTAGCTACATTTTCAAGGGGTGTGAATTGAATTCTAATCTTTGTTCTTCCCTATGAACACATCTACTGTATTCCATGGATTCTGACTTGGGGCCATTTGCTGGTTTGTTGCCAGAATCTGCCTTGAGTACTGCTAAGAGTCAGATGAATGAGCAGGGCTTACCAACTAGCATTGCACCGAACATGACATACTCTTCTATAGTGATCCTTCACATAACTTCATTAAGGGAGTGTTTGTGATCATTATCACTGCCTATTGCCAACACTGATATTCGTATTGCCAGTCCATATATTGCCACCAGGGGAGGAATTGAAAAGCCACAGAAAGGCAGGGCTGTGTCAGCCCAGAGAGGTGGATCCTAGAGACCTGAATCTGCACTTGCCCTACCTTGGTGTAGAATGGCCTTAAGATTCTTCCCTGCCTAAACCAGATAGGAGCCATGGCAGAGCACTCAGAAGTTTCCCAGGATCAGAGTAGTATGAAGCAGCAAAAGTGTGTGATACCACCAGGTGTTAGTTGTGGAACTGCGAGCTTCTGCTGTTGGGAAACTCAAGGACACATGCAGCTGCCATCTTCCAGCCCCTGCCTAATGCCTTGATTTTCCCCTTTCGCTTGTTCGTGTGCAGGTATGTGCTATGTTTTCACTCTTGTTTATTTGCATGTAAGTGTTTCCGTTTGTGCTTATTTTCATGCAGGTGTTAGATATGTTTCTATTTTGCAAGAGAGAAGATATTAAATCTTAACCCATCCCAGCTTTCCAGAGCACAAAGGTTGCTCATTGGCAGCGCCCCTTCCCCAGGAGTATATAAAAGCTCAGCATTCAGTCAGTGCAGGCGTCCTTCATCTCTGATGTGAAGAGAGGAATGCAGAGCTGCCGAGCAGTTGGCCTCACTGTGGGACCAGTCAATGTGGGGTCTTTTCCTCTACCCTTTTCGACTCTTTGTGCTGTGCAAGGCAAATGTGTTCTTTTGCTGGGAGCCTCTGTTGTGTCTGAGTCTGTGTTTCATGACATACCATATAGCAATTTGTTCCACATTTGTCCTCAGTGGCTGCCTGTGCAGCCCTGTGAGAAGTAGTTACCTCGTCTGCCCTTTAATCAAGGTAGAGGAAGTCTGGGGGAAATGCTTAGGGTGGGGAGTCTGTATTCTAACTCTGAATTTCTTAACTCAGTTCAAGAGTTGATTGTGGTACATTTTGTTTCTGTTTGAATGCTATGCTCAATTTTTGGTTGTTTTTTCCATAAGGTTTACTTAAGTGAACATTCATCAAACTTACTGTTAAAACCTAAGTTGAACACTTAAGATAAGGAACAAGAAGCATTGGGGAAAACTTCCATGCCGCTCCAGCTTGGGTATTGAGTCCGTCACTGGAGAGACAACCTTAGAAGCCATGGGCCTGTTTTTACTGTGGTCTTTTCAGATGTGAAGTCCCCAACCATAGAGAGATACACATGTACAATGAGCCCCTGGCCTTTCTTTGTTTTGTTCCTCTGTGTATCCCTGACACACTGAGAATTGGATAAGTTGATCCTTTGTCCCATAATGCACATATGTCTTTGCTTGATGACCTCCACAAAAATACCCGGGCACTGGCCCTTTTGAGTTGAACATCTCCAATCTTCAACACACCCAGCAGAAATTCTTCAAAGCGTATGCCATGCGGGCAGCTCCTTTCTCTAATTCTGAGTGTTAGTGTAGCTTCTTCCAATTCCTTGGTGGGTTTGATTCTATTTGTCAAGTAGAGATGTAGAAGGAGTTGGGGCATCACAAATTCTTTAAGTCTTGTGGGCCTACAGTGGTCTCATTTCTCATCATGGTGTTGCAATTATTTGCATGCTGATATGTTTATCCCACAGCAGAGATCTTTTAGGCAGGGGCCCTGTCACATGCATATCTGACCCTTTAGTGTACATCTATCATAACATGTACAGGACATGTATGCTGAAAACCACAAAATCCACTTTTTATTTCATTCATCTTATCTATTGTTTGTTTGCAATTTAATTAATTTCTGCTCCTTATCACTCCCTTCCTTCTGTTTGCTTTCCATCTGTTTTCTCTTGCTCTTCTAGGTTCTTGAGATGATACCTTAGATTATTGATTTGAGACTTCTCTTCTTTTTAAAATATATGCAATAGTTTAAAACAGCTGCTACCTCCCTGATGACCCTCCTTGTGGGAAAAGTATACTTCTCATTCCATTGACACCAGGCACAGCTGTTGAGTCTTGCTTTGGCTAGAGAAATGTGAGCAGAAATGAAGACTCATATTTAGACTAAAGCTTTAAGAATGTTCATGAGGAATTGCCATTCTTCTTCTTTTCCCTCTGCCCCAGGAATGACATGTCCAGTTGGGTGCCTCTCCTTCAGCTGGAATCCCAGATTAAAAACAACGTGGAGCAGAGCAATAGCTGAGCTGTAGAGGACATATAATCAATGAGAAATAAGTCTTTATTGTTGTAAGACCTGAGATTTCAGAGATGTTCATCATAAAAGCATAACTTAGTGAAAGCTAACAACTACACAAACTGAGCATCATGATGTCTCATCTTCTCTACCTGAGTGTGGGGTCCCACCTCCTCTCAGACAAATTCTGAAGAGGGTCTTGGATACACTTATTTATAAGAAAGACTTCAATTTTAATGTGTAAGGAATTGGAATATGATGGTCTGGTGAGGACTCTTTCTTTCTTGAATGAATGAACATCTTGAATTGAGAAAGGTCCTTTTTATTTATTGATTTATTTTTCATTTTAAATCCTATTTTATGGCTCACTCAATATATAATATCCAGTAAAATCTTATAATGACTTCTAAGGTGAATTCTTTTACATACAACTTTATTGAGGTACAATTTATGTTCAGTAAACTGCACACAGTTCAAATGTACAATTAGATGAATTTTGGCAGATGCATACACCTACGAAGCCACATTGACAATCACGATACAGAACAGTTCCATCATCCCAAGATATTACTGCATGCCCCTTATTGTTCAATCATCTCTGGACCCAGGCAACCACTGATTTGCTTTCCATCCCTAGAGATCAGCATTGCCTTTTCTTGACCTTAAATAAAAGGAATCATGCAGTAGTAATACTTTCTCATGTCTGTTTTTTTACATGGGCAGGCACCGGGAATCAAACCTGATGTCTGGTGTTTTTAAAGGTGACTCTTTTTTAAATGAAGTGATGGATCTCTAGCTCATCCAAATTTTCAAGTAAATGATTTTTCTTAACTTGGAACTCCTTTTATACAGAGATCATATTGGGAAACCCTAAGAAATACATTGTTTGATGAGGTCTTTGTAGATTTTAAGGTAGGTTGAAATTGAAATTAACATTACTCTTTTTCAGAGCCATCTGAAGAGGAGATAGCAAGCTTTTATTTAGGTATTTTCTTTAATGTTTCTATTTTCAGCCAATTTCAGGTGTTTTGAAACATTAAAATTCAGACTAAATATGACACTCTGATATATGGTATCTGATGGGATATTGGAAAATCCAGGAAACAAAATGACGGCCTTAAGAATGACTTTAGATTTAGAAATTATAAACTAAATGCCAGCAGTATAAAAATCTCAATTACTAAAATGCCCAAGTAGCTGGAATGCATTTTCCTTTTCCCCCTTTATGTTAGAGGCAAATCACAAAAAATGAGACTACCACTCAATAATCAACAACTACACAAAAAAATTGTGCCTTCCCCCCTGGAAAGGTCCTTTTTAAAAAACAAAACCCAAACCTGTTATGGTTCTATAACAGTTTACCCAGCATCTATTTAAACAATTGTTATAAAATTTTGTTGGGTTCTTACTTAACACCGTTCATCCTTTCAAAACACATTCTTTTTGAATGAGCAATTTTTTTGTTGGGGAAAAATATAAAAACACTAGAAGAATTTTTATTCCAGATTAAGTATTATTACATATATAACTGAGTGTTGTTAATTATACTCACAATATTGTGCTACCATTACAACCATCCATCGCCAAAACTTTACAATCAACCTAAGTGGAAATTCTTCACAAATTAAGCATTAATTCCCCATTCTCTAGCCCCACACCATCTCCAGTAACTATATTCTAAATTCTGAGTTTACTTATTCTAATAATTTTTTTTTCAGTAAGATCATACAGTATTTGTCCTTTCGTGCCTGGCTTATTTCAATCAGCATAATGTCTTCAAGGTTCATATGTGTTGTGGCATGTATCAGAGTTTCATTCCTTTTTATAGCTGAATAATATTCCATTATATGCATATATCACATTTTGATCATCCTACACTTGGGTTTGAGCTACACTTGGGTTGTTTCAGTTTTTGGCAATTGTGAATAATGCCACTATGAATGTTGGTGTGCAAATATCTATTTGAGTTCCTGCTTTCAGTTCTTTTGGATATAAACCTAGTAGAGGGATTGCCAAGTTTTATGGTTATTCTATATATACTTAGTTTCAGAGAAATTTCGAAACTATCTTCCACAGTAAAATGTACCATTTTATATTCCCATCAATGAATGAGTGTTCCTATTTTTCCAAATCATCTTCATTCTAGTGAGTGTGAAATAGTATCTCATTATGGTATTGATTTGCATTTCCCTAATAGCTAGTAATATTGAATATCTTTTCATGTGGATTTTAGACATCCTTTTCAGAGAAATGTCTTCTAAGGTCTTGTGTATGTTTTTAAAAAAATTGGATTTGCTTTTTTTTATTGAATTTTAAGATTTCATTATATATTCTGGGTATTAACTCCTTACCAGGTATGTGGTTTCCATATATTTTCTACTTTTGAGTATGTTGTCTTTTCAATTTCACACCAAAGTCCTTAGCTTTGTTTTTAATTTTGAGGAGGTCCCATTTATCTATTTTTGCTTTTGCTACTTGGGCTTTGGGTATAAAGTCTAAGAAACCATTGCCTATGGAAAGATCCTGAAGATGCTTCCCTACGTTTTCTTCTAGGAATTTTATAACCTTGGTTCCTATATTTAGGTCTTTAATCCATTGTGAGTTAATTTTTGAATAGGGTGTGAGGTAGGGGTCCTCTTTCATTCTTTTGCATATGGATATCAAATTCTCCCGGCACCAATTTTTGAAGAGACTGTTTTGTTCCAATTGAGTTCACTTGACAGCTTTGTAAAAAATCGATTGGCCATAGATGTGAGGATCTATATCTAAACTCTCTATTTGATTCCATTGATAAGTATATCCTTGTGCCAGTACCATGCTATTTTGTTTACTGTCTTTTTAATATTTTTAAAGTCAGGAAGTGTGAGTCCTTCAACTTTGTTCTTTTTCAAGATGTTTTTGGCTATTTGGGGCCCTTTATCCTTCCAATAGACTTGATGATTGGCTTTTCCGTTTCTACAAAGTAGGATGTTAGAATTTTGATTGGGATTGCATTGAATCTGTAAATCATTTTAGATAGAATTGATATCCTAATGATATTTAGTCTCTGAATTCATGAACACAGACTGTCCTTCCATTTATGTAGTTCTTCTTTAATTTCTTTTAGCAATGTTTTATAGTTTTCTGCATACAAGTCCTTCATACCCTTGGTTAAATTTACTCCCAGATATTTTATTCTTATAGTTGATACCACAAATGTGTTTTTCTCTTGAGTTCCTCCTCTGATTGTTCATTGCTAGTGTATGGACTCGCTATTGGTATTTGAATGTTGAAATTGTACCCTGCACTTTGCTGAATTCATTTATTAACTTTAATAGCTTTAATTGTAGATTTTTGAAGACTGTCCTAAACATAGGAGCATGTTATCTACAAATAGTGAGTATTTTACTTCTTCCTTTACTATCTGGATGACTTTTCTTTCTTTCTTTTATTTTTTGCCCAATGGCTCTGGCTAAAACTTCTAGTAAAATGTTAAATAACTAGTTGACAGTAGGCTTTTGTTCCATATCTTAGAGGGAAAACTTTCAGTCTCCTACACTGAGTGTAATGTTACTTGTGGGTTTTTCATATATGCCCTTTATTATATTGAGGAAGTTTCCTTCTATTACTGTTTTCCAAAGTGAAAGAATGCTTGATATTATCAAGTGCCTTTTTTGTGTCAATGGAGATAATCATTGTTAATATGGTATATTTTTTCCATATATACCCCTCATTTTGTTAATATGGTATATTACCTCAATGGATATTCTTATTTGGATATCCTTGTATACCTCAGATAAAACCAGATCATGGTGTATAATTCTTTTATTGTGTTGTTGGACTCAGTTTGCAAATATTTTGATGATTTTTGCATCTATATTTATAAGATAAATTGGTCTGTAATTTTCTTTTCTTGTAGTACCTCTAAGTGGCTTTGATATGTGGGTGAAGTTGACCTCTTAGAATGAGTTGGGCAGTTCCCTCTTCTTCAATTTTTTGAAAGTAGGTTTGAGTAGGATTCATAATAATTCTTCTTGGAATTATTGGTAGAATTGATCTGTGAAGCCATCTGATCTCAGGCTTTTCTTTGTTGGGAGGCTTTTGATAACTGATTCAAGCTCTGTATTTGTAATTGGTTAGTCGAGGTCTTCTATTTCCCCTTGAGTCAGTGTAGGTTGTTTGTGTGTTTCTAGGAATTTTTTCATTTAATCTAACTGGTCTAATTTGTTGGCATACAGTTGTTCATAGTATCTTTTTTTGATCCTTTTTATTTCTGTGGGGTCAGTAGTAATTTCCCCTATCTCATTTCTGATTTTATTTATTTGCATCATCTTTCCTCTTTTGTTCGTAAGTCTAGCTAAGAGTTTACCAATGTTATTTATCTTTTCAAAGAAACAACTTTTAGTTTTGTTAATTTTCCATATTGTTTTTTTTTTATTCTCAATTTCAGTTATTTCTTCTGTAAACATTATTTCCTTTGTTTATTACTTGTTTGGGGTTTTGCTGTTCTTTTTCTAGTTCCTCCAGGTGTGCCATTATTTCTTTGATTTTCTCTCTTCTTTTTTAATGTAAGCATTTAATGTTTTAAATTTCCCTTTCAACACTATGTTCACTGCTTCCCACAAGTTTTGATATGTTGCAGTCTTGTTTTCATTTATCTCAAGATATTTACTGATTTCCCTTGTAATTTTTTGACCCCCTGATTAGGAGTTTTATTTCACTTCCATATATTTGTTGACTTTCCAGTTCTCTGCCTGCTATTTATTTCCAGCATCATTCCATTATGGTCAAAGAAGATGCTTTGTATAATTTTAATCTTTTTAAATTTGAGACTCTTTTGTGACCTAGCATATGGTCTCTCTTGTAGAATGATCCATGTGCACTTGAGAAGAAGGTATATCCTGCAGTTTGGGGGTACAATGTTCTGTATATATCTGCTAGGTCTAGTTCCTTTTATATATCATAGTATGTAAGTTTTGTTTCCTTGTTGGTCTTCTGTCTAGATGGTCAATCTCTTGATGAGAGTGGTGTGTTGAAGTCTCCAAATATTTTTGTAGAGGTTCATTTCTCAGTTTTCCAATGTTTGCCTCATGTATTTTTGGGCACTATGGTTAGGTGCATAAATATTTATGATTGTTATTTCTTCTTGGTGCATTGCCCTTTTATTAATGTATAGTTTCTTTGTCTTTTATAATAGCTTTTCATTTAAAATCCATAAAAAGTTTGATATTTATTTAGTTATTCTAGCTCTTTTTTGGTTACTATTTGCATGGAGTAGCATTTATCAGCCTTTCACTTTCAACCTATTTGTGGCTCAAATGAATTGGCTCTAAAATGAATCTCTTGTAAACAACATAGAAGGATCATGTTATGTTTAAAATGTTTAAAATCTATTCTGCCAATCTGTGCCTTTTTATTGGGGAATTTGTTCCATTAATATTCAATGTTAATATTGTAAAGGTAGTACTTCAGTCATTTTGTCCTTTGGTTTTTGTCATATTTTTCTTCTTTTTGGCTCTCTTTTCCGTTATTGAAACCACCTTCTCTGTATAGTTGATCTTTTGTTATGTATAGGACTGATCCACTTCTCATTTTTGTTTCTGTATATTTTTAAAATACTTTTAGAGGTACCTTTCATTTGTACTGTACAACCTACATCTATAACCTACTCATTCGAAAAGATAGTTAGCTTTAATAGCTTATGTGTTTTCTGCTCCTATAACCCTGTGTTTCCCCTCATTATGTTACGTTTTCCCCACTTTACCACCTTATATTTGCATGTCCTTTATCAAGAAATATGCCTTTTTTTCTTGTTCAATTATATTCTGATTCTTACAAGAATTAAAGGCAGTTTCATATATTGAGGAGACAGTATTTTTGATACAATAATTTTGGATTTCACTTTTACCCTTTCAGTTACACTTACTGATCTTCATTCCTTCACACTATTTCAAGCCACTCTCTCTTCTCTTTTCTTTCAATCTGTAGAACTCCCTTTGGTAATTCTTGTAGGGCAGATCTTTTGTTGACAAAGTCTCTCAGTTTCTGATTATCTGTGAATATCTTTAACCCTCCCTCATTCTTGAAGGACAGTTTTGCCAGATAAAGGCTTATGGGTGGAGTTTTTCTCCTTCTGTGCCTTAAATGTATCACCACTCACTTCCCACCTCCATGGTTTCTGATGAGAAATCATCATTTCATCTTTTTGAGGATCCCTTGATATGATGAACTGCTTTCCTCTTGCCGCTCTCAGAATTCTCTCTTTATCTTTGGCATTTGAAATTCTGATTAGTCTGTGTCTTGGAGTAGGTCTACTAGGATTTATTCTGTTTGAATTATGTTGTACTTCTTGGATATGTGTATTTATGTACATATACATGAGAGTTGGGAAATTTATGACCAGTATCTTCTCAAATATTCTTCCCTTTTGCGTCTCTTCTTCATGACAGCTATGTTTGTATCCTTCATGCTGTCATTCAAATTCTTGTGAATCTGCTCAATATTTTCTATTCTCTGTTTGTTCTACTGACTATATGATTTTTTTTTTTTAACATGGTCAGGCACCAGGAATGGAACCCAGGTCTTCGGCATGCCAGGAGAGAAGTCTGCAACTGAGCCACTGTTGCACCGCCCCTGACTATATGATTTTGATTGTTGTGTATTGTGGTTCACTGATTCTTTCTTCTGCCTTTTCCAAATACGCTATTGCATGCTTCTTGTGTATTTTTCATCTCTATTATTGTGCTTTTTATTCTCATAATTTGTTTCTTGTTATATTTTCAAATTATTCTTTATTCTCACACATTGTCTTCTTAATATTTTTATCTCTATGTACATTTCTTTCATCTTTATGAATTGATTTAGTAGATTTCTTTTAACTTTGATTAGTTGTTCCATATTCTGTGTCTCCTCTGAAGTTTTAATTTCTTCCCTTGACTGAGCTGCATCTTCCTGTGTCTTGGTATGGCTTGTAATTTTTGCTCATATCTGGGCATCTGATTATCTTTATAAGTTACCTCTGAAGGTCAGCGTCATCTTGTTGTCTAAGGTCTTTCTTATTGTTGACTGGCTTTGTGCTAATAATTTTCTTTGATGTTTGGCCCAACTTGTTTTGTACCTTTACAGTAGCTCAATTATTCAGATTTTGTCAGATCTTCATATGATTCTAGCCCTGCATATTTGGTACAATTTTAAAGATTGCACTTTTTTTTTTTTTTTTTGCAATTGTTTCACCTTCAGGAGAAAGCTTCATTTCCTTGATTTCTTCTCCAGAAATGTTGATCTGTTCTGCTCTGTTATTGTGGAGAATTTTCTTTCTAGCTCCTATGATTTGTTTAAATTCTCCCCCTCACTCAGTACTCCCATTTCCTTATACTTCTTTGTTCTGGGACCCTTCTGTCTTTTTTTTTTATTGTATAGTATAACATATATACAAAGCAAAGAAATAAAAGGCAATAGTTTTCAAAGCACTCTTTAACAAGTCGTTACAGGACAGATCCCAGAATCTGTCATGGGCTACCATATGATCCTCTCATATTTTCCATTCTAGATGCTCCAGAATATAGGAGGCTAGAGGGCTTAAATTTTTTAAAATTTATCATCACAATTGACTTTTTTCCCTTCTTTTCGTGTGAAAAATAACATACACATAAAAGCTATAAATTTCAAAGCACAACACCGCAATTAGTTATAGAACAGATTTCAGAGTTTGACATGGGTTACAATTTCACAATTTTAGGATTTTACTTCTAGCTGCTCTAAAATATTGGATACTGAAAGAGACATCAATTTAATGATTCAGCATTCATATTCATTTGTTAAATCCTATCCTCTCTGTATAACTCCACCATCACCTTTGATCTTTCCATCCCTCTCTTCAGGGGTATTTAGGCTATAGAGATTCTAAATTTTTGATGTTGGAAGGGTCTGTCACTAATATGGAGTAGGGAGATGGAACTATCCGATGTTCTAGAGAGGCTGGGCTAGGTTTCAGGACTTATCTGGACCAGGGACCCATCTGGAGGTTGTAGGTTTCTGAAAAGTTATTCTAGTGCATGGAACCCTTGTAGAATCTTATATATTGCCCTAGGTGTTCTTTAGGATTTGCTGGAATGGTCCTGGATAGGGGTTGGCAGGTTATGATAGGTAGCAAGGTCAACCTGAAGCTTGCCTAAGAGCCACCTCCAGAGTCACCTCTCCACTCTATTTGAACTCTCTCTGTCACTCATAATTACATTTATTACATTTCTTTTCCCCCAATTGGTCAGGATGGAACTACTGATCCTATGGTGCCAGGTCTGGATTCATCCCTGGGAGTCCTCTCCCAGGGAGACTTTCACCCTTGGATATCATGCACTGCCTCCCTTATTTTTCTGCAAAATTTTCTCCTCTGTTTTCCTTTCCATTAGGGTATCCCACCATGGAAAGCCAGATGGGATCAATCCTGAAAAGTCTATTTTGCATTTAAGAGGGCTAGCCAACAGAAACTGAATTGGGTGCATTTGTCACTTGCCATCAGTTCTGATGTGGTCTGTCCATCTCTATTTACACCCCACCCCTCCCTAGGGCCCTTTTGTACACAGCTTGATACAGTGGTTTGTGTTCCACCTTAGATCTCTGTGGACTTGGGGCCTTGTGCCTGGATATGTATGGGGTTCTAACTCACTGCTGTGAGTGGCTGTATAGTCTGCTTCCAATGCAGGTGGGACTAGCTGTGTTCAACTCCCAAGCTGCACAGGATTGAGTGAAGTGGGGAAGTGGGGGGTAGTCCAGACTGGCAGTTCCGTGATGGAAATTTCCTACTGATCTTGGAGATTCTTTTTCTTTGACCCAATTTTTGTGGAGTCCTTTTCCAGTCTTTATCATCATCTAGAGCATCCTTTAGAGTTCTTAGCATGTGTGATTTGTCCCTTTATTGGCTGGTTTTGAGGAGAGCCTTTCCCAGGGGATGCCTCCCTTTACTACTAATGATTTACTATTATTGATGATATGACTCAAGACTAGAAAATTTTTGTCATGGGTTAGTTCCACTGGAAGTAGATTGTGAAATAGAGCTTACGTGAACATTATGGAAAGTAGGGGTAAGTACAGAAAGAAATCTAACTGCAGTGCCAGACGAACAAAGACTTGACCATCCCCACAGGGATCTCTGGAGTGAGCATTGCCCATCAGAATTATTTTGCAACAGATTCAAATGTCTGGGCTTTTACTTCTATACCTTACTCAGGTACCCGATACAGGCTGCCCCTCGAAGGGCACAGGCTGCCCCTTGAAGGGCACAACCTTGGGTGAGGTGTCTCTCTGCAGCTGAGGCAGAGCTGGAAGAAGATGACAAATAAAAGCTGTCTATTGACCCTCAGTCCTTCCAGAATGTTGACAAATACTTTTAAAATCTTAGAAACATAGTGACTTTTACATGTTTTATACCAGTGGTGGAAACCTTGACTGATGTTAGTTTTCCTATCTGTGAACAGTTAGTTTATTTGTCAACTTGGCTAGGTTTTGTTCAGTTGATTGGTAAAGAAATTGTTGGTCTGATTGTTACTGTGAGGATATTTCATGGGTTTATATCATCAATCAGTTGATTGTATCTATGGCTGATTATATCTATAATCAAATGAGGAGATTGGATTAGACTTCTCTCATTGTTGAAGGCAGTCCGTTGAAGGCCTTAAAGGAAATAGTTATAATTTCAGCATTCAGAAGGGAGAATTTCCATCTCTGTTTCAGCTCGCCAACTTGTCCTGGGGAATTCATCAAAAACTTTCATTGGAGTTCCAGCTTGTAGCTTCACCTACAGCATTTGGACTTGTCATCTCCAGTCATGTGAGCAAATTCCTATTAAACAAACTCATAATATTCACATAATAAAATATCTCCTATTTGTTCTGTTTCCCTAGAGAACACTGACTAATAAACTACCTGTTCCTCCAGGAAAACTCCTAAAGATTTCTGTATTTAAAATCATTATTAACAGTATCAAAAGTCAAATTGTGACTATTTCCTAGGTAAAAGGCTGTTTTCCTTAATATAGAAAGAATTTTAAAAATAAAAATAGACTAACAAATTTAATGTAAAATGAGTAATGACCACATACAATAAACAAAAAATACAAATGGCAAACATTTATTTAATATACTTAAAAATGTGAAACCTGTTTAGGAGCAAAAATTGGAAACTTAAACAATGAAATTCTTTTTCCCCAATTTAAATAAGAAGTTTTTATCCCTCTAGAAAGGTATTATTCAGAGTTAGCAAGCTTGCAAGGAAAGGAATATTCTCACATATTTAAGCATTGGAGTCCAAATTGGTAACTATATAATATTCTTGAGTGAAAATTTGATAACAGGCATCAAAAGACAACACATTTTTATATTTTGATCCAGCTGTATGCCTTCTAGAATTTTATTCTAATAGATTGGTTGGGAACCAATTTTTTATAGATACATTATTTTTATATTAGACTGCTGGAAAATTGTAAGTATTCTAAAGCAATGAATTGGATAAATCATTGTTCATTAATTAGCTTCTGCTGTATAATTACCTGGGATTTGGAAGAATAAAGACATGAAAATTATTCAATGTACCGTTAAATGAATAAAAAGTGAAGAATGATGGTTTTAGAATGATGGCATTAAAATATGTGGAAACTGAGCATATTTGAATCTTAGCCTTAACAATATTTAGGTGTGTAACCTTCAGCCAGCTACTTCATTTTACTTGTTTTCATACTTCAGCTTTTATTTCTGTAAGACAGGAATAATAATAGTGCCTACTTCATAGGGATTTTGTGGGGAATCCATGAATTAATACATGTCAAGAACTTAGAATAGTGCCTGGTATAAAGCAAGTGATACAGAAAAAGTAAATTATTAAGTAAATTACTTTTCCTATTACTAATATAGAAATATTGTAAATTTTGTATTCCAAGATGTTGACAATAACTAGAATTATGTAGGTGTAAGCTTTCAGGCATTTCTTTCTTTTTATGCTAGTCTTTATTTAAAAAATTTCTACAAATAATAAGAAAGTTGTTATAAAAGATGCATATGTATTTACCAAAATTTCAGGGAGACAGAAGAAAATATAAAATTGTTGTTGTGTGTGTATATTATGGAAAAATAAGAGAAACACCAAATAACTCTAATCCTTGGCTCAGCCACTCTTACTATACTTCTGTAAACCTTCCTATTCTTTTCATAAGAAAGTCTGTGTGTAGTTGTAATCAGAATACATGCATTTTAATCCTATTTTTCACTTAATACATATTTTAATGTGAAAATGTTCTCATGAGTTTATTTAAAGAGTTTTATTCACACATCATACAATCCATCCTAAGTGTACAATCAATGGCTCCCCATATAATCACACGGTTATAATATTGACATTTAGCTTTGGTTAGGTGCCTTTTTACAATTAATGAAAGCATATTACAATGCTACTGTTAACTATAGATCTCGATTTGCATTAATTGTATTTTCCCATATATCGCCCTATTATTACATCTTATAACAGTGACATACATTTGTTCTAGTTCATGTAAGGACTTTCTTATATTTGTACAATTAACTGTCATTGTCTACTGTAGGTTTTGCTAAGTTATACAGTCCTCAGTTTTTATCCTCTAGGTTTCCTTCTTGTGACATACAATGACTCGAGCTCTCTCTTTCAAGGATACTCCTGCTCAGATTTATACTTAAACTTATAGTATAGTGCTACTGTATGCACTATTGTACTGTTTCCAAACATTTACAATCAATCAATTTATTAAACCTCTATACTCCTTAAGCATCCTTTACCTTCTCTCTCCTAATAACCTATGCTCTCACATTTAACTCCCAGAGTTTGCCCACTATGGTTAGTTAATACTAGTGACACCATAGTTTGTTTCTGACTTATTTTGCTCACAATAATGCCCTGTCCTCAAGGTTCATATAAGTCATTGCATGTATCACAACTTCCTTCCCATAGCTGCACAATGTTGCATGGTATATATATACCACAGTTTGCCTAACCACTCATAAGTAGATGGATGCTTGGGCCACCCCCGTCCATTGGCAATTGTGAATAATGCCACAATAAACATTGGTGTGCAAATTCATGTCCCTGCTTTCAGTTCTTCTGAGTATATACTTAGTAACTGGATTGCTGGATTATATGGAAATTCTATACTTAGCTTTGCCATCCAGAGTTGCAGCATCATTCTTCATTCCCATGAACAATGACTAAGTGTACCTATTTCTCTATTTCCTCTCCAGCACTTGTTTTCTGTGTGCTTTTTTTTTTAAAATAATGGCCATTCTAGTAGGTATGAAATGATATCTCATTGTGGTTATAATTTACATTTCCCTAATAGCTAGTGAAGTTGAGCATCTTTTCATATACTTTGGAGTCATCTGTATTTCTCTTTGGAAAAGTACCTATCCATGTATTTTGCCCATTTTTAAATTAGGCTGTTTTTCTTTTTGTTTTTGAATTGTGTGATTTTTTTAGATATTCTGGGTATTAAAACCTTATCAGATTTGTGGTTTCTGAATATTTTCTCCCATTGAGTAGGCTACCTTTTTACTTTCCTGAGAAAGTTCTTTGAAGCACAGAAGTTTTGATTTTGAGGAGATCCCATTTATTTATTTCTTCTTTCATTACTTGTGTTTTGGGTTAAGGCCCAGGAAGCTACTTCTTACCATAAGATCTTTAAGATGTCTCCCTATATTTTCTTCTAAGACTTTTATGGTTTTAGCTCTAACGGTTAGGTCTTTGATCCATCTTGAGTTAATTTTTGTATAAGGTGTGAGATAAGGGTCCTCTTTCATTCTTTTGGTTATGGATTTCCAGTTCTCCCAGCACCATTTGTTGAACAGGCTGTTCTGTCCTAACTGAGTGGACTTACTGCCTTGTCAAAAGTCAATTGGCAGGGGTGCGTGAGTGGTTCAATGGTAGCCTTCCATTTGGGAGACTCAGGTTAGATTAATGAACAATGCACAACCCTCCACCCCCCCCAAAAAGAGTCAATTGGCTGTAGATGACAGGGTCTATTTCTGAACTCTCAATTTAATTCCATTGCTCATTATATCTATCCTTATGGCAGTTTCATGTTGTTTTGACTACTGTAACTTTGTAATATTCTTTAAGGCCAGAAGTATGAGACCTCCAACTTCATTCTTCTTTCTTTCTCCAGTTTTTTTTTTAAAGCTATTTGGGGCACCTTGCTCTTCCAAATAAATTTGATTATTAGTTTTCCTATTTCTGCAAATTAAGCTATTGTAATTTTGATTGGTATTGCATTGAATCTATAAATCATTTTGGGTAGAACTGACATCTTAACAATATTTAACCTTCCAAACCATGAACACACTATGTCCTTCCATCTTTTTAGGTCTTCCCTTGATTTCTTTTAGCAATATGTTGTTATTTTCTGTGATAGGTTCTTTACATCCTTGGTTAAATTTATTTCTAGGTATTTGGTTCTTTTGTTTGCTGTTATAAATGACATTTTTTCCCTGACTTCCTCCTCAGATTGCTCCTTACTAGTTTATAGAAAAAGTACTGATTTTTATGCATTGAACTTATATCCTGCCACTTCGCTGAATTTCTTTATTAGCTCTAGCTGTTTGTTATAGAATTTTTAGGACTTTCTACACATATGGTCATGTCATCTGCAAACAGTGAAAGTTTTATTTCTTCCTATACAGTTTAGATGTGTTTTTTTTTCTTGCCTAATTTCTCTAGCTAGAACTTCCAGCAGAAAAATGAATATCAATGGTGACAGTGGACATCCTTATCTTCTTCCAGATCTTAGAGGGAAGGCTTTCTGTCTTTCCCCACTGAATGTGATGTCAGCTCTGGGTTTTTCATACATTCCCTTTACCATGTTAAGGAAGTTTTCTTCTATTCTTATATTTTGAAGTGTTTGTATCAAGAAGGGATGCTGGATTTTGTCAAATGTATTTTCTGTGTCAATTACGATGATCATGTGTTTTTCCCCTTTGGTTTGTTAATGTGGTGTATTACATTAATTGATTTTCTTGGGTTGAACCATCCTTGTGTACCTAGGATAACAGCTATTTGATCATGTGTATAATTATTTTAATGTGCTGCTGGATTTGATATGCAAGGTTTTTTTTTTTTTTTTTTGGCATGGGCAGACACTGGGAGATATGCAAGTATTTTGTTGAGAAGTTTTACATGTACATTCATTTAAAGAGAATGGTCTGTAATTTTCTTCCCTTGCTGTATCTTTGTCTGGTTTTTGATTTAGGGTGTTGTTAGCTACATAGAATGAGTTAGGTTGCATTCTCTTCTCTTCAGCATTTGGGAAGAGTTTGAGCAGTATTGGTAATACTTCTTCTTGGAATGACTGATGGAATTCACCTGTGAAGCCATCTGGTTCTGGATTTTTCTTTCTTGGGAGATTTTTGATGACTAGTTCAATCTCTTTGCTTGTGATTGTTTTGTTGAGGTCTTCTATTTCTTCTCGAGTCAGTATTAGTTGTTTCTGTGGTTTTAGGAAGTTGTCCATTCATCTACCTTGTCTAGTTTGTTGGCATACAGTTGCTCATGAAACTTTTACTTTGTAGTAATGTTCAGTAATCAGTAGTAATGTTCCCCTTCTCATTTCTGATTTTATTTGTTTGCATCCTCTCTCTTTTTTCTTTGTCAGTCTAGCAAAGGGTTTGTCAATTTTACTGATTTTCTCAAAGAACCAACTTCTGGCTTTGTTTCTCTGTATTGTAATTTTTATTGTCAATTTCATTTATTTTGCAGTAATCTTTGTTATTTATTTCTTTCTGTTTGCTTTGGGGTTAGTTTGCTGTTCTATCTCTAGTTCCTCTAGTTAAGCAGTTAATTCCTTGATTTTTGCTTTTTCTTCTTTTTCTAATATAGGCATTTAGGGCAATAAATTACCCTCTCAGCACCACCTTTGCTGCATTCTATAAGTTTTGATATGTTGTGTTTTCATTGTCATTTGCCTTGAGATATTTACTGATTTCTCTTGTTATTTCTTCCTTGACCCACAGGTTGTTTAAAAGTGTGTTGTTGAGCCTCCATAAATTTATGAATTTTCCAGTCCTCTACCTGTTTTTGATTTCCAGATTCATTCTATTATGATAAGAGAAAGGTTTTTTGCCTGTAATTTTGTTTTTTTAAACTTATTGAGACATGATTTGTGACCCAACATGTGTTCTAGCCTGAAGAATGATCCTTGAGAACTTGAAAAGAATGTATATCTTAATTTTGAGGGGTACAATGTTCTGCAAATGTCTAAGTCAAGTTCATTTTTTCATACTACTCAAGATTTGTTTCCCTAGTGATCTTTTGTCTAGACATTACATCCATTGATGAGAGTATGTATTGAAATCTCCAACTAATATTGTAGTGATGTCTAATTCTCCCTTCAGTGTTGCCAGTGTTTGTCTCATGTATTTTGGGGCACCCTGGCTGGGTGTATAAATAATTATTACTGTTATTTCTTCTTGGTGGGTTGCCACTGTTATTAATATATAGTATCTTTGTTTCTTTTAACAGTTTTACATTTAATGACTATTTTGTCCAATACTAGTACAGCCAGCTCCCTCTTTTCTGGTTGCTATTTGCAAGGAATATCTTTTCTAGCCTTTCACTTTCAATCTATTTGTGTTCTTGGCCTGAAAGTGAATCTCCTGTAGACAGCATATAGGTGGATCATGTTTTTTCATCCATTCTACTAATCTTTGTGTCTTAATTGGGGAGTTTAACCCATTAACATTTAATATTATTACCGTGAAGGCAGTACTTTCTTTCAACTGTTTTGTCCTTTTGATTTTATATGTCATTTATCTTTTTCTCTTGTCACCCTTTTACTTATCCTAACTGATGCTCTTTATTTATACACTCATCTCCAAACCTTTCTCCCCTGTCTTATCCTATCAGCCTGCAGCACTCCCTTCAGTATTTTTCGTAGGTCAGATCTCTTGTTGACAAACTCTCTCAGTTTCTGTTTATTTGTGAATATTTTAAAAATTTATGAAGGACAGTTTTGCTGGTTATAGAACCCTTAGTTGGAAGTTTTTCTCTTTTAGTATCTTAAATATATCATTCTACTGTGTTCTTGCCTCTTATTGAGGCAAGACTTATTGAACTTCCATTTTATGTGATGGATTGCTTTTCTTTTGCTGCTTTCAGAATTCTGTCTTTGGTATTTGACAATATGATTAGTGGTGCCTTGCAGTAGGTCTATTCATATCTCTTCTGTTTAGGGCACATTGCACTTCTTGAATCTGTGATTTGATGTCATTCATAAGGATTGGGAAACTTTTGGCTATTATTTCCTCAATTATTTTTTGCCCCCTTTCCTCTCTCTTCTCCTTCTGGGACATCCATGATGTGTATATTTATGTCCTTTGTACTGTCATTCAATTCTCTTGAGACCCTGACCAAATTTTCCATTCTTTTCCCTGTTTTTTTTTTTTTTTTTGGTGTGTGTGTGTGTGTGTGTGTGCATGTGCGTGTGCATGCAAGATTTCACATCTTGTTTTCTGGTTTGCACATCATTTCTTCTGCCTCTTCAAATCTGCTGTTGTATGTCTCCATTGTGTTTGTTATCTCTTCTATTTTGCCTCTCATTCCCATAAGTTGTGCTATTTATTTTGCATGCTTGCAAGTTCTTTTTGCTCACCCAGTGACTTCATATCCTTCATCTCTCTTGCCACATTTTCCTTTATCTCATTGAATTGATTTAGAAGATTTGTTTGAACATCCTTAATTAGTTGTTTCAACTCCTGTATCTCGTTTGAAATTTTAGTTTTTCCTTTTCCTTTTGACTGGGCCATATCTACATTTTTCTTAGTGTGACTGGTGACTATTTTGTTTGTTTGTTTGTTTTTACATGGACAGGCACTGGGAATCAAAGCTGGGTCTCTGGCATGGCAGGTGAGAACTCTGCCACTGAGCCACCATCGCACCGCCCAACTTGTGACATTTTTGATTGTACCTAAGCATCTGATTTCCTTGATTGGTTTATTCTAGAGTTCACTTTGTGTCTCTTACCTTGGTTTTCTAGTTGATTGGCTTTGTTCTATAACTCTTCTTTGACGCTTGGTTCAATGTATTTTAGACCTCTAGGTATTTTGTGTTTGTTTTTCAGCTCTTATGTGCCTGATTCTTCGCCTGCTTATAGGGAATGATTTTTGAGATTGCTCTATTTGTGCAGTTGTTTTGCCCCCTGGAGAAAGCTTTCTCTTTTGTCATCCTCCTTAGGAAATGCTGATCTCTTCCATTTGTTTTTTATTTGCCTCTCTATATTTTTAACACTCTTTTCATTATATCTAGCTATTTTAACCTGGTGGGCTGATTCTTGGAGGAGTCCCTCTCCAGGAGAGGAGAGGATGTACCTCAGTTAGTTTTATCCCCGAGGAAACAGGTTGAGACCTCATGAAGGGGGTGTAGATCAGTTCCAAGGCTCCCTGGGGAGGAGACATAGCAGGATGCCAATATTTTCTGTGAACCTCAGGATTCTGTGCTTTTCCTGTCCTGCCCAACCAATGGCTCTTTTCAGCCCACTAATCCCCATAGGCCTAAGGTGATACTGTAACTTTAGTTCTCAGTTGATCCCATCCCTGGCAGGGACATGGATGAGACAGAGGATAAGAGAAAGCATCTGAAACTGTTTCTTTTTCCCCCAATCGCTAGGGTCTTAATTCTCTAAATAACTGCCAGCATCTGTGCTGTGCCTTTCCATACCCTTTCTCGGGGAACAACTGTCCTTCAGCACCCCATCAGCTGGCAAATTGCAGTGACTGTCAAGCAGCCCCACTTCCACCCCTTCCATTGTGTTGTGACCAGTGCTGAATACCATTTTTTTGTGTGTGGATTAAAACTGTTGCTGGGTGGGTCACGGTGGCTCAGGAGGCAGAGTTCTCGCCTGCCATGCCGGAGACCTGGGTTTGATTCCCGGTGCCTACCCAAGCCAAAACACACACACACACACACACACACACACACACACACACACACACACAAAACAAACAAACAAACAAACAAACAAAAAACCAAAAAACCAAAAAACTGTTGCTGATATCCCAGCCCCTGTGATCTAGATTCTCTAAGTAACAGCCACCATTTGTGCTAGGCCCTACCCTCCCCTTCTTCTCTTGGGGAAGAACTGCCCTTCAGTGACTTGTCTATATCACCTGCAGAGTTACTGTCTCTCAATCAACCCTGATTCTGCCCCTGAAACAGAGTACCAGCTGCTTTCTTTAATGGGCTGCTTACAAATATGTAGCTGTTCTCATAGCTGGAAGCCAGTACCCTGGGATCTCCAATCAAGAGCCAGAGTTGCTGCTCATCTCTGCCTCCCCTTTTTCATGGGGCAGAGCTATCCTTCAGCAAACATAGCTCAACTATTTCAGAAGCTTTTCTACTTTTCTGCCTGCACTGTTTCCTCACGTGCTGGGTGTGGTGCTGAAACAGAGCTGGCCAGTTTCTTTCATTCCTGGGTGAGTTGTAAATTTACCTGTGCTCTGAGCTGGTATCCAGCAGTCCAGATCCATTATCAAATCTGCAATTGGCTGAGCTTCCTTCTCCCTAATCCTAGGAGAGAGGGCTCCTGTTTCCCACTTGGGAGTGACTCCCCAGTCAGCTTTGCCATGCCAGTAGGAGATGGGCACAGTCTTCACAGCCTGGAAAGATTCACTCAGCTCTTCACCACGATTCATAGTCTCGTTCCTATACTCATTCCTGGCTGGTGTATGATGTATGTCTGGTTTCAGGAGCCCTCCCAAACAGTTGTTTCAGACAGCTCCTGTCTATATACTAGATGCCCCAGAGGACAGGCTAAATCCTAGAACTCCCTATGTAGCCATCTTCTTTTCAATTTCTCCTCACATGACATTTATAAATAAAGCAATTCCTGAAAAGGTTGTAGCATATGTAGTACGAATATGCAGATATGCTTCTAATATTGTAATTGTTGGATACAAAGAATTGAGCTACTGCAATTATCTCAATACTTGTAGCTTTTTTTTGCCTTGTGTTACAGAAATGGAACTATTGGACTAACTAGGACTTCCGAAAATTTGTCAATAAATTTAAATTTTAAGAGTCTCTGGCAGTTTATACTGCCTCCAGAATAAGAAGAGCACTTTCTCAGTGCATTAAATAATTTTTTAAAAAACCTTTTTGCTAACTATTTGGGGAGAACTGGTAGTTTATTTCCATTACTTTGTTTCTTGTGACATTGAACTTTTTCCCCAACATGTTAGTTTACAGGTTGTATTTTCTCTTTTGTTTATCTCCTGCTGATGCTCATTTATCTTAATGCTTTTCTTATTGACTGCCATGCTCTCTTTGTTTAATATGGGTTCTAACCCATGCCATATTTCCCACATTTCCCCAGTCTGCTGCTTGTCATTATATTTTAGTTATTTTTTATGTATGGATGTTAGCTTTGTCTATAGTCAAGTTCATCAATGTTACCCTTTGGCCTTTTTCCTATTACTGTTAGGCTTAGATTTCAGCGCTTTGAAACATGTCACTCCATTTTCCTCTGGTTTTTATGCTTGTTTTTTTTTTTTTAATTTAATTCTTTAAATCTGTTTCAAATCTATCCTGATGAATCGAAAGTGTGAAATAGGCTATCATTTAAATAGGAAAAAGAAGAAAAGCCTATGAGAGTATGATTTAAAGTAAATGAGAAAAGTGAGTTCCATTCCACTCTGCCTTTCCCAGACCTTCCTTGAAGTGCTATCTTTATTTCATGCTAGTTTTTCTGGCCCAGGTTTTGAAGGAAAATGTCAAGGATGACAAAAGGATCACATGTTTTATGAGAAATGGCTTGACAGTATAAAACTGAATGATGGTGGTTTAAGATGCTTGGATGCTTGTCAACACGCTGCGTAGTGATTAACAGCTCAAGTTCTGGGACTCAAAGACCTGAGTTCATGTCCCAGCTTTGCCACTTATGGGGTAACTGATTTAGGGCAAGATGCGGATTCATGTAAAATGTCAACGTTTTCATCTGCTAAATGCGAATGAGAGAACCTACCTCATGATTATGTTATGAATATTAAATGAGAAAATGCAGGTAAAGCATTTAGAGAGACGTTTGCTCCATAGAAGATGTTCAATAGATGCTGGTTATTATTGTTATTGTATTTTGTCCAAGTTCAAAGAGTAGAGGACCAAATATGTCAGTTCTTCTCCTGGATGAGGATTTGCCGAGATTCTGGGTTGTTTTAGAGAGATAATGAATCTTTTATCATGGAAAATTTTCAGGCGATGGCTGGGATAAGGTAAAGCATTTCCTGAGTAACTGGACCATGTGTTTCTTACAACCCTTCCATGCCGCCATGCTGTGAGGCTGGGGCCCTGCAGAGCAGTTGGTGAAAACTTGTTTTTTCCTACTCCTGTGTTCTCCTGGTGTGGTAGCTCAGGGATACAGATGAAATTCACTCATCAACACCAAAGGTGTTTTTGAAAAAGGGAAGATCTGACATGACCCATACTTTGAGAGGAAGGAGTAGAGTGGATTGGCTTAGAGGCAGAGAGGTGTAAAGGACATTTTTGCATTGGTACAGGTAGGTTCTCTGAGGCTGCGAAGGGCAGAGGTGACGACTTGGGTCAGGTTGAAGACACATTGAAAAAGCAAGCTGATAGGATTTGACCACATTTGTCTGGGGGCAGGTGTGTGTGTGTGTGTGTGTGTGTAGGAGCTCTCTGTGTAGGGCAGAGGACAGGTTAGGGGGTAGAGTTTGAACACTGGAAACTACTGCTCTTAGAATTCATAAGTGGAGTAAAACATTGTTTCCCTCATGCTGTGATAATCAATAGGCTAATATATATGTGAAAGGACTCTGAAAACTGAATTGATTATTTTTAATAATGAGACTCATAGGGAACTTGGATCCATCTTGTGCTGTGGATTTATGTAGCAGCATAATGGCCAGGAACTGCCAGCTCTCCTTTCTAATTCCATTTGAAAAGCGATTACTTACATCTGGCAGCATCACACTTGTCTCCTTGAATTTTTTTTTCCTTTCTCTTTGGACTTGCTTTCTCAGCTTCAGGCATTAAAACCTAAAGTCCATCGTCAAAAGCAGGGAAAGTGCTTTAAAAAGAATGCTAAGTATGTTCAAAGTGTGTCCAAGATTACTATCTAATTTTGAAAGCATTTTTTTTTGTATTAGTATTATGCTGAAAAAGAAAGAGTTTGATACTTCCTACTCTTTTCTGCCCTGCATCCATGAGACACTTTCTCTTGGAAAACCTTCAGTCCTCTGATGAAGACTGACTTGATTTCTCATTGTATGGAAAAGACTTGATACAATGGATCAACAGAAATGTTCAAAGGAGTCATAAATTCAATCAACTTCAAAGCTTAATTAATGCAAACTATCCTTTGGATTTGGATGAAAACACTAGGTGCAATTTGTTTTTTTGTTTTTTTTTTGAGGAAAGTGCTAAAGAATAATCTCTTCTGTTTTGATCATGCTTTTATGTTTTCAAAATGCTTTTCATAATCTCATTGGATCCTCACAACCATCTGGAGAGCTTGTTAGGACAAGGGTTAGGTGCTGAGGGATTTTGTGTGAATTAGTGGCTGAGTTTGTGGTCGAGACAAGGTCAGCTGCCTATTCACTCCAGGTGTCATAAAATATTGCAGACCCAGTCAAAGCTACTGGTTCTTGCCAAGACCACAGCAAGATGTTGGGAATCTAGTTTGAATCCATAGTTAGGCTTGGATGGGTAATCCTTGTTTGTAGATGAAGTGAGATTACAGTTCAACATGTGCGTTCATATCCCATCTGAGCACTTTTTGAAGAGCCTGGAGCTAGGAAAATAATGGTCTCTTCTGATGTAGGAATATGCTTCCTTTTGACTAGAGGACTTTAGGGACATCCAGTGGTTGACTCTGGAACTACCTCTGGGCAGGACAGAATAAAAGAAAGTTGCTTGGAGGAAGGTAGGCAGTGAAAATGCAGGGCTGGGACACTGGATGTGAAGGGTGGGTAGATAATTTCCATGCAAATTTGAGACAGAACTTGGAGTAATGGGTAGTGATTTCAGCTACACTTAAGGAGCTCCCTTCTAACAGCTGGAAATCCAGCAATCGATGAGACTGTCCCCAGTGTTCTCAGCACCTTTACATTTGGTATAAATCAGGTTTTCAGGGACATGGGAAAATATTCCCTCACTGGATGGGAGGTTGAATGGTGTGATACCTTGGGTCCCTGCCAAGGCAAACATTGTACAGCTTTTCCTGGATGCTGCTGGGGTGTAAAGTCTCACAGAAGCCTCTGGGACAAGGGTTTGTGTTCAGCAAGGACCACAGCACCCTTTGTTTTATGGAGGCTGGGGGATGATAAAGGGAGGGAAGATCATTTAAACTAGAAAAAGAAATATGCAACATGTCCTTGTTTCCATTTGCTAAACTGCTGGAATGCAATATACCAAAAATGGGTTGGCTTTTCAATGAAAATTTATTAGATTAAAAATCAGTAGTCCTAAGGCCATGAAAATGTCCAACTTAAGGCTTCAAGAGGAAGATACCGTCTCTCAAGAAAGGCTGCTGGCATCTGGGGTTCCTCTGTCACATGGGGAGGCACATGGTCATGCCTGCTGGTCCTCTCCGAAATGTCTCTGTGCTCCTGTGGGTCCTGGCTTGTTTGTCCTGGGGCATTTCTGTCTCTTAACTCTCTCCAAAATGTCCTTGCCTTTTATCCTCCCATAAAGGACTCCAGCAAGGGGATTAAGACCCACCTTGAATGGGCTGGGTCCCATCTCCATGGAAACAACCTAATCAAAGGGTCCTACCCACAGTAGGTCTGCACCCACAGGGATGGGTTAAATGAACACAGGCTTTTCTGGGGGTACATAACAGATTCAAACCAGCACAGCCCTCCAGATATGTGTATGTCTATATGTATAATTTAATTTACTTTTTGCTATTTTATTTTCAAATAAAGAAAGGAAACTGCCTTCCAAAAAACAATTTGACAGAGTTGATAAAGATCCCTTTGTTCTGAAATATATATTTTGATTTTAAAAAATAGTTTTTGTTCTTTTGAAAGAAGGGCTATAAGAGCTTTCAGAAATTTGTGCTCCTAGGTTTCTTTATCTCCCCAGTGCCATTTCTGTTCATTTTTCCTGCAGGAATAAAAAGTTAGAAGTTGAATAAAACAGGGAATTTAGAGAAATTAACGATGTGACTACTTAAAGATTTTCTACCTTGTGTCAGAAAAGTTATGGTTTTTGATGCCAGCCTGCCTCTGCCAGTGCAGTCTTGGACTGGCAGCTCATGGGTTTTCTGCAGAGAAACCAGTGACATTCTGCTTCTCACTGTCAGCTCATTTGTACCAAAAAAGTGAGACAGTAGCCTCGTAGATACAGTAGCCTTTAAACAGATTTTCCAGGACAACAATATCAATCCACTGTTGTAGTAAGGATCAAGAAGGACTCTGCTTCCTTTTATGCCTTTCTTTTCTTCTGAAGCTGATATTTCTACAAATCTAACTGCTTTAGTGACTCCTACAAGCCGTATTTTAAATATATATATAATGCAAGTATGTGACTGACTTAGAGACCCAGGTTAGAATGTTCCCATATATCCAACCTAAAATCCTGCTGATGTCTTGCTGGCTAGTTTATCTCATGAAGCAAATTTTTGGATGAATAGAATAATGTCGTATATTCTTCTATTAGATCTGAGCATATCTTTTCCCCCACTCCTATTCAGAAAGTAGAATCATTACTTCTGGCAAAATAGTCAATCTAAAAATTCATTTTCAAATTACAAATGCAATATTTGAAAGACAAAGAAAGTACAAAATAAATTAAAATCACTCATCATTGCACCCCCTCAATAACAATTGTACTTATTTTTTCACATTCTTCCAGCCTTTTTTTTCTATGTTATTACCCGCCCCCTAAGTCTCTCTCTATTTAAAAAAATGTAATAAGAAAACTGTTTTGTTGCCTTTTTAACAATCACATGATTTAGTGGATATTTTCTTGAATATTCTACCACATAACTTTAATGGCTGCATGGCATTCTAGGTTATGGATGGATCATAAAATTTATAATTCCTTTTGCACTCAGATATGACACTGTGATCATTTTCATATATATATATATGTGAAACATATATATTTCCCTTTATTAGAGAAGCTGTGGATTTACAGAAGCCTATATATTTTTGAACAGACATCTTCTAAGTATATTTCTCCTGAAAAATTCTGGGTTTTTTTTGTGCATATTTTATGGTATTTTAAATACATTAGAGAGGTATTTTAAATACATTAGAGAGGTAATTGAACGTATACTCTGGCTTCACCAGACCTAGGTTCAAACCCCAGCAGACCATGTGTTAGCTGTGGGACCCTGAGTACGTCCCGTCTCCCTTATGAGTTACTTAAGAGCTATTCTATCCCTCTGAGCCTCAGTTTCTTTTGTCTGTGAGATGGAGAAACAAATAGTTCCTACTTCTTAGAGTTAAGAACTCTAATCCCTTAACTATTTAATCCCTTAACTAGTAAATTAGGGGGGTTAAATGAAGGTAACACTGTTTGTGATAAGCACTTAAAACAGTGCCTTAAACTAATCCCATATGTTTGCTGTTATTTTTATAAGGCCAAGGACTGCGACTTATTGTCTTAAATTTTTATTTTATCATTTTATGTATACACATTTTGCATCTTATTTATACAAACTTATCAATTAAAAAATTGTTTTTTGCCTTTATGCTCAGGAGTATCTTTCTCAAACCATTGTTTTAAAAAAAATGACATTTCTTCTCAATGTATTTACTTTTACAGATATAAGTTTTAAATATTTAACTCTAATTCAACAGGAATTTGTTTGGAACAACATATTTAACTTATCATCATATGCCTTTGTGCAACCGGGTTTTTTTGTCTACTCCATGTTCTGTCTAACTGATCTGTGTCTTTTGAAATCAGTACTATTTTGCCTTAATAAAGTGATAAAGTCAAGTTAAAACTGTTGCATTGTGAATGGAAATTATTTTGTCTGTGCTTGCCTGTTTATTATTCTGGGTGAAATATGTCTAGGTCTTTAGGTCCTAATCTGTTTTCCATCATTCTATCCATCTGATTTCTTTTTTACTGCCTTGGCTAGGACCTGCAAAGTATTAAATAATAATGGTATTAACAAGCACCTTTACCTTGTTCCTGTCTTTTTTTGTTGTTGTTGTTTTTAGCATGCGCAGGTTCCGGGAATCATCCTGTCCCCAGCACATCAGGCAAGAATTCTGCCACTGAGCCACCATTGCTCCTTTATCGTGTTCCTGTTTTTAATGGGCATGCTTGTAATACCCATAAATTCTGTTTACTGTATATTTCTAGCAGATTCACTTGATCTGATTAAGGAAGCTTTCTTTTCAACTTCATTTTCTATTCTTTCCTTCTTAAAAATATGTGCTGAACTTAAATTATTTTTAGTAACTATTAAAGTGATTATACAGTCTTTTTTTTTTCTCCTTTAATGTAGACTTGCTGATATGGAATCATCCTTGCATTGCTGGGATAAACTCTTAATGCAATTATGGGTTCTATTTGCTAATTTTAGAGTTTTCACATTTTTAACCTTTATGACATCATTTTTCCTCCTCCTCCTTGCCCTCCCTCTTTGCTCTCCTGTTCTGATTTTGATTCAAGGACTCAGTTAATCTGTTCTCATAGGGTGAGTTAAAAGTGTTTTATTTCCCCCCTGTGGGTTCTGGAAGAACTTAACATTGGAACTTTCAGATCTCTGAAAATTTGTTAAAACTTTGTCCTTAAAAACTCTTGGGTCTTGTGTGTTTTTAAAGGAGGAAATCTTTGATCGTCTTGCAATTTTCTCCGAGTTTCAGTCTATTCTGGTTTCCACAATTTTGTATGTTTCCCAGAAAACCATTCATTTCTGTGTAAACTTTCAAACTTATTATAAATTGTACTCATACATATTGTATTTTTTTTAAATGGCCGTTTCTTTAATTTGTTCTTTCGCGTTTTGAGGGTTCGTGTGTTTTCGCTTTTGTTTTTGTTGATGTTCAGGCTTATCAAAGGTCTTTTTATGTCTTTAGTTCTTCCAGAGGTTTTTTGATAACGTCTACATGTGTTGTTTCAGCTTCCCCTTTTTCTGTCTTTTTTTTTTTTAAATACATTTTTTGGTACTGCTAATTCACCACCATTTTGAACTGCAAGCCTTTCATTTAATAAAAAAAATTGTGCGAGACAACAACACACAAATAATATTAGAAATGGTTGCTTTCAAGAGATTTTCCAATTGTGACGGTTCTATCAGAGTTACCCACGCAGTGGTTCTGAGAGGCATCAGTGGCAGACACGGATGTGCCCTTCTCCCAGTGTCAGTCCCTTAGAGGGAAGCCCGCTGCGAGTCGGTCAGGGGGAGGCCCCACGCCCCGCATCTCCTCCGCTAGCCTCTCCCGTAGGCTAGCGGGTGTTGAGCCCTGTGATCCCGATACAAAGTCTGTCCCGATGGCTTTTTCTCTGCCCAGAAGTTTCCCATCTGAGACTCTTCTCTGTCTTCGAATCAGTGTTTGGGGAGTCCTTTTTCAGTGTCTGCCCATCCTTCAGAGTTCTAGACGATTGGGGTTTGTTGAATCTCTGAGGAGGTTTTACAGGGATGTCTTAGGTTCCATGTTGATAATGTCAACCAGTTCATTTATTTTTCACCTTTTTTCTAACATGCATTTATAAACTTCTCTTTGAGCATCATCTTGGCTTTTTTGATATATGGCGCTTGGCGGTTTTGGTACCTGTGCTCTCAAAAGGAATGAATTCTAAGCGACTCCATTTTTGTTCTTATCTCTTTCATGGAAGAGTTAGTAGTTTAGATTGTTCTAGTAGGTTGTTAGTGCTTTTTTTTTTTTTTTTTTTTTTTTTTTTTGCTTATTTTTTCTTTTTAATTTTATTGCACTGTTTAAAGATAATAATATGGCCTCCCATGATTTCGGCTGTTCGGGCAGTAAGGAGATTTTTCTTTGAGTCCGAATGGAGGATCAATATTTGTCTGTGTTTCATGTTTTCAGGAATGTGATTTCTCAGTTGGCTAGAAAAGTTTGTCTCTCTCTTACCAAACCAATTACATTAAAGTTTTTAATTATTCAGATATCTTTATCTTTTTTTTCCCCCTTGATCTTACTAATTCTGAGAGAGTTGTGATTAAGTCTCCAGTCTCCATTATGATTGTTCATTTGCAATTTCCTCTTAAATGCATATCGATTCTTTCTTTCTTTAATTTGGAGCTGTGTTTTGAATGTAAAGAGTCCATGTTTGCTTTCCTTTTTCTTTCATATTTTCACATGACTTTCTTTCTCCTTGATTATTTTTTTCTCAAATTGTATTTTTTCTTACAAAAAATAAGTTTTTTTGTAATTAGATATATTGTATTACTAACACAATATTAGTGTTGTTGTACTTTCTTAATCTTTGTAAACATTTCCCCTGCATCTTTTTCATTTCTTGTTTTCAATTCATTTCATTTTCTCTTAAACATATCCTTAAAAATAGCAATAGATTTTTTTAAACAATCCCGTTGGAATATCGCTATTAAATTTAACTCACTCATATTTATTATAACTGACACATTTAATCTTACTCATGCTGAAATTTTAATTTATTTTAACTGAAAATTTTATTAATTATAGTGATATGCAGTATAAGAAATAAGATAGAGAGATCTTTTGTACACTTTTCTCAGTTTTCCCTGAGAAACTAAATATATACATGGACAATAGCCAGACCACATATAAAAATAGAACTCTGATCCACTATCTGCAGCATCCAGTCCAGGAAACTAATCATTATTTATAGCAAACAATCCAGGAAGCTAAACCACAATCCCTGTACCAATCAAACCAAAATAGGCAGGACTCGATCAATAACTGACAGTTTCCTTAATTTTTGTTCTCAGCTTTGAATTTACTAAGGGGAGAAAACCAAATATGGGTCCCTGTCCAATCACGCAGAATGCTCTGCTTATTGTTAGCCTGCTTCCAGCTTCCCAAGGCCATCAGCCTCCAGTCAGGGCATACCTGCAGATCTTCCCTTTATTCCACTATAAAGTTTTCTCACTCCTCTGCCCGCTTTGGGTCCCTGCCCAACACAAGTGATGGTCACTGACATCCTTGCTATAGTAAGCTCTGAACAAACAGTCATTATTTATTCACATTTGGGCATTTTCTTTTTGTGGTAATTTCCATATCCCTTTAGGTAATATTTTGCAAAATTATAGCACAATATCACAACCAGGATATTGACGCTGATATAATCCACCCGTTATTCAGATTTATCCAGTTTTACTTGTTCTCATTTAAGTGTGTTTGTGTACAAGTTTTACACAATTTTATCACCTGTGTACTTTGTGTATCAAACACCTCAGTCAAGATACAGAACAGTTCCATAACCACAAGGATCCCTCTTCTTGCCCTTTTACATCCACCACAATTTTCTTCTTGTCCCCATCCCTTTCTTAATTCCTGGTTTGCCCCCTGATTTGCCATTTCCAAAATTTTGTTATTTCAAAAATGTCATATAAATGGGAATATTCGCTATGTAATCTTTTGGAATGACTGTTTTACTCAGCATGTTTTCCTGGAGAGTCATGCAAGTTGTGTGCATGGGCTGCCTCTCAGTGGGTCAGGCTGAAACTGCAGGGGTTCTGGTTCCCTCTCTTTGCCAGCTAAAATCTGGCTCAACATGTGTCTGTGTCCCCTATTTCATTTGTGAGGATGATTCCCCCAGCTCTCTCAGCCTTTAGCGTCCCTCCAGGCGGAGATTAGGTGACCCACTGCCATTCACCACAGGGATGGGGGAAAGGACTTTCAGACCCAGGGCTGGAAACACAGCTTCTGTCCACATTTTCTTAGACTCTCTGTCTCTCACTGACCTGGGCCTTGAAAAGTTCTCCCCATGTCCTCCACGTCTCAAAAAGGTAAGCGTCTTTCCCACTGCTATGAAAGAATTCAGAGTCTTTGTCCCCATTGGTGGGGCGGGGTGTATCCCTGCTGCTGTTTCTTTGTCCATCCCATACTGTGTGCGAGACTGAGCCAGAGGATTGGCTGGTGTAGGGTGGAAATTTCCTACGTGATATTCTTATATTTCTTCAATTTAGCATTTCTAGGGTCCCTCTCCAGTACATATCCTCCTCCAAGTTTCTGAACAATTCAGAATTGTTCCTTCTTTTGGTGAATCTCTGGGGAGAGATTTTCAGCAGCTGTTTATGCCACCAAGTTGATGACATCACTGAAATGTCTTTTCATATCTTTTGCCCATTTTCTAATTGTGTTTTTTTTTACCATTTGGTTTTAAGAGTTCTTTATATTTTCTACATACTAGTCCTTTATTGGATATGTGGTTTGAAAATATTTTCTCTCCCTCCATAACTGTCCTTTCATCTTCTTAATAGTCTTTTGCAGAGCAAAAGTTGTAAATTTTTTTGAGGGCCAACTTATCAATTTTTGCTTTCATACACTGTGCTTTTGGTATCAAGGTTAAGAACTTTTTGCCTAGCTCTAGAACTTGAAGATTTTTCCCCTGTGCTTTTTCCTAAAGGTTTTATAGTTTGACATTTTACAGTTAAGCTCTGATCTATTTTGAGTTATTTTTTGGTATAAGTTGTGAAGTTTAGTTTGAAGTATGTTTTTTGTTGTTTTCTTTTCTTTTTTGGTGGTGGTGGTTTTTTTTCTTCTTATAGATGCACAATCACTCCAGTACTAGTTGTTGAAAAACTATTATTTCTTTATTGAATTGCTTTTACACCTTTGTAAAAAAAAAAAATCAATTGAGCATATTTGTGTGGGTCTATTTCTGTATCTTCTAAATGTTCCACTGATCTATGTGTCTATTTCTCTACCAATACCACACTATGTTTATTACTATAGCTGTATAGGAAGCCTTACTGTTGGGTAGTGATTCTTCCCACTTATTCCTTTTCAAAATTATGTGGCTTCTCTAAGTTCTGTGATTAACCATGTAAATTTTAGACTAAGCCTGCCTATGTCTACGAAAAACAAAACAAAACATTGCTGGGATTTTGATAACAATGACATTAAGCCCATTTTTTTTAGATCTTTTTTGATGTCTTTCATCAGAACTTTATAATTTTCAACATACAGCATAGGAAGACTAATATAATAAGGAATAAACAAAAGAAATTTAAGACTTGACTACTGTAAATTACAAAAGTTTTCTGAGAAATTAAAGAAAATCTATATAAATGGGAAATATCCTATATTAATGTATTGGAAGCTAACACATGTTGAGCCAGATTTTAGCTGGCAAAGAGAGGGAACAAGAACCCTGCAGTTTCAGCCTGACCCACTGAGAGGTAGCCCATGCACACAACTTGCATGACTCTGCAGGGAAACATGCTGAGTAAAAAAGTCATTCCAAAAGATTACAATTAATGTATTGGAAGTTTCAATGTTGGTAAGATGACCGTGCTCCCCAAAATCATCTATAGATGCAGTGCAACCCCTATCCAATATTTACATGAGTATATATAAATATTTATTTTTTCTTTGGCACAATTATAAATGGTATTGTGTTTTTAATTTTGGTTTCTCCTTATTCATTGTTAGTGTATAGAAATGTAATAACTTTTATGTGCTGATCTTGAATGCTGGGGCCTTGCCAAAGTCACTTTTAGTTCTAGGAATATTTTTGTAGATTCCTTAAGATTTTATATAGAGAGAATCATGTCATCTGCAAATGGACATAATTTTACTTCTTCTTCTAAGTTGTATGTCATTTCTTTTTCTTGCCTTATTGCAGTGGCTAAAACATCCAGTACTGTGTTGAATATGAGTGATCAGCACCGACATCCCTGCATTGGTCCTGATCTTATGGGGTAAGTATTGAACTTATCATTCTTCTTTACTATTTCTTTCTCTTCTCATTGTCTCCCTTTTTGATAGAATTGTCTTTGTTTCATTTCTTTTGTTGTTGTTGTTTTGTTAAGTGGGAAGGTGTACATCTTACTCCAAACATTTTTAAGTTTCTTTTATATTTTAAAGTTACCTTTACATTTTTAAACATAAATGCTTAAATTTATATTATTTATTGGTCTGTTGGGTTAATTAGTAGCTATATCTTACTCTTGAATGAGACAAAGACAAACTCCTTTCATTTCAAATTTCCCCATGCAAGATCTATCATAAGATCAATCTAGTACAATCTAAAGATGAAATTAAGATACAATTTCATTCACCATAGCATAGGAAGAATAATATAATAAGGAATAAACTTAATGAAAGAACTTTACGACTTGACTACTATAAATTACAAAAGTTTTCTGAGAAATTAAAGAAAATCTATATAAATGGGAAATATCTTATATTAATGTATTGGAAGGCTCAGTATTGGTAAGATGACTGTTCTCCCCCAAATCATCTATAGATGCAATGCAACCCCTATCCAAGGCCAAGCAGGGCTTCTTTTTCTATTTTTTTGCAGAAATTGATAAGCAGATTCTAAAATTTAAATAGAAATAGCCAAAGCAATTTTGAAAAAGAGCAAGGTTTAGAAAGACTTTCACTTCCTGACAGTTATTAAAATAGTTTGGTACTGATGTAAGTTTAGATACATGGATGAATGAAATGGAAATTAGAGTTCAGAAAAAATATTCATAGCCAGTTGTGTTTTGACAAAGTAGTCAAGTCAATTCATTGTGGAAGGGATTGTCCTTTCAAAAAATTGTGCTGGGACAACTGGATATCCACAGGGAAAGAGATGAACCTTCATCCTTGCCTCACACATGAACAATAATGAACACAGATGGATGGAAGTGGTAGGGTAAGTGAGTAAGGGTTTATAAGCATTCCCTTGTCTCAGGAAGCATGGGCCTTGTTTTTGAAAATTCAGATTAAAAAAACTTTAGAATCTAAATGTGTTTTTTTTTTTTTTTCCCTTTGGCTAATTCATTTCCATTTCTTACAGCATATTTGGAATGTAGTTTCAGGAAATGCTATCTCCCAATTTTACCCTGACCAAACCTTACATATACACCTCAGTGTTGGGAGTCTCTTCCCTGGGCTGACTCAGTGCACGTGCTGTAAGGGCTCAGGTTTGAGAGAATCTATGCAGCAGAACCAACTTCTCCCTCTTACAGCTCCTCAGTAATGGAATCCCCATCTCTGTGATGGGCAAAAAAGTTCCAAATAAAGCAGTTCCCTATCATCTCATCTATGCATATCTCCAGACCTCTGTCCCAATTGTAGTAATTCAGAGGTGTTTTCTAGAATTACTTCACTTATTTATCACGACACAGTACTATATAGTTATATTGAATAGAATTTGTCTTGTGAATTGCTTCTTCCTTCAATATTATATCTAGCTAAAGCTTCTTTAAAGTTAAAGTATGTGATTTAGGCAGTTTCTTGGTGTCAGTGCTAATGAAATTTTCTTTTTCATATTTGATACTGTTTGGGTCCATTTCAGTCAGTTCTTGGGAGGGAATTTGAAGATTATCTTTTGAACAATCACATTTATCACTCCCAGATTATGCCCTGTTTGTGTGTATGTGTGTCTGCGCGTGCGTGCATGAGAGAGAGAGAGAGAGAGAGATAGGATGGTTAGTTGGTACTGTTTTCTCTCTCCCCTTTCATCATTTCACTTGTATAGAAGTCTTTAAAAAAATATTCTGAAGGAGAACAGTGTTTCATTGTAGGCTCTCAGCAAGCCTGTGAGCTAGGTATTATATTTTTCCCTTAAGGAAACTGCATCTTTCAGACACTGTGTTTCAGATTACTAAACAAACAAGTATATGATAATGCCTTCTAATAATTGGTTCTATATATACTTGTAGTTAAGTGAGCTCAAAGGTGGTATTTTTCTTTTCAATTTTTTCAAATACATAACGATAATAAATATATTTTATGTGAACCAAGGAAAGGTTGAAAATTAATTTTCTTGAAACAATTTAGTTGATACAGTTAAATGATAGCTACTTTATTGATTATTCCAGCTTAAAGAATTAACTTTAGAAATCTATGTATTATATCTAGCTGAAACTTTTGTGTCCACTCTGTGTGTTTACTTTTGAAATAGCCTAAAACTTCCAGTATCCAGTAAAGATAAGTCATGTTTCTGCTAAAGAAGGTGACAGAAATTGACCTGAAATATATGTTCAACTGTCTACCATTCATATCACTTTTTCATGTGTTTAGCTTCTGAGTCTTGCTTCCAAAACCCATGTGTGATATTGGTACTGAGCTTGGAACATGGCATTTGTATATGATCCCACCAGATTTAGAATCTAGGATTCCTTCCATGGCCTTTAACTCAATCTTACATTCCTTTCTGTTTTGGATGATGATGTGGGTTATAATTTCCCCAATAAATGTCCCAGCTGGGTCTATTTCATCCTTATTTGGGGGCCTAGAAAAGACTGGATTCAGGGGATGTCTTTCCTGCCAGGTTATTTAGAGGATATGTGTAGATATTCGACATGATACTTAAAAAAAAAAAAAATAAATAAAGGCCCCTGGAATGGAATGCAAAAATAAAGGGTTTGGAATAGAGATTGGGATGTAAAGCATCTTGGAATAGAAATGTGGGCACGGTAAGTGGGACTAGGTGAAACATACAAATAAAAACTTGGAGCTTGGGTAAAAGGGAGAGAAGCCTCTTACAAGACATCAATAAGTGGATATAGTGCCCAGTCTACAATATCAAGGGAAAGTTTTCCCATGGGTGTGGTTAACTGTCACAGATATATAATTAGGTTTTAAAAACATTGTGCTATTTTAAAAGATGAGACTGATATATAATTTAGTATTGAAACATTGAAGGATACAGTGGGATCTGATATCCTTCAATTCCTTCTGCCCATGAGGCTGGTAGTAATTCCTTGGCCACCAGTATGACCAGGGGAACATTCTGGTACTATCTGGATCATTCTCCTGTGCTCCTTATCCCACTTAATGATTTTATGCTGAGATGGTACCTTGCTTAGAGCCTTATGTGCTATGATATTGTATTTCATCTTATATTTGATCAATATTCATTTTTTTTCTCTCAGAGCTCCCTTTTCTTCCCTCTCCACTTTTCCTGAACTACCTTTTTAAAACTTCATGTGTTTTAAAACTTCATTATCATTTTATAATGATTTTAATAGCACTTTGGGGGAAGGATGCTAACTTGTGCACAACTATTAACTCCTCCCTCCAGAAGCCATCTAAAAGATAAGCTCAGAAAAACCTGCATTAACCCAGAAATACTCTAGAGGGCACGATCAATATGCCAAACATCTGATGAAAGTCTGCTGTATATCTGCAATGGCCATTAAATGGAGTGAAGGCGCCAAGCACTCACCTGCCATTCACATTTCTAAGAAAGCAAAGTGCTGCTGTGGGAAGTTGCTAGAGAGAAGCTGGTGAACCCTGCAGCTACTGTCTCTGATTTAGAGCCATGGGGTTGGAGAGAGGGCAGTCCGGGGACAGGTGGGAAATAATCCACTTGGAGTTCGTTTTGCTACTTTGAATTAATGATTTGGAAAATGCTCTCTTGGGCTACTCAGGTGTGCCCACACCAAACAGAAGACCCCAGAACATCAGGGTTCTTGCCAGAGATGGCATGAATGATAGAAAGTGGCACATGGATGGGGCCTGATACTCCAGACTGTATGACTCAGAGGGAGAAAGTGAGAAATGTCAAGCTTCTAATCAGCTGGGATAACCAATGGAGGCTTTGCCCACATGGTTTTTGTGGTAAAAACAAAAGTTTTTCAATAAACTTATTATTGAAAAGTGAGTAGATAATAATGATAAAGTAAAAACCAATATAGTTATACTTTTCACAAAATTAATTATATCATTAAGGCAAAGGGAAAAAAATCAAATGATTATCTTGATTAGGGATCAAAATGTTCTTTGATTAAATTTCATATCCATTCCTAATAAAAATAGTTTTAAAAATATTTTTAGAATTTAAAATAAAAATGTAGGCATAAAACTGTTTTGAAATGTATCTTAAAGGTATGGCAAGTTGGAAATATGTCAAAGCCTTAAAAATAGGCTTACCTTTTCCCTCAACAATTCCACTTTTATGAGTTGATTTGAATTAGTAATTAAAAATGCACATAATATTTCATTTTCAAAGATGCTTTTTAAATTTTTTATTAATTTATAAATTAAAAAAAATACCAAAAAACATCAAATAAACGCAAACATTCTTAACTTTTGATCATTCCAGTCTACATATATAAATAGTAATTCACAATATCATCACATAAGCTGCATATTCATCATGATGATCATTGCTTGGAACATTTGCATTTATTCAGAAAAAGAAAAAAAAAAACAGAAAAAATTCATACATACCATACCCCTTACCCCTCCCTTTCATTGATCACTAGCATTTCAATCTAAATTTATTTTAACATTTGTTCCCCCTATTATTTATCTTTATTCCATATGTTTTACTCATCTGTTGATAAGGTAGATAAAAGGAGCATCAGACAGGAGGTTTTCACAATCACACAGTCGCATTGTGAAAGCTATATCATTATACAGTCATCTTCAAGAAACATGGCTACTGGAACACAGCTCTACATTTTCAGGCAGTTCCCTCCAGCCTCTCCATTACACCTTGACTAACAAGGTGATATCTATTTAATGCGTAAGAATAACCTCCAGGATAACCTCTTGACTCTGTTTGGAATCTCTAAGCCATTGACACTTTATTTTGTCTCATTTCACTCTTCCCCCTTTTGGTCAAGAAGGTTTTCTCAATCCCTTGATGTTGAGTCTCAGCTCATTCTAAGGTTTTTTTTTCAATCCCTTGATGCTGAATCTCAGCTCATTTTAGGATTTCTGTCCCACATTGCCTGGAAGGTCCACACCGCTGGGAGTCATGTCCCACATAGACAGAGGGAGGGTGGTAAGTTTGCTTGTTGTGTTGGCTGCAGAGAGAGGCCACATCTGAGCAACAAAAGAGGTTCTCTTGGGGTTACTCTTAGGCTTAATTTTAAGTAGGCTTGACCTATGCTTTGTGGAGTTAAGTTTCATGTTAACAAACCCCAAGACTGGGGGCTCAGCCTATAGGTTTGGTTGTCCACACTGCTTGTGAGAATATCAAGAATTCAACTTGGGAAAGTTGAATTTTTCCCCTTTCTCATCATTCTCCAAAAGGGACTTTGCAAAAACATTTTTATTTACTGTTCAAATCACTCTGGGATTTATCGGGGCATCACTCTGGACAAACCAACAAAAATCTCATGTCCTACTCAAGGTTCCATGAACTTATGGTGTTCAATTAAGCTTTCTACATAAGTTATATTGGGAAATGCACTAGTCAAAGTATAAATTTTGTACCAAATAAAAATGTTTTGCTTTAGTCTCACACATAAGTTAGAATTTTAAAATATTAATTATCATCTATTTTCAGCACTCTGCAGTAATGGCATTCCTTTGTTCTTCCTCATGCAAAACATTTTTTAATTTGTACATTTAGTCACTATCATTGTACACTCCAGGCATTCCTAGGTTATAGCATCTCAATCTTTATTGTCTGTCTTTCCTTCTGATTTCATTTGTGCCCCCAACCCTCCTCCCTCTATCATTCTCACATTCAGCTTCATTCAGTGTTTTAACATAATTGTATTACAGTTAGGTAGTATTCTGCTGTCCATTTCTGAGTTTTTGCATTCAGTTCTGTTGCACAATCTGAGCACACCTACATAGTCATACTTATAGTTTAGATCTTAACAGATAGCCATAAAACCCAGTCACCATTGTACCTTTGAAAGCCAAACTATAGAATACAGGTTGGCAAACTTTTCCTGTAAAAATCCAGCCACTGAATATTTCAGGCTTTGTGGGCCATACCCTCTCTATTGCAACTATTTAACTTTGCTATTGTAGCGCAAAAGCAGTCACAGATAATATATAAATGAGTAAGTGTCGCTGAAGTCCAATAAAACTTTAATTATGGTCACCTAAGTTTAAATTTCATACAATTTTCGTGTGTTACAAAATAGCCATCTTTTGATTTCCCCCCCAACCATTTAAAAATCTAAAATCCATTCTTGGCTCACAGGGTATGCAAAAACATGCAGCAGGCAGGATTTGACCACTGCCCTAATATTTAATAATATTAGGTAAATTTTTCATTATTAGGAAATGATAAATGTAAGCTATGAAGCAGTATATATATATACTGTCATCTTCATTTTCTAAATTAAAAAAAATAAGCGCTGGGGTGCAAGGGTAGTTCAGTGGTAGAATTCTCACCTGCCATGTGGGAGACCTGGGTTTGATTCCCGGCCAGTGCACTTCCCCAAAGCAAACAAGCAAGCCAACAAACAAACAAAAATTCAACCAGTGGTGCTGTGAAAATGGGATAGTCACATGTAAAAAGAATGAAATGTGACCTCACCATACAGTGTACAAAAGAAAAACAAAGTGCTGTCCAAGAGGCTGGGGCTGGTAAGAGGAGCAAGGCAGGGCTCATTTCTGGAGAGCAGGGCACACATGTGAGGGCACCAATGGACAACACAGTGGGATTGGTTGACGTCATTGGTGGCCCTCCTGACTCCCCAAATCAATACCCTTTGGTTGTATCCTCCTGTGCTGACCCCGGTTTGTTTATGTAATTGACTTTGGACAGTTGGGCAGTATGAAACTTGGTGCAAAGAGTCTTGAAGAAGTGTTTGCCTATTTCCTCTTTCTTTCTTGGTCCCTGCCATCATCATGAGAAAATGCCCAGGCTAGCCTGCTAAAGGGACACCAGACATGCAGGAGAGTCACGTTATCCCAGTTGAGGCTATCCTAGATGGCCAGCAGAATCCTAGCATCTCCGGGAATCCTGCTGAGATCATGCAAGCCCAGCCCAGAGCAGCAGGATTGCTTGGAGAGCCATAGACTTTTGAGAAGTAGTGAGTCTTTTTAAAACTTTAAGTTTTGGGGTGGTATGTTATAATCAGTGCTAATTGAATCAGATAGTTTTGAGATACGGTAATGAAATCTAAATCCTAACTGATGATTCAACAGGGTGAAGAGGCAAGAGAAGTGAGGTGAAAGGTCATGGGGTGGTTATCAGGGAAATCAGCTCACGGCAGAGGGTGGGACTCCATGCCTGGTGGGGGGAGACCCTAACCTAGGGGGCCACTTTTAATCTGCTCCTCCTGGCTACATCTGATTGTGTTACTACTCTTTCAATACCAGAAAATGACCTTCCTAGCCCAGAGTTTTTCAGGAGACACACCATGCTTGGTTATAACTCTCCGGGCTGAGAAAGAACCACAGAAGCTTCCTAGGAATTCTGGTTCTAGCCCTCTTCAATATTGGTTTCTGGATGCTAATTAGGAGTTTGGGCCCCAAATTGCCAAATGTTCTGGAATTAGGGGCTTACATTTAAATGCGTATCCTTGGGTTTATTGCAAATACCCCAGAATTCCTAAGATCGGTGTGCATATTAGGGCCTCATCTGACCATACCTGATTTTGACTGTCCCGTGGAGGGCCTCTGGCAATGCCTCCTGCACAGACCGAATGAACTCAGCAACTTGCAATTGCTTTGGTGGGTAATACATGTGTTTCTCTCCTTTTGTGATTTCAGTTTCATCTAGAATCTACAATCAATTATGGGATTATCACTATGCTGAGTAGAAAGAAGGAAAGTGCTTTACTTTTGCATAGCATTTTATAAAACTCCTTCACATGGAAAACCCCAATTATTCTCATTATAGCCCTTTGAGGGACAGATTACTATTCACTTTTAAATATGAAGAAACTGAAGATAAGAGAGGAGAATAATTTATTCCAGGTTCAAGTTCATTAAGGGGCAGAAATGAGACAGGAAACCCAAGTCCTTTGATTTAAGATCCAAGCCCCTCTCCATGCCAGCACAGCTTTCTCCAAGAACATAGCTTCTCAGGTTAGAGTATATGATTGATTTAACCAATTTTCTCCCTCCCAAGGCAAAAATAACTGGCTCCTTTAGAGCATCACTTGCTGTTGCCAGGGGCCCTGGCTACAGAGAAAGCAGGAAGATTGGTTGCCTGTTAGGCAGTCATTCAAAATATCTGCAAAACTGCTAGTCTGTGAACTGTGGGCATGTGATTTAAGCACATCAATCCAGAATTATCTTCTAGAAGTCCTTTGTCGATTGTGTGCTACCTAAATTGTGGAACTATGCTAGATCTTTCAAATTTTATTGCCACCTTTGTGCTCTATTTCACTTAATGACAGCTTCATACATCTAGTCCCAGAAGTCCCAGACATAAATGTCCCCTTTTACTTTTCTCTCATTCTTGCCTTCAAATGGGGGCACCTAATTAGGTACCAAGTGAAAGGTTTAGGAGGTGAAAGGGTGAGAAAGAAGGACGGGAGACTGGGAAATTTAAAGCAGGCGGGTTTATTTCTGCACTCCCGGGCTGAGCTAACCAAATCCAAGATGGAGGGAGGTGAGTTACCACCTGGGTGATGGCGTGGGCAGTTTTTAAGCAAGGGGGTCAGGTGACGTCAGGAAGGGGCGGTTCTCCGGAAGTCAGATGTCAGGAAGGGGCAGTTTTCCAGAAGTCAGGTGTCCAGAAGGGGCGGTTTCGGAAGCCATGTTGGGAGGGGTGACACAGCCTCTGCAGTTACGGTTGCAGTGGCCTTCCGCGTTCCCCCATCTAACACCAAGTTATGTGGATCTCATTGCCATGCCATCATTGTTCTTTCTTCCATTCCTCTGTCCACAGGACTCATCATCATCATCTACCTAGACTATCCAGCAAGCACTCGGATGGGAATTCTGCTTCCTTCTTCCTCTTACTCTACCTACCCTTATTTTGCACTGCTCCCAAATGAACCCTTAGAAGCAGAGCTATGAGTACATCACTTTTGTGGCTAAAGAAATCTTTCGTGTATTTCAAAGACGTCATTGACTTTCCAATTTATCTTTTGGGAAATTTTGCTATTTTTTTTGGAAATATTGGACCGAATGAGTGTCACAGTGGCAGGGCACATACACTCAGGAAGGGAGGGAGACGGCTCCCGTGGACTGAGAGCTCCCCAAGGGAGGAGGAGGAACAGGTAGAGAAAGGAGCAGGACAGAAAAACACTCTTCGCTAGAAATTTCTGCTCACAATCCCCATCTGAGAGTCAAAGAACTCTCTCATGCAATCCTTATTAAGGAGCCAAAGGACCTGCTCTGTGCCATCCCCAGACAAGGAGCTGGGAAATACAAAGAGGGAGGAATTTGCTGCTCAGGGATCAGGGAGTAAATCCCCACTGAAGAAGAGTCAAGAGGATTTCTGTCCGGAAAGATTTCTTGCTCTAACAGGAGAGAGCCAAGAGTCCTGTGCAAACAGAAAAGAACTGGAAGGAGCCTCACTTAATAGAATTAAAGTAGCTCCCTAGCATGCTACAGCACACAAATATCTGTAGTACTGGATTAGGAATTGTGATTTAGCAACATAGATTCCATTTCCTCATACGAGAAGGAAACAGTGGGTCTCACTAGCTGGCACGAATACAGCAGGGTCTGAGGGGCTGTCAGCATTCCACCCAGTTAAGGCAAAATAACTAATCATTAGTAAAGTGAAACTTTATTCAAAAGGATTATTTCAAGGGGGAGAAAATGGACTACTGCAATAGGGAAAATGCTCTGGCCATAAGAACTGCAGGCATCTCAAAAGCAAGCAAAGAGGTTTTTCTTGCACAGGGAAAGGTAGGTAGAGCTAGCAGAAAGGGGGAGTTGAGTGAGCAAAGGAGAAAAACAAATTGCATGGTTTGACAGAAAATATGTCTGTGGATTATCAGCCTAAACAGATAAGTGAGGCGTCTTCTGCATTTGAATGATTGCTCAGCTCGGGGGCAAGTTTCCATGGGAAAGTGGGGAGGAGAGAACCTGACTGAGGTTTGGTCAAACTGAAGCAGAGGGTTAGAAATGCAGAATTATGAGCACTTGGTCAAAGCACTGCCTGATGCTGCACCTGGGCTTGCATCTCTTCTGGAACAAAACTTGTTAACTCTTAATACTCAGGTGTTGTTTTTCCTGGGAGACCAGGGAATGCCTGAGTATGGTATTGACTCCTGAGCCAGCATTTATTCCTGGTGAATATTAAAATGTGAAGTTCCATATTAACATAAAATGGAGGTAATTATGTGGGCCATCAGGAAGCCTTTGAAATCTTTCCCTCTCTCTCTTGCTGCTTAGGGGTTTGACATTACAGAAGACTGTAGAGCCTGAGTCTCAGACATAGATTTTCCTTTTCTCATTCACTTTGCCTAGTTAATTGTTTTAGGACAACCCTGCTAGCCCCTTTTGTTATTCTTGGGCATAGCAGCCCAGATTCTGCCTTGGTATTGAAAACATTAAGTGATTTTGAATCTTCGAAAGTAAGATGGCAGTCTTCATTTTAGGAGCAAAGTATGAGGGATAGTTTGCAACATGTGAAAGAGCCAAAAATGCGCCTTGGTACGAGTTTGGGGTGTCTCCTTACACTGTCCTGTGCAGTTAACTTAATGAGTTAACTTACTACTTAGTCAGCATCAATTTTGCCTTTTCTAGGTTAATTTAGGACACAGAAAAATATCTGTAATAGTGTAATCTGTAATAGTGGCTATACAGGACCAGCAGAGCAGGTGTCATGGGTCTTCAAACTCAAGAATGAGAAGCTGTTTCAGTTCTGAATAATGCATCAGAGTCTTCATTTTCAAATAACTTTTTTCTTCTTTAGGGATTTAGCTATTAATTCCCCACTGGTTTAAATAGCAATGATATACTGAGCATTCATTTGTTCTTGAGGCCTAAGTGAGTAGCCAAGAGGATCTTTCCTTTAGAAAATATGTACTTTATTTCGCCCACTGCATCTAAATGAATCTACTGCAAAGCTGTGTTTACCCACATCTATATGCAAATATTGACTTATGCATTGCAACAAAGTAAGCTTGGTAGGTTTGGGGAGAAAAATACAACTCAGATAAACATTTATAAGCAATTCAAATATTAAAGAGCTTGAGCATTCTGAAAGATATTCACATTTGCGTTTTTCTAGGCTGTCGTTATGGTGCTGCAGTCATTTGCAAAATAGAGTTACTGAACTATACAGCTTTTATGTATGAAAGGATGTGTTTATTTCTGACAGCAATAAAGTCAATATGTTAGGTATTCATAACATCCTTTATAAGAGTCCTCGGGGATATATATTCAGCTCTATCTTCTCTTTTAAGGTAATATGCTAGTGAAATGGGACAGTAAATTTCATAAACTCTCATTAAATGTTGCTAATCATGGGTAAGGATTATTTTAAATGTTTACTCTGATGTTAAGAGATATATAACTTTACAGCAGAATATGTCATTTCAGTCTTCCTGGGTTTGGTATTTGTTCCTCTAAATATGACTTTTATTAAAATGTCATAGAACTTAGTTCATGTACGTGGTACTGTTTTGAATCCTGGTGGCTTTTTTTTTTTTTCCCTACTTCTCCCCTTCGTATAACAGTTAAATTAAAATACAGTTTTACCCTCCTCTTAGTTCCAAGGAGTGTTAAAACTGGTAAACTCACACCTCAAGACAAACTTCAGAAATGTCCTGAAAACTTGCTGATACCCCTGGCCTCGCACTGCACACCCAGCACCACCCCCCATCCCCCACCCCCCACCCCCCGGGGCAAATGTGATGCTTACCTGTAAAGCAAAGCAGTTCTGTGAGTTCTTCACTACAGCACATCCAGGGTGAGGATTTCTACTTTGTTCACAAGGCTTTAGGTATGTGGTCTTTCACTAAGTAAGGAAAACAGCTGTTATTAAAAGGAATAAAAATGATGGTCAAAAAAAGATTCTATTAGCTTTCAAAGGTAAAAACATGGAGGCTATGATAAATTAGTAGCTATCAAATATGTAGTTAACAAAAAGATTGCAGTTTATTCCACAAAGTTTATTGTGCCTTGAAAAATATCTCTGCTGGGTTGTCCATTTTGGGAACAGTGACCACTTAAAAAATGTATACCATTTTTTTAATGTTTAGATTATTGTAGTAGGGTAGTTTTTTTAATTAGAGAAATTGTAGGTTTACAGAAAAATTATGCAGAAAATACAGATTTCCCATGTAACCCTCATTATTTACACCTTGCGTAAATGTGTTCATTTGCTACAATTGATGAAAGATTATTATTATAATTGTACTAGAAATTATAGTCCATGGTTTACATTAGGGCTCACTGTTTATCGTACTATGCTTTCTTAAAAAATTTTTATTTTAGTAGCATACACACAACCTAAAATTTCACCCTTTAACAGCATTCAAATAAAGAATTCAGTGGTATTAATTATATTGACCATGATGTGCTCCAATCACCACCATTCGTTACTAAAACTTTTGCATCATGCTGTCCCCTGCTCCTATCCTGGCTCCTCGTAACTTATGTTTTAGTTTCTGAATCTATGAATTTGCTTGTCATATTTATTTCATAACACTGAGGTCATACAATATTTGTCCTTTTGTGTTTGCTGATTTTTACTCAACATGGTATCTTCAAGTTTCATCCAAGTTGTCGCATGTATCAGAACTTCATTCCAGTTTATGGCTGAATAACATTCCCTTGTATGTATATACCACATTTGGCTTATCTGTTCACTGGTTGCTCGACAGACACTTCAGGAGTTCCCATCTTTAGGCAATTCTGAATAATGCCACTATGAACATCTGTGTGCAAATATCTGTTCCAGTCCCTGCCTTCAATTCTTTTGGGTAAATACCCAGTAGAGGGATAGCTGGATTATATGGTAATTCTATACTGAATTTTCTGAGGAACCACAAAAATGTCTTCTAACTCCAGTTGTGAGACTTGTCTCTGATTTGAGATTTCTTCTTTTTTAATGTAAACATTTAGAGCTATAAATTTCTCTCTCAGCACTGCCTTTAATCCATCCCATAAGATTCGGTATTTGGTTGTTTTCATTTTTTGTTTCAATCTATTCCCTAATTTCTCTTTTGACCCTTGTTTCTTTAAGAGAACATTGTATAATTTCCGCATATTTGTGAATTTTCCAGGTCTCCCTCTATTACTGTATTTCTGGCTTCATTCCACTGTAGTGAGAGAAGATACATTGTGCGATTTCAATATTTTTGAATTTATTTGAGGCTTGTGTTGTGACCTAACATGAGGTCTGTCCTGCAGAGTGACCCACGTGCACTTGAGACAAATGTGTGCTCTGCTGCTGTTGAGTGAAGTGTTGTATGTATGTCTGTTCGGTCTAGTTGGTTTAGAGTATTGTTTTAGTCTTTTATTTCTTTATTGATCTTCTGCCTAGATGATCTATCCATTATTGAGAATGGTGTATTGAAGTCTCCTATTAATGTAAAACCATCTCTTTCTCCCTTCAAAATTGTCAACATTTGCTTGTATATTTTGGGCTCTACCATTAGGTACATTTATATTTGTATGTCTAATATTTACTTGTCAATATTCACTATATCAATATCACTATATAGTAGCCTTCTTTATCCCTTTTAACACTTTTTGACTTAAAGTCTATTTTACATGACATGGGTATAGTTATCCTAGCCCTCTTTTGGTAACTATTTGCATGGAATATATAATTTACAATATTATAAGACTATGTCTTTGACCCCTTTCATATTTCTTATCTTTCTGGGACTCCCATAATGTATAGGTTAGTACTTTTGATGGAGTCCCAGAGGTCTCTTAGGCTCTGTTTGCTTAAAAAAATTTTTTTTTCTGTTCTTCAGCCTGAAATACTTAAATTGTCTTGTCTTCATGATCATTGATTCTTTATTTTCGTAGACAAAATCTGTTGTTGAAGCCCTCTAGGGAATTTTTCATTTCAATTATTGTGCTATTCAACTCTAGTAGTCCTGATTTGTTCCTATTGAAAATTTCATAGAGATTCCATATTGTTTATTCATAGTTTTCCTCATATCCTTTATTTCTTTCTGCATGTCTTCCTTTATCTCCTTGAGCATATTGACTATCGTTTTTTCCCAGACATTTTTCTTGCATATTAGAGAAGTTGTGGGTTTACAGAGCAAATGTGCATAAAATAGAGGACTCCTGTTTACCACCCCCCAACCTATACCTTGCCTTCCTGTGGAACATTTGTTACAATTGATAATAGCACAATTTTTTATAATTATATTATTAATTAAACTCTGTGGTTTAACTCAGGGTTCACTGTGAAGTGTAGTTCTATGGATTTCAAAAATATCTATTGTTATGTACAGTCTAACATTTCCCCTTTTAATCATACTTAGGTATATATTTCAGTGCTATTAATTGTATTCAAAAGCACCACCATCCATTACTAAAACATTTCCATCATTCCAAATAGGAAATAGATTCTGACTCTATGAGTTAGCTTGTTCTAATTTTTTCAAAGCAGGGAGATTGTATAATATTTGTTCATTTGTGTCTGCCTTATCTCACTGAACAAGATGTCTTCAAGGTTCATCCATGTTGTTGCATATATCAAATCTTCATTCCATTGTATGGTTTAATAATATTTCATTTACATATATGTCACATTTTGTTTATCCATTCATCAATAGATCTATACTTGGGTGGTTTCCATCTTTTGGCAGTTGTGAGTAATGATACTGTGAATATAGGTGTGCAAATTATGTATTTGAGTCCCTGCCTTCAATTCTTTTGGATATATAATTAGTAGGGGGATTGCTGGGTCATATGGTAGTTCTATACTTAGCCTTCTGAGTAACTGCCAAATTGTTTTCCATAGTGGCTGCACCATTTTACCTTGTCACCAGTAATAAATGTGTTCCTATTTCTCTGCATCTCCCCCAACACTTATTTTCTATTTTTTTAAATTTAAATAGAAGCCATTCTAATGGTTGGGAAATGGTATCTCATTGTGGTTTTGATTTCCATTTCCCTGATGGCTAATGATGTTGAGCATCTTTTTTTTTTGGGTGCACGATCTGGGAATTGAACCCGGGTCTTCTGCATGGAAGGCGGGCATTCTAACTACCGAACTACCCATACACCCCATGTTGAGCATCTTTTTTATGTGCTCTCTGGCCATTTGTATATCTTCTCTGGAGAGATGACTATTCAAGTCTTTTGCCGATTTTAATTGGATTGTTTGTCTTCTTTTTAATTTGAAGGATTTCTTTATATATTCTGGATATTAAATTTTTATTGGATATGTGGTATCCAAATATTTTGGCTCATTGTATAGATTGTAGTTCTTTCATGAGAAAGTCCTTTGAAGTGCAAAGTTTTAAATTTTCATGAGGTTCCACTTATCTATTTTTTTCCCCTGTTACTTGTGCTTTGAGTATAAAGCCTAAGAAACAATTACCTAAGACAAAGTGCTGAAGATGCTTCTGTAGCTTTTCGGCTAGGAGTTTGATGGTTCTAGCTCCTATATTTAGAACTTTGATCCGTTTTTTTAATTTTTCTTATTAATTAAAAAAAATAAACTAACACAACATTTAGAAATCATTCCATTCTACATATGCAATCAGTAATTCTTAATATCATCACATAGATGTATGATCATCATTTCTTAGTACATATGCATCGATTTAGAAAAAGAAATAGCACGACAACAGAAAAAGAAATAAAATGATAATAGAGAAAAAATAAAAATAAAAATAAAAAATACAAAAATATATAAGAAAAAAAAACTATAGCTCAGATGCAGCTTCATTCAGTGTTTTAACATAATTACATTACAATTAGGTAGTATTGTGCTGTCCATTTTGTTTTTTTTTAGAAATCATACCATTCTACATATGCAATCAGTAATTCTTAACATCATCACATAGATGCATGATCATCGTTTCTTAGTACATTTGCATCGGTTTAGAAGAACTAGCAATATAATCGAAAAAGATATAGAATGTTAATATAGAGAAAAAAATAAAAGTAATAACAGTAAGAACAAAACAAAACAAAACAAAACAAAACAAAAACCTATAGCTCGGATGCAGCTTCATTCAGCGTTTTAACATGATTACTTTACAATTAGGTATTATTGTGCTGCCCATTTTTGAGTTTTTGTATCTAGTCCTATTGCACAGTCTGTATCCCATTAGCTCCAATTACCCATTATCTTACCCTGTTTCTAACTCCTGCTGAACTCTGTTACCAATGACATATTCCAAGTTTATTCTCGAGTGTCGATTCACATCATTGGGACCATACAGTATTTGTCCTTTAGTTTTTGGCTAGACTCACTCAGCATAATGTTCTCTAGGTCCATCCATGTTATTACATGCTTCATAAGTTTATCCTGCCTTAAAGCTGCATAATATTCCATCGTATGTATATACCACAGTTTGTTTAGCCACTCGTCTGTTGATGGACATTTTGGCTGTTTCCATCTCTTTGCAATTGTAAATAACGCTGCTATAAACATTGGTGTGCAAATGTCCGTTTGAGTTTTTGCCCTTAATTCCTTTGAGTAGATTCCCAGCAATGGTATTGCTGGGTCATATGGCAATTCTATATTCAGCTTTTTGAGGAACGGCCAAACTGCCTTCCACAGTGGTTGCACCATTTGACATTCCCACCAACAGTGGATAAGTGTGCCTCTTTCTCCGCATCCTCTCCAGCACTTGTCATTTTCTGTTTTGTTGATAATGGCCATTCTGGTGGGTGTGAGATGATATCTCATTGTGGTTTTGATTTGCATTTCTCTAATGGCCAGGGACATTGAGCCTCTCTTCATGTGCCTTTTGGCCATTTGTATTTCCTCTTCTGAGAGGTGTCTGTTCAAGTCTTTTTCCCATTTTGTAATTGGGTTGCCTGTCTTTTTGTTGTTGAGTTGAACAATCTCTTTATAAATTCTGGATACTAGACCTTTAGCTGATATGTCGTTTCCAAATATTGTCTCCCATTGTGTAGCCTGTCTTTCTACTTTCTTGATGAAGTTCTTTGATGCACAAAAGTGTTTAATTTTGAGGAGCTCCCATTTATTTATTTCCTTCTTCAGTGCTCTTGCTTTAGGTTTAAGGTCCATAAAACCGCCTCCAATTGTAAGATTCATAAGATATCTCCCTACATTTTCCTCTAACTGTTTTATGGTCTTAGACCTAATGTTTAGATCTTTGATCCATTTTGAGTTAACTTTTGTATAGGGTGTGAGATACGAGTCCTCTTTCATTCTTTTGCATATGGATATCCAGTTCTCTAGGCACCATTTATTGAAGAGACTGTTCTGTCCCAGGTGAGTTGGCTTGACTGCCTTATCAAAGATCAAATGTCCATAGATGAGAGGGTATATATCTGAGCACTCTATTCGATTCCATTGGTCGATATATCTATCTTTATGCCAATACCATGCTGTTTTTTTTTTTTTTTTTTTTTTAAAGGAAAGACAGAGAGAAGGAAGGAAGGATAGAAGGAAGGAAGGAAGGAAGAAAGGGAAACATTTTTAAACATTTTCTTGTTTTATTGTATTCTGTTTCTCCGTTTTTGTTACATGGGCTGGGGCCGGGAATCGAACCGAGGTCCTCCGGCATAGCAGGCAAGCACTTTGCCCGCTGAGCCACCGCGGCCCGCCCACCATGCTGTTTTGAGCACTGTGGCTTCATAATATGCCTTAAAGTCAGGCATCGCTAGACCTCCAGCTTCGTTTTTTTTCCTCAAGATGTTTTTAGCAATTCGGGGAACCCTGCCCTTCCAGATAAATTTGCTTATTGGTTTTTCTATTTCTGAAAAATAAGTTGTTGGGATTTTGATTGGTATTGCATTGAATCTGTAAATCAATTTAGGTAGGATTGACATCTTAACTATATTTAGTCTTCCAATCCATGAACATGGTATGCCCTTCCATCTGTTTAGGTCTTCTGTGATTTCTTTTAACAGTTTTTTGTAGTTTTCTTTGTATAGGTTTTTTGTCTCTTTAGTTAAATTTATTCCTAGGTATTTTATTCTTTTAGTTGCAATTGTAAATGGAATTTGTTTCTTGATTTCCCCCTCAGCTTGTTCATTGCTAGTGTATAGAAATGCTACAGATTTTTGAATGTTGACCTTGTAACCTGCTACTTTGCTGTACTCATTTATTAGCTCTAGTAGTTTTGTTGTGGATTTTTCCGGGTTTTCGACGTATAGTATCATATCGTCTGCAAACAGTGATAGTTTTACTTCTTCCTTTCCTATTTTGATGCCTTGTATTTCTTTTTCTTGTCTAATTGCTCTGGCTAGAACCTCCAACACAATGTTGAATAATAGTGGTGATAGTGGACATCCTTGTCTTGTTCCTGATCTTAGGGGGAAAGTTTTCAATTTTTCCCCTTTGAGGATGATATTAGCTGTGGGTTTTTCATATATTCCCTCTATCATTTTAAGGAAGTTCCCTTGTATTCCTATCTTTTGAAGTGTTTTCAACAGGAAAGGATGTTGAATCTTGTCAAATGCCTTCTCTGCATCAATTGAGATGATCATGTGATTTTTCTGCTTTAATTTGTTGATATGGTGTATTACATTAATTGATTTTCTTATGTTGAACCATCCTTGCATACCTGGGATGAATCCTACTTGGTCATGATGTATAATTCTTTTAGTGTGTTGCTGGATTCGATTTGCTAGAATTTTGTTGAGGATTTTTGCATCTATATTCATTAGAGAGATTGGTCTGTAGTTTTCATTTTTTGTAATATCTTTGCTTGGTTTTGGTATGAGGGTGATGTTGGCTTCATAGAATGAATTAGGTAGCTTTTCCTTCCACTTCAATTTTTTTGAAAAGTTTGAGGAGAGTTGGAACTAATTCTTTCTGGAATGTTTGGTAGAATTCACATGTGAAGCCGTCTGGTCCTGGACTTTTCTTTTTAGGAAGCTTTTGAATGACTGATTCAATTTCTTTACTTGTGATTGGTTTGTTGAGGTCATCTATTTCTTCCTGAGTCAAAGTTGGTTGTTCATGCCTTACCAGGAACCCGTCCATTTCATCTAAGTTGTTGTATTTATTAGTGTAAAGTTGTTCATAGTATCCTGTTATTACCTCCTTTATTTCTGTGAGGTCAGTAGTTATGTCTCCTCTTCCATTTCTGATCTTATTTATTTGTGTCCTCTCTCTTCTTCTTTTTGTCACTCTTGCTAAGGGCCCATCAATCTTATTGATTTTCTCATAGAACCAACTTCTGGTCTTATTAATTTTCTCTATTGTTTTCATGTTTTCAATTTCATTTATTTCTGCTCTAATCTTTGTTATTTCTTTCCTTTTGCTTGCTTTGGGGTTAGTTTGCTGTTCTTTCTCCAGTTCTTCCAAGTGGACAGTTAATTCCTGAATTTTTGCCTTTTCTTCTTTTCTGATATAGGTATTTAGGGCAGTAAATTTCCCTCTTAGCACTGCCTTTGCTGAGTCCCATAGGTTTTGATATGTTGTGTTTTCATTTTCATTCACCTCGAGATATGTACTAATTTCTCTTGTAACTTCTTCCTTGACCCACTCGTTGTTTAAGAGTATGTTGTTGAGCCTCCACGTATTTGTGAATTTTCTGGCACTCCGCCTATTATTGATTTCCAACTTCATTCCTTTATGATCCGAGAAAGTGTTATGTATGATTTCAATCTTTTTAAATTTGTTAAGACTTGCTTTGTGACCCAGCATATGGTCTATCTTTGAGAATGATCCATGAGCACTTGAGAAAAAGGTGTATCCTGCTGTTGTGGGGTGTAATGTCCTATAAATGTCTGTTAAGTCTAGCTCATTTATAGTAATATTCAAATTCTCTATTTCTTTATTGATCCTCTGTCTAGATGTTCTGTCCATTGATGAGAGTGGTGAATTGAAGTCTCCAACTATTATGGTATATGTGTCTATTTCCCTTTTCAGTGATTGCAGTGTATTCTTCACGTATTTTGGGGCATTCTGGTTCGGTGCATAAATATTTATGATTATTATGTCTTCTTGTTTAATTGTTCCTTTTATTAGTATATAGTGTCCTTCTTTGTCTCTTTTAAGTGTTTTACATTTGAAGCCTAATTTGTTTGATATTAGTATAGACACTCCTGTTCTTTTCTGGTTGTTATTTGCATGAAATATCTTTTCCAAACCTTTCACTTTCAACCTATGTTTATCTTTGGGTCTAAGATGTGTTTCCTGTAGACAGCATATAGAAGGATCCTGTTTTTTAATCCATTCTGCCAGTCTATGTCTTTTGATTGGGGAATTCAGTCCATTAACATTTAGTGTTATTACTGTTTGGATAATATTTTCCTCTACCATTTTGTCTTTTGTATTACATGTATCATATCTGACTTTCCTTCTTTCTACACTCTTCTCCATACCTCTCTCTTCTGTCTTTTCGTATCTGACTCTAGTGCTCCCTTTAGTATTTCTTGCAGAGCTGGTCTCTTGGTCACAAATTCTCTCAGTGACTTTTTGTCTGAGAATGTTTTAATTTCTCCCTCATTTTTGAAGGACAATTTTGCTGGATATAGGAGTCTTGGTTGGCAGTTTTTCTCTTTTAGTGACTTAAATATATCATCCCACTGTCTTCTAGCTTCCATGGTTTCTGCTGAGAAATCTACACATAGTCTTATTGGGTTTCTCTTGTATGTGATCGATTGCTTCTCTCTCGCTGCTTTCAAGATCCTCTCTTTCTCTTTGACCTCTGACATTCTAACTAGTAAGTGTCTTGGAGAACGCCTATTTGGGTCTAATCTCTTTGGGGGTGTGCTGCACATCTTGGATCTGTAATTTTAGGTCTTTCATAAGTGTTGGGAAATTTTCAGTGATAATTTCTTCCATTAGTTTTTCTCCTCCTTTTCCCTTCTCTTCTCCTTCTGGGACACCCACAACATGTATATTTGTGCGCTTCATATTATCATTCAGTTCCCTGATCCCCTGCTCAAATTTTTCCATTCTTTACCTTATAGTTTCTGTTTCTTTTTGGAGTTCAGTTGTTCCATCCTCCAGTTCACTAATTCTAGCCTCTGTCTCTTTAAATCTACCATTGTAGGTATCCATTGTTTTTTCCATCTTTTCTACTTTGTCCTTCAATCCCATAAGTTCTGTGATTTGTTTTTTCAGATTTTCCATTTCTTCTTTTTGTTCTGCCCATGTCTTCTTCATGTCCTCCCTCAATTTATTGATTTGGGTTTTGAAGAGGTTTTCCATTTCTGTTCGTATATTCAGAATTAGTTGTCTCAGCTCCTGTATCTCATTTGAACTATTGGTTTGTTCCTTTGACTCGGCCATATCTTCAATTTTACTGGCGTGATCCATTATCTTTTGCTGGCATCTGGGCATTTAATCAGATTTCCCTGGGTGTGGGACACAGCAGGTTGAAAGATTTTCCTGTGAAATCTCTGGGCTCTGTTTTTCTTATCCTGCCCAGTATGTAGCGCTCGTCTGTCTGCGGGTCCCACCAGTAAAAGATGCTGTGGCTCCTTTAACTTTGGAAGACTCTCACTGTGGGGGAGTGTTGCCAGCCGAAGTGGTTTGGGCGAGTGCCGATCCAAATCTCTCAGCCCGCCTGGGAAGGAGGGAGGGAGGGGCTCTGGCCGCCAGCCACCACGGCCCGGGGAAGCGTGCACCCCTCGGGTATCTCACCGCAGAGGATTCTCCCAGTCGGTTCAGCCGTTCCAGAATGGGGTATGCTGTCTTTTTGGTCTCTGTCGTGGCTCTGGGAGCTGTTCTGTACCATTTCTATTTCTTTAGTAGCTGTTCTGGAGGAGGAACTAAGACCCGCGTGTCTTATTAAGCTGCCATCGTCTCCGGAAGTCTCTAAATTCAATTTTTTAAAGGCTGAGATTGATGTGTTCACACTCTGGTCTTCTTCTTTGGTGTTCTCTGGGTTTTTATCCTCTTCTTTTGGACAGGACATCATTTTCTATATCATTGTCTTATATTCTTGTACACTTTAAGATTTTAAATTGTTAACTCGAGAGTTTGCTTCCTGATATGTCTGTTTTGTGGTTTTGTAACAATGTGATGATAAGACAGATTTTCTTGAGCTTCAGCTCTCCCAGCCAGAAGGTCTGCCCAAGGCAAATGCAGTGTGTAGGGTTTTCCCTGCCTTTTTGGGCCTGTATCTTGTCCTGGACTTTGGCTTTTGGTTATTTTGGAGTTCCTCTGTTTATAGGAGTTTGTTTATCCTTGCTGTTTCCCAGGGACAGAGGTCCCAGGGAACCTCTGGGACCCAGGTGTTTGAAGCTGGCAAGCCATTGCTCGAGATTGTCTTCCTCTAAATTTTTCTTATACCCCTTTTGTTGTCTCAAATTGTTTTTGCTTGGAAAGCAAATTCTGGGAAGAGGGGCATGCTGGAGAGGACTTTCCCAAGTCAGTCTTTACCAGCCTAAGCAGGGCTAGTGTGCCAGTTTGAAAATATTATTATGTACCCCAGAAAAGTCATATTCTAGTCCCGATCCAATCACATAGGGCCAGACCTATTGTTTAATGCTTCAACTTTGATTGGATTACTTCCCTGGAGATGTGACACACCTAATTATAGTTGTGATTATTTGATTAGATGGAAATGTGATGCCACGTATTCCGGATTGGCCTTTATTAGTTTACTGGAGTCCTTTAAGAGAGGAAACATTTTGAAGGAAGCTCAGAGCAGATGCAGATTCTTGGAGAATAGTTGCTTCAGTGCTGACAGAAACACAGATGTTTGGAAATGTCTTGAGTGCCAAAAGAGAAAGCAGAAGCCTAGACATGGGCAGAGCCCAGCAGACATCACCATGTGCCTTCCTGTGAGATGATAAGCAAGCCAGAACTCAGAGTTATGTTCCATAGGTACTGAGTGAAAACCCACAGACACTTAGACAGGAAATCATTGGCATCAGAATCTGGGAGCAATGAACCGGGAACAAGACCAGCAGACACCAGCCATGTGCCTTCCCAGATCAGGCTTCCATCTTTCGCTGGATGCCTTAGTTAGTACATATTTATGGCCTTAGCACTGTAAACTTTCAACTTAATAAACTCTCTTTTTAAAAGCTGTTCCATTTCTGGTATATTGCAACTTAAACAGTTCAGCTGGGGACTTATAAAGGGGGCACATACCATCCTCAAATTGTCCTAGGGGATCAGGAAGGGCACCGATAGTTTCTCTGACAGCTCCCTAAATCTGAGCTTTCCTGGCCTGGCTGGTAAATGCAGCCCTTCAATTAACTGTCCCCTCAGCTCTTAGAAAGCACAGTGTCTTTAAGTTTCCACTGCTTCTGTTCAGGGAGGGTTGAAACAATGGCTGTGACTGCCTCTGTTTGGGCTGGTTGAAATAATAGCTGCCCTTAGATCTGGGGCCCCAGCGATCTGAATTCACTAATCTAAAGTCTTGATCAGTGATCAGCCATGGTCACCCTGTTTGGGGTAGAGGGTTTTTATGTCCCTTTCTGTCACCAGTGAGCTAGTTAGGGGCTGGAGTCTATGGCGGCTTGCAATGAGAGTGGGCGTTGGGCACTGGCAGCCACTGGAGGGAGCAATTTACTGTTCTTTACCATACTTTAGTTGCCTCTTACTCCTGTTCTTCCCTTGATGCTGAACACTGTTGTTCTGACCTGGAGTTTAAAAATTGTTGTTTCAGACAATTCCTGGTTAATAATTGTTTTTTGGTGGAAGGACTGATTCATGGAGCTCTCTACTCCATCTTCCTACAGCCAGTTCTGTGTTGCTTAAAGATCTTTTTTTAAACATTTTAAAATTGTGAAATATAATATATATTCCAAAAAGCAATAAATTTCAACGTACACAGCAGCTATTAGTTGTAGAACAGGTTTCAGACTTTGGTATGGGTTACAGTTGTACAATTTTAGGTTTTTACTTCTAGCTGCTCTAAGGTACTGGAGACTAAAAGAAATATCAACATAATGATTCAACACTCATACTCATTTGTTAAACCCTTTTTCATTATAACTCCACCATTACATTTCATCTTTCTTCCACTCTTTAGAGGTATTTGAGTTATGCTGATTCTAGTTCTTCATGTTGAAAGGGGCTGTCAATAATATGGGATGGGGGATGGAACTAGTTGATGTTCTGGAGAGGCTGGTCCCTCTGAATTTCAGGACTTATATGGTCCAGGAACCCATCTGGAGGTTGTAGGTTTCTGGAATGTTACTCTAGTGCACAGAACCTTTGTAGAATCTTACACAATGCCCTAGGTGTTCTTTAGGATTGGCTGGAATGGTTTTGGTTGGGGTTTGGCAAGTTATGATAGGTAGCAATGTCTAACTGAAGCTTGTGCAAGAGTAACCTCCAGAGTAGCATCTCGACTCTATTTGAACACCCTCAGCCACCGATACATTATTTGCTACACTTCTTTCCCCCCTTTTGGTCAGAATGGCATTGTTGATCCCACAGTGCCAGGGTCAGACAAATCCCATGCCACCAGGGAGACTTTTGCCCTTGGATGTCATGTTCCACCTAGTGGGGAGGGCAATGGTTTCACTTGCAGAGCTGGGTTTAGAGAGAGAGAGACTATATCTGAGCAACAAAAGTGGTTCTCTGGATGTCCTCTTAGGCATACCTATAGGTAGGCTGAGTTTCTCCACTACATACATAAGCTTCATAACAGCAAGCCTCAAGATCAAGGTCTTGGCCTATTGATTTGGGTGTCCCTGATGTTTGACACAGTATCTGGGGCTTCCCCAGTGGTAAAGTTTAATAGTTGCATATTTTTTTTCTCTCATCCCTCAAGGGGCATTGCCACTACTTTTTGATTATCTGCTTAATATACTCTGGGATGCAACCAAGCATTAAATTAAGCTATACAGGATTAAAGGCCCTTACTGTTATTCTGGGCTCCCTGTGGTTGGATTATTTAAATGATCTATTCAGAAAGAGATTGAGTTAGATTATGCGCTACAGAA